>NC_142651.1:76297812-76908750 GCF_055504915.1 Nelumbo nucifera
TCGTTTCTTTGATGGCTGCAAAATAGAAGCGCGGTGAGAGTCTGTGGTCTTACATCGACCGCTTCAAGAAAGAAGAACTCGAGGTCCGAGACCTTGACCCCATGGTCTCCATGCACGCTACCATCAACGGGCCTTCTACCCAACTTAACCCTTAGGTGCTCGGTAGACAAGATACCGCTGAAGTCCAAGGTAGACTTTCTCAAGAAGGCATAGCAGTACATCGCCAATGATGAGACCTCGATCGGTGAACATCAGGAAGGGAAAGCTGATCGCCATCACGGAGGCCCAATGAAGAAGAGAAAGAATGGGGACCACCGCAACAGTGGAAACAACAGCAACAAGGACAACAAGAAACCACCGACCTTGGCTCTGGCTTACAATCAACATACACCATTCAACTCCACTTGAACACAGATCCTGATGCTGGTCTGGAAGGAGGAATACATGAAATGACCAGAAAAGATGAAAAGGAACACCAAGAGGGGGAAACCGAAAAATACTACAAGTACTACTGCGGCACCGACCACAACACCGAGGACTGCTATCAGTTGAAAAATGAAATAGAGTCCCCCATCCATCGCAGTCACCTCAAGCAGTACGTTGGGGGTGAGGCCGAGGCCTTGTCCTTCTAGCAACAGCATCACCACCACCAACAATAACTCGTTGGCGTCATCGACGTCATTGTCGGGGGCACAACCTCGGGTGGGGCCTCGGCCCGCAAGGCTTACGCCAGGCAATTGAACATCTAGGGGCCGGCCCCCAAGAAGCTAAAACAGGAAGAAGCCCTTGCATTCACAGACGAGGACTTAAAGGGGGTCACAATCCCCCACGAGGACTATGGTGAAGAGGATCCTTGTGGACAGCGGCTCTTCGGTCGACATCCTCTTCTATGAGGCATTTCAAAAGATGAAGCTGGTGCCTGAGGCCTTCAACCCGCCAACGTCCCACTCGTCGGCTTCTCCGACAATGCGGTTAGGCCAAAAGGAAGAATCACCCTACCCATCACGGTAGGGATAGAACCTCGATAGGTGACGAGGATGAATGAGTTCCTGTTCATGAGGATCAACCCCCCCTACAACGCCATCATCAAGTGGCAAACCCTCCAAGCACTCAAGGCGGCCATCTCCTCTTAAGAACTAGCCCGCCACTTCCAACACTTCTCCCTACAGCAAGTTCCGTGGTCTGAGAACATGAGAAACAACACCCTATCTAAGTTGGCAAGAACCTCGGGCTCATCCCTTAGCCACATTTTTCGTATGGAAAAGTTAGCTCGGCCCTTGATCGAAGAAGACCAAGTCCTTCCTGTCTAGGCCAAGCCATCATGGATGGATCCTATCATCAATTTCCTTACGACTGAGCAACTACCCAATGACAGAAACAATGCCAGACAAATCCGACGCTAAGCCGCGCATTACACCTTACTTGAAGGAAAGTTGTACCGAAGATTGTTCACCTTGCCCTACCTCCGATGCCTCCATCAGGAGGGGGGTGAGTACGTGCTCTGAGAGATTGACAAAGGCATTTGCGGTAACCACCTCGGAGGTAGAGCCTTGACCCATAAAGCACTTAGAAAGGGTATTTTTGGTCGATGATACTGAAGGAAGCAACCGAGTTGGTGCGAAGGTGTGATAAGTGTCAGAGACACTCCAATATCTCCCATCGGCCATCCACAACCCTATCAGTCCTCAGCAGCCCTTAGCCCTTTGCCAAGTGGGGCATGGATCTCCTTGGTCCCTTCCCTCAAGCCACAAGAAACAAAAAGTACATCGTCTCACCATCGACTACTTCACCAAATGGGTCAAGGTTGGGCCCTTGGCCACCATCATCGCCATAATGATACAAAATTTCTTCTAGAAGAACATTATATTTCGCTTAGGCCTCCCCCACATGCTAGTCACTGATAACGGGAAGCAATTCGATGACACGAGGTTCTGAGAGTGGTATGCCTCCCTTAGCATCAAACAATAGTACCCCTTGATAGGCTACCCTCAAACGAACTGCCTAGCCGAGGTCACTAACTAAACTATCCTAGAAGGACTGAAGACCAGGCTCAACAGGGCGACGAACTGAACAACGTCCTATAGGCATACCTGACAACACCTCAGACAACCATGAAGAAACCCCATTCAACCTAACTTAAGGTACCGAGGCCATCATTCCAGTAGAGATCGGCTAGTCGATGCTTTGAACTGAGGCGTACAATGAAGTCGAGAATAACAAAGAACTTAGAACAAATCTATACCTGTTGAAAGAAGTCCGAGAACAAGTGTAGATAAGAGTAGCAACTTACCAGCAGAGAGTAGCTCACTACTGCAATTTAAGGGTGAAAGAGAGACACTACTGAGAAGGAGACCTCATCCTCAAAAAAGTCATGGTGCCCGAGCCTGGTGTAGGCAAGCTCGTTCCCAATTGGGAGGGTCCCTACAAACTCAACCAAGTTGTCGGCCCCGACACATTTTGGCTCGAACACTTAGATGGAAGACCAGTCCCTTGGACATGGAACTCGAAGAATCTCTGAATGTACTACCAATGAATGTAATTCATATTGACTGAACAGTGAATACTAGTGCAAAGTTCGTCCCCCTCGGCTCAATGTTTTAGTGTACAAGTTCTCATTTGAAAAGTGGCTAGGACCACTTAGTCACACGATCGGCCGACGCATACAGCCTCCCTCGAGGCCCCTACGCTCAGACTGGACTATGGTCGGGACACACAGTTCTTACGAACTAAACGCCTGCCTAGCCTCCGTAGTTAAGGCAGGGACAGGCAGGGGCTTCAGCTAGAAACATCGGCCAATATCCTCGGCCAATAACGAACAAACACACAAAATAATCTAAGTACCTGGACAAATAGGAAATAACAAGCCGTCTTCGGCGGTAGTAGGCCACCTTGGCACCACACACTTACCGCGACAAAGGCTAGGTGTAGCACAACCCCGAGCACCTCGGCAACACAGCTCAGACTTAACCAATGCCATTTAACTTCTTAAAGTGAGTGACTAAGTAACAAGCCACTTTGGGTAGCGACTTTTGCTACTTGTGACCTCTCAGAGGGGGGCATAGACCCCTTAGCAAGAGAGAGAGAGAGAGAGAGAAGAAGAGAAAAAAGAGGCAATAAAGGCACAAGGTACTCAGAAAGGGGTATTCCATTAAGTATTCATTGATCCAGTGCTTACAAAAGTTTTGACCTCGAATGGGGGAGGCCGAGCCCCCTTTACTAAAAAGATATACAAAAAAGAATAAGAGAAAAAACCTTTCAAGAGACCCAACCGCCTACACACCACCCTCTGTTAGACAGTGTATGCCCTTAGGTCCAATCAGAATGATGTACATTATGAAATTTAAAGTAAATGAATAAAGTACATATTTGATTCATGTTATTATGGTGTGTTTCTGTGTAATACCCTTAAACTGGACACATATGAGACTCGTGTTAGTTTAGAATCTTCACAGCCATTGGATAAATCAAGGGAGATATATCCTGCCAAGGCTAACACTGATGTGCCGTGCCACCAAGTTGGTTGGTGTGGTTTGTCTCAGCTGCCAGGGTGAGACCTGAGGTACATGCAGTGTGGGTTTTCTTGAAACCCTGAATCGGATCAGAATTCCAGTATTGCCCTGGACCTTGGAGATAGATGGGCCAAACTGGAATGTTACACCTGACCCCTAGACTCGATTATGATACTTTACTAGGTGTCAGATTGGGCTGTCTTTGATATGCCAATCAGTGAGATCCTTAGAGGGGGTCAAAACCTGTGTATGTTGGGACAATTTGAGAATTTATCTGAGTGGGTGATCATAGTGATATGATCAACCCCTTTGTCAGACAAAGTGAATGATCAGGGATGCACTCTCTCTGATGGAAACCAAAACTGCCGGCAACCGATTTCAACCGTTGAAATTTGTTTTACAAAATATATTTATATACATACATACATACATACATACATATATATATATATATATATATTATGGTTTCAAAATGTTTGCAAAAGGTTTTAATTCCCGGGATCCATGTGAGTAGAGAGTGCAACACTGTACCTTGCAGCTGAGGGAGAGGTCCTCTCCTGTCGGGTAGTGTTTGATCATTATGGGCTGAGAGGTTAAGTGTAAGACCATTGAGGGTAATACCTGATGGGCTAATCTTGTATCTGCCCACAATCCTTGGGTTTTTATAAGGTGGCTTGACCCAAAGACTATTTAGTGTAAATGTTGGGCCCATTAAGAGCCCATGGTGATGGGCTCAGGGGTTCACTTGTCACCTATAGTGAATTTGGCCAGGCCTTGTAACTAAGGCTGGGCTGAACCCATGTGGCTGATGTTTAGATCATTGTTTGGGTCCCACGCCATAGAATGATATCCAACTGGGCAGCAGTTTGGAGAATAAGTGAGCACATGAACTTAATGGGCTTAAAGCCCAATTCGAACTGGCTTAATTAGATTAATTAAAGTGGGGCGGTTCTGGGATTTAGATCAGTAGATAGGATAAGGGATTGTCCCTATCCACTCAGAGAGTTCAGATCCAAATAAAGATTTGGATTAGGAAACTCCTAATGGGATTAGGAGAACCTCTCTTTAAGGCTATAAATAGAGGAGAAGGGCGAACCCCAATTCATCATTCAGTCTTACTGATACAAGAGGGAAGATAGCATATAGTTGGACTGACGCCATGTTCTTCTCTTGTCTTCTCCTGCTATTGCCGCCATTGCCAGTTCGATCTCCATCTATAGGAGCGATCAAGAAGGGTTCTTTATATCACCTTTTGGCAAAAAAGGTGATCTGAAGTCATGCTCAGTCGCCCTCTATCAGATTCTTGGTGAAGAATCAGGTTTTTGCTGAAGAGCCATCTTGCTGATTCTACTGCACCCTACGCTGTGTCATCTTCAGTGGGAGCAGTCTTTGGTAATCTCCTTGGACGTGAACACCTTCGATGGGAGTTACTGTTACTCCGTATCAGGTATATCCCTCTCCTACCTTTTGGTTTCAGATCTGGTTCGGTTTAGGTTCAAGATTGATCATTGAAAATGCAGTTTTCTAAAATAGGGAATGTGATTCCCACATGGGAGAGAGAAATTTTTGAAATTTCGCCCAACCTACCTGTAGGGTTTGACCATCCATATGATGGATCTCTCATCCCTTCACCCTCGGTAGGAGGGGCAACAAAATCCTCGGCAGTGCCAGCGCCAGCAAGGGCCTGAGGCCGAGGTGTCCTCTCAGCAGGTGTTGACGTCCTCTCAGACGATGTAGGCGTCCTTTCCATGGACCTCCTCGGCGTCTACCCCCTCGGACGTGCCCTTGCCTGGGGCCTTCTTCTTCGCCAACGTGCTCTCCAATTGCATTCTCTTCACATCCAATGGCATCTGTGCAAAAAAGAACAAGGAATTAGTCCCTCCAAGAAAGGCAAAAGCTAATAGCAAGACTACTCCTACCGAGGCAAGCAGGACTGAGCCCGGCGAAAACCAAGGCAAATTCCTCCAACATAAGTGGTTTGGCCTAGATAATCCCCAACACCGGGATGTGGGCCATTACTGCGGCTTCATTGTCCCGAAAAAGAGGTACGACCTTCTCGGTAGAAAGGTACATCTCTCCCCAGCCCAACTTAAATGGCCAATCCTCGGGGCAGTACACAAAGAAAATTTTATTCTTCCAATTGTGGACGGACGAGAGGTTATCGACAGGTCGGCCTCTCCAAGGCTACAAGTAATACACCCCATTGTCGGTAGGATGCGACCTCAACACGAACATGGTATGAAACACCTTTGGTGTCAAGTCTACGTCTTGAAGCCAACCCCCTACTAACATGGTGACAATAGTCCTAAGGGCATTGGGGGCTAGTTGGCTAAGCGTGATCCCAAACCATTTCAGAAGCTTGGAGATCAGAGGGTGGAGGGGAAATCTGAGGCCAAACTCTAGGAAGTACTAGTAGATGCCAATCTCCCCTCCTCCGGTGTCCATGGTCGATCACTAGTATCGGGAACCCTAAGTCTATAGAACCACGGGATGTGGTACCTCCTTGCCAAGGACTTCACCTTGTCGTAATCTAGAGTGCCGTCATGCTCCGAGCATGATAGACACTCTACGTTCACCCCTCGGGCAGCATACTCAGCCACCGTCCTCGAGCTTGGCTTAGGGACCTCTTCCCCCTCTACCATTAAGGGGGACCCCTCGGCCTCCCTTGGTGTCACAGACGCGACACTCTCACAGGGAGAGTCTCCACCCCATCGGCTACACTCAACACCTCGTGGGGCAGTCCTCTCCCTCAGCACTTCGACCTCTCGCATTAGGGTTGGGATCTCATCTACCGAGGACCCTCGGTCGAAGCTGGCGAGTGATGGGGTCTGATGAGAGCTCGCCCCCCAAGGATCTGGGAGTTCATAGCACTCTGGGCCAGAATTGGAGTAAAACATGTTGCTGAGGTGTTTATCTAAGAAGCAGAAGACGAGTGCTGGGAAGTTCTAAGAAAGGTGATCTAGCGGAGGGCTCTGGAAGCAAAGGGCTCTTGAAGGAAAAAGCACTCAAAGGCAAATGATGAGAAAGTAGAAGACTAAGGCCCCTATTTAAAGAAAACTGGATGGTCTAGATCGCACTTAATCCAATGGCTATGTAGCGATCGCCTCTGCGGCCCCGTCCGCTGACCGACACGCGTTGCTCACCTCGGGAAGACCAAATGATGCCGAGCGAACCAACCGGTCTTCTCACCACAACTCGCTGGTCCGCCCAACCATGATGACCCTATGAAAACGCGGCCTGACTCACCTAGTTCTCGTCTCCCCTACGGTAGCGGCACCACAGCCTATCGTGGGCACAACCTTGACTCAACGCTTTGGAGACCCACATCGCATATGACCGAACCCGACACCGAGACCTGTCTCCTCTATGGCTTACAGAACCACAAAGACGAGCTCCACCATGCAAGCAACTAAGTTACTAGCTCGGGCACCCAAGCGCCCTGCCCTCAGCACACCCAGCCGAGGCCAAGGCCTCCGAGGTCTCGCCTCCACACCAGCACTAATACAAGACAAGGGGCAAGGTCTACCTTCACCCACTTACAATAGTGACACAACAGTGACCTCAAAGCCGAGGTTGAGGCCTTCTTGTAGAAGGAGCCCCTACGATGACCCTTAGAGTAGGGAACAAAAACAAGTCGATGCCACCACAGGCCACGATGCGTCCAAAAGGCCCATCAATGCCTCCTAATACAACCGACGCACTCCCTTCGGCCGAAGCTGAGGCCCTCTCAGCTCGGACCTCCACCACGACCTCGGGAGTGGGGGCAAATGATGTAGGCACAGATGGCCCCATCCCATCAAGGGCCCACACATGTCAAGTGGCGCAAGTTAGAGCGGACCCAATTAGGGTACGCATAGGACAGAGCTCAACAGGCTTCGTGGAGTCACCTGGTGGCCTTGGATGGCCACACTTCGCTCGTACAGACTACATCCCGACCATCCGAGCTCACCTACCTCTAGGCGGCCTCAAGTATAAATAGGAGGTGACCCCCTCATGGTAAGGGATTGGAACTTAAGCTCTTTAGCTAACACTTGAGATCTCCTATTCTACTTTCTTGAAACCTTGAACCGGACCAGAATTCCAGTATTACCCTGGACCTTAGAGATAGATGGGCAAAACTGGAATGTTACACCTGACCCCTAGACTCGATTATTATACTACACTAGGTGTCGGATTGGGCTGTCTTTGATATGCAAATCAGTGAGATCCTTAGAGGGGATCAAAACCTGGGTATGTTGGGACAGTCCGAGAATTCATCTGAGTGGGTGATCATAGTGATAGGATCAGCCCCTTTATCGGACAAAGTGAATGATCAGGGATGCACTCTCTCTAATGGAAACCAAAACTGCCGGTAGTCGATTTCAACCGTTGAAATTTGTTTTGCAATATATATATATATATATATATATATATATATATATATATATTATGGTTTCAAAACGTTTGCGAAAGGTTTTAATTCCCGGGATCCATGTGAGTAGAGAATGCAACACTGTACCTTGCAGCCGAGGGAGAGGTCCTCTCTTGTCGGGCAGTGTTTGATCATTATGGGCTGAGAGGTTAAGTGTAAGACCATTGAGGGTAATACCTGATGGGCTAATCTTGCATATGCCTACAGCCCTTGGGTTTTTATAAGGTGGCTTGACGCAGGGACCATTTAGTGTAAATGTTGGGCCCATTAAGAGCCCATGGTGATGGACTTAGGGGTTCACTGTCTCCTACAGTGAATTCGGCTAGGCCTTGTAACAAAGGCTGGGCTGAACCCATGTGGCTGATGTGTAGATCAATGTTTGGGTCCCACGCCATAGAAGGATATCCAACTGGGCAGCAGTTTGGAGGGTAAGTGAGCAAATAGACTTAATGGGCCTAAAGCCCAATTCGAATTGGCTTAATGAGATTAATTAAAAAGGGGCAGTTCTGGGATTTAGATCACCAGATAGGATAAGGGATTATCCCTATCCACTCAGAGAGTCTAGATCCAAATAAAGATTTGGATCAGAAAACTCCTTATTAGATTAGGAGGACTGATCTTTATTTGCAGATAAAATAAGGGATTATCATTATCTCTTAAAGAGAGTACAGATTCAAATACAAGATTTGGATTAGGAAACTCCTAATGGGATTAGGAGAACCTCTATTTAAGGCAATAAATAGGAGAGCAGGGTGAACCCTCATAAGACAACAGAAATCATTTGAGTGACTGCTGACTTCCAGAGAGACAACACGGTCTGATTGAACTGTCTCCTTCTCTCATTTTCTTGCCGTCATACCAGTTCGATCTCCACCTGTAGGAGCGATCAAGAAGAGTTCTTGATATTACCTTTTGGCAGAAAAGGTAATCTGAGGTCGTGCTCACTAGCCCTCCATTAGATTCTTGCTGAAGAATTCGGTTCTTGCTAAAGAACCATCCTGCTGATTCTGCTTCATCCTACACCGTGTCATCTTCGGTGGAAGCAGTCTTTGGATCTATCATTGGGCATGAACACCTTCATTGGAGGTTATTACTACTTCGTATCAGGTATATCCCTCCACTTCCTTTTGGTTTCAGATTTGGTCTGGTTTGGGTTCAAAATTGATCATTGAAAATGCAGTTTTCTAAAATAGGGAATATGATTCTCACATGGGAGAGAGAGAGAGATAAATTTTTGAAATTTTGCCAAACCTTCCTGCAGGGTTCGACCATCCATATGATGGATTTCTCATCCCTTCACCCAGCACACTCCAAAGTAATCACACAAAAAGAAATAAAACTTGCATCACAATTCATTTTAAGAAAACGTTGATATGGAGGCTTCCACAAAAGTTCACCAACTTTCACCATAGATTGGAATAGCTTTCCAATTTCAGCTGCCAATGATGATATCTCTCTGAGTCTCTCCTATTGACATGTGAATTTTGGACAAAATAGGAAAGGGGCTAAAATCATTTTCAAAGTAATACAAGTTCCTATCTTTCCATATTTCCCATAGGGGTATTACTATATTAGCCAAGGGGTCCGTATTTCCAATTTTAGCTTGAGAGAAGGTATTCTTTAGCCACTCCCCAAAGGTGTTAAAGAGTCCTCCATGTTTTGGGTTAATGCCTAATCCAGCACCCAACAAAATACATATGGCTTTATCACAAATGAGTAAAGCATGAAGGAACGTTTTTGGTTCTTTCCCACATCTCTCACAAAGTCCTGATTCTACTAGACCCTTAGGCTCCGTTTGGTTTGTGGGATGAGGATGAGAAAAAGGGAATATTCCAAAAATATTCCTTTTTCTCTTATTTGTTTTGAAGGAAATAAAGGGATGGGATGAGAAAAATGTGGGATGCGAGATCCCAAAATCATGGAATCAGGGTCGCACCAAAACAATGCGACCCTAGTGGGAAAACTCGAGAAAACTGAACTTTTCTTCATTCATGGGATGGACCTTCTTCTTCAGCTATAGTAAGGTGACAAACAAGCGATGAAGAATGGTAGAGGAACCACTGTTTTCTATTCTCCATTGTTTTCTTCAACTGGAGTAAGGAGATGAACCAACAACGACGACGAACTGTGTGACCTGATCTATTCTCCACTGTTTTCTTCACTAGATACCAGCAAGGAACCACTGTTCATTGCCTTCCCCGTTCGAACAGAGGAGGCGGATATGGCAAGAGAACCAATGTGAAGGGCAGCAGCGATCTGCTACCATTGAATAGAAGAGGCGGTGGTGGCAAGAGAACCAGTGCGAGGGGCAGAGGTGATATGCTACCATTGAACAGAGGAGGTGGCGGTGGAAAGAGAACTAGTGTTCGAGGTAGCGGCAATCTGCTACCTTCCCTGTTCCCTGTCTCTCCCTCCATCTTCCTCTTCTCCTTCACCTTCTTTTTCTTCCTATTCTTCTCGTCTTCCTCCCTCACCTTCTTCTTCTTCTTCTTCTTCATCTTACAAGAATTCGGCGAAGAAGCAGGTTGTGACAGTGAATTTATTGTAAATGAATTTATTGTACATTATGAATTTATTGTAAATGAATAAAGCACATATTTGATTCATGTTCCTGTGTAATACCCTTAAACTAGACACTTATGAGACTCGTGTTAGTTTAGAATGTTCACAACCGTTGGATAAGTCTGGGGAGAAATCCTACCAAAGCTGACACTGGTGTGCTGCCAAATGTTGGGGTGGCTTGTCTCAGCCGCCAGGGTGAGACCCAAGGCACATGCAGTGTAGGATTAATTGAATCTTTGAACCGGACCTGATTTCCAGTATTGCCCTGGACCTTGGAGATTGATGGGCAAAACTGGAAAGTTACACCTGACCCCTAAATCGATTATGATACTGCACTAGGTGTCAGATTGGGCTGTCTTTGCAAAATATATTTTATATGAGATATAAAAGTATATATGTTACGGTTTCTAAACGTTTGCAAAATGTTTTAATTCTCGGGATCCATGTGAGTAGAGAGTGCAGCGCTGTTCCTTGCAACCGAGGGAGAGGTCCTCTCTTGTCGGGCAGTGTTTGATCATTATGGGCTGAGAGGTTAAGTGTAAGACCATTGAGGGTAATACCTGATGGGCTAATCTTGCATCTGCCAACAGTCCCTAGGTGTGACAAGGTGGCTTGGCACAAGGACCACTTAGGGTAAGTGTTGGGCCCATAGAGCCCATGTGATGGGTTTCAAGGGGTGCACTATCCATAACAGTGTATTCGGCCAGGCCTTGTAACAAAGGTTGGGCTAAACCCATGTGGTTGATGTGTAGATCAATGTTTGGGTCCCACGCCATACAAGGAAGACCAACTGGGCAACAGTTTGGAAGGCTAAGTGAGCACATAACCTAATTGGGCCTAAAGCCCATTTCGAACTGGGCTGATTTGATCAGTTAAATGAGGGGTGAATTCTGAGATTAGATTAGCATATAGGATTGGACCTTAACACTATCCACTCAGAGAGTCCAGATCTGAATGTGATTCAGATACGAAAACCTCCTAATAGGATTAGGAGGGGGCTGATCTAATCTGCAGATAAGATAAGGGTTTGCCCTTATCACTTAAAGGGAATTCTGATCCAAATATGATTTGGGTCAGCAACTCCTAATGGGATTAGGAGTTGATCCCTTTAAGTTTATAAAAGGAGGAAGGGGGCAGCTGCCTTTAGAAATTCATATTCACATCCTCTTCAAAGTTGATATCATAGTAGAGAGAATTCAGCAACATTGCGCTAAATCTCTCTTGCCGCCTGCTTCCTGACACCGCCATATCTACCAGTTCGATCTCCTGTTGCCAGTAGGAGTGATCAAGATTGGATCTTGATATCAGTCTTTTGTGAAAGGGCTGATTGGAAGTAGTGCTCACGTGCCGTCCAACTGATTCTTGTGAAGGATCTGGTTCTTGTGAAGAACGCTGCTGATTCTGCTCCATCCTACAATGCGCCATCTTCACTGGGAGTAGTTTTTGGTTCCTTCCTTGGGTGTGAACACCTCCATTGGGAGATACTATTTCTCTACATCAGGTATATCCCTCTCCTACTGCTTTTGTTCAGATCTGGTTCGATTCTTGGTTCAAGATTGATCATTGAAAAATATGATTTTTCTAAATTAGGGAATACGATTCCCAATAGGATTGAGAGAAATTTTTGAAATTCGCCCATTCTATTCCGCAAGATTCGGGCGTCCATACGATGGAAATCTCATCCCTTTAGTGGTATCAGAGCCAGGTTCAAATCTTGAACCGAATTAGATCAAATCTGAACCTGCGCAAATGGGCAGAAGGCGTTCTACTCGATTTGCGCAGATATAAGGCTTTTTCTGGAAAATTTGTTTCCAGCTAATGGGCGATTAATCTGAAATTAAATTTTATAAATCTGATTATTATTTAGAATTGTTCTTTATAATTTTCTTGATTTTGGGTTGTTCGTACACATGGAGATCGAAATCTTGATTGGTGTAGGGAACCTACGATTTTGCAGTTTCTTGATTACTTTATTACATTTGGTATGTAAAATATTTTTTTTTTAATTTTTTAGACTGAATGTATAGGCATTCAATCTGATGTAATTATAATAGAAATTAGGTTTTCTATTTATTTTTATTTTGGATCGAAGATGGCGGCGCAAGGAAGGAGATTTCGCAGATGGGAAAATTGCTATCTGCGATTTGCAGTTTATGAAACTACAAACTGTGATCTAACCTCTGTTTAGCATGATGGATTGTGCGAAAATCCCTATCTGACTAATTCTTGATTTTCTTTTATCAGTATTTAATTTCAGATTAATTTTTCTTGAATTAAATCTTTAATTAAAGATCAAACCCTAGACCCATTTGAACCAGATTGGTCCAAACTGGTTGGACCGAATCTAAGGTTCGATCAAGGCTGAATGTCAGCCCTAATTCTCCCACTAATGGGCATGATGATTGATAATTAATTGAATGTTTAATTCGGCCCAACCTGTAAAGGCCCAATTTTAAATTGTTAAAACTACTAAAAGCCCACTTCGCTGATAAAGCTATATGGACCAAATTGATCAACCCTAATTTCGGCCCATATACCTAGATAATATTAATGGTTTAATATTATGGGCTTTAAAATGGCTTTACAGATATTAATTGATTGGATCAATTCTTCCCTGCATGTGATGTATGGATGTGTGATTCGTTCGTGGGCCATAAGTGCTTGGTCCATGCTGATTCGATAGTGGCTCTTGCGCACACCATGGCTGAATGCACATCATTGCCATGGTGTCCCTATTGGTCATTGGATGACCTCCCTCAGTGGTGGGCCCCACACCTCCTGAAGATGATACATGCGGAACCCTAGCCGATTTGGGCCCACCAAAATCTGGCTTTATGATAGTCAGTGGAAGCCACTTTGGTTTGACCTAAATCAAACTAGGGCGTAATTTTTTCATTCCCTCCAACAAATATGAGTGCATGTGATAGGGAGATTCGTATGATGAACTCTCTAAAGGCCTTCTATCATTAGCACGAGGATGGGTCCTTCAATAATGAGGAAACACACCAGAAAATGGGCTATCCATTTGCTGTTGGGCTTGCCTGAGTGTTTCATAAGATGATAGGGGTGTCATAGACCGATGTTGGAGGGGGCTTCACCAGAAAATGGGAACTCTCTCACGGTACCTTGGCGTTCATGAATATAATGGGTGAGCACTCACTGGACAGAAAGGTTTACTTGAAAACGACTCTGAACCTTGTCTAATAGAGGCCAAAGGGAAAACTCATATGATGAGTGGATATGATCCTTCACAGAAAGGTGGTGGGGTTTTGCAGCTGAAAACAGTTGGCTGCATGCACCCTATGTGGTTTCCCACATTTCCAGAGACAAGTCACTGTCTCCGTCACTAAGATGGGAGGGAAATCTTAGAGATGAACAAATGGGAATGGAACATAAATTAAAAGCCATATCAATGTAATGAACATGAATCAAATTAGGTTGTGGACTAATGTTTGCTATTTTACCAGAAAATGGCAAACAAACAATTTGCAAAGCTGCTTGACGACAACAAGCTTAAGGGCCCGAACTATGCCGATTGGTACCGTAACCTCATGCTGGTCTAAACATCTGAAAAATTGGATAAGGTAGTAAAAAATCCTGCCCCAGAGCATCCGAGTGACAGGGCTTCTGAGGCCCGAATGAGGGAATTCCAAGATTGGGAGGATAAGAACTCCCTAGCCCGCTGTTATGTCATTGCCTCTCTAGACAATCCGATATAGAGGCAGTCTAAGGGGCAACAGGTTCACGACCATTGTCTTCGGATGATGGGTTATATCAACGAACTTGAAGCCCTTGGATCTGGGCTAGATCTTGGCACGCAAGTGGATGCCATCCTTAACTCTTTGCCTCCTTTCTTCAACCTGTTCATAATGAATTACAATATGAATTACAAAGGGCCGAGGATTTGATTAAGAAGGATGAGCCTGTGGCTATGCTTGCTGAAGCTAGAAAATCGGGCAAGAAAAAGAAAAAGGCAAAGAAGCGTCAGAAGAAAGTTGCCAAACCTAAGAAGCAGAAGAAAGACGGGGCATCGGATGCGTGTCACTTCTACAAGCAGACCGACCACTTGAAGAGGAATTGTCCTCAATACTTGGAACCAAGAAAGGTAATTTCGAATCTTGTGTCATAGAAACCAATTTATTGGTGGCTTCTGTGTCCTGGTGTATTGATTCCGGGGCTTCAACTCATGCGTGTAAGTCACTGCAGGGGTTCAAGGTAAGCAGAAGGCTGAATGAAGGTGAAATGACGCTCTACTCCGGGGCTTCAACTCAGCTTCAACTCCGCCGCCTCACCTGCAAGTTCGACCTCTAGTTCAGTGGGAGAAGTCAATATTCAATCTTGACATCAGTTCTTTGTGAAAGGACTGATAGAAAGCTGTGCTCATGTGCCATCCTACTATTTCTTGCAAAGGACTAGGTTTGTGGAGAAGAACTCTACTGATTCTGCTCCATCCTGCATTGCGCCATCTTCAGTGGGAGCAGTCTTTGGATCCTTCCTTGGGCGTGAACACCTCCATTGGGAGATATTACTTCTCCATATCAAGTATAATTCTCTCCTTTTATTTTTGTTCAGATTTGGTTCAGTTTATGGTTCAAGATTGATCATTGAAAATATGATTTTCTAAATAGGGAATGCGATTCTCAGTTGAAAGGGAGAGAAAAATTTTTAAAATCCGCCCACCTTATTCCGCAAGATTTGGGTGTCCATATGATGGATATTTCATCCCTATAGTTGGAGCGCAACCAAGCTCAAAGAAGCACTTCCCCTCCCATGGTCCAACTCGTAGAGGTGAACAACCACCATATCGGACTGGTGGCCTGGATACCCCAGTGGATCTTCTAGGTTGGTCACTACCTGGAACTTGTAGGACATCTCCCACTTCTCCTGAGCTCTCCTCATCAAGAACTATTTCCTGATGATGGGTGTTCAGGATGTATTCGGTTTCTAAGAATTGGGCGTTTCGACTGTAGAACACTTTCTGCTCACTCAGGTCATAGAATAGATAATCCACCGAATCTTTTGGGTAGCCTATAAATAGGCAATGGCTGGTTTTGGATTCCAACTTGTCCGCACTCGTTCTTTTAACATGTGCAGGACAACCCCAAATCTTCAAATGTCTTACACTTGGCTTCCTTCCGGTCCATAGTTCATATGGAGTTTTCGGAATTGATTTGGTTGGAACCTGATTCAGCACGTAGATAGCAGTTTCTAATACATATCCCCAAAAGGATGTGGGTAATTCTGAGCATATGAGAAGTGACCGGACCATGTCCAGCAAGGTCCTATTCCTCCTCTCTGAAACATCGTTGAGTTGAGGTGTAGCAGGAGGTGTTAATTGTGACACTATCCCGTTGACCTTCAAGTAGTCCCTGAATTCATCAGAGAGATGCTCGCCACCTCTATTCGATCGAAGGGCCTTAATTTGTCTCCCTAACTGTTTCTCGACTTCTTGTCTGAACTCTTTGAACTTTTCAAAGGATTCAGACTTGTGTCTCATTAGGTACACGTAACCATATCGTGAAAAATCATCTGTAAAGGTGGTGAAATACACGTGTTGATTCCGTGTCTTAACACTCAGGGGACCACATACATCATCAGTATGTATTAGGTCAAGTGTGCATATACATCTTTCAGGCTTACCGTCAAATGACCGCTTAGTCATCTTACATTGGAGGCAAGGCTCACAAGTGGGAAGATTTTCTATGGTTAGAAAATCCAAAGGACCATCCTTCACCAGCCTTGTGATTCGGTCAACACCGATATGGCCAAGTCGGTAATGCCAGAGGCACGTGGGATTTACTATATCACGAGTTCTCTTCTTGGGATTTTTGACCGACATAGTTTCGGTTAAGTTAGTTTCCAGAGAAGGATGTAGAACATAGAGACCGTTCTCCAGTTCCCCGCATGCGATGAATTTGTTATTCCATTTAATAGTAATCATATTACTAAAATAAACAGTATATCCATCAGCACATAGTTTAGAAACAGAAATTAAATTTCTTCTCAAGTTCTGTACATAAAGACAATCTTTAAGTACAAGCACTCCTTTTCTAAAGACTAATTCTACGGTTCCTATTGCCGCAGCTGCAACACTTGCAGTAGTTCCCAAGAATAGTGTCACTTCGCCCTCACTCAATCTTCTGCTAACTTTGAACCCTTGCAGTGAGTTACACGCATGAGTTGAAGCCCTGGAGTCAACACACCAGGACATAGAGAGTCCATCATATGAATCTCCCTATCACAAGCACTCATATTTGCTGGAGGGAACAAAATTATGCCATAGTTCTAATTTAGGTCAAACCAGAGTGGCTCCCACTGACTTTTACAAAGTCAGATTTCTGGTGGGCCTTAATCGGCTAGGGTTTCCGCACGCGTCCCTTTTCAGGGTTGTGGGGCCCACCAAGTAAGGAGAGGTCATCCAATGACCTTAAGGGACACCATGGCAATGATGTGCATTCAGCCATGGTGTGCGCAAGAGCCACTAACGAGTTATCTTGGGCCAAGTCCTTATGGCCCACGGTCGCAGCACATCAAACATCCAAACATCATATATAAAGGAAGAGTTGATCCAATCAATTAACTGCTGTAAAGCCCATTGAACAGCCCATTTAAAATTCAAAACAGTAACAATTAATGTCGACTAGGTATATGCGTTGAATCGCAGTTACCAGTTCGGCCCATACAGCTTTTCTCACAAGAGTGGGCTTTTGCAGTTTTAACCTTTTAAAACTGGGCTTTACAGATGGGCCGAATTAATCCCTGCAATTGAACATCAGATTTGGAACTGCAAGAGGGAAAAAATTGGACTAAAAACAGCCCCCTTCGAACCCTAGATTCGGTCCAAAGGGGACTGAAAACAGTCCCCTTGATTTTGCATAACAAAATTCCAACGATTGAAATCAACTGCCGGCAGTTTGGTTTCCATCAGAGAGAGTGCATTCCCGATCATTACCTTTGTCCGACAAAGGGGCTGATCCTGTCACTATTATCACCCACTCAGATGAATTCTCAGACTGCCCCAACATGCCTAGGTTTTGACCCCCGCTAAGGATCTCACTGATTGGCATATCAAAGACAGCCCGATCCGACACCTAGTGAAGTATCATAATCGAGTCTAGGGGTCAGGTGTAATTTTCCAGTTTTGCCCATCTGTCTCTAAGGTCCAGGGCAATACTGGAAATCTGGTCCGGTTCAAGGATTCGAGTAATCCCATACTGCATGTGCCTTGGGTCTTACCCTAGTGGCCGAGACAGGCCATCCCAACACTTGGTGGCACACCAGTATCAGCCTTGGCAGGATAAATCTCCCCAGACTTATCCAATGGCTGTGAACATTTAAAACAAACACGAGTCTCAATAAGTGTCCAGTTTTAGGGTCTTGTACAGAATTATACCAAACAATATGAATCAAACATGCACGTTATTTATTTACACTAAATATCAAAAGTACATCAAATTGGATTGAAGCTAAGGGCATACAAAACTGTCTAACAACGTGTACCTAATGATACAAAAGTCTGAATCCTTTGAAAAGTTCAAAGAGTTTAGACAAGAGGTCGAGAAACAGTTAGGGAGAGAAATTAAGGCCCTTCGATCAGATCGAGGTGGCGAGTATCTCTCTGACGAATTCACTAACTACTTAAAGGACAATGGGATAGTATTACAATTGGCTCCTCCTGCTACACCACAACTTAACGGTGTTCCAGAGAGGAGGAATGAGACCTTATTAGATATGGTCCGATCACTTCTCATACACTCAGAGTTACTCACATCCTTTTGGGGCTACGCATTAGAGACTACGATTTACATGCTGAATCGGGTTCCAACCAAATTGGTTTGGAACACTCCATATGAACTTTGGACCGAAAAGAAACCAAGTGTCAGATACTTGAAGATTTTGGGTTGTCCAGCACACGTTAAAAAAATGAGTGCAGACAAGTTGGAATCCAAGACCAACCGTTGCCTATTTGTAGACTACCCAAAAGGGTCAGTGGGTTACCTATTCTACGACCCAAGTGAGCAGAAGGTGTTCTGCAGCCGAAATGCACAATTCTTGGAAACAGATTACATCCTGGATACCCATCGTCAGGAAATAATTCTTGATGAGGAGAGCTCAAGAGCAGTGGGAGATGTCCCACAAGTTCCAGGTAGTGACCAACCTAGACTAGTGAGGAGGATCCCGTGACCAGGATAGTTACCTGGTGGAAACCTTGACTAGTGAGGAGGATTCCGTGACTTATGCGGAAGCTATGTTGGACATAGATTCCCAGAAGTGGGTGGAGGCCATGAGAGCTGAGATGGACTCAATGGAGACCAATGAAGTATGGACTCTAGTAGATCCGCCCTCTGGGGTAAAAGCAATCGGTTGCAAATGGATTTACAAGAGGAAGAAGGGCCCCGATGGTAGAGTTGAGACGTTCAAAGCTCGTCTGGTGGCGAAAGGGTACACTCAGAAAGAGGGCATCGACTATGAGGAAACCTTTTCGCCTGTGGCCATGCTTAAATTCATTAGGATCCTGCTAGCTATAGCGGCATACCATGATTATGAGATTTGGCAAATGAATGTCAAAACTACATTCCTGAATGGAGATCTTACTGAAGATATCTACATGCAGCATCCGCAAGGCTTCATTGCTGTTGGTCAGGAAAACATGGTATGTAAACTTAATAGATCCATTTTTGGACTCAAGCAAGGTTCTAGAAGTTGGAACATCCATTTTGATTCTGCTGTCAAATAGTTTGACTCTAAGCAGAATCCGAATGAACCCTGTGTCTACAGAAAGTATAGTGGGATAAGGTTACCTTCTTGGTTCTGTATGTAGATGACATTCTACTCATTGGAAATGATGTAGGAATGTTAACTACAGTGAAAGTATGACTTTCACAACAATTCTCCATGAAAGATCTTGGAGAAGCCTCCTATATACTGGGTCTTCGATTCTATAGAGATAGATCGAAGCAGATAATAGGATTATCCCAATCTGCTTACATTGACAAAATAGTCAAAAGATACAGCATGGAGAACTCCAAGAATGGAAATGTTTCTTTCAGGCACGGAGTCACTCTCTCCAAGAAGATGTCTCCCAAGACCTCTGAGGAGATTGGAGGCATGAAAGATGTTCCCTATGCCTCTGTCGTAGGGAGCATCATGTATGCCAAACTGTGCACTCGTCCTGACATTGCTTAGGTAGTGAGTGTGGTAAGCAGATTCCAGATCAACCAAGGCAGGAGCACTGGACTGCTGTGAAAAATATACTTAAGTACCTTCGAAGGACAAAAGAGTTTTGTCTGGTATTTGATGGCAGCTCACTATAGATCCAAGGGCATACTGATGCCGATTTCCAGTCGGATCCAGATGATAGAAAGTCTACATCTAGATATGTTTTCATGATAGGATCGTGTGCTGTTTGCTGGAAAAGCAGAAAACAGGGGTCCACTGCAGACTCCACGACCGAGGCCGAGTACATTGCCGCAAGCGAGGCTGCCAAAGAAGCCGTGTGGATGAAGAAGTTCATTCACGAGTTGGGAGTAGTTCCGTCCAGCACATCACCCATCTCGTTGAATGGAGCCATTGCTCAGGCTAAGGAGCCACAAACCCACTCGAAGTCAAAGCACATCGAGAGGAAGTACCTCGTACTGCGGGAGATTGTTGGTAGAGGGGACGTCCTGATTTAGAAGGTAACGTCAGCGAAAAATGTAGCAGACCCATTGACGAAGCCACTATCACATAAAGTGTTTGAGAAACACGTGGAAAGCATGGGACTCTGGCTTGTACCTGATTGGACCTAAGTGCAAGTGGGAGCTATTGGACAGTTTTGTATGCCCTTAACTTCAATCAGAATGATGTACATTATGAGTTTATTGTAAATGAATAAAAATACATATTTGATTCATGTTCCCTTGGTATGTTTCTGTGTAATACCCATAAACTGGATACTTAATGAGACTCGTGTTAGTTTAGAATGTTCACAGCCAGTGGGTCGGTCTGGGGAGACCTATCCTGATAAGGCTGACACTGATGTGCCACCAAGTCAGTTGAGGTGGCCTGTCTCAGCTGCCAGGGTGAGACCCTAGGCACATGCAGTGTAGGATCAATTGAATCTTTGAACCAGACCAGATTTCCAGTATTGCCCTGGATCTTGGAGATTAATGGGCAAAACTGGAAAGTTACACCCGACCCCTAGACTCGATTATGATACTGCACTAGGTGTCGGATTGGGCTGTCTTTGATGTACCAATCAGTGAGATCCTTAGCAGGGGTCAAAACTTGGGTATGTTGGGACAGTCTGAGAAATCATCTGAGTGCGTGATCATAGTGACAGGATCAGCTCCTTTGTCGAACAAAGGTAATGATCGGGGATGCACTCTCTCTGATGGAAACCAAGACTACCGACAACCGATTTCAATCGTTGAGATTTGTTTTGCAAAATATATTTTATATGAGATATAAAAGTATATATATATGGTTTTTAAAATGTTTGCAAGAAGGTTTTAATTCTCGGGATCCATATGAGTAGAGAGTGCAGCACTGTTCATTGCAGCCGAGGGAGAGGTCCTCTCTTGTCGGGCAGTGTTTGATCATTATGGGCTGAGAGGTTGAGTGTAAGACCATTGAAGATAATACCTGATAAGCTAATCTTGTATCTGCCCACAGTCCCTGGGTGTTAGAAGGTGGCTTGGCCCAGGGACCACTTAAAGTAAGTGTTGGGCCCATAGAGCCCATTTGATGGGTTTCAGGGGTGCACTGTCCATAACAGTGTATTTGGCCAGACCTTGTAACAAAGGCTGGGCTGAACCCATGTGGCTGTTGTGTAAATCAATGTTTGGGTCCCACACCATTCAAGGAAGCCCAACTGGGCAGTAGATAGGAAGTTTAAGTGAGCACTTGACCTAAATGGACCTAAAGCCCATTTTGAACTGGGCTGTTTAATTAGTTAAATATGGGGCGAATTCTGGGATGGATTAGTAGATAGGATAGGGTCTTAACCCTATCAACTCAGAGAGTCCAGATCTAAATACGAGTCAGATCTGGAAACCTCCTAATAAGATTAGGAGAAGGCTGATCTAATCTGCAGATAAGATAAGGGTTTATCCTTAATACCTAAAGGGATGTCTAATCCAAATGAGATTTGGATCAACAACTCCTAATTAGAGTAGGAGCTAATCTTTTAGGGTAACAAAAAAGAAGGAAGGGGCGACAACCTTTACATCAATCGAAAGATCATCAGATCACTACAAGTCTTTAGAGCTGAAATAACAGAAGAGAGATTTTAGCATATTTGCGAAAATACTCTCTTGCCGCCTTCCTGCCACCGCCTCACCTGCCAGTTCGACCTCCAGTTCAGCGGGAGAAGTCAAAATTCGATCTTAACATCAATTCTTTGTGAAATGACTGATAAGAAGCTGTGCTCATGTGCCATCCTGCAATTTTTGCGAAGGACTAGGTTCTTGGAGAAGAATTCTGTTGATTCTGCTCCATCCTGCACTACGCCATGTTTTGTGGGAGCAGTCTTTGGATCCTTCCTTGGGCGTGAACACCTCCATTGGGAGATATTACTTCTCTATTTCAGGTATAATTCTCTCCTTCTGTTTTTGTTCAGATCTGGTTCAGTTTATGGTTCAAGATTGATCCTTGAAAATATGATTTTTTAAATAGGGAATGCGATTCCTAGTTGAAAGGGAGAGAAAAATTTTTGAAATTCGCCCACCTTATTCCGCAAGATTTGGGTGTCCATATGATGGATATTTAATCCCTACATTTGGAGCGCAACCATGCTCAAAGAAGCGCATCCCCTCCCATGGTCCAACTCGCAGAGGTGAACAACCAGCCTACGAAGGAGCCAGTCTTCACCTAGGACATCATGTACGAGCTCCCCCCAGCTGGCTGGCGAGCCCCACAATTCGAAAGGTACAACAGATCCACAGATCCCAATGACCACCTTGAATCCTACTGCGTCAACCTAAAGATCGACCTCCAGACTACAACTGTTCACCGACCTTAGAGCAATGGCTAGACCGAAGTGACCAACCAAACCCTATTGCACAGCCTCAAGACCAGACTTGACCAGGTCAAGGGAAGGTGGGTCGAGGAGTTGACGAGCATTCTCTGGGCGTAAGGACGACACCACGGACAACTACTTGAGAGACATCCTTCAGCCTTTCATATGGGCCAAAGCCATGATCCCCGTAGAAATAGGCTCACCAACTCTCTGGACCAAGTTCTACGATAAGGAGTAGAATAACAAAGACCTCTATGCAAAGATCAACTTGGTGGAGGAAGCGCAAGACCGAGTGTACATCAGGATGGCAACACAACAACAACGAATGGCTAAGTACTACGACTCCAAAGTCCAAAGAAGGGAGTTCAAAATAGGTGACCTTGTTCTTTGCAAAGTCATAGTACCCGCGCTAGGAGAAGGAAAACTCAGATTGAACTGGGAAGGACCATACGAAGTCACCAAAGTGCTCGGACTTGGTACCTATAGACTAGAAGACCTCGACAGGAAGCTCGTACCGAGGAGTTGGAGAATGTATTGTTAGTAGTCCACATTAACAAAAGCAACTTTTTCTACAATCAGTTGTCCAGCACACACTGTACGACACACAACACGACACACATTATTCGCATAGTGCACAACACGTTACACAAAACAACACATGTCGTGCAACGAGTACGGCCCAAGTGACCCCTAATGATTGGACCGTTCGCGCACTGACTCGGTTTACCCACAACGGTCAGAGCCTGCAACGCATAGCCACATGCTAGCTTAGCAGCGCATAGCCGACCAAGCAAGCTGATTCGGTCAATGACTGCTAGAGCCCAAAGCGGGGAAGGACGCCCCCGCCTCTTAAGGCTAGAGGGCAGCCATCGAACTCCGCACACTTTGCTGATTGATTGTCAGACCAGAGCTAGCCGAGGAATGCCTAACCCAGTAAGAGCATAAGGCTCCTTGAAACCAGATGCCAACTGAGCATCCCCAAATGATGAGAGCTCGGAAGCATCTCGGCCAGCAAAAGCCAAAGACTGAAGACCTTAGCCAAGAGAAGACCGAGGCCCACGACTAAGTTCAACGAAAATATCAACTAGAAAAGCTTGACATCCATTAATCATAAAAGCTCGGAAATATGCAAGGGATACAGCTCGGAATACAAAAGTGTCTATTCATTAATAAAAAATATTTACAAGTGAAAAAGGCTCGACATTCTGAGCCGTATACATCAAAACAAAAACAAAAAAAGGGGGATAAACACCAGAAGAACAACATGGAAGCAGCAACGGTAGTAGGCAGACACCTTAATACTCGGTAGGGCGCTCCTTGGCCTCCTCTGGCACTTCGACGGCAGTAGCATCGCCCTTGGCAAACATTTCAGGATCATAAGGGCATAAGCCCTACACGACTTCTATGGCATCTGGGAGCCGGCGCATAACCTTATCTCGACAGAGATAGAACCCCGCCTCCTAGGAGCATGAGGCAAAATTGTCCATCTCATTCCAGTACTCCTTCGAGCCCTTGAATTGGGCAATTGCTTCCTCTCCTACCTGGGCCACCCTTTCGTCGGCCTCCTTCCTCAGCTTCTCTCGTGCCTCCTTCCACTTGTCAATACCACACTTTAGCTCAGCAACCTCGGTCTCTAGCTCGGCCACTCGAGCCCTCGAGCGCTCCACCTCGGTCTACCCCGACTCATAGAGGTGTCGCACTACACCAAGGCGCTCAATCAGTACAATCACCGAGCAAGCACTCTACAAGAAATGAAAGAAGTGTCAGTACAATGGAAATAACCGACCAAAGTGAATGTAACCAAGGAAGGAAGACTTACCGACGCCATCTGAAGCACGAGCGCACTCTCTAGAGCCCCACTCATTGATCCGGTGAGTTCATGCCTAATAAGTGGGGTTAACAAGCCATGAAGCAGCTCCTCAGGAACACTTGCCATTTCAAGTCCATCCTCGGGCCAAACGTTCCACTGCGGCATGTAAATGACTGGATTGTTGACCTCCAATGTGTTGTCTCACAAGGAAGGGGGTAAACAGCCTGAGTGCCCTCATCTGGGTCAACCACCACGACCTCTTCCTTGGCTTGCCTTTCCCTCTTCTTCTACCGGGGAGTTTGCTCAGTAGACCTCGGTTGCACTATCTAAAATCGGGGCAAGGTCCTAAAGGGATGGGATATCCTTCTCATGGACGCCCAAATCTTGCGGAATGGATAGGGCGAATTTCAAAAATTTCTCCCATCTTTGCAGGGAATCAAATTCCCTATTTCAAAAACATATTTTCAAGGATCAATCTTGAATCAAGAACCAAATTAGATCTGAACCAAAAGAAATAGGAGGGAGGATATACTTGATACAGAGAATCAATATCTCCCAATGGAGGTGTTCACACCCACTGAAGATGGCACAGTGCAGGATGGAGCAGAATCAGCAATGTTCTTCCAAAAGAACTTGACCCTTCGCAAGAATCAACTGGATGGCTTGTGAGTACAGCTCCAACCAATCTTTTCCCCAAAAGATTGGAATCAAGATCAGATCTTGATTTCTCCCAAGAACTGGAGATCGAACTAAAGGCAATAGCGGCGGTAGGAAGGAGGCGGCAGGAGAGAATTCGCAGGGTGTAGAAATCTCTCTTTTTGTGATTTTTCTTAGCTCTGAAGAGAATCGGGTCTGTGTATCTTTCTTAGGCTGCCGCCCCCTTCTTTTGTTAACCTAAAAGATCAGCTCCTAATCCAATTAGGAGCTGCTTATCCAAATCATATTTGGATAAGATCTCTCTTTAGGTGATAGGGATAAACCCTTATCTTATTTGCAGATTATATTAGCTTTCTCCTAATCTCATTAGGAGGTTTCTAAATCTGAATCACATTCAAATCTGGACTCTCTGAGTAGATAGGGTTAAGACCCTATCCTATCTGCTAATCTATCTCAGAATTCGCCCCATATAATTGACTGATCAAATCAACTCAGTTCGAAATGGGCTTAAGGCCCATTTAAGGTTATGTACTCAATTAGCCTTCCAAACTGCTGCCTAGTTGGGCTTCTTTGTATGGCGTGGGACCCAAACATTGATCTACACATCAGTTACATGGGTTCGGCCCAGCCTTTGTTACAAGGCCTGGCCGAACACACTGTTATGAACAGTGCACCCCCTGAATCCCATCTTATGGGCTCTATGGGCCCAACACTTACCCTAAGTGGTCCCTAGACAAAGCCACCTTGTAACACCCAGGGACTGTGGGCAGATGCAAGATTAGCCCATCAGGTATTATCCTCAATGGTCTTACACTTAACCTCTCAGTCCATAATGATCATACACTGCCCGACAAGAGATGACCT
Organism: Nelumbo nucifera; assembly: GCF_055504915.1. Lineage (NCBI taxonomy): Eukaryota > Viridiplantae > Streptophyta > Magnoliopsida > Proteales > Nelumbonaceae > Nelumbo > Nelumbo nucifera. Next base: position 76,323,624 of record NC_142651.1, read on the forward strand.
CTCCCTCGGCTGCAAGGAACAGTGTTGCACTCTCTACTTATATGGATCCCGGGAATTAAAACCTTTTGCAAACATTTTAGAAACCATAATATATACTTTTATATCTCATATAAAATATACTTTGCAAAAACAAATATCAACGGTTGAAATCGGCTGTCGGCAGTCTTGGTTTCCATCAAAGAGAGTGCATCCCCGATCATTACCTTTGTCCGACAAAGGGGCTGATCCTTTCACTATGATCACCCACTCAGATGAATTCTCGGATTGTCCCAACATACCCAGGTTTTGACCCTCGCTAAGGATCTCACTGATTGGTACATCAAAGACAGCCCAATCTGACATCTAGTGTAGTATCATAATCGAGTCTAGGGGTTAGGTGTAACTTTCCAGTTTTGCCCATCTATCTCCAAGGTCCAGGGCAATACTGGAAATCTGGTCCGGTTCAAAGGTTCTATTAATCCTACATTGTATGTGCCTAGGGTCTCACCCTAGTAGCTGAGACAGGCCACCCCAACCGATTTGGTAGCACTACAGTGTCAGCCTTGTCAGGATAGGTCTCCCCAGACCGATCCACTGTCTGTGAACATTCTAAACTAACACGAGTCTCATTAAGTGTCCAGTTCAAGGGTATTACACAGAAACATACCAAGAGAACATGAATCAAATATGTACTTTTATTCATTTACAATAAATTCATAAAATACATCATTCTTGATTGAAGCTAAGGGCATACAAAACTGTCTAACAGGTCCCCTGAACTCCTCTTACCCTCGCTCTGTCAGCCACGGCCCACATGCGGTAGGTGATCACCTCTCTACTCGCCATTTTAGCACTTGCACCAAGCAAACAATAGATTAGTACACAGTCACATAGCTCGAAAAAAAAGAACAGATCAGTAGAATCAGCAAAACAAAAGACTGGCCGCCTCACTCATATGACCAGCACGAACCAACACCGAGAAGGACGTGTAGTATATCAAATTGACCTTCTTGATTATTCCTATCGCCACCCTCTCTTCCTCGGTAAGCTGGGCCAGCTTTGATTGCTTCACCTTTGTCTTCGACTTCTGGAGCTCGACCGGTAGAGACGAGCCTCCAAGACAGTGCACGAAGAAGAATTTCTCCTTCTAGTGTTTTTTCTGAAGATGGAGCCCCAACCAGCACTTTGATGCGTTGTCGAGCTGAGAAGTAATAATATCCCTACTGGCTATCAGGCTGTGCTTATACACATCAGAAAATCTCAGCCTGGCTATCAGGTTGTGCTTATACACACAGAGCTCGCCTGATCGAGCACTAGTAGGCCTCTCACCAGCTCGAGGGCACCTAAGCTTGAACCCCTCCAGAATATAGTACAGGGCTTGGATTCGGGCTATGTCCACGGGCGTCAAACAACATGGCATGGTCCCGAACCGACAACCAGCACACCTAAGAAGGTTGCCCTTCCTATTCGACAGTCCCGCCTCAGCCTCCTTGACCTCAGCAACCTGCTCAGGACCAAACCCTACAAACTCCTCGGCCTTGGCCCCCTAACCATCAGCCTCACGAGTATTGAGTGCCACAGCCTCGACAAGAGACCCCAGCTTGAACTCACTACCAGAAAGGGAAGCAGAAGAAGAGGAAGAAGAGCAGGAGAAGTCAGTGGACGAAGAAGACATCTTATTGAATTTCAAAGGTTAAGACCGCGGAACTATAGCAAACACCAAGCCGAATACTACTTCTCGCCGCGCTTTGCAAGTGCTTCCTTCGCAAATGACATAGGGGAAATGCTCTTCACTCCCTTATATAGCACTCCCAATGATCCAGATCAAGGGCATAGATCACATTCCACCCTCTGACAACTCAGGAAGATGAAACAACACCACTGACATTCGCACGCGTGTAGCCTCAGGAAAGCAAAGCGTTGCTTCCATCATCATGATGTAAGTGTCGAGCTGGTCGGTTTGCCCAGAAAACTGGTTCAATTCCAAGGTCCTCTCCTCAGATGGCCACTCAACCAACTTTAGACTCGTGTTCCTCAACCAAGAACCCAAGAGCTCTTCCACACCACACTGCGGCCAAACACTACACTCCTTGACTTTGGAACTAGGGGAGTGGTGTTCAGGTTATGGTTGAGCTGGCCCTGGATGCCACATGTCGCTTTCGTGGCTGCCTTGTCACTTGATCCACATCGACACCACGTCATGTGGATAAGAGCGACCAAGACAGGAGAGCATCATACGGATGAGGACAACTCCGTTGGAGATTAGGTCTTATCGTGAAGACCTCAGTGGCAACCTCATCTCGACAACCTCGAAAACCTCATTTGACCAGGACATAGACTTGTAACTATAAAATAGTACCTCCCGCTCAAGGTAAGGGATCCCAACTTTTGACTTCCATACTGCTACTACTGCTTGGCCTGACTGACCACCTGTTCTAGACTAACTTGAACATCGGAGTACTTACCCGGGGAACAACTCCTCGGGCTTTAACCTTGTTCTTGGAGCGCGGCTTCGTCCTTCCACCTTGGCTCCGCCCCGTTAGCATGATTATTTAACTGCGACCTCGGATCGAGCAGCATCAGTAGGGATGTCCAGGTCCAAGATTTTTTTGGGCCATGGGTTGATTAAAGAGAGCATCAATTTTTCTTTCATCCCAAATCCTATTGGTTTTATCTATTAGGTCATCCACCTTCAATTCAGAAGAATTAGCAGTGTTGTTTGTTTGCCTCTTAGGGATTTTTGAAGAAAATGAGAAATTTGGAAATATTTTGCTTTTTGAAGTTTGGCCCAAAGGCTACTGGAATCTGAACACAGTCTCTAACCAAGCTTTGCCAACAAAGCTAGGTTAAAATATAGAGGATCTCTAAATCCTAGCCCTCCATTTGATTTGTTTTTACTGATTTGATCCCATTGACCCATCTTATTTTCTTTTTTCCCTTCACAGTCCCCCACTAGAAAGCTTTTTGGCTCTTAATGAATGTATTACAAACTGCTTTTGGAAGTAGGAAACAAGACATACAATATGCAGGAATTACAACATCTGTTGGATACTCTCTCGGTTAAGTATTCAAAAACTTTGGATTTATTCTTCCCAATAAGACTATGGGCTCCCAAGTAAACAGAAGCTTTTTCCACTTTTTTGATATGCTAACAATTTAAGACCAGCTTCTTAAATTTGGGATGCATATTCTTACTGAAAAAACTTTATATTTTTGGTAATTCACCTATTGTCTAAAGGCTTTCTCAAAAAGGAATATGACATCTAGCAATGAGCTTGCTTCTCTAAGACTCGCCTTAGAGAAAATATAGTTGTCATCTACAAAAATAATAATAATAATAATAATAATAATAATAATAATAATAATAATAATAATAATAATAATAATAATAAATAAATGAGAGAGCTTGAGCTCTTCTGCAAATTTTGATTCCTGAGAATTCCTTCCTTGTCCCTTTCTGGTTTAAAAGAGTAGATAAAACATCAAAGCACATAAGGAAAAGATAGGGTGAGAGGGGATCCCCTTGTCTCAGCCCCCTTTGACGATAAATTTTTTTTTGAAGGGGAACCCTTCACCAAAATTTAATAAGACACTGTTGTCTCACAGTTCATGACCCAAGAGATCCATTTTTCCCCAAAGCCAAATTTTTCCATGGTTGACTTCAAAAAATCCCATTCCACACACTATCATAAGTCTTGCTCTTATCTAGCTTAATAGTCATGAAACCATTTCTAGCCTTAGTGTGAGACATAAAGTGCATCACTTCATGGGCAATTAAGATGTTATTTGTTATAGTCTTATTTGGTATAAAAGCACTTTGATTTTTAGATATTATTTCATCTAGCATTGGTTTTAACCTATTAGCTAAGACTTTTGCAATGATTTTATACACTGTATTGCACAAGCAAATCGGCCTAAACTAGGAGGCTTCTTTTGGATTCCTAAATTTTGGAATTAGGGCTCTAAAGGTGGAATTCATGGATCTATTTAGAATGCTATCATTAAAGAAAGATAACACTTCTTTTACCACATCATCTTTTACGACCTCCCAAAATTTTTGAAAAATCATATTCGGGAAGCCACCAGGCCTTGGTGCTTTCCTAGGAGCCATTTGGAAGAGAGCTTCCTTAATTTCCTCCTCAGTCACCTGTCTTTATAGATATGCATTGTTTTCCTCACTGACTCTACAATTCATAGCTTATGCAGCTAGGGAGATCTCTGTAGATGAAGAAGTGGTGAAGACTGCATTAAAATGGTCCACTAGGATATTTTTTATTTGATCTTGCCCTTTCATCAACTTTCCATTCTCATTTTTTTTTTTAAATTTTGTTATTTACACTTCTTCTGATGGTGGAATTATGAAAGAATCTAATATTTCTATCCCCATACTTTAACCAATTCACCCTAAATTTTTGGGCCCATAAAATCTCCTCTCTTTTCAGCCAACTATCCAATTCAGCCTCGAGCTTTTCCACTCTCTATTGACTGTAATTTGATCCCTCTTTCCTCTGCTCCACTACTAGATCATGTTTCACTTTCTTTATCCACTTTTAAACATTGCCAAAATCCTCTTGGTTCCACTTTTTTAGGCATTGCCTAAATCTTCCACGTTTCTTGGAGACTGGAGTGGCAAACATATCATTTTGTTCCAGGAGAATTCTATTCACCCCCTTTCACTCCCACTTTAAGGGATTTGTCCTCTTCACCAGTAAACACACATTTGAGTAAGGACTCACATAACCTGATTTTTGAAATAAGAGAATAAAAAGATCCTTTACTTTCCTGAGCTTGGGCTCTTTGAAACTACAAGTTTTTGTTTTTTTTATTCTTTTTTCTTCAATGATCCAAAAATCTATTCTCTCTCTGCCACTGCCTAAGATTCAGTTTGCTCCTATATTTGTACCGTTTGTCACCCACAAAAGGTTTCAAATTATCAAAATCACAATTGAGTTTCACTAAGCCCACAAAAGGTTTCAAATGATTACAGAAGTTTTAAGTTTGGCGGCATCTGATCGATCTCACCATTGAAGAGGCATAGTATCTCCTAAGGGTGTCAATGTACCGGTTTTGGATTGTGCCCCGTCCAGTCCAAAATCAATTTGGATGGATTAGACGGACCAACAAGACTAGAGGTTTAAATCGGGTCGTGCCGCCCGTGGCCCGGCATGGCCTAGCCCACAGCTCGGCCCAACACGGCCCGTGGCACGACCCATATATATATTTATATATATTGTATATATTGTATATATATTTATATATATTGTATATATAGTTATAAAATATTTTATAAATTATAATTATATAATAATATATAGTATATAATAAATTAATAAAATAAATATTTTTTATTTTATTATACTATTTTATTTAATTATTGCATATATAAGCAATTTTATACACAAAATTCATATAAAATTAAAATTTTAAGTTTTTTGTCAATTTTTTTTTAAATAAATAGCTTTGGTCTGATGCACAACCTGACTTGGCCCAAGGCTCGGCCCACGGGCCAACCTGGCCCGTGGCACGACACAAGCCCAGGCCGTGGGTTGTGCCGGGTTGACCCCCAAAATTTTCACCGGGGAGGGCGACATGGCCCGTGACGGCACAACCCGCACAAATTTATATTGGATTGGATCTGGTCCGTCCGTAACAAATTTATATTGGATTGGGTTGGACTAAGCCAATATTTGGTCCATTGATATAAGATAAGAATATATGTGTCAATGAACTGGGTTTGGATTGAAACCAATCTAATTAAAATGAATTTGAACAAATTGGATGGTCCAGACATTGAATTGGACCGATCCAAATTGATCTAAAACATTCATTGGATTGGATTGACCAAATCCAGTCCAATTGACACCCCTCAACTATCTCCTTTTTGTTTACATCGTAGTTTGCATCTTTTTTGACTTTCTTCCTCTTCAGTTGCTGGATCACCGAGTTCTCCATCATTTCAGCTTGCTCGCTCCTTTCTCTTTCTGAACCGATGGCCAATTACTCCACATTAAGGGTCCGTTTGGTTTGTAGTCAGAATCGGAATCGAAATCCTTCAGAATCGGAATCGGAATGGTCCATTCCCATAGTCTGTTTGGTTCAGACCAGAATGGGAATAAGAATTAAAATCAGCAGGAATGGGATTCTATTCCCAAGAGAGTAGGGAATGACCATTCCCTCAAATAGGGGAATGGCATTCCAACAGGAATGGGAATGAGATTATAATTTTGCTCAACCAAACAGTTAAAACCGGAATTGCCCATTTTGATTCAGATTCCAGACCCCTATTCCTACAAACGAAACGGACCCTAAGATTTTATAACTGGGTTTTACTTAAACACGTTTCAGTTTCTGGAGTTTGAATTGGAGACCCAACCACCAGACCCGAGTCCAAACCCGGTTTTACCCCCTCCTTCGCACTGTCCTATCTCATTTAAGTCTTCAGACGAAGCTTCACACTCTTCGTTAGAAGGGTTCCCTGATTTAGTACTCTGGCTATCCTCTACAATTTTCCGCTCATCTGCCTCACTTTCTATTCCCGACAAAGCTTGAATAACAAGGTTGAAATTTCATTTTTTGTGAAAATTCGAAAAGCTGCCCAGCTTCCTAGGAAAGGTAAAGTTTGTCTACTTTGCTCTGATGTCCCAGTAACCCTCCATCACTCTCTACTTGCCATATTCCTATATTGTTCCCTTCTATCATAATGTACTTAAATTTTCATTTGGTTTGCACTTTGCAGTTTAAATCTGAACGGATAAGAATTTTGCATGAGTTTGTAATTAAGATTTGTATTCTTATTTGATACAATACAAATTCATACAAAATAATAAAAAACACAACGTTTTTCACTCTATATATTTGTATTTGTACTAAAAGATTGTAATTACAAATATGTACAACACAAAGACTTGCATTTTGTATTTCTAAACCTGTATTTGCATTGTACATATTTATATTTACTCTCCTTCCAAACTGAGCCTTATTTATAAGGGAAATTTTTTTATCAGTGCCCTAAAATTTAGAGGTTGGTTCAAGTTAGTCCCCAAACTTTAAAATGTCTATATAGTACCCCGAACTTTTAGAATGTTTCTATTCCTGTTGTTAGTTAATTTTGGAAATGTCAAAACTACCCATTAAGTTTCATCTAACTTTCTTTATCTGTCACTTCCACATAAACCAATTTAAACAAAACTCTTTCTAGTTACATCTTGATTAATTCCAGTAAACTATGTTGTGTTCCACCTATTGATTCCAAGCAATCTTGTTTTCCGACTTGTGAAATGATAGGTTACTGGTTACCGACAATGAATATGTGGTTAATGAAGTCAAATCCAAACAATAAATTCTGAAATTAACAAGGGAGAAACTAGGTTATACCATTGTGATGCAACATTAACAATCAACATAACCTTTCCTTTGTAAATGCTAAAATTGATATAATTTCCCCTTGCATCCTAGTTGAGATAGGGAGGTTGTAGCAATTATATACAAGATGGATTTTAGAATATACAGGAAACCATAGCAATGGCAGTTTCAGCCGTTGCTGAAACTTGGTTAGTTCCCGGTACCGTTGTTGGTTTGTTCAAATCTGTTCTTGGCACTATCATTAGTTCCCAGCATCATCGTAGCAATGGAGCAGCTCTTCAGTCTCAAGGTAGAAGACAATGAACAGCGTCTTCTTTCAAGGTAGTTTTGATATTTTAAAAGTTTTAATTGGCACATGTTATCACGTGATACAAAGAACTGACAAACTATTAACAACAAGGACCTATTAGCATGGTTTCCAAAACTAGACCGGATTGGATGGTCGGACTGAAAAAATTGGGAATTGGTCAGGTGACCGGTTTCGTTTTTCCTCAAAACCGGGATTTCTCAAAAAAATCATTGATTTTGGTTAGCAAACTGCTGACCCGGGCGGTTAACCATTAGAACGTTTTTGACCATTTTTTTTATTTTCTTAATTTGTTTAATTTTTTTGTTAGAACGGACCAACCATTTGACCTGGTAACCAAACCCCTGACCGGTTCGGTCTCTGGGTCGGTTTTAAAAACCATGCCTATTAGAGACATTTTAAAAGTTTGGGGTAGAAGACAATGAACAGTCTCTTCTTTCAAGGGTAGTTTTGATATTTTAAAAGTTTTAAGTGGCACATGTCATCACGTGATACAGAAAACTAACAGATTGTTAACGATAGGGACCTATTAAACACATTTTATGAAAGTTCAGGGTACTGTATAGACACATTTTGAAGCAATGTTTTTGAACCGCCGTTGACTCGGATGGTTGGACCATTTGGCCCGGAAACCGTTCAAGCAACCGGTTCCGTTTCACCCCTGACCCGTTCTTGGGTAAAAAACCGTTGACTTAGTCAAAAAACCGCTGACCCAGGCGGTTGAATCGTCAATTCGTTTGACCTGGATAGCGGTTCGCGGTTTGAGAAATTGCAGATCTGAGACACGAACTCAGATCTGATATCTAGGAAGAAGAAGAAGAAGAAGAAGAAGATATAGATCTGAGAAAAAAATGAAAAATCAATCTCAGATCTAAGATCTGAGAACTCGTATGAGATCTGTCATCTGCGTTGTGTTATCGCCGTCGCCGTCGCCATCTCATTGTTGCTGTCACCAGTGAGTGTCGAATCATTCTCCTCCTCTTCCTTCTTCTTCCCTCCTTCCCTTTTCTTTCCTTCCTTTTCTTTCGCTTCTTTTCCTTTCTCCTTTCTTTCTTTCCTTCTTCTCTTCTTTCTCAGCCAACAAAATACTCTTCTCCACTCCTCTAGTCCTCCTTTCTCTATTTCTCATGACTCATATACTATTTGGCCTTTCCTAATATGAACCATCCGAACAGTTCGACCCGGACGGTCGAACCGTTGGCCTAAAAACCGGTAGCTAAAACGGTTCCGTTTTTAGATCAATTTTTAAAACCTTGTTTTGAAGTTCAGGGACTGACTTGATACAACCCCTAGAGTTCAGGGTACCGATCAGGAATTTCCCCTAGAAATTATTCCGTTTATGGATAATAATATTAATTAACCAGATTTTTTGTTCCAATTTTCAACACAAATAACACATACATAATCAAGAACGTGTTTTTTTTTCAATATTTATTTTGAGAAACAATCTATTTTATGTGTTCTTTTTAATATTTATTTTGAGAAACAATCTGTTTTTTTTTTATATTTATTTTTTATTTGATGCACGATGAACTCAATAGGACCTTGGTTTTTCAACAGTTTGATTTGTCCAATTTATCTCTCTACGTCTCTCTAAATTTGGAGAATCTGCCCTCAAAGGAGATCTACACGACTCCTTTAGTCGTTTGGATATAACAAGACAAGGGCCTCTTATTAGTTAGACTCTGTTGGTTTGCAGTTATAATATACAATGTGCCATGGTGATCAGATTTGTATGGATTTCTTTATAACATATTGTCTCTATTTGTTTGAGAGCAAAAGTTGCACTGGTTCAAATGGATGGGAGTGCAAATGAGTTAAATGCAAAGTCTGGTTTAGTTCTGTTTGAAGTTCTATTTTGTTTTATTTGTTTGCGAGAAGTATAATGATGTTTTCCCACTAAAATAAAGTTTTTTTTTTTCTTTTTTGATAAAAAAGAACGTTGTTTATGTGGTAGGAGTAAAGTGGGAAGTAAAACAATTTGGTCTCCATTTTATATGATAGAAGTAAGAAGGTGGTGCAAATTTTGCATCACTTAGGATGCAATATTAATTTCGCATCATTTTAGGATGTAAAATTAGTGACGCAAAATTTTGTGGGTGCAAGTCATAGTAAAAGATAAACGCATGCAAATCTGAGATGGATGCACATTTTTCATATCTGGTTTAGATTTGCACTACGAACAAATGGAACCAACGGTTTAGATCCCTAGCTGATGCAAAATTTACACCACTTTCCACTAACTTCATACTACTGTCTCATGTAAAAGGAGCAATGAATCTGAAGCACCTTGTTTTACTTCCAATTTTACTCCTCCCAAACAAACAAAATAAAGTAAAACCTGAAAGAAAAGCAATCTAAAATTTGCACTCAGCCCATTAATTTGTACAAATAAATAGAGCCTTAATTAGAATCAGATCTTTCCCTACCCTTTCTTGCAAATTAAAAACAAACAAAGCCTAAGGTAGAGGCTTCGTTTGATGGCATTTCCAGTCCGAATTAATAGTGCATTGCAAATTCACACCTTACGGCTATGTTTAATTGGTTTGAAGGAAAATGTGAGGAAAGGTAGGGAAACCCATACAAGGTTTGTAATGGTTTCCCTACCTTTCCTTTCCTTTTCCCTATTCTTTCCTTCAAAAACCAAACACAGCCTACATAAATGCACTGATAAAAATAAACAAATTAATCAATCAGTAAAAACAATCACAGTCAAACATATACAAACCTAGTACCAAAAATTCTAGCAAATATATAGACCCTAAACTGATAAGATGAAAGCTTGAGCATTGACATAATATAATCGTTTATTTGTTTTTGAGAAAATGATGATCAACAGAGTAAATTTTATGAAGGGAAGAAAAAATGAAAGAGTGAACATCCAAGTATCATCAGAAAGCTCTAATCTCGATCTCTTTTCCTTCATCCGTGGTGTAAGAGAAGGTCACGGGCTTGCGCTTGGTACTCAACTGGTAGAATTCTGGACTCACGTACTTGAAAATAAAACCACAATCCCGGCACACAATAGAGAAGAACCCGTTGTTGGCCTTTACATGACTCACTGGCTTACCGCAACAAGGGCACGGCTTGATCTCTGCCGTGGAAGCTGCACTCGTCGTTGTCGTCGTCGTCGGAAAACTAGAACCAGATGCCTCAGCCGCTGCAGGTCGAGCAGCGGCAGATGGAGTTGAACGTGCATGGGCGTAGGTACCCGATCGAATATCATACTTGCGCCTCTTGGTGGGTTGGGACAAGACGCTCCACGCTTCAGAGATAAGCTTGAAGGCGCCCTCAGCAGCAACGGAGCTATTCTTGTCGGGGTGAACCATGAGAGACATCCTCTTGTATTGCCTCTTGATGGTCTCGGTGTCCGCAGATGCAGCATCGGCGATGTTGAGAAGCGCGTACCAATCCATGTCGCCGTTCCTTTTCCTCTTCTTTGTAGCAACCAGATGGACGCTGTAAGCAGCGAGCAACTGATCGATGCCCTCCGAATGGGGATGAAGCTGTTTGGCAGCGTTGGCGTGCTTGATCGCGCCTTCTACGTCCTGGGCCTTGAACCTTTCTTCCGCAGCGTCTAGGGCACATCGCACCGCCGGTGCAACCATGGTGACCATTGCCGGATCCGGAGGAGGTGACAGAAAGCAAATCGGAACAAGTACGTACCGGAGAGAGACTACTGAAGACTGGTAAATTATCTAACTGTCGGTTGCGGTTGCTTTGGCAGTTAGCCTTGAGACGATGATCTGATCAGCAAGAAGAGATCGTATATATATATATATAGCAGGCTTCAACACTCTTTTACACGGCTTAATTGCGCCTTGCACCGGAAGCCATCTATAATTACGCGGCTTAAGTAAGGATAAGGATAAGGTTAGAAGCATCGTCTTAAGTAACTCAATTAAATCAACATTCTAACTAGCAGCCTTTATTGCCTTGCATTGAGAATATCTCTCTATTTGCGTGCTTTTATTTGATGGGGAGATATTCTCAATGCAAGGTTGTAAAAGGGTGTTAGAAGGGTGGGGACACAGGTTTGCCCTGACCTGATCGGAGCCGATCTCTCGCTTAACTAACGGGGTAAAATATGGATGCTTGGGTCAGCAGATAAAAATTCCATTTACTTGAATAAGAAGATTAAATGATATTTGATTTGTAATTAAAAAGCATGAGTTATTTCCTAATATATATATATTTTTTATTTTGAATTAAAATTTAGTATCTAGCCTCTAAGTGGGAGGCCTAGCTAGGCCTTTGAAATTTGAAGGAAGAAGCCCATGACAGACAAATTAAACCTTTTGGGTTGGGTTGAGAATTTTTTCAATTTTAAATTATGGGCCAGAGAACTAAACCAAGCCCAATATAGTTTCAATTTTCTATGCATAACTTCATAGATTCAATTCTTGAAAATATACCATAAGGCTTTGTTTGGATTCCATGAAGTTCCCAAAAAGCAAAAAGCTAAACAACAAACTAACAATACCTAAAGTTATTTTATTCAAACAAAGCTTCTCCAACTAGCCAGCCATTAGTTGGCTACGTACTGCAATCAAGATTATTCACTCAGCAGTCAGCAATACATTTCTTTTGCCAAGCGTGGGCTGGCTATAGCCATCAAGGGCTTGGCCTTGGGCATGGTCATCCCATACACTTCAGTTGTATCAATGTCTTCTGGTTTCAATCCCTCCGGCGGAATCCAGTCGAAGCAATGGAATAGCCTGGCCAGAGACATGAGGACGAAGGTGAGCCCCAGTGGTGCACCAGGGCACTTCCTCTTGCCAGCACTGAATGGCAAAATCTTGAAGTCAGTTCCATGACTTATCTCGACTCGGCTTCCATCTGCCGGCAAATGCCTTTCCGGTCGGAATTCGTCGATATCATTCCAAATTCGGGTGTTCCGTCCAAGAGCATGAGTGTTGATGAAGACTCGAGTCTTGGCAGGAATGTCATAGCCATTGATCTTTGTGGGACGAATTGATTCATGTGGAATGAGAAAGGGCCCAGCTGGGTGCATTCGGAAGGTTTCACGAACAATGCACCTCAAGTAGTTGAGATGGGCCAGATCAGACTCAGAAACCATGCGATTTGGGCCGACAACAGAGTCTAGTTCTTCCTGGACCTTGCCAAGGACTTCTGGATGCTTGATCACCTCTGCCATGGCCCATTCATTTGTTACTGAAGATGTATCTGTAGCAGCTGCTATCATGTCCTACAAATTTAACTAGGGTGCAGTCACTACATAGATTCCCCTTCATTAATTACCTAATGGGCCATAATGGACCAAACAGCCCAATTGCCAGTTGAAATGGGCCTCATAGACAGTACATAATTTTGTACAATGTGAACAAACCAGAGACAATAAAAGAAGAAGAAATAGTGATAGCTTGTTTTGTGAGAGTCTTACCTGAATTAGAGCTTTAATCTCTGCATCTTCCAAGTGCTCCTTCCCTTGTTCACCAGGCAAAGACAACAAGATATCAACAAAGTCCATCTCCCTGTCATCATCCTCTCCTTTCTTCTCCTTCTTCCTCTCTCTCCCTTTCCTATGTTCTTCAATTATTTTCATATGAAACTCATCCACTCTCTTCTCCACTTCCCTCATCTTCTTCTCACACCCAAAAGGGTCAAGCCACCTCCATATGGGCAAGTAATCACCCAAGTAAATCAACCCTAGAAGCCAAAACAGTTCATGAGTGATATGCATGAACTCCATTGCTTCCTGAGGACCGGCTGACTCAATGCCAAAATATTGCTTCCCTAGCAACATTCTTGTCACATTGTTCATGGAAAAGGCTCCCAAGACTTGTCTCAAGTTAACAGGCTTCCCGGTTTGAGACCGATCATATACGTCTTGAACGAGATGGTGAGCTTCGCGAGCACGATGGTCCGCAAATGACTCGAGCCGCTTGATGCTCAGTAGGTGCTCCATGCATATTCTCCTCATTCTCTTCCACTGTGGCCCTAATGGAGCCAATGCTACATCACCACATCCATAAGCTAGGTGTACTGCAGCTAAGGTTCGAGGTCGAGAAGCAAATACTTCATCCTGTCGGAGAAGTATTTCACGGATGATCTCGGGGTCATTCGTGGTGATAGCATCAACACTCCCAAGTCGAAGATAGACCAACGGCCCATACTTCTCACAGAAGGAAGCAAAGTCCCTGTGTGGGAGGGGGCCCAATTGAAGAAGGTTGCCAAAGATAGGCCATCTTGGTGGGCCTGGAGGCAGCCTTCCCTTGCTCTGCAATGACTTCATCAGCCATAGCCTCAGGCAAACGATTGTGCCAAACAGAAAGGCATAGACAAGAGTGGAGGCTAATGTGCCTAAATCCATCTGACCAACAAACAAACAATATTCATGGAGACTTCTGCACTCTCAAGTCCCAAGCTAATGAAAAATGTCAATGGCTCTTATTTATTAGTGACAATATCATAATCTGGGCATGTTTGAGCTTAATTCTGCACCTATTTAGGATAAAAACAGTTCATAAAGATCCATTATCTTGATGTGAATTGGAGATAACAGGTCCCTGATATGTGGTTTAGGGTTTACTAAACGTCCATCAATTGGGGTTGAAAGGTTCTACTTGGCCAAATAAATGGTTTTCTAATACCGGATTAGCTGGTGCAGATTGTGGTTGGTAGGACATACTTGAAGTCATCCCTCTATTGTTACCTACTTCAAGCAAATGACAAATACATGGTTCCTCATGTGCTTGTAGCCAACAATATTTATACAAATTCATTTAAATTTGTCCCTCCTTTCATTTTTATTTTTCCTCACCCGGCCCGATTCTCGACCCGGGTCTGGTTCAATTTCCTGATTATCTATTGGTCTACATTTTAAGTTGAGGTTACAAATTTACAATAGGGTCAGGACTAGTTTTATACGTGCTGACCAGCACATGACATAAATATCTCCCCAACATTTTCTATATGTTTCTCATGGTTTAGTTATCATTTCTAGGGGATATATAAGAAATTTTGAAAGAGAGAGAGAGAGGGAGCAAAACAATTAGCATTTTTTTCTGTCAAAAATATCAAAGGCTTGTCAGGCATATTCAACTCTTACCGGGTCAGACCTGATAAACTCAGGTAATAATAGGGTTTTCTAGGCTTAAAACTTACAAACCTTCAAAGTCCAGGTTGGACCGGGTTTGTGTGCTTTCTTATTGGTTTAAGATTGGATCTACCCTGACCAGCCCAGACCTACCCTATTGACTGCCCTATTTTACAAGATAACCTGAGTTTCTCCCCTTTAAGTTAGAGTAGAGCTCTTCATGAGCCGGGCCGTGCCAAGCTTTACCTTTTTATTAATAGAGAATGTTCAGATTCGCACCTGAGCCCAGCCCTCATATAAAGCCTGAAATCTGATCTGGACATAAAAAATCCTACCATCAAGTCCGTCCTCTCAAGGTTAAGGAATTGGTCTGAATCAAGAATCAAGAGGTTCTTGAAGCAATAACTATGAAACCTGTCCCAAGATTAAAACCTAATACCGTATGAATTCGATTAATAAGGTTTACTGAACCTCCCAAAACTCAGATTGCTGGTTCTCGGTCTCTATCATAGCATAGGTCTGAGTGGGGTGACGGTCGAGCCGCATTGGCCCAATCCTTATTCAGAGAAGCGAATTGAAACTGAACCCAATCTGGTGCTATCCATGGTCCAAATGACTGAGCGAGAAGGAGCAGATAAGGGAAGATGCCTAGTTGTCTTGTAGCGTAGGCTGAATGGTGTCTCCGGAGATTCTAAATTTTCAATATGGATAATGTTGATTGAGGAGTCTCAAGGTAGAAAGACAATGAACAATGACTTCTTTTAAAGGGTAGATTTGACATTTTTAATAGATAACTGACATTCGGTTAATGACAGGGACCAACTTGACACTTTGTTCAGGTACTAGCTTAACTACCCCCAAAGTTCAGGGTACTATAGAATCCTCACAAACATGCCCTGATTAAATTTCATATCAAAACTACCTCATCTACCCCTTCATCAAACAAATATTCCATTTTAGGCTTTCCTACATAACGAAATGTTCATACCTTTGATTTCCTTAATCCAAACTTATTTGAATTGATCAAAACCCTGTCAAGTTGTTCAAGGCCCTCCAAAACCCTGTCCTATTAAATTTTTACTCAATTCCTCCACTTGCCCATCCATTAGATGGAGATTCCATTTTGGGCTTTATCTCGTGTTACAATGCTCATATCGTAAATTCTCTCAATTCAAGCATGTTGGCACGAACTAAACCTTTCTAATTCATCTAGAACATTCAAAAACCTGATCATACAAAATTTTAACTTAAAATTTCTCCATATGCTCATTCATCAAAAGAATATTCGGCTTTCTCGTGAATCGAAATGATCGTACCCCAAAATCCCTTGATTTGAGCCCAGTTAGGCCAGTCGATCCAAAATGCCCCAAAACCCTACTTTATCAATTTTCACTCAAAAATACCCTGGTTTACCTCCTCAAATAAAAATAGGGAAAATTCCCGATTATCACCTTGTACTTTGGGCCTAGTGCTACTTTGATCCCCTAAACTTTAAAATGCAATGATTTAGTACCTAAACTTTCAAAATGTACCAATTTAATACCAATGGTGAACCAGCCATTAAATGGCATGTGAAAAGACATAATACCCTTCAGGTGTTATCTAATTTTCTTTATTAACCATCAGCTCTAAAGAAAACCAACTACCAAACTTTTACTCCTTACAAAACACGAAACTAAAAACAAAAAGGCATTATCGATTTCCACATCAACCTAGCCTTCACCGGAACTAAATTGTGGCATTATAAAAAATCATTTTCAGCCATCCCAAGTGCCACAAGAACCTAAGTGGAAAGAATGGCTTGTTCAAAAAGATGAAAAGCATAACTCAATTCCTAATACTCATAGGTAATATAAAATTAAATGATACAACTTAATTATTACGCAGATGAAAAGATGAGATACGGTGAAGACTAAAGAGAAAGGGACTATATGGATTTACCAAAATTGCGACCGATGATACAATGCCACTATGCCAGGCCAGTCCCTTGATGTTCTCCACAATGTCCTTTTCAACACTGTGCTTCTCAAAAGCCTAATGAATCAAACTTCGATGGAAAGAGTAGAACAACCAACACAATATACAGAAACAAAAGCTAACGGTATCAAGGGAAATATGAGAAGAGAAAGAAAGTCCCGACATTTTTGAGAGGAAAAAGAAAAAAAGAACTAACTATAAGAGCAGAATCAATCACATCCTTCTGTATGTCCTCCTTCATGACTTTCCTTACGATCCCCGTCGCAGATGCCGCCAGTGACTTCTCATCGGCGGAGGTCTTGACGAAGCTAGTGCTCTTCCACGAGGCAGATTATAGTGCGAGTGGAGCTGAACTCTCTCTGATGTTCATCTCTTTGATTTCATTTTGCAGGTGTAGAGGAAGTGGAAGGCTGTGTCAACGGCTGCTCCCGGGTGTATAGGAAGAATTACTTGTCTCTAATCTCCAGACTCTCTCAACTGTGAGCTTGAGGTCTTCAATGATTTGTTTTATTACATATCAATACAAACAAAGGACTGATGAACATGGTAATTTCAGTTTTTATCTATTTGTCTATGACTCACAAACTTTAAATAAAGAATGTAACAACACAACGAAAGCATGCCTTTTCAATTGCCATAGTGGCCACCATCTCTGGAATCTATTCAGATGATTCATTAGGCCCCGAACCCAAAGGGGTAGTTATTGTAGCAATGGCGATTTTAGCCATCGTCAGAACTTGGTTAGTTCTTGGCACCGTGCCATAAGTGTGTGTGTGTGTCACAGAACGTTGGATAGAGAACTTGGGATCTGTTTCATCTTCTTAAAGGAAGAAGATGATGAACAATGTTTTATTTTTCAGGTAATTTTGACACTTTCAAATGTCTTTAGTCACAAACGATGTCATGTGCTATGCATAACCGATGGTCTATTAACGGTAGGTACTGAATTGTCGCATTTTAAGGTTGGGGGACCAAAGTGACATTAAACCTAAAGTACAAAGTACCAATTGGGAATTTTCCATTTTGACCAGTTTTCTGGAGACGAGGGAAAGGGGTAAGGAAGAAGAGCATGAACCAAATGAAGATATTTAGGGTTTCAGCCGTAACATTGATGTAATCTTGTTGCTGGTAGATTTTTTTTTAGAGCAAAGCACGCAAACTTTACCCGATCTGATATACCCCAATCCAATTCGCTAAGACCTGATCTGATCCGTTAGTTATAAAATATTATATATTATATTTATCTATATATTATTAATATAGTTGTATATTATATAATTAGTATAATATATTATTTATATTATACCTTAAAATTTTTTATTATAATTCTAATCAAATTAGATGTCAGATAAAATATTCATACTCAAATTCGAATCATACTTTTGAAAATCCAATGATTTCTTATCATATTCGGATCAGTTGGGTTTTTTACCGGATTGGATCGAATATACCCTTTACCAAACCCGATCCCATTCATTTGGAGCCCTAGCCACCGCCATTGGCGCTCCATAATGATCACAAGTAATGAGGATAGGTTTTGTACAAACAAATCTAAAAATTCAAGAAAAGAATGAAGAACCTTGGATGAAGAATCACTTTTTTTTGCTACCATTGCAGTATTGGATCCAACTAGTTATTTTCCTCATAACATTTTTGCTATTGTTTCTGGTTGATTGTTACTCATATCTCTCTAAATCATGATTGATTGGTGGATGAGTGGAAGTAGGGAGTATATTGAAAAATGTTTTTCAAAAGTGGAAAAAAATGGAAGGATCATAACTTGGAACAAAGTCATAGTGGTTAAGAGGAAAGAAACACATGGAGAAAAGAATGGAACTTCAAGAAGATAGATGGGAACACAATGATACCACATAAAGAAGATTTCCATCTTCTTGTAAGTTTCTTTTTGTTTTATAGGCTTTTTATGTGAAGCATTGGAAATATGGGGTCATGGAAACTTGGAGGAGAAGCTTTGAGGTGTGCTCAAAGACATCGTCTTTAGAACGTTATTTGCCTTGACGCAGATTTGCTGAGTTTATTGTTGGGTTATAGGCAAATTCGTTCGCAGGATATAATAGAGCTTTGGGTGAGAGTTTGCAACCGTCAAAGTTGAAGAGTCGTCGAAGAAACCTTTTGTGGGATAGTAGTAGATCGAACAGAAAGAGACAAGAGTGATTTTCGAAAATCTTGTGTTTAATTGCTTGATTCACATTCCTTAAATCATTTCTAAAGAGTTGGGGAGAAGAGGAAGGTGCTGGTGTAGAAAAGGCTCTTTGAACAGTCACAATTTCAAATATTGCGACTGTTAAAAGGTAGTTAGCAATTAATGACTGTTAAATTTGAATAGTGTTTCTTGATCACATCCGATCAGATCGTGACCGTTGAAGCATTGAGATCTTCGACGGTTAATCTTGCACCAAAAGTCAAAGTTCTCTTACGCGGACCACGTGGGCGCGAGCAAAGTGTGCCTCTAAAGTGCCTCATTGCGTCGCACACACGCGTGCGCAGGTGTATTTTTTATGTAATTGATCAATCAAACCCCATTGAATTTGATCTCTAATGAGATTAAAATCCAACAGTAAAGATGGTGAGTATTATTGTGGCAAGAATGCAAAGTTCAAACCAAATAAATTGCAATTGCTTCCACCAACTCTATGAAATAACCATCTCCGTCTTGGCTAGGGTTTGAATTTTGAGTGGTTCAAAAGTACAATCTAATTCCTCTTTAGAAAACCTACACTTTGTTTATGCAATCTAGTGGCGATGGATAATTGGTAAGAGAAGGGGGGCAGGGGAGGAGGGAGAGACACTGAAAGAGGAGATGAGGGAGAAAGCAAGAAATGAGGGAGATGGACGGGACAAAGAAAAAGGGAGTGGGAAAGGTATTTCACATAATAGAAAATAAATATCTTTTATTTTTTACTAGCATCTTTATCTCACGTTAATGAAGTGTTAGGTTAAATCTGAGCTATACATGTGTCATATGGTGATTGGCAAGCGATAGGAATTCCCCTCACCCGCCCCCAATCGAAGTTTTGCTTGGTAGCAAGTCTCCATCTTAGAGATCTTTAGGTGGATCATATTTGAATCAGGATATATTCAAATTCAATTTGATAAATGTAGATTTGATTTAATCTCATAAATATTGATTCGATTTGAGTTCGATAAGGATGCAGATATCCAAATCTTATCCAATCTAGTTTAAATTTTAAAAAATTAATAAATCATTAAAAGGAAAAGAAAATATAACCATTTAAATAAAGAAAAACAAAAAATACAAGTATTTTTCAACTATTTTCATCATATATGATGTAGCGCGATCCAGTCACTCATATCTGGCACTCGCGTGGCTCCTGAGAGGTACCTGGGATGAGAGGGAAGAAGAAGAACTCCCGGGGGTTTGCCTGGCGGGAACACTCCGATGATTAAGTCAGTATTTTGTGCAAGAAGCAAAGGGAAAACGAAAGCTAAGAGTGAAGATTGCGTAGGTGGTTCGAAGATACCTTGTTCCTTGAGAATGATCCCCTTATAACCGAATTCCATTGCTTCAGGCCCTTTGACTTCTAACAGGGCAAGTGTAACCGCCACTGTCAGCCTACCACATCCGTTACAGGCAAGGCTGAGGTGGCACGCGCGGGGCCATCGTTGCAGGGTACGTGCCTGTCAGGCACGAGACACCTTTCTGGAGGTGACAGGCGCGGCGCTATCTGCCCTTCCGCAAATCACCCTGAGCTGCGCTGTCTCTTGAGTGACGAGTTGCCTGTAGCAGGTTATGCCGAGCTGGCTGACCCGAGGTGTCCATGCCTCGGGGTGTCCAGAGATGGATCGGTGTGTTCTTGCCTGGGAGTGGCCCGAGGTCCATTGGGGGGAGCTCGGGCCTTAAGAGAGGCTAGGACGTCCCGAACTCGGGACGTCCCGAAGTGCCTTAACCCCGGGGAGGAGGTGTGGGTAAGGCGGCTCCCGACGAGTAGTTTACCCGCCGAGTTGCCGAGCTGTACTCGGTGGGACTTTCCCTCCGAGTTGTGTTCACGCTCGTTGCGCTGTCATGTTGAGTCACTGTTTGAGCAAGGTCACGCCCATGTGTACCCGTGTTGCGAGGTTGGGACAAATCACCCTCCATCAATTGCCCCCCACTCCCCGTGCTGGCAGCGAAGACCCAGCGTGGGGAGGTCATGACACGTCGAGTGGATTTGGCGTTAGTATTCATGCCGCCTTGTCGCGCACTCCGTCCAACTGGACCGGTTTAGCGCCCGGTTTGATCAAAAAAGGTCCCGAGTCGCGTCTGGATTACGCACGGATCTCACGCGATTTGGATTTCGCGGACGTCAAAAACGCGCTAAACCGCTTTCGCCTCGAGGAACCCACAGCTATGGCTATAAATAGGGGGACCCTTGGCCATTTTCATCGCCACAAAGTTCTTGTCATCAGTGTTTGAGCTCGCGCCGGGGGTCTCTTAGCTCGGGTGTTCCAGTTCGTCTTGTTCTCCTAGTCCGGTTGCGTTTCTTTTGGTAAGTCCTCCTGAGCTTCCTTCCCGTTTTCAATTTGTTTCTTCCCTCTAGTCAGCTATGTCGTCTAGCATAGATAGCCTTATCGATGAGCCCAAGGTAGGCACCTTGGCTCGGGGTGGCTTCTCTGCTGCTCAGCCATCCGAAGTTCGGGTGGCTTCGGGTCATCTGGCGTCCGCCTCCCACCGAGGTCGGGAGCCAGGTCAGTTCGACCCTTCCATAATGACCTCAAAGAGGCTTCAGGACCTCATACAGAGGTTTCGCCTCCCTAAGGAATATTCGTATAGCCTTCCCACTGGCAACTTCTCATGGGAGCACGGTCCTAACAAGATCATGATCTTCAGGGAGCAACTAATAGTCGGGCTCCGACTTCCTCTTCACCCTTTGATCGTTGAGGTGTTGGTACACTTCAACATTACCCTGGACCAACTCCACCCAAACTCCATACGGAATGTGTTCGGGTCCATCTCTCTTTGCTTTGATCGTTCCCTCTCCCTAGATTTAGATATTCTCAGCACCATTTTGGCCATAAAGAAGAGCGCTTCGGGTGCTCTCCCCGGGCATAGGCGATTCTACTACCTGTCCCCCCGCCCGGGTTTTAAACTCATGCACAAGCTCCCAAGCAAAGTCCCAGCTTGGAAGCGGGACTACTTCGTAGTCCAGAGCAATACGGAGTGGCCCTTTCCCACCGATTGGAGGATAGCCATTCAAGACCCCGGTGTCATCCTAGACGGGAAGACCAAGAAGGTGCTCCAGTCACTGGCTCAGTTCGGGTTGGATTATAAAGACTTCACTTCTGAGGAGAAGCTCGTCCAGGCGAGCTTGAGCCCAGGTAAGTTTTCCTTCACTTCGGCTTTCTGTTCGTATGTTTACTTCGGGTTACTGATGTCATGTTTTACTGCAGGTCCCATGGAGGCGGAGAGAATAGACAACCAGAAGCTCTTCCGCCAGATGAAGAGAAAGAAACGCGTAGCCAAGAAGGCGCGCGTTGAGTCCCCGCAAGCTTCAGCCGAGGTCCAACCTCCACAGACTTCAGCTCCGAGGCCCGAGGTGGCAGCGAAGCCTGTCATCGATTTGGAAGGAGAGGCGGTGCCTCGGGGGCCCGAGGTGGTAGCGGAGCCTGCTGTTAGGCTCACCGAACCTGTTGCCAAGCCTACTGAGCCTACTGCTAAGAGTGCTATCGAGGCTCGTGTTGTAGAGGCTGCTTCCGGGGCTCGTCCTGCCGAGGTGGCCACCGAGGCCTCTGAAAGTTCCACTCACGACGTGGAGATGACGGCATCCAGCTCGGAGGGCCAGGGGAGTCAAACTGTTCTGAACCCCCAGTGCAGCCTAGAGAAGAGCAAGCTGGCTGCATACCCAGGGAAGGTCAGCGAGTGGGCCGAACTCACTCCTGGTCAGCGAGGTGCCCAAGCTGCCACTCATACTATGGTGGTGAGTCTCTCTTTTCTTTTTTTTTCTTCTTTTTTTTTTTGGTTTCCCTTTTGCAGGTGAACACCGCCATTCGCGCCTTGACTCTTCAATCAGATCGGCACCTGAGGCGGGCTCTGGAGGCTGAGAAGTCATCTTGCGCAGCCCATACCGAGTTGAGGGCAGCTTGCTGCGAAGTCCACCGCCTGGAGAGTGACGCCTCGCCGCAAAAGAGCTTCATCGAGGTGTTAATGGCAGAGAAGGGAGAGCTGGCCCGAGACAAAGACAAGCTGAGGGCCGAGGTGAACGGTCTCAAGGTCGGTCAGGAGGCCTTAGGGCTCGAGGTGAACAGCCTCAAGGCTGAGCGGGATGCCTTGAAGCTCAAGGTGCAAGGCCTCAAGGAGGTGAAGGGGAAGTTGGAGCATGAAGTGGAGTACCTCCAGGAAGACATAAGAGAGAAGACTGCAATCTTCGAGGGTGCTCTCGAGGAGGCCAAGACTCAGGTCGTCCTAGACTACGTCAATTCTTCAAGGTTCGACGACGTGATGACGGAGGCCTACCATAAGGGCTTCAAGCTTAGTCGGTGGCTGATCAGGCATCTCTACCCCGACCTGGATACGAGCGCCATCACCACTTCACAAATCACTGACGACATCATGCGTCAGTCAAAAGATGATCCAGATTCTGAAGACGAGGGAGCCGAAGATGAAGCAGAGGATGCTGACCCAATTACTGCCCCCGAGGAGATCCCTAACAGAGGCAACGAGTTTCAAAGTAGTTTGCTCCCTGTATTTGTAAACTTAATCTCCCTTGTAATCAAGACGTTCTTAATGAAATTTATGTGCCAAACTTCCTGTAATGAAGAGATTTTTTCTTTCTTTTTGCCAAGAGTTTGTACATTTTATCTTGTTGGAGTGGTCATTCACCCCAAGCTGTTAATTTATCGAATTGAACTTCCGAGGTGGGAGTTCCTTAACGGCCATCGCGGCCCCGAACTATTTAGTAGGGGTAGCCTTGTGTATGCCGGGGTGAGGGACATAGTAGGGCTCATGCCCGACCTGTCTGCACCCGAGGTAGTTTGCTGTTAGTTGTCCTTATGGGTTTAACTCTTTGCATGCCAAGGCGGGCTATTTGTTGTAAGGTTCCTGCGCGAGCCGCCTGCACCTCAGGCGCTGCAAGTACTTAGTTCATCCTGATGGGGCAACTTAGCTTTGTATGCTGCCGAGGTTTCTTCATTAGCTCGGTGTTCCAGCCCTTAGGCTAGAGGAGTGGCTTGTGGCCCACTCTCGGAGTCTGCCCATGCCATAGAGGCGACTAGGTCCTGTTGTGTCGAGGTCATATTAGCTCGGTATTCTGGCCCTTAGGCTTTGGGAGTGGCTCGCGGCCTACTCAATTCTTACTGATAGTATTGTCTTAGGTTGACAATATTCCATGCCCGAGGTACTTGTTTCCCTTCGAGGGTCTCGAGCTCGTAAGTTCCTTCCCCGAGCACTCGCTTCACTCGGTAGGGACCTTCCCAGTTGGACCCGAGTTTGCCAACGCCGGGCTCAGGTACCATAACTTTACGAAGGACCAGGTCGCCAACGCGAAGGTTCTGCCTCCTGACCCTGGTGTTATAAGTACCGAGCTACTCTCTGTTGGTAGGTTGCGGTCCTGATGTATGTGAGGTCCCTTACTTTGTCGAGTAGATCGAGGTTGGTACGTAGCTCATCTTCGTTTGTCTGATCATTGTATGCTTCCAATCGTAGCGTAAGTACTTCGATCTCTGCGGGGATCACCGCTTCAGTGCTGTAGGTGAGATTGAAGGGTGTTTCTCCCGTGGCGGTCTTCTCCGTGGTCCGGTAGGCCCATAGAACATTGGGTAGTTCATCTGCCCATAATCCTTTAGCTCAGTCCAGCTGTGCTTTTAATCCACGGAGGATGGCTCTGTTCGTGACTTCTGCCTAGCCATTTGCTTGAGGGTGTACGACTGAAGTAAAATTCTGTCGGATTCCCATGTCCTAGCACCAGTCTTGGAATTTGATATCCTCGAACTGCTTGCCGTGGTCAGAAATCAATACCCGAGGTAATCCAAAGCGGCACACGATGTTCTTCCAAAAGAAGTTTTGGACATTTCGGGTTGTGATCATGACAAGGGGTTCGGCCTCTACCCACTTGGTAAAATAGTCCACTGCCACTACTAAGAACTTCCTTCTACCCGTTGCTGGCGGGAATGGCCCGAGTAGATCGATGCCCCATTGTGCAAAGGGCCATGGGCTGGTGAGATACTTGAGGTCGGCAGCGGATTGATGGTGAATATTGGCATGTCTCTGGCATTTGTCACATTTTCTAACAAACTCAATAGCGTCTGCTTTCATTGTTGGCCAATAATACCCCTGTCAAAGTGCCTTCTGGGTGAGGGCCCTACCCCCCAAGTGTCTGTCGCATAATCCTTCATGAGTGTCGCGGAGTACAAGCTCATCTTCGGTAGGTCGCAAGCAACGCAGATAAGGGAGCGTGTAGGATCTCCTATACAGCCGTTCGTCTATCATGACATATTTGGTTGTTTGACGCTGCACCCTTCTGGTTGCATTGCGATCTGTAGGGAGGGTCCCGTTTAGCAGAAAGCTCGTGAGTGGGTCAATCCAGCTCGGCTCTGCTTGAACGACAGGAGCAACCTCCTCTGCCCCCCCGAGAATGCTAGGCCGGGGCAAATCCTCTATGTACACGGTTCTCATGGTGATGTCGTTGGCGCTGGCTAGTCTGGACAGGGCGTCGGCCTCAGCGTTCTTTGACCTTGGTATTTTCCTGATGAAATGTGATTGGAAGTTGAGCAGGGCCTCTCTGACTTTGGACAAGTAGGCAATCATGGTTGGGTTGCAAGCTTCGTACTTGCCGATGACCTGGTTGACCACGAGCTGGGAGTCGCTGCAGATAACAATGTGCTTTGCTTTTACTCCTCTGGCTAGGGCTAGTCTAGCTATCAACGCCTCGTACTCTGCTTCATTGTTAGATGCCGCGAACTCGAAGTGTAGCGCATATTCCAGTTTTGTACCGCTCGGGCTGTGTAGAACTATTCTGGCACTGCTGCCCTGTTGGTTCGAGGAGCCATCTACATGAAGGATCTAGGGCTCCTCATCCCAGCTCGTGCTTGGCCTAGCTAGGAGAGATGCCACACTGGCTGCTACCTCACGGGGCTCGGACTGAACCAGCCTGGGAGCTTCGAGCTCACCCGAACTAGGGACCTCGTGCTCAACCGGCCTAGGGACTTCGGAGCTGAATGTGCACTCGACGATGAAATCTGCTAAGGCTTGGGCCTTAATGGCAGTTCGCGGCTTGTACTAGAGGCCGTACTCGCTGAGCTCAACGGCCCACTTCGTCAACCGACCGGAGACCTTGGGCTTAAGTAAGACTTGCCTTAGAGGTTTGTCGGTGAGGACGATAACAGTATGAGCTTGGAAGTACGGGCGGAGCTTCCGAGCTGCGATTATCAACGCGTATACTAGCTTTTCCATCTCCGGGTATCTTGTCTCTGCTCCCTACAATACTTTACTAACATAATAGATGGGTCGTTGGACCCGATCTACTTCCTTTATTAGTACCGAACTGACCACTTCGTCGCTCGCCGAGAGGTACAGTTCTAAAACATCGCCCTCCTCGGGACGGGTTAAGGATGGCACACTAGCGAGGTATTTCTTGAGCTCGTCGAACGCGAGCTAGCAGTCTTGGGTCCATTCGAACCCTTTGCTCTTAATTACCTTAAAGAACGGAAGACAACGGTTCGCCGATTTAGACATGAAGCGGCTTAGGGCAGTTATGCGGCCATTCAACCTCTGAACCTCCTTCAACTTGCGGGGTGGTCTCATATCTAAAATGGCCTTAATCTTATCCGGGTTGGCCTCAATGCCGCGCCGGTTAACGATGTATCCTAGGAACTTGCCCGAGGTCACACCGAATACACACTTGTTTGGGTTCAGTCTTATATTAAACTTATGCAGAATTTCAAAAACAGAATGCAAATCTTGTATTAATTCATGTGAGAATTGAGTTTTGACGACCATGTCGTCTACATAGCATTCTACTTTTCTGCCAATTAATGGCGCAAAAAATTTATTTCAAGCCTTTGAAAGGTTGCCCCTGCGTTTTTCAACCCGAAGGGCATAACCTTGTAACAGTACAGGCCGAATTCCGTGATGAAGGCAGTCTTTTCTTCGTCCGTCGGGTCCATCTTGATTTGGTTATAGCCCGAATAGGCGTCCAAGAAACTTAGAAACTCATGCCATGAGGTCGCGTCCACCAAATGGTCAATTCTAGGGAGCGGGAAGTAGTCTTTTGGGCAAGCCTAGTTCAGGTCAGTGTAGTCGACGCACATGCGCCACTTGCCGTTGGCCTTCTTTACCAGGACGAGGTTGGCTACCCAGCTCGGGTAGTGGACTTCTCTTATGAAGTCAGCTGCGAGGAGCTTCTCGACCTCCTCGTCGACCGCTTTCCACCACTTCGGGGCTAGGTTGCATTTCTTCTGTCTAACGGGCCTAACTATGGGATCAGTATTCAGCTTGTGAGTTATAAGTTCGGGGTCTATATCGGGCATCTCTGCCGCGAACCATGCAAAAATATCTAAACTTTTAAGTAAGAAACTTACCAGTTCGGATCATAGGGGCTCCTGGACGGAAGCGACGATCTGAAGCGTCCGAGCTGGGTCTGTTACTGGGGTCGGGACCGCGACTGTTTCTTCCGTTGGCGCAGCTCGCTCTTCGCCTTGCTCCGTGGGCCGCTCCAGTTCGAGGTCGTCGGCCACCTTGGTTTTCCCCTTCAGGGCGGCAACATAGCACTTGCGGGACTCGAGTTGGTCGCTCCACGCTACCCCCACACTGAAGTCTGTTGGGAACTTCATAGCCAAATGGTAAGTGGAAACCACCGCTCGTAGGACATGGGTGATTGGTCGACCTATTATGGCATTGTAGGGGGAGGGGGTTGCGACCACCAGGAAGTCGTGTTTGAAACTGATCACACAAGGCCATGTGCCGACTTCTACAGGTACTGTTATTTTCCCAAGGGGATGGACTTCTTCTCCACTGAAGCCCACCAAAGGAGTGTCTATAGGCTTCAGGTCGCTTCTCTGCAACTGAAGCTGGTCGAACATAGCTTTGAAAATGATGTCGTCTGAGCTGCCTGAGTCAACGAGTACGCGCCTGACCTCGAAGTCGTTGATTCTTAGCTTTATTACGAGCGCATCATCGTGGGGATAGTGGACCCCTCGCACATCGTCTTCTGTGAAGAAAATTGGGTCTCCCATCTTCGGCCGCTTTGGGGGGTTCTGCTCTTCCCAGGTGGCCTCACGAACTGACGTCCGAACTGCTACTAAAGTGCAACCCGCAACGATCGAACCTCCCACGAACATGTCCATAAAGACACTTGTGTCAACTTGGAGGAGTTGAAACATAGCCTAGAAATTGTTTGTAAAGTTGAGAGAGAAATGTAACCCCCAACTTATGACTCTTCGAATGTTCTAATTGTTTTGTGACATCCCTTCACTATATCATTAGTTTGGCTTGGATGGAGTCACTGGGAAAGTGGCAAGCTCCTAGGAGAGAACATGTCCATAAAGACACTTGTGTCAACTTGGAGGAGTTGAAACATAGCCTAGAAATTGTTTGTAAAGTTGAGAGAGAAATGTAACCCCCAACTTATGACTCTTCGAATGTTCTAATTGTTTTGTGATATAAATAAGAGAGTTGGTTTGTTTTTCCAGTACAAGTTACTAGTTGAAGCTTTATTCTGGTTGTGTCCTATTGTTAATAGTTATCAAAAGAGACAAGGTCTACTCAACATGTTCCATATGCATGGATGCTTAAACTAAAATTGTTAATGAAGTTATGGTAGTCTACTATGACCAAAGCGAAGAATGTGATCAAATCTGGAGACAAATTGGGTATTAATCACACGATTTGTTTTTGTTCTAATATTTTTCCATTTGGGGTTTATACTTATTCATAAATCTGAATATTGCTTTCTTTCTTGTTTGTGTTTGAGCAACCACAAGCCACTGAATGTGCTACAATTGATAGAAGCGGCCACCATTGAGACATCTGGAAAAGAAGTTGAATGCAAGTTGATTGTTTAGAAATTTGAACAATTCTCGATACTTCTCAAAATCTAAGTTCTCTAACCTTCCCTTACTTCAGTTAGTAATTCTATAAATACGGCCTCGTCTACCTTATCTCAGGATGTAAGCAAGACTAGAAAATTGAATTGCACTAACTATCCAATGTGGAAATGTACGATTAGGCATATCTTATAAGAGAAAAATGTTGAGTATATCATAGATGCAACTGCTCCTAATGTACCTAATGATGTTTCTCCTTTAACTAGGATACATGAATATAAAAAATGGGAGAAAGACAATAAGAAGGCTAAGTCTTGTTTGCTAACATTTATGGAACTAGATATAAGAATTCTCTTTGAGGATTATAAGAAATGCCAAAGACATTTTTGAAGCCATCAAGGAATCTTATGTGTATAAGATGAAAGAGGGAGATTTTGTAGTTGATCATATCAATAAAATGAACATATAAAATTCAAGTTTTTACTATCTTACATAGTTTGTCGAATCCATGGGAGCTAGTAGTAATTTGTTTAAACCTATCTAAAAGAGCAGTAAGCATGGAAAATTACCCATTTTCCTAGGATTAGAAGCAAAAAGAAAGAACAAAAGAATATGAACAACCCTATGGTTGCATGTTCTGCATTAGCTGAAACCTCTAATGAAAAAGAGATGTTTTAAGGCAAAAACTTTGAACCAAAGGGCAAGAAGTTCTAGAAAAATAAAAAACTTAAACCCTAAAAGAATTTCAAGAAAAAATAAGGGAAAATGCTTTGAGTATGGAAAGCCTTGACATATTAAATTTAATTGTCTTGAGTTAAAAAAAGAATAAGAACTAGTATGTTGAATTTGGCTCTTCTTGACATGTTTGCAACAATAATGAAGTTTTTACTGAAATGAAAGAAATGAGAATTGGGGAACAAAAGGCCATGTTTGGTTCAATTCTCATTCTTTTTCATTCTTACCCAAGATAAAATTCTAAAATGGATAGGAATGGGTAAAAATAGGTAGAATGATAAAATACTGCTATAAACCAAACACTTTTTTCCTAAGAATGAATTCTTTTTAGACTAACAAGTGTCCTATGTTGCTTATTTTCATTCTTCAAAAAATAACTGTCGGTTTCATAAACTGCCAGCCTATGTCTCCAACAATCAATGTTTAACAGTTGGCATAGATGTTTTGTAAAAGTGATATTATAAAAGTATTTTAGTAAAAAGTGCTTTTATAAAAGTAGTTTAATAAAATCACTTCGTAAAAGTGCTTTTATAAAAGTATTTTCTAAAAGTACTTCCATAAAAGTGCTTTTATAAAAGTAATTCCATGAAGGTGCTTCGATAAAAGTACTTTCATAAAATTACTTTAGTAAAGTACTTTTATAAAAGTGCTTTCATAAAAGTGTTTATATTAAAGTGCTTTCGTAAAAGTACTTTTTTAAAAGTGCTTTCATAAAAGTACTTTTCTAGAAGTGCTTTCATAAAAGTACTTTTCTAAAAGTGTTTTCACAAAAATGCTTTCACAAAAGTGCTTTCATGTAAAATTACTTTTTTTAAAGTGCTTTCATAAAAGTACTTTTGTAAAAGTGCTTTCGTAAAAGTAAGCATCTATGGCAATAATTTTGTAAGAAGAGTTTCCTCAAAGAATGAAATGAGCAAGACGGAGCATGATTATTTTTCATGTTGAAAGCTACTCAATTTTTATGCTATGGGGATGATTTTTCATTCTAAAAAGAATGAGGCCTAGCGTAGTGAACCAAACATGGACTAAGATATTCTTGGGAAATAGTATTTTTTGTGGTGTACTTGGTGTAAAAACAGTGAATATGCCCTTTAATAATGGTAGTGTTTTGACTTTACCTAATGTGTTGTATGGACCTATTATTAGGCACAATTTGTTATTTGTACCTCTCCTTGATGAGAAAGGATTTGATGTATCGCTTTAGGGGAGGGCAAGTGTCCATTGGAAGACATGTGCGTGTGTTGTTTTTTGGGCATAGAATTAATAGATTGTATTATTTTAATGTTAATGAAGTCATGAATGTTTGAGTTTATATTAACTATGTGAACAATGTGGTCGGTGATGGTTTCATTTGGCATATGAGATTATGTCATATAAACAAAGACAAAATGAAAAGAATGTATTCTAGTGGATTACTTCAAATCTAAAATTTGATTTCAATTGTTGTGAATTTTCCTTTAAGGAAAACTATCTAGGATACCATTTAGCAAATGACACAAGTCTTAAGACATTACTAGAAGTCATGCATTTAGACATGTGTGAAACCTTGAATGTGAAAATATACAACCTTCTTAAATGAAAAATTGCATGAGAAAATCTATATGGCCCAACTAAAAGGGTATATTTTAGAAGTAATTGAAAATAGAGTATATAGACTAAAGAATTCCCTATATGGTTTGAAGCAATATTCTTGAATGTGGTATTACACATTTCATGATGCTATTGTAAATAAGGTTTTGTTCCAAATCCCTTTTATCATTGTGTGTATTTCTTGAACAATGTGAGTTCCTTTGTATTTTATCATTATGATAGTTTGATTGCAAGTAATGATTTGAAAATGGTTAAAGAAACTAAGAGTTGGTTAAAAAGTAATTTTGAGATGAAAGATATGGAAAATGTTGATTTTGTATTGGGCATAAAATTAGAAAGAGATAGAAAATCTATAAAGTAATGTCTTTTACAACAAAATTACATAGAAACCATAATTAAAAGATTTAACATAGGTTGATAAGGAAAAGGCTGAAATGAATAAGATTCCTTATGCACAAGTTGTAAGTAGTCTAATGTATGCAATGATATGCATTAGGTCATACTTATCTTATGCAATAAACCTTATAGGTCGTTTTCAAAGTAACCTAAGGTCTGATTATTAGGGAATCATTAAGAGAGTACTAAGATAGTTACAAATAATAAAGAATTATAAAGTAACCTACTATTGTAACGAATTATAATTAATAAGTTATTGTTATTGGACAATGTATGCCCTTAGCTCCAATCAGATTGATGCACATAAACATTTATAAATGAATAGCATAAGTACATTATTGTTTTATGTTCAAATTGGTATGTTTTTGTGAATTACTCCTTAGGATGTACACTTATTAGACTCATGTTAGTTTACAATGTTTTTAACAATTGGATAGACTTAGGGAGTTTATCCTAACAAGGCTAAGACTAGCGTGCTACTGAATTGGTGGAGTAGCTTATTAGGTACTAGGGTTAAACCCCAAACATAGTCAATGGGTGTTTGGAGAAGCATTGAACTTGGATCAGTTATACCTTAGACCTTGGAGATAGATGGGCGAAAATGAAAAGTTGCACTTAACTCCAGACTTAACTATGATATTGCACTAGGTTATGAACTAAGTTGCTTTTGATATGTGAACTAGTGAAATCAATGAATATTAGGGTTTATACTCTCTCTAATAGAAACCTAAGCTGCTGGAATTGGATTTCAACTATATTTGAAATCTGATTTGCAAAATGTATTTATATGTTATATTACTATTTTATGAAAAAAGTTTACAAAATGTTTTAAGAATTCATTTGAATAGAGAGTGTGACACTACATTTTACAGTCAGGGAAGAGGTCATCCCCTATTAGTAGTGTTTTTTTATAATTATGGGCCGAGAGGTTAAGTGTAAGAAACCATTATAGGGTTGATTACCTGATGTGTTTCATCTTACATAAGTTCATTATCCTTGGATCTTCATAGGGTGATTGAATCCAATGATCTCTTATGTTTAAATGTTAGGCCCAAACTAAGCCCAAGCTAAATGGATCAGGGGCTCACTACCCCTGGGTAGTGAATTCGGCCTAACCTATTTGCAGGATAAGGTTAAACCCTTGTGGACTTATGTGAGACTTTTGTGGGTCCCACACCAAACAATGAGACTTTAGTGAACCATTAAAGAAAATGGACCTAAGGCCTATTGCCAATGAGATTAGTTAAGTAATCACATGATAACTTAAGTTGTCGTATGATTTGGATCGAAATTGGCTATGGATCTACGTATGGAGCACCCATTCTCTTAAGAAGATAATGCTTTTCTAATTAGAGATAAAGTTCATATCCAAATCTGATTTGGATAAGCTCCTAATAGGATAAGGAGGGTTCTCTATATAAGGGACAAAGAGGGGATGAACAACTCACTATATTCCCTTCATTCTCTTACTCTCTTCTCTTCTCCCTTTACTTTAGCAAACCTTATTTCGAACCAGCTGTGGTGGGGCTGAAATTGGTCAACCTTTACTATGTATTTAGCAGAGGTGCTCAAGGTTCGGTTAATTGAACTATAGACCTTTTTTTTTAAATTGAACCAGTGGTACTAGTTTTTGGAAGACTGATAACCAAAATCAAATCGAAGTCAATTAGTTAACTAGTCAATCGGTTCGATTAACTACCAGTTTGGTTCATTAGTTTTTCGATTTTTTTATTTCCATAATATTATAGATAATAATTAATGTATAATAAAAATAAAATATTATATTAAAAATAATTAACCACCGGTTTTTTATTTTGGTTAATTGAAACCGAACTGATTGGTTCAATTTCATCGGTTTGATTCGATTTTTTTTTTATTTTTTTGAGTTGTCTTGCTCACCCCTAAGTTTTAGCAAAAACCTAAGACACACACTAATGCTTATACTGTTGCAATACATCTAAGACAGTTTGGATATTAGTTTTATAGAAAAGGGTGTTGCTGAATCGGCTTTGCTTTGCAACTACACCATCTTTAGTTGGAAGCTGATTCGAATATGACATTGGGCGTGAACTACCGCTTAGAGCTGCTTTTGTGGACTTTGTATCAAGTATGATCAGAAATAAATTTGGGCTTCAAATCTAGTCTAATTTAATGTAAGATCGATCCAGAAATTTTAGATTTCAAGCTACCAGGAAATTCATTCTCGAGTTGGGTTAGAAAAATTTATACTAAATGTAAAAAACTTAAAATTTTATTTATTATATAAATAAATATTTATGAATTGAAACATGTTAACACATGTGTCAACACTTGTGTCAATGTGGGACTTGGGAAAACACTCAATGGCTTCACTAATTAATTAGTATTGTTCCAAATCCTACATTGCTCAAGAATGAAAATGAAGTTCTTGCCTTCATCTATAAAAGGATAAGTAATTAAATCAAACTACGTCTAAAGCCGAACTAAGCCAAACTTAATATTGGCTTGTACAATTTTTTTGTATGTATTACATTTACATATTATTTAATTTAAAATTTTAAATAATTAAATTTATTATTTCATGTCAAAGGCTCAAGGTTATCGCCCATTAGGTCCGAAAAGCCCGTAAGCCCAGCTCGGGCCCCTATAGGGTCAGACTTGGGTTTATCTATGCCTGGGGTGCGGGCCCGGCCCTACATTAAATCCATCAAAATAGAATCAGCCCTACAGAGCATAAGTTTTAATCTCAATGTGCATCGTAGCATCAAATCCATCAAAATAGAATCTTTGTTCAGCAGATGGAAAAACCTTAAAGTCTAAGGGTGAAATTTGGTGCGATAGGGTAACTTGGGATTTTATTTTAAATAATGAGGTGTAATCGTGTATCCGGTGTGGTGTGAAAAAGGGGTGTGCTTGAAATCGCCAAAAAGGAATCTCACAAATCTAATTGTGGATTTGAGGTCATTTGAGTTGGTATTTGGTTTCCTAGGGGTTTGGGGAATTTATCAAGTGATGGGTTAGATAGGGGACGGCATCTAAGGTGTTGACACCTTAGATAGGGAACCGAGAAAAAATTGGGTGTTGATACAAACTAGAAAAAATGTAAGAATAACTCAACTTTCATTAGTTTTCAAAAGAGTGGTTAACATCTGAACAATGAAGTAGTTACTAGTTACTAACAAAGAAAAGAAATTCAAATATAAAATATTTTCTTAATCTCTACCAAATCTTTGATTTATTTGGTTAAGAGAATCATCTTCTTATCTTATAGGCCTCACTTGATCCACACAATTTGAAATTCTTGGCATAGCTATAATGGGCTTATGTTCACGGGCTTTAGGCCTAATTCAATAACTCATTAGGCTTGGTTTACTTGTGCAAGTTTATGGCCCATGGAATTGTGTTGGGTCCGTGTAGGTTGCAAAAACCCAATTGCATAACTTTACCAGCCAACCAATGTAGCACCTTGACAGTGTAGTTCTAGTTAAATTTGGAATATTGG
The DNA here is from genome assembly GCF_055504915.1 of Nelumbo nucifera. Classification (NCBI taxonomy): domain Eukaryota; kingdom Viridiplantae; phylum Streptophyta; class Magnoliopsida; order Proteales; family Nelumbonaceae; genus Nelumbo; species Nelumbo nucifera. Next base: position 76,358,508 of record NC_142651.1, read on the forward strand.
ATTCCTAATGGGAAATAGGTAACCGTCAGAAACTTCACCTTACTGGGCAAAAAGAAAAAATGGTGAAAAACAGATAGGGATCTGATTGGAAGCCAACAAACAAAACAATCAATCTAAAAACAAATCCAACTCAAATTCTGAATCCAAGCAACAGCAGATCTATGCATAACTTGATACTAGTCCAACTAAGCACAAGTTGCCTTGGATTCCCTATAGTTTTCTGGTCGAATTAGCTTTCAAAAATTGAATAAAAATGCTACAATAGCTTATCAAAAAAAATAAAATCTCAAAGAACAAAAGAAATTTAACATAATTAAATATAATCCTAATAAAAATTGTTTGAACATGGTTCCAACATTAAATTCATTAGGCTACATTTGGAAACAATGCAAATGGAGTGTAAAATCCCGGTTCAAGGTAAATTTGCATTTCGATTCACTTTATCCTGTGTTTGGCAATATTACATTTATGCATTGACAAATGACAGACCAATGCATATTTACATTGATAAAAGATGTAAAAGTACATCAACAAAAGAGAAATAAATTTGCATTCAAGTGGGCCTTTGATAAAAAAAAAAAAAAAAAAAGCATGTGCTTTATTGGATTTCATGTTTGCATCCATTACATCTAAAAGTCTGCTTTGTAAGAAGGTAAATTTGTCAGTGCAAAACTAACCCAATTTTGTAATTTATATGAACCGCTTTGCACTCTACATATTTGCACTCACACTTATTTGCATCATTTCCAAATGCAGCTTAATAGTTAAACTTCTAGCAACATGCCTAAAAGCAAAATGGAATCTAATTCATAATTACAAGAAGTGTCAAATGACTAGTTATTGTTGAACATAACTGATGTTGCACGATTTGGCGGCTCTCATGTGGTGGTCGAGTTGAGTTGGGCCAAGCTAAGGTTGGCAGAGCTACATGGTTCTACAAAAGAGAGTTAGAATGCTCGGGTTGCTTTTACCTTGGATGGACACTTTAATGCTTAAGTCAGCGAAAAGTCTTTACGTAATCTATGAGACCTTTATATAAGTAGAAATGAGACCTTAAGAGATTAGAGAGTGTGAGAGCTTAATCGCACGTACCTCTTCAGGTAGAAATGAGACATTTATATAGGTGTAAGTGCCCAAAGACCTTTTCGTAATAAGTTTTAGGTTCTCACAGAGTCGTTTCCATTAAGTCGGGAGAGTAATGATGTCAGTTACGTAATCTATGCAGAGGGATAAGATCCATCCGGTTGGCTCTAATGCGCGTAATGTGAGTAGGTTGGCCTAATGGTCGACTCATTAATATTTAGAGAACTCAGTCTGACAACGGATCTATGTGACAAGTCAACAAGCATGCCTTGTAGGTCACCGATAGTACTTTTCTTACCTCGGTCGATCCCTAAGGTAGGTCGCTCCTTATTCGGAGGTCCTTCAAATCGGCCAAGCCGATGTACTTTTAGGTCAGCCCTGTGAGGAGCTACCAGCCAACCTGCCAAGGTGATCTGCTTACTCAATGCCGAAGTTTCACTTGAAAGCCATGTGTCATAATGTCATTCGGAGGACCAAATTACCGCTTATCAATAACTATATGATGTGTATACATGTTTTATCACAATTTTGAACATACCAAAGATATAGTGTGATTACATTCCAATAGCATGAAATTTTTTTTCGTATTCAACACATCCTCTACTTTATCGAGAAAAAGAGACTTGAAGAATCACCAATTAAATATTGTTAGAGTTAATATCCCTTCTTTACTTCTCAAATGTGTTAGAGTCAAATAGTATAAACCGATTATCTGCCCTGTAAGCCCAAAGAAAAATATAAATTAGCTAATTATAAACACCAAACTAAAACTTCCTCTATTTAGCTACAAACTTTTAGAGTGTTTCGATCAAAGAGTTCTCAATCATTGAGTGAGGAAAAAATAGGTTTAGGAACTAGTAACCTTACAAGAAACCCAGTAACCCTTCTCAATAAGTTTTAAAAACTCACTACCAAAGGAGGGAGGGACGAGAGATGGAGGGAGGGTTGGAAACTTGGAATCAACTAAAGAGAAGAGTTGGGGGTTGTCATTTTCCTATTTCTTATTTTAATTGGCTGGAATGGGATTCTAATTCCTAAGGGGTGGTCCGGGAATGGCTATTCCCTCAAATGGGAGATTGTCATCCCTCGGAATGGGAATCATATTCCAATTTTGCCCAATAACAGCTAAAATTAGAAAGAACCATTCCAATTCTGATTCTTATTTCTGCAACTGCAAACCATACGGACCCTAAGTATTTACTTAGGGATGCACAACTCAGATCCTTTGCGTTAACGAAGACTAGGGGAGATACAATTTAAGAAATGTCATTTGGAAATACAATTTTTTTATGCCTATTTGGAGATGCAATAATAAATTAGGTTATATTTTTTAAAATAAAATAACTATAACTATATTATTATGAATAATAAACAACCATGTAGAATCAGTCTTGAACCGATTATTTAATTGGGATCAAATCATAGACCTCATTATATTGAAAACAATAGTCAAAATAATACTAATTTATTTTTATGTTAATAAGTTAAATATTTTTAACTAATATTATCTTATTTATTATTTATCAAATTTACTATTTCAAACATGAAACATGATAAAAAATACAAGATAAAAATTATATATTTCATAAAATGTTTGGTTCCAGACCTCAATCAATTCTAGACAAGTAAGAATGAGAGTCAATCCAATAATTAGTCAAGACAAAATCATGGAACCAAAACCATTATAATTATGTTCAGTTAATTTAGCTCCATGAGGATAGACCCAACCCATTGGTTCAGCTCTAGTTTTTCTTAAATAAATAAATAAAAGTCTATTGGGATGGGATTGGTATAGGCTATCTCGAACCAGACCCAACCTGTTGATAACACTAAATATTAGGCTCAAGGGGAGAGAATATTTTTGTAGTAAATTATTTCTAAATAAATAAATAAATATTTATTGAAATCTATATCTTAATGTTACATCTCTTTTATTTTATTAAAATAAATAATTTATTTAATTTTAGTAAATAAATAAATGTTTATATAATAATAATAAAATAAATAAATGAATAAATAAAAGTTGAGATAGAAATCTATCTCTTAATGTCACATCCCTTTTATTTCACTGACTTATTTTTAAAATAAATAATGTATTTAATTTTATTAAATAAATAAATGCTTAGATAATAATAAAATAAAAAAACAAAAGTTGAGATAGAGAGTAGGAGAGATAGAGATAGAGAGAGTTGAGAAAGAAGAGGAATGGCATTTTATATATAGGATGTCATAATCGTAATATATTGTCTTATATATGGCATTGTTGTAATTTTTGAATATTTTAAAGGCAGTTATATGGAAGCTTTATCTGTGACAGACATTCTTGTAATTTTCCAGAAAAACAGAGGTGGAAGAAGAGAGAATAAAGAAGAAAATGGAGAGACAGATACCTCACAAGACTACCCTACACCCTCCCAACGCTTCAAGATATAGATAGATGCACCAACCCAAACCTATTATGAATAATGCTAAACTATGGATAACTAAAGCACGTGGGTTTCAAACTCATCACCTTAGATTTTTCGTACGCATATAGTAGCTCCAGCACTATTCGTTATCTATCTGCTGTCCATTGTCCACTGTCCGCAGGACTCCGCACAAGAGCTTTAGTGGAAGTTGCGGAGTGGAATGCATCTAGTGGTCTAACAAACTTCTGTAAGTCTTCTCGTTTTATTATCCATTCAGTATATATGCGTATCTAGTCTTTGTTCTCTGTTTCAGTTTTTCGAATTTGTTATGCCAACGGTTGAAGAATGGTTTAATTTGGTTAAGATTGGGGATAGATGAATTTCTTTCTGAAACGGAAGTGGTTGGGTTAGAGGTTCACATCTCAGAGTCATGTTGCATCTTTTGTTGCTTAAACTGTTATAATGGAGGTAATCGCAAGTAGTGGACTTGTGGGTTTAGCTATTATCTAGTTCGGAGAGAAGCGGGTTTCTTCTTAAATTAATTCCAGAATTCTTCTTCCCCACAGTTGGGTTGCCGGTTTCTCGAAACCTATTTCCAATATTTGCCTTGAATACCACGAAGGCTAATCGTATTGGACTTTTTCAGTTTGAGAACATCCAGTTGCAGAATTATGAATATTTTGTCAGAGGACACGGATCGGTCTGGTAGTGATGGCCTATGGGTTTCTTGACAAAGAGTACAGTTTGATGAATATTTGAAGGCTATGGAGTAAGATTATATTTAAGATGGCAGTCAATATGAATAATGACTTGTTTAGATTACAAGAAAAGGGATAGTAGAGGTTTGAAGAAAAAGAATAAGTTGATTTCTAATAACACAGAAGGCATTGTCAGAAGTATCGGAGGTTTGACTCAGTGGAAGATGGAAGAGAATGGCATAAACAGAAGCTATTGGAGAATGGATACACAGTTCCATCCAAAGGGTCAGCCATAATCTTTTCTCAGGAAAGAAGCAGATGAATCAAAATAGGAAAGATGATAATGATACTGGATCATAGATGGGATTTGGTAGAACCGATGCTGCAAAGAAGCTAGAGTGATAATAATCTGAACTTGACCAACAGTGGGAATTATGATATTACTGACATGGAAATAAAGGAGGGCAAAACTGAATGCAATTCTCCAACTCTTGAATAAACGTATAGCCATTCAAACCATCATTACATAGAATACAAACAAATGGAAGGATGGCTTGTGCTGATTACAGCCCTAAAAGAAGAGATTGGTAAACTTGATAATTCATTGTGCAAAACTAGTTTCACTCGGAGGTCTTACAGGAAGTTTAACGAAAAATAATAACATAGAAAAACATCTCTCCTCAAAGATAAATTTCCACTGAAGATGTAGCAGCCACCGAATGTTTCCTACACACAGGAAAACCCAACACCCTCTGCAAAACAAAAAATGCACAAAACATTGATCAATATCATTGCCCTGTAAGAAAACAAATGAAAGAAGGATATTCGTTGAAAGTTTCCCAATGTTGTCTCAGAAGCATCTTGATATTAATAACAGCAATACTAGGATTAGAAGTTGAACTTACAGATCTTGTTGAATGCTACAATGTCACAACTCTGAATGTACTCATTTGCTGGTTCAGCAGTTAGGTAATCCTCAATAAGGTTATCAATGGATACCAAATCATCCACAATTGTCATCATGATTTGCATTTTCTTTATACCATATCCAACAGGTACAAGCTTAGCTGAAATTACCAGAATACAAGTCATGAACATCCAAATATATTTTCACTCTCTAACTTGGTTTGACGAGTTGATTACTGAATGGTAAACGTGCAAAAAGTTTGAAGTGGGGCACTCACAGGCTCCCCAAACCAAGCCTTCCATCTGAACACTTCTCACTGCTTCTTCAAGCTTTTTCATGTCCGTCTCATCATCCCAGGGCTTCACATCCAACAAAACAGAGGATTTTCCAGCTAGAAGAAAAAGACCAAAATATTAATAAAGCTCAATACAGAGAAAATAAAACAAAACGTGCAAAATGATTTGAAATTCTATATTGCCAATTTCCAAAAAGAGCACCAAAGATTGTCCGTTAAGATGAATATTGGATATCTAACACAACTTAGGAACTTTGAGAAAAAAGGAAAAGAATCTTAGTTATTTAAATACGACACATGACAAAATATCACAGTTCTTTATGTAAAAGAAAGCAGAAACTCACACTCTTTCTTTTTGCCTGATGCTTTCATGGCAGCAGCACGTTCTTCAGCAGCTTTCTTTTCTTCCTCAGTCTCTTCACCAAATAAATCAACATCATCATCATCATCATCCTCAGCAGCTGATGCCTGAAACTCAAATTTCCGATTAATGCTTAGTATTCTTAAAATATGTTTTTGGGTAGAATTTATAATATAGTTTAGTAGAAAAAGAAAGTAAGTAGCAGAACAAAGAATTCCATATTTCACACTTTTGAACCATTGAATGTAATAAGGATTTGAAACTCTTAAAACACTAAATGCTCATATTTCCTTAACTGTTACTTTTAGAAATCAATGCTAACACTAACAACCTAACATGTTTTATGCCAATAAAAACCATCCAACATTACAATAGATTATAAATAAACAAGTAATTAGATACAGACAAAAGGACAAATGAAATTCTGAGTATATTCCCATGTATAAAAAAATGAGCCAACAAAGAAAAGGTCTAATCTCACCTTTGTGTCAGCCACAGGAGGAGTTGCAATGACCTCCTCTGTAATGGAAGCTGATCCTTCCACTTTAACTCCCTGGCCCTCCCCAGAAACACCACTGTAGTCAAATTGAAGAACTTTAAAAACCTCAGAGAAATGGCAAATGAAAATATGAAAAGGACTGTGTTATAGCTGGACTTACGAAAGTCTTAAAAGAGCATCTATGTGGTGGTACCACCTACAAACATTCACATATTCAGACGAAGGAGCTTTTGAAAGAGCAGAATAGACAGTAACATCATCCTTTGAAGCCTGGTACCTAGGATTAAGAGGGGAAAATAGGATATTGAATGATGAAACCAAAGAAAACCAAGAAACATGGAAATTTTAATGCAAAATGATATACCCAGTAATGTAACTCCTAGTCAGGAGATACTCATCAAGTTTCTTTATGCCAGACTCCACGTTAAGGTTGTAGAAGGCAACTGCCATGGCTTCAACAGGCTTTAAATGATTTACTACAAGCACAACAAAACAAAAGATGAGCTTTATGTAGAGTATTGAAAAAGAATAAAATGTTGAAGTTTTAATTAATTGCCAATCCAAGAACTAGGCATTGGTTCTTCTTAAAGAATTACTACACATGCATTAGAATAAAGCAAGTGGAGGCATTCACATAAATATACCAACAAATTATAAATAAGGAAAAAATAAATCTATGTTTGATGCTTTTTATGGGTATCTACATTTAATATCACTTTTGTTCAGCAATGCATATTTGATACATATTTAGTAACAGAAGACATCCTAAACATAGGGAGGAGCACCTAAGTTCAATCGGAGTACAGACCAAGAATCAGGAATTAGCCTCACCAGTGAGCCCAAACATATCCAATGAGCTCACTGATCATCAAAAACAATGTAAAAAGTCCAATCAAGGACTTGCCCACCCGTTTCAAGACCCCAAATGGCCAGGGAAAACATTGGCAATGGACCTAGATAGGGAAGATGCATTCAAATTGTTTAAAAACATCCCATCCATCTGAAGCAAAAAAAAAACATCACATCCATCATTTGTATGGCTAGATTTCTATGGCAACACCAGACCAACAGTGGCATTAGCAATAATCAAAGGTCAATCAAAGCAAGCAACAACTCCCCTCCCCAAAACTTACAAGACATCAACCCCAACAACCCAAACTATCTGTTTACCAAGAAATTGAGAAAAAACAAATATGTCAAAACAAATTTTCCAAAATAAATAGACAGAAAGAAATGAGAATTGAGAAATTTCATAAAAAAATTAAAAAGCAGAATCATGGTATTGAAACAAAAAAGCGTATGAAGTGTTTGCCTTAGAGGTGTCAGCACCTCTGGCCTGTTCCTCAGGGCATTTGGGGGTGCCTCGCCTCCTCCAAGCGTACAACTCCCATGCCTTTTAAAACACTGTTTGATACTTATTTTGTAACAGAAGACATCCTAAACATAGGGAGGGGCACCTAGGTTCAAACAAAGTACAAACCAAGAATCATGAATTAGCCTCAACTGTGAGCCCAAATGTACCCAATTAGCTCACTGACCATCAAAAACAAAAATAATGTCCAATCAAGGACTTCCCAACCATTTCAAGACCCCAGATAGCTTAGGGAAAAGATCGGCAATGGATCTAGTTGGAAAATTCAATTTTTTAAAAACATCTCAATCATGATTTGTATGGCAGATTTCTATGCAAACACCCAACCACCAATAGTGGCATTAGCAATAATCAAGGTCAATCTAAACAAGCCCAAACACTTACAGAACATCTACCACAACAACCTAAACTACGTGTTTACCAAGAAACTGAGAAAAAACAAATGCGTCAAAACAGATTCTTTTAAAATCAATGGAGAGAAAGAAAATAGAATTAGGAAATTCAATTAAAAAATTGAAATCCAAATCATGGTATTGAAACAAAAAAATAGAATCAGTTGTTTATAGAATATGGCACGTTTGGCTTCAGGTCTGAGGGAGATTAGACATTGATAATGGTTTGTCAGTCACAGATAATTCAGAAACACAGATCAAAGAGACAACTCATCTCCAGTACCCACCCTTAACACAAGACTCCAAAATTAGGTATTTACCAAAAAATTGAGAAAAAAAAAGAGAATAAAGTTTGAATCAATTGGCACAACACAATGAGAATTAGGACATTTCATTAAAAAAGAGACTCAGAATCATAGTATTGAGGCAAAACAAACAAAAAATCAGTTTTTTAATAGAAGATGCCATGTTTGGATACAGCCCTGAGGGAGACCAGAGATTGGTAATGGTTTGTCAGTCAAGGTAAATTCTGAAACATGGACCAAAAAGATTACTCATCATCTCCTCCCACAGATCAAATCCTTTATTGAAGAAAGCAAAAAAAAAGGAATTATAGAACATTAAACACAATGACAAGTGACAAAATAGAATTCAGTTTTTAATAGAAGCTAGTATATTTGGCTGTAGGTCCAAGGGAGATCAGAGGTTGGTAATGGTTTGTCAGTCAAGGTTATTAAATCAGAAACACAGACCAAAAAGATTACTCATCATCTCCACCTGTAGATTAGCTCCTTCATTCAGGATTCAAACAAAAAGATTAATAAATTCAATGACTAAGATAGAATTTCAATTTTCTCAAGAGAATGTAACATAGTTTGATTCTAGTGTTAGGGAGATCAGAGATTGGTAATGGCTTGTCAGTCACAGTTAATTCAGAAACACAGACCAAAAAGATTTCTCGTCATCTACACCGACAGAATAATTACTTTTTCAATAAATTGAAGAAAAAGAACAAGGGTCCCTTTGATTCATGGGACTAAGGGTCTGAAGTCAAAGTCAGAATGGTCTGTTCCAATTCCAAGTTTCCAACATTTGGTTGGAGAGTATCAAAATCCCATTCCCATTCTTGGTGGAATGGCATAGCAGATTTAACTGTTTAGGAAATGACCATTCCCTCCCCCTCTCTTGGAAATATAATCCATTCCAGCTGATTCCAACTAGCATTTTAACCAAACAGGGGGAGGGAATAGACCATTCCAATTCTGATACCAATTCCAACTGCAAACCAAAAAGTCCATAACAATGATCAGATTAATAACACAAGTTAGGAGAAATTAAACAAAATGAGACAACTTGACAAAACAGAAAACAACATTGTAAAAAGCACAAGAGGAAGGAGCTAAAGGGTAGTACAACATTATGTTCCAATTTCTCATCAGTACTCAGAAGTACTGTATAGCAACAAATAATGCAGCAAGTACACATTAAGATTCTACTACGATTGCAAATTAAAGACATCACTAAAAAGCATTTATTGGCTATTAAAGAATAATAAAAAACATAGCAGATTTGATAAATAAATTCCACAAATATTTACCATTGAAAACACCAAGGCATTTTTTCTAGAAATCAATCAGGCCAAAGAAATGGGAATAAAGAAACTCTAGCAAAATATTGGAATAAGAAGAGCTTACAATTGCAACAATTATGAAACAACTTAAAGAGAATAAAATAGAAAAAAAGAAGAAAGCAAACTTGATTAACTTTTAAAGACGAGTGCTAGCAGAAGGTGGTAATGGGTCACAAGTCAGATAAAAGTTTGTTCATCATCACCTTCAGAAATCGAAGGAATATATAAGAGAGTAAATTAAGTAAAACAAAAGAGGACTCTATGGGGTGAAGATATGAATCATCAGAGACTTAAATACAATGAATCATTAAGTATCATATTGTTGCAGTTTTCTCATCAGATGATCCTCTTCAATCATAGAACTAAAATACAACAAAGAAGAAAATAAAAAATACTATGCAAATTAACAATAAAAATCATATCACATAAGGAGAATCAAATATAAATGAAACAACTTACAAAAACAAAAGACAAAATTATAGAAGGGCCCACAAAATTATATTTCCAAATCCCAAGTCTAATTACAAGTACATTTAACAAAGCACCAATAAACCAAGGTTCAAAATATCGATACAGTCCAATACGCTGTTAGGGGCATATCAGAATGTATCAAGGCTCGTGTCCCTTTTTTTAATTTTTATCCAACCTAGTCCAGAGGAGTCGGTTTAAGGCCCATCTATACCCCCCTGAACTGGGTTAGACACCAAAACACCCCTTGGAAGGGCATATCGGGAAGCACACGATATGATATGTATGGGCCGATACGGCCTGACACATATCAAAATTTTGAACCTTGTAATATACATACCATGAGTGTTGGAAACAACTCACTTGGACTGATTTGAACCTTGTAATATACATACCATGAGTGTTGGAAACAACTCCAAACCTTAAGGTAATGGTCCAACCAGTCCGTGTAAAAGGGGTTAGGCACCAGGCACCCCTCTTCCATTTCAAATAGGTGGAGCCCACACAGGCATTCTCAAAGCAAGAACAATCACCAAGCATAAACAAACTAATGAGGAGCATTGAACCACATAGAGCTACAATTCAATGAACACAACACCAAGAGCAATCAAGAAAGTTAATGACCTAAGAGGGACGTAAACATCAACATTCAATGAGAATTATCTATAGCATAAAAAGAGAAGCATCTATTTACATAAAATAAGAACCCGTTCATGGATCTAAGAAAGAACAAACCAAGGTCACAATTTATTTAATAACATAATAATAAGAGTGGTCCAAATAATTATAAAAAAAAAAAGAATGCTATCAAAAGGAGGACATAACCCAATCATAGAGTCATCCAACAACAGAAGAGAGTTTTCCATCGCATAAAGTAAATGACACTTAACCTAAAAAGGAGAATTGATCACTAACGTGAGAAAAGACTATTCAATCGCATTAGATTAGAAATATCTAATCAAAAGAATAGAATTACTAAATCATATCAAAAATAAGTTAGATAACATAGGGTGGTAATTACTTGGTGGGATAAACAGACTTGCACGATGATGTAAAGAGAACAAAAATCCTTAATATGAATATAAGATAAAACTCACATAGTCTCAAAGAGAAGACAATGTTGTTTGAATTAATCATTAACAAGAACAAACAATAACGCGGAATATGATCTAGCATATAGCTACTAACAAATATCAAGGGCAATGAAAATAGCAAAAGATCCTTCCAATTTAAGGAATATTGATCATGAAGAGGCAGACAAATATCAGTTGGACTAATTAGAAAGAGAAGAGCAATCTAACGATAAATCGTACTGATTGGTTCAACTAAAGATACTAATGGTCAAGTAAATTAGCAAACTGTAGCAAAATGTGAATTGAGAGAAAAATGGGGGGAAGGATGTTAATTAATTCCAACAAATATGCGAACCACGGCTACAGAGACTAAGTTGGTCTTAGTGAAAATTAAATTAGATTGAGATAACCAGAAATCGTAACCAAAAGAAAAGGGACGAATAAAAGAAAACTGAAAATCAAACAAATTCATAGAATAGCAAATGTTGCAATGATGGAAACTAACGGAGATTAGCAGGTTTTAACCAGCCAAGCACTTGGCAATAAACAACCTGAATTAATAAAAGGGGTTTGGGCGAGAGGCTGGGGGTTCTGCACTTGGCATTAACTGGCCAAGCACCTAACAGTCTCGATCGGTCAGGCCTGAGACCACCCTGTATCTAGTCCAGATTCAGGAATTTAAAACTAAACAAGAACGAACATGTAAATGCCAACTTATTATTAATTAAAGTACAACACAAAAGAAACTAAAACAAATAGATGCTCTTTAGCCTTTCATACCTCGGGACTCGTGTGTCGCTACAACAGGGGGACCCGAGAGATGGTTAAAAATGGCTGGAGATGTGAAGAGAATAGGGAAAACTCTACCAGCCGCTGTTTGCTGGAGGCTCGGACGGAGAAGACGATGAAGAGGGGATAATTTATATTAGGGTATAGGGGTAGTTTCGTAACTTTATAAAATTAAACGGCATATCGCAGTGAAAGTGTACAGATATAGTATATGCGTATGCGATCGAATCAGATTTTTTGAAATGGAATTTTTAGTTGATGGGATAAAATAGGATATTTTTTTAGTGGAAGTTCCAAGAATAAGGTTTTTCAGCATTTTGGGTACGGGTGGCAATTTTCCCGGTCCCCCGACGGGTACCCGGGCTCCCAGACCCGATGGGATCGGAGGATGGGGGGGTAACTTGGCGGGGTTGGTGTCGGGGATGGGGCTACCCCTGAATCCCCGATTGGGGACAAGGACGGGGACGGGGAATGCAATTCCCGCCCCAACCCGTCCCTGATTAATATATATATATATATATATTAATATATATATATATATAATATTATTTGTTTTTAAAATATTAATTATTAAAACTTAAAAAAAGGTAAAAGTGTAAAATACTAAATTAAAGTCTAAAACCCATGACAGAGAGAAGGGAGAAGTTGAGAACTCTCAACTCATTTGTCTCTCGAACAGCTTCGTCGATTCGCCTTCCTTCATCTTCGATTCTTTGTCGTCGATTCGCCAACCGCCATCGCCATAGAAGATTTAGAACCCTAGCTTCGTGCCTTCTCGAGTGATAGAGAATAGATAAAGAAGAGTTTCAGTCGTCAGTCCTTCTAACCTTCGCCTATCGTCGCTGACCGTCATCGCCCGTCAGACTCTTTCTCGTCGCCGATCTTAACTCTCCCAACGGTCCTCTCTCTCTTTCTCTCTCTCAGTCTCAATCTCTCATTCTCTCTGTCTCAACCTCTCAGTCTATCAGGGATTCGAGTCTCTGACGGGGAATTCATCCCCGTCGGGGTCGAGAATGGAGGGGGGATTCCTTTCCCCGCTAGGGATCAGGGACGGGAATGGAGGGTGATTTGGGGGTCGGGATCGGGGATGGGGAATGTAATCCCCGCCCCAAACCCGTCTCATTGCCATTCCTAATTTTGGGTCAATTAGTTTTAGTAATTAGACATAGATCAAGGGAATTTGCGGTATGATCTTTTTAGCTTACAAAAAAGCCTATAAATAGAATCTTCGTCTCATGGGTCTGCATATGGGAGAATTTTGAGTAAGAATTTTATAAGATCAAGTTTTATGAATGTTCTAGATGAATTGGTTCAAACATGTTTGGATTGAGTGAAATTACAGTTAGTTTGGTTGGTGTAACCAAGAAGAGAAAATGGGAATATTCTCTTTAGATTCCTATTTTCATTCGTTTGTTTTGTGAGATGGACTGAGAAATAGCGACATGCGGTTTCTTAAAACTTGGAACGTAGGGTCACACTGAAACAGTGCGACCCCAATGAGAAAGGAAACCACACGCAAAAAAAGAGGTCCAGTGGCGATGCACTAAAATGGTTGCATTGAAATAGTAGCAGCATCGTCAGCTCGTTGATGGCGTCAGAGGTTCAGTGGAGGTGCACTAAAATAGCAACAGCGTCGTCTCGTCAACGACGTCAGAGGTACAGTGGAGGCACACTCAAAACGGTCGCTTACCTCTGGTTCAAGTAGTGGAGGCAATCGAAGAAAAAGATGAAGAAGAGGAAAAAACAGAAAGACAGAGAGGAGGAAAAAGAGGAGAGATATTTTGATTAGTTGAAAAATATCCTTGAGAAATCGACTTGATCAATTGAGAAATCGACTTCATTCATGACCTTCATTGCTATTCTTGCTGAAGAAACCACCACTACTGGTGTGGAACCAAGTTGTAGAGATACAAGCAGACCATATCTCAAAAAGTCGGCGCAGCCTAAGATGAAGAGGATGAAGTAGTTGTAAATTTCCATTCTCATCAATCAAACAATGGAATGCCAAAATGAGAAAATAAATTTTCTCTTCTTGTCCCATCCTTTCCCATCCCATCACTTCTCATCTCATTGTTTCTCAGCAACCAAAAGAACCATTAAGGTACAAGCATTCCATCATAGGGAAAGCCCAAAAATGAGATATTTATCTAAAGGGTAAATTTCGTAAACTACCCTTATGATTTAGCTAATTAAGTATACCCCTACTGTTTCACTATTGTCTAATGCTATCCCTATTATTTCGGAAAATTACCACTACTATTAAAATATTGACAAAAGGGTTGAAATGTCTATTTTGCCCTTAAATCAAATTCGAAGTTCCCATGGTTCTTCTTCTAGGGTTTTCCAACCCTTTACTAGAGTTAGACTCAACAACTTGTGTCCAATCAAAGTAGGGAATTTTTGGTAACTTGGTTCAAGAAAGGAGAACCACTGCCCCTAGAAGTTACAACGACATTGGTGATTTGGTTTGAATGGCAATAAAAAGTGAGATGCTAGGATGCAAGGAAGATGAGGCGATGAGATTCCAACAATTGATAAGGTTTTCATGGTAGAGGAAGGAAGCTGGAGGAGATAGAGACAAAGACAAAGGTGGAGAGAAATCATCACCACTCTGTATTCCTCTTTAGGTTTAAGACAATGAAGTTAGCCATTGTTGAGAGAAATCACCATCGGTTGACCAATGCTAAGAGAAATCACCACCAGTCTTCTTCTAACAATCCCTTTGAATAATCATTGATTTGCTACTTATTGTAATGAGAGAATCATAGCAGAATTTAATCATGTATTAATGTGTTAATCAAACTTCAAAGATGATGCATGTGAAGTTCATCTACGATGTTGCGAGTTTAGCCCCTTCTTCAACATCAAGGTCTCCAAAGAAACCTGTTTACTATGTACAAAAGCCCTTTGTAGGACTCTTATGATGGAGACAAGTCCTCTTCTAATTTTTCATCAATTAGAGAAAGAACGATGGGGAATAAGAAGGAGATAGAGAGAGGGGGGCGGAGGTAGAGGGGGTTATAACTATCGCAAATTGGGTTTAAATAAAATATTATATGTCACATGTATACGAGTTTTGACAAAATATTAACGATAAGTGTAAAACTAGTCAATTGTTAGAAACAGTAGGGGGAGCATTAGATAATAAACAAACATTAAGGGTATACTTATTTAATTGGCTAAATCACAAGAGTAGTTTAAGAAATTTACCCTTATCTAAATGGATTGGCAAATAAGTGTGGTTTGGTTAATTCAAATGTGTATGGATTAGTGGAATCAGAGGTATGAGCATTTCGATTTACAAGGAAGCCTATAATGGAATCCTCGTTTGATGGAGGGGCAAATGAGGTAGTTTTGATCTAAAACTTAATTGGGTTAGGTTCATGAGGGTTTTGGACAAATTAATAGGGTTTGATTGGTTCAAATGTGTTCAAATTAAGGAAGTTCAAGGTATGGGTGATTCGACCAATAAAAAGGCTAGGAATGGAATCTTTGTTTGATAGATGGGCATATTGATGAATTTTGAGTTTGAATTTTGTAAGATGAGGTTTTTGAATGTCCTAGATGAATTGGAGAGGTTTGATTGGTCCAAACATTCTCAGATCAAAGGGGATTGGATGTACAAGTGATGAGAATGAAAATTATCATATTTTTATCCCTTAACATTTAGTCTTTTATACTTATTTAGTGCCTAATTGGACTCACTATTCTTATATTTCGATTTAGGGCACGAAAGGAGGCGTTAGGTGAAAAACAAGGCTAATCGGATAATTTTGCATAGTTTTGGTGCCGCATGGTAATTTGGGCATAGCTCTCCTATCCGGACTCCAATTAGATGATTCAAAATGCGTTGAAAAGATAAGGAAAAACTATAAAACTTTCATGTTTTGAGTTTTGATAGATATGGAATGAATCGATGTTAAAATCTGGGCCGAAGTCTCTACAACTACATTGGAAACCACGATTTGGGTCGAAAGAAGCCTGCAACAAAGCCCAGATCGCTGAAAAAGCCCATCACGAGTTCAACATGCAAGAGAGTGTAGGATTCGGCTGAGATAGAGGCTGAATCATCAAAGAGTCTTATTAGATTCAAATTCTTGCTGTATTTCTACAAAGAAAAAAGAAAGAAAGAGTTAGAGTCCATCTTAGTTAAGGATTTCTGTTTAGAGATAATGATAAGATTAGATATGAATTAATCATTATCCCATTAGGAAATAGGACTTTCTATTTTTTAGAAAGAACTCCAAAAAGGAGTTGGAAACAGCGTCTCCCCCAAAGGCTATATAAAGGGGGGCAGACTAGCACTCAAGCATCACTTAACCTTGGAGACAAAAACTCAGCAAGCAAGGGAGAAAGAAAGCAGATTTGGAGCAACGGATCCTCTATTCTCTTCTCTTCTCTATTCTCTGATTTTTCTTGAGTTTTCACCATGACCATGCGTGGCTAAACTCTAATACTTGGTCGAAGGAAACATAAGCCTCTGAATCCACCAACTGTGAGATTTAATTTGATTTTTATTGTTTGATTTATGCTTTGAATATCGAATATTCTTCTATGTTCTTGTTCATGATTGTTTTGTCTGATTGCTAGGAGGCCTACTAGTTTATTATTCGTTACAATCTACTATTGGATTAGATATCAAATCCATAATTGTTTGATCCCTCTAATCTGCGAAGCAACTATGGTTTAATGATTTACTGCGTCAGAAATCATTAGATCTTAGGAAGAACACTCGACTAAATTAAATGCAACCGCTTCTGCTTGTGCTTGTGTCGTTTAGCTTCATCGATCTCTAATGCTTAAGGCTATTGCTAGATTAAATCTTTAACGCTTGTGTAAGGGTTGTTCAGTAATAAGGGTTAAGAGGATCGTTTGTTTTCTGATTAACTATGGTACGGAGATACAGGAAACCAATTCCTACGATGAATATTCAAAGTCTAAATTGATTTATTTTTGCATCGATGAGCAGTAGTGAAATTCAGATGGTGGATGTTATCCTAGACCAAGACTCGTTCTTTTGATTAATTTCAACACTCTGAATTGCCTTGTTTCCTATTCGAATTTCGTTCTTTTCAATTCTGTTTTTTTTTTTTTAATTTTGATTTTCTTTCTTTTTAATTATGGTTCATTGCATACAACCCCCCTCCACCTTTGTTCACACAACACATAATTTAGGTTAGATATTCTCTCTGGGAATGATCCTTACTCACGTTACTGCATTTAATTTTTACGAGTATAGGTTTTATTTTTGGGTGCCAATGACAACACGCCAACAAGCATCCTAATGTACAAGAAAGCCCATAATGAAATATTTAATAGATGGATAGATCGAGGAATTTTGAATTAAAATTTTGTAGGATTAGGCTTCTAAATGTCCTAGATGAAGAGGTTTGAATGGTTTAAATGTGTTTGAATTAGGAGAAATCGGAGTACAGGTGGTTCAACTAATGAGGAGGCTCAAAATGAAGTCTTTATATGACAACGGAGGTAAATAAGGGAATGTTGTAATGAAATTCGTCATAGGGGTTGTAATGGGTCCAAAGAAGGCGATAATGAGGTTTGGCAGTCTTGGAGGTGTGTCATAATAAGAATATGTGATTTATAAGATAACAAGTAATGATAGTCATCAAATCAAAATCTTTCTTAATGGGAGGGCAAAATGGGTATTTGAGGTCTGAAATTCAATGGGAGGTAATCATGAGGTTTAATAAGGTGTTGGTATGGTTTATAGGTCTTGGGAGAGGAGGTGCAATGGAGATATATGATTTTGAAAGTGGTAGGTGACAAAAATGATCGAATCATAATCTTCTTTGTACAAGTGATAAAATAGGTATTTTGGGGCTAAATTTGATGAGGGTTGATCGAGAGGTTTAAGAAGGTGATGATAAGGTTTGATTGTCTTGATAAAGGTGAAACGATGAAGATTTATGATTTTGAGAGTGATGAGTGATGAAAGTGGTCAATTAGGAATCTTCTTTGTATAATGGATAAAATGGGTATTTGGGGGCTAACATTTGACGGAAGTTTGATTGAGAGATGTAGGAAGGTGACAGTATGGTTTGGAGGAGTGACATTTGATGTGGGTATTTCAACCGGCTCGGAATGCAATATTGGTTTGATATAGGGGTAAATAAGGAAATTTTGGGTTATAATTGATAAAGTGGCATGGGTTTGAATTATAAGGCTATCAAGAGGGTTTGATCATGTCATGAACGTGTGTATTATAGGTTTTAGGCTCAAGAAGCATTGTAGTGTTAGGTTTACAGAGGAAGAAAAATAAGAACCATTCCATACCTGGTGAGAAAGGAACTTAAATAGATCTAGGTTCCATGAGAATTAGGGCTTAAGACAAAGCTTTATAGCATAAACAAAAACTCAAACCAACTGGCTTTCGATTGGGTTTGTCTCACTCAATGACTCATGGTATTCATTGATATACACTCGTGTTTTAAAAACTGATCCGAAAATGGAACCGTTCTTGCCTCTAACTTATGGGTTAATGGTTAAACCATCTGGGTCAAATGGGTGAACCTGTGATGTCATAAATTAAAAAATAAAAAAAATCTATAAATATGGAAATTATATAAAATATTAAATAAATAGAAAACATCAACAAAAAACCTAAACCATGCTATGAACTACTAAACAAAGAAAATGTAATAAATAAAATGTTAAAACTATTACTGCTAAATATTTAAATTCATCAATCTAGATGTTTAAAACATAGTAAATGCAAAAAAAAAAGAATAATGTACAAAAAAATGCAAAAATTTTGTATAGAAAACTCGACATACATATTCAGTTATAGAGTATTTGTGCATAATCATTTGTACACGTTCATTTTCAAATCTAAGAGCATTTGCATAAGTTCATTTATTTTCCTTAATATTAACAAAGCATTTGCACATACAATCATTTAGTTTTCTTCCAAAGAAGATAGGGTATTAAAAAAGGAGATCCATACTCGGCTTCAAAGAACATAAAGTATCATCTATAAAACTAAAGCACCACCTTTAAAAAACAAAGCATTAAACTAAAAAAAAAACTCAAATAGGGTAATATTGTAACAGTGAGGAAACCACTACAACATATACCCACTTTGCCATTCTTTCTTTTTCATTACAAAGAGATAACCGTCTTGTCAATCTTTCTTTGTCGTAACAAAGGTAGCCGCCTCACTAGTCTTGTTTGCAGTTGCAAAAGTTGGTCAGAATTGGAAGAAAAAGGTTGTTGATACTTCAATTGTTCTTGGCTTTAGAGGGAAGTGAAGAATTGGCTTCCCTTAGTTGCGGACTTCCTGATACAACACTTGGAAGTTAGGAATGGAAAAACGAAATTAGGTGAAACTATGAAAGTAAAACCCCTGACTTGGTAGAATAAACAAAAAGTCTTAGAGTATAAGAGTTACAACATTTTTTGTCTTTTCCTTATCTATTTTATTATAAGCTGGAAAACTGGGTTGAACGGTTTGATGGTTAACCATTTGGTTCAACGTTTTTTACCAATTCAATGTTTTTTTTTTCAAAATAATGACCTAGAGCATAAACAAAACCAAAATTTTGATTGGTTTCCATGTTGAACAATTTGATCGCCTAGGTCCATGGCATTTTTAAAACACTGATATGCACCACTAATAAGCCCTTCCGAAATTCGGTGGTTACAGGAATCAAATCTACGACTACACTACATCAAA
Source organism: Nelumbo nucifera (assembly GCF_055504915.1). NCBI lineage: Eukaryota > Viridiplantae > Streptophyta > Magnoliopsida > Proteales > Nelumbonaceae > Nelumbo > Nelumbo nucifera. The sequence goes on from NC_142651.1 coordinate 76,378,176, forward strand.
CAAGCTAACATGTTCAATGTTTTAAAAATTGACCCAGAGGCAAACTGTTTTTGCCTTTGGGGCATAAGATCACCATTCAACCGTTCGGGTTGAACAAGTTGAACCATTTGCATGTTTAGGGGTGTATAGAAGACGTTACACCCTAAAACAGTGAGTTGCCACTTTATAAGATACCTAAAGATCTAAAGGCAATAGATTATATTTTTCATCAAGCCCAACTTGAATTCTAGAAATTGGCAAATGCAACATTTATTGAAGATGGGCATAGATTATGTCGTGCCTACTTGACACATTGAGTTTAAGGAGAGACTTACGTCAATTATTGTTCTAGAGCCCCAACATTACGTTCTATCCATTCCAATTGAGGAAGAAAAAAATAATAATCACCAAGTGGTGATTGAAGATCATGTGGAAAGAGAGGATCCACACTCTTCCACAAAAATTGTTGACAATCCACTGATTAAAAAAATTGTACCATTAAGGAAATTCCAAAGGGTGAGGAGACTAACCATCTCTAGAGGTTTTATTTGTTACCTACAAGATACAATGACATCCATGTTTCCATTCCACCTACCGATCGAGCAACTTTACTATTCTTGATGGATTAAGTGGCCATAGGCTCTCATAATGCACAACAAAAGTGTAACTCCATGTGGCTAGTGGTATAGCCACCATCGTAGGCATAGGATAAGTCTTCACATGTGAACACCACACACTCATATGTGCATAGAAAATGCTTATTTTTTTCTTTAATTAGTAAAAGTGTACGTGCGTTGTACGTAGCAATATCAAATGATGATGATGATAATAGTCAGCAACCAAATGACCTTACTGGTTGAACCATTAACCTATTTAACTTGGAAAATGAACTATGATTAAGACATTAATTCATTTTTTATTTGTATTTTAGCAATTTCTATTTTTACCAACAATAATTCTTATTTTTCAAACATATTTTTGTTTGATATGAAGAATATATAATATTAATGCATGTTCAAATTTTTCTATAAAATTTATAAAAAATTCTATAGTTTTATTATTTAATTTATGAGATAATAAAAATTACTTATTTACCAAGAGGAAATGCAATTCCAATATTTTGTTTGAATATTGGTTTTTTAATATTTATATATAATATACATGTTATTTATTATTTATTTATAAATATTATTTATATTGCATTTTTGTAAACTTTTTATATGATGGAAATAGTTGAAAAAATACTTATAGTTTTTGTTTTTTATTTCAACTGTTATATTTTTATTTTTTCTTTTAATAATTTATTACTTTAAAAAAAATAAATCGGATCATATCAGATTCGAATATCCAACATCTTGGTCGGATTCGGATTCAAATCAATATTTATGATCCAATCGAATCTTTGGATCATATCGGATTTGAATATACCTTAATTCAAATATGATCTTATCTGTTTGCATCCCTACCTTAGTTCAAATATAAAATTTCATTCTATTAATAATTATTGTGTATGAATTTATTAGTGGAATTTAATGATGATAAACAAAAGTATAAATGTTGGATTCAATGAGAGAGAATGCGATTTATTTAATGACTTAAATGTGAGACTTAATGAGAGGTAATTGAATGTACTTAATGGTATTTTTTTTAATTACATTTTCTACCCTTTCAATGGAGATGAACTAAATTCAAGAGGAGTATTTCAGTAAAGAAAAATCCAGAAGCCAAGAGCTCCTCATTCACACTTTTATAAGTAGTATAGATAGATATAGATTTTGCTCTTTCAGCAAATCACATGTTTGGATGTGTTAGTTCTAGATTTGAATGGAAGAGACTTCGAATAGCTCCCCCTGGGATCATTCTCTCGATCCTTCACTAAATGTCTTCACTCCTCTTTATTGATCAAACATGATCAGATGGTGCTAGAAGTCAAAGCAGGTTCTCTCTGTAGGGGGAACCTGCGATTTTTTTCTTTGAAGAAAAATCGCTAAAACCTATCTCCCTGTTCTACTGGTGCTTGTGGGAAAGTGTTCGTATGGGAGACCACCTATTTAGGATATAATAGAAGTTTTGATCAGAATTTTCAAGTTGCAAAACAATATATCATTACTTTTATTGATCAAAGGCACATTTTAATCATATTTGAATCGAAGCTCCGACATCTCCCATGATGGTGGATGACGTTGGCTTTGTTACTATGACCAAAAGAAGAGGCCGACGAAGCAATATCTAGTTGATGGACCATGACCTGCTATGAGATCTATGATCTCAAAAGGTACACTTCCCTTTTAATTTGGGGTTAAGTATGCTGCAACCCAATGCGTAATTCTGAATGACAACCCCCCATAGTCTACTAGTAGCCCCCCTATAACCGCATCCTACCCATGAATTTGGCATCAACTTACAGTCAGGATTCATCCCCCTTGCATGGTGGGGCTAAAAAATTATGACTAGGACTGATCAGTCATTCTCCCTTTAATTTTTATGTTGTGCATTTATTGGAATGCCAGGGGTTTTCAAATCCCCGCACTATACAAAGAGCGAAAAAACTCTCTACATTGCTAAAAATGTTTTATTTTTTATTGTTGAACCAATGACCTCCATGGGGAAATGTGCCAAAATACTAAGACAGTTAGGTTTCCCCTATTATTATGTCCATAATTCCAATAATAAAATCTAGATATTTTGGAACGACGGATATAATATTTCTATCCTTCAGGATCATGAACAAGTCATCACTTTTCATTGTACTGATATAACTGACAAAACTTTTTGGGTTAAGTACATTGCAACCCAATGCATAAATCTGAATTACAAAGCCCCCATGCTCTGCTGGTGAACCCCCCTATAAACCACATACTGCCTGTGAATTTGGCATCAATTCACGGTCAGGATTCATCCCCCGTACGGTGGGGCTAGAAAATTCTGACCTTGATTGATCAGTCATTCTCCCAAACTTTTTTAGTCTCTTGTGTTTATGCTAAGTGTAACTAGGTGGATCATAGATTGCCTTGGTTTGAATTGTCCGATATTGCCCCAACCTTTATTTCTCCTTGGATGATAGTGGGGGATTTTAATTTTGTTCTTGTTGTGGGGGAAAAAGTGGGATGAAGGGGCCTAGATAGCGGGTCCATGGAGGATTTTCAAGGTCTAGTTAATAACCTACAATTCATGGATGTGGGTTATGAAGGGAATATCTTTACCTGGTATAATGGGAGGCAAGGCTTGGATTGTGCTTGGTCCAAGCTGGACAAGTTCTGGTTAATGATGAATGGTTGAATAATTTCCCTTTGTGATTAGATAAATATTTGAACTGTCTATACTTAGATCATGCACTTTTACTGTTGTCTTTTGTGGAGGAGAATTCTTCTCCCTCATGAGGTTTTAAATTCCAAAAAAAATGTGGTTGGAGAATGCAAGTTTCTATGGTGAGGTGAAATAATGTTGGCAGAAGCCTATGGAGGGAGATCCAACTATTAAAATTAAAAAAAAAATTGAAACGATTTAGAACTACTGTAAGAAACTGGAACTGGTCAATTTTTTGGGACATACACTAGCAAGTCCACCAAGAAGAAGATTTAGTTGGTGCCAAAGAATCTAAACATGCTAAGAATCCTTCTGATGATGCTAGATTGACTCTTTATGAGGCTATAAATCAACTCCACAAGGTGTTGAAAATGGAGGAGATATTTTGGTGTAAAAAATCCTTAATTACTTGGTTGAAAAAGGGATACAGGAACACAACTTTTTTTCATAATTTAATTAAAGTAAAATGGAGGAAAAGTATGATTCAAAGAATTCAGAACTCACAAGGTAACTGGCAGTTGGATCAGGAGGTCATTGGGAATGTTGCTATTAATTTTTTCTCTATCATTCTTTCGGTAAATGAGGTCTTTGAGGGCTTAGATTTATTTCCAGTAATAGATCTAGTTGTAACTTTAAGGAAAATGCTGGGTCAATGATGATCCCTAGTTTGGATGAAGTCAAGGAGGCAGTGTTTGGTTGAGGATGTGTATGATGCTATTTGCTTCATTTTTAGTGGTAGAGAAATTCCAAGTTGTATTTCTTCGTTGATTTCTCTAATCCCAAAGGTGGAGGACCATACAACTTTCCCATATTTTAAACCTATCAATGTTGGAAATTTTACTTATAAAATTCTTGCAAAAATTGTCAATAATAGGTTGAAATTGCTTATTTCTGTAGAATAGGATGTTTTTGTTCAAGGCCAAAATATCTTGGACAATATTGCTTTGGTGTAGGAAATGACAAATGAAATTGTTAGGAAAATAATAGGTGGTAGTCATTCTTAAGTTAGATATGACAAAAACCTATGATAGGCTTGAATGGTCCTTTCTATATCGGGTGCTTGAAAACTTTGGTTTTTCTATTGAGTGGATTAACCTTGTGAAGCATATGATCTTGAACTATTGGTTCTTGGTGATTGTAAATGGTGTGACCCATGGCTCTTTTAAATCCTACCAGAGGCTGCAACAAGGGGACCCTTTGTCTCCTTACCTATTTACCTCAGTAGTGGAAGTTTTATGTAGGGGCCTTAAAATGTTGATGGCCAATAATTCAGTTTGGTATTTTCACTTGCCTAATGGGTGTTGTATTGTCTCTCACTCTTTTTGTGTGGTTGACACTCTTATATTTACTAAAGGGGAGAAGAAATCACTAACCTTGCTTATGGAATTTCTATAAAGTTATGAGGAGGCTCCGGGCTAGTTTTGCAATAGAAATAAAAGTGGATTTTATGTTTCTAAACATGCTTCTACTTCTCGGGTTAGGGTTGCAAAGGGAGATAATAAGTATGCCTTCAGCTGCTCGGGAGCCTCAGTAGAGTGGGATAGCAATTAAAGTAATGAATGCGTCATGGTTCTACTTTTATTCCCTCTTTTTATAAGGGGGATCCCGAGACTTTAAGGAAAATGATCCAAAAAAGGGTTTGATTCTTTTTAGGAAAGGGAATCATTATCTTCATGTCAGTTATCGAGGGAACATTACTATGGTTTTTCCACATGTCTAACGAGATATCTTGAGGACAAAGTTTTCTTTCGTTCGAGGATTCTCTTTTAGCATGTTTATGCTGTTTCTGGTCGTAGGTTTAATGATGTCACGTGTCGTGGGTAGGGCCTAGGCTTGATTGATATGTTTGGCAGTTCATCTTATTGTCTTTGGGATGCTTCGTCATAACCGTTGTGAGTATTAGGTGATATTATGTTCTCATCGCATGTTCGAATTAGCTCTTCAATCTCATCGTAGTTTTAAGATGTCTCTTTAAACTCATCACAAGCTCGAGACAACTCTTTGTGCTCATCGCATGCTTGGGGTAGCTTCTTGGGCTCATTGCAAGCTTGGGATGACTTTCTAAGCATATTGCAAGTTTTGGGTGGTCCTCCATGTTTTTACGAGTGTGTGTATGGTTTTGTTTCGATTCCTTAATCACTATCGTGGCAATGGGGAACGACATGTACTTACAATTAGCCCCCTACTTATTGATAAGGGTATTCTTATCAATAAGCATTTTTACGGTTAGTGTGTCATGCAATTTGGTGTTTTGGAAGTGGGGAAATCAATACTCGTCGATTGCGACTTTATGACCGTGGCAAGGAAAAGGAAGTTGGCGATCATTGCATTTGTCAAGCTGATGGGAGTGGTTAGTGTTTATTCCTCATGACTAGGTATCACATAGTGATGGGGCTTTGTAGCAGTGAGAGCGTGGAATGGAACAATTGATTGGGTTGTGTGTTTGTATTATAAACCATCAGTTGTTGACGGGGACTACAATAGATCCTTGCCTACTTTTTATCCATTATGTGAGTGAAAATTTTGTTATGTTGGGTTTTTGTTGCATTGGATTTTGGACTTTGAAGTTGTCATTGAAGTCTAATCGTGTAGCATGGTGAGTGAAGGATTTTGGGTGGTAGCTTGGGATGGATATTGTCAATGCTTTTGTTTAATGGTGCATCAGATGAGGATGGTACGGTTCACCGTTTCCTCTATTGTTTATTAGCCCCTACTTCCTGATAGAAGGCATTTTGTCAAGAAGCACCAGAGAAGAGGGGATTAGGTTGAAAAGTCAACAACCTTGTTTTAGGATAGAAGGCATTGTATCGAGAAGCAGATACTATGGTCCTAGATTGTGTTGATTTTTAGCCCCCTCTGTGTCTTGATAGAGTTTCTTCTATCGAGAAACATGGTTTCAAGTACTTAGGCCAGGTTTGCGGCACTTGTACTTATAGGAAAAATGGACTACCAAGTTTAGGCAAGTGGGGTGCCCAACCCCCTTGTGGTCGGAACTAGTTGGTGATGGTTCAATTCATTCTTGAAGAGGGGCGATTTAACTGCTAACATATTTACACATGCAATGTGACGATTTATCAAAGTAATGATTGTTTTCTTTTATGTGGCGGCCGTGTCTAAGTTGTTAGCATACGTGTCCCACACTTTTCGAGGTATGATTGTAATTTGGGCAACGTTTTAGTTCCCATTCATTTGGTGAATGAAGTGATTGGATGGTCATGTCTGTCCTTTGTCCGTTGTATTTCAGTTCCCAACATGTGTAAGGCTCCATTTAAAATGACAATTTGGGAGGGAGATTTTTCTTCCTTCCAAAGTATCATCTTGTGTCAAGGGTTATCGTTTGTTGTAGAGCTTTTGTTGTTTTCACTAGGTGTTGCATTCTTTTGTTATCATCCTCCATTCTTCGGGTTTTCGGGTTTTCTTTATCTTGTACAAAATGGCTCCTTGTAAGCAGAAGAAGGTAGTGAGAGATGTTTGTTTGTTTCTTGATTTCGAACGCGAGGTGGATACAACTGAGCTTTTGTGTGAGTATGAGGCTGCCAAAGTGTCCAATCTTGGTAAGGGTTTCTGGCCTCCCATGCTTGTGTCTCTAAGGGGAAAGATGACACATTTATTGTCGTGGATGGGAATGAACTTTTGTGTATGTATGGCTGGTAGAAGCATAAAATGGTTTACAGGTGTACCGAACCTAAGATGGAGGGAACTAAGGGTTCTACTAACTATACGTCCTGGGCGACCTTCGTGTTGGACAACCCTATGTATTGTAGGCTTCATCGAGATGCTGACCTACTGAGATTGGTGTATTGTTTCATGAACCATCTAGGCCGAGACGACGTTGATTTCATGAAGCCTCTTTTGGCGCATTGGTGTTGTTGGACGCACATGTTTGTCGATGCCTTTGGTGAGTTTGGATTGATAGTGGAGAATGTCGCTGTCGTGTTGGCTTTGCCTCTAGTTGGTACAGTGTTTGCGTATCATCTCCAGTATGCTAAAAGTATTCCTAGAGTTCATAGTTATCCACGAGGAGTCGGTGGCGGAGATTGATAGATTCAAGGCTAAAATAGGTGCCACTTCCGCTTGCAACAAGATGTTGCCCGATGGTTGGATCAGGTACTAGTTTGAATGTCGAGGTACAGATGATTTCTTGGTAAGGAAGATGAGCAGTCAGTGTCACGTAGCTGCATTCATTCTTTGCATTGCTTCCAGGTTTTTGTTTCTTGGTAGCCCTGATTATGGTTTATGAAATGTCCTGGTGCCGATTGCAATTCTTGCCGCTGGTGTGCATTAGCTACTGTTGGCATCGATGTTTCTTGGATTCTTATATGAGCAAATGGATGACACCGTTCATGAAGTGATGGATCCCAGCAATAAACGGTGGTCACCATATGTGCTTTATCCTTTTATTTTTATGTTTATCTGTGAGTGATTCAACCTTGATGTTATTCCTCGTAAGCTTTCTCCCCTATGCGTTCCTGTGGCTACTCTGGACGGCTCGGGTTTGGAGGAGATTACCTTGGATGGTTTGTCATGGGATGCGATGGTTGGATGCAAAGAGGTGTCAGAGTTTCATTGTCAATGAAATAGAGGCCCAATTTTGTAGTCTTGATGGGTTCTTCCCTCGTCCGAATGCAAAGTATGCCACTCATTCCATGCCTTTGTGTTGGCATGAATGCTCCTGAAGGAGGTGACCAACAATGTGCTACTAGTACTGATAATCCGATGGTGGGGAACGCTTGCCCCGTTTTATGGCCCAGTGTTCTATATTACTCGAATAAGTCAGGCAAGGCTCAATCAATTGCCTACTGGCCAGATCGACTTCTCCACCAGCTTGGTTATGATAGCTTGGGTTTGTAGTTTCTACATTCTGAGGGTGAGGATGCGTTTTGGTAATGGCACAACAATCTTGTGCACATCGATGTTACACACTTTCCATTGGCTAGGTATAAGCGTGTGGAGGAATGTAGTTTGCTTCGACGAGAGTACTTGTGTGCATTGTTCAGTGGGTTATAGCTTTTCATGGTGGCAGAGCCACAACCAAGGCATGTTAAGGCTCCACCTCCTGGTCATGTGGCGGAACAAGTTGAGGAGATCCCTCATAGCACCCGTGGTCGAGTGGTAGGACTGTGCCAACATCTTAAGCTACTTTGGAAAGATAATGGTGTGTGGAAGTTGATGCTAGGGTAAGCGACCCATGGTCGAGACAGGGGAAAGCAGTCAGCCTCCCATTAGCAAAAAATAGAGGATGGCATCATTGGGGCGGTTGTGGCAACAATTTGTCCCACTTAGAGTTGTAGTGCCCCATCGCGTGAGAACCCAGTAGAAAGGGCGGAAAGGTGCCCGTGCCCCACTTTGGCTTCGGGATTACTAGTTTGGGAAAGGGGTAGAGGTGACAACGCCTGATGTTGAGGCTTTCCATGCAGGGGAGGAGGGGTCCTTAGTTCTTCCCGTGTTGGCAGCTTCTTTTGGGTTTGTGCTTTATGTTGGAAGGTCAGGGGTTGGAATGCTGGTGCAAAATGGGGAAACTCCTGTAAGGGTAATGGAGATATTGTAGATACTGTATATATTTAGAAAGATATTATTTAGGAATTTGCTAATATTATATTTAGGAAGTTGCTAATAATGTATTTAGGAAGTTGCTAATATTGTGGATAGAGTTTTAGGAAGGTATGGTTTTAGGAAGTTGCTAATTTCTAGAGTTGCTAATTTGATCATGATGTAATTGTATATATATGGGGCGCTAATATTGTGGATAGAGTTTTAGGAAGGTATGGTTTTAGGAAGTTGCTAATTTCTAGAGTTGCTAATTTGATCATGATGTAATTGTATATATATGGGGCGATTGCCTCCATTGAAAGACAAGACAGAATAGCCATTCCTTTGAATTTCGATCCATACAATTATTCTTTATGGTATCAGAGCCATACTTACACTATGGCTTATTCGAAATCTCCTTATTACCTTGGTTCGCAAGACAACCTCGGCTTGGTCATGACCCCTATCATCTTGAAAGGGGATAACTATGATGAATGGGCCAAAGCTGTGAAAAACGCATTCCGAGCAAAAAAGAAATTAGCTTTCCTTGAAGGAAATGTGACGAAACCTGGTGATGATGCCGGCGAATTGGAAGATTGGTATAGTGTGAATTCCATGTTGGTAGTATGGATATTCAATACCATAGAACCGGGGCTTCAGTCTACGATCTCCTATATGCAGACAACAAAGGAACTGTGGGAAGATCTTCGGGAACGGTTCGCCATCGGGAATGATCTGCGGATTCACCATTTGAAGAGCGACTTGGCCAATTGCAAACAAGAAGGTATGACTGTATCTGCATATTATGGGAAGATGAAGACCATGTGGGAGGAGTTGGCTGGGTATGTGAAGAAACCACAATGCACGTGTGGTGGATGCAAGTGTGGAGCGACGACCGAGCTGACGTTGGAGCGGGAAAAGGAGAAAATTCATCAATTCCTCATGGGTCTTGACAATGCAGTTTATGGTACTGTTAGACCGAACATTTTGAGTACATAACCTTTACCTTCTTTGAACCGAATATATGCAATAATTGTGCAAGAAGAACGACACAAAACGGTGGCTCGAGCACGTGAAAAACGAGCAAAGGCTGAAGGATTTGCTGTGCAAACTAGAAATAGAACCAAATCTCAGAACAAGGATGAGAAGACATGCTCTCACTATGGGAAAACAGGACATGAGGTACTTGAATGCTTCCAGCTTGTAGGCTACTCAGATTGGTGGTTTGCAAGCAAAGGAGGTCACTTTGGTGGTCGTGGAGGACGAGGAGGTCGAGGCACGGGAACCAGAAGAGGTCGAGGAGGATCTAGTTCAGTGGCGGCCAATGTTGTCCAAACACCAGGAAATTGCGGCACCAACACCACTACTGCGGCTGTACGGACCAGCGATAAAGCTGGTTTTCCCGGACTTAATGATGAACAATGGGCAACATTAATGGTGATGATCAATTCACACAAGGAATCCACTTCAGAAAAATTGACGGGTAAGAAAATGTGGTTGATTGATTCAGTGTGTTCTCATAATATGACCGGGAATTTGGAGCTATTGAAGAATGTGCATGAAATCGCTCCTTGCGCTGTTGGACTGCCTGATGGAAAGAATATGATGGCGTTGCAAGAAGGAGAAGTGCAGCTTGGGAAAGGATTGAACTTAAAACATGTTTTATATGTTCCCAACTTGAATTGCAATTTGACATCTATGTCTCAATTTATTGATGAATTAAAATGTACAGTCATGTTTTCTGACAATTTATGTGTAATGCAGGACCCCACTTCGAGGACAGTGATTGGTGTGGGTGAGAAGCGTGATAGGGTCTATCTTTGGCGCTGTGTGGCAAGGACAAGTGCATGCAGGTTGGCAAAGGTGGACTCATATGAGCTGTGGCAAAGGCGAATGGGACATCCCTCAAAACAAGTTGTTAGTTTACTTCCTACTATTAAAAATAAATTTGCTAGTCAAGAAACATCCAGTGAGTTGTGTGATATTTGTTTAAGAGCTAAACAAACTCGTGATGTGTTTCCTCTAAGTTGTAATAAAGCTTTTGCACCTTTTGCCTTAATTCACTGTGATGTTTGGGGACCATATCGTACTCCTACTTCATGTGGTGCTATATATTTCCTAACCGTCGTTGATGATTATTCACGGGCAGTGTGGATTTATTTAATGGCAGAAAAGAGTGAAGTTGGTGCTAATATTGTGAAATTTTGTGCCATGGTAATGACCCAATTCAACAGTAAGGTTAAGGTGGTAAGAAGTGATAATGGGTCGGAATTTGTAGCCATGAGTAATTATTGTAATATTCATGGCATCATTCAACAAACATCTTGTGTAGGGACACCTCAGCAAAACGACAGGGTGGAACGCAAGCATCGACACATTCTGAATGTTGCACGTGCTTTGCATTTTTAGGCAAATTTATCAGTGAGTTTTTGGGGTGAATGTATATTGACTGCCGGGTACCTAATTAATCGTACTCCAAGTTCTTTACTTGAAGGAAAGAGTCCATGTGAATTGCTATTTGGGAAGGAACCAACTTACAAACATATTCGTGTTTTTGGGTGTTTATGTCATGCTCATTATCAGGGGCGTGACAAAGAGAAGTTTGGTTCACGAAGTCGAAGGTGCATATTTGTTGGGTACCCTTTCGGTAAAAAAGGATGGAGACTCTATGACTTAGATACAAATGGGTTCTTTGTATCTCGTGATGTTGTATTTTCTGAACATATATTTCCTTATAAAGCTGTTGTTTCTGAATCCCTTAACCCCGGTGTGACCGAGCAACCGTCTGTTTGTAATAATGATGCACAATTCTTTGATGACCATGAGGCTAACAGTGCAGAAAATTCGAATGATGAATCAACTCCTGAAGAAGATGCGACTCCGGAAGTAAGGGGGAGTGGTGAAGATCTTAATGAACAGAGAGAGGGCAACGTGAACTTGGAAAGCAATAGTGAAGAAGAAAACCTTGGCTGAGGATGTAGGGAAAGGCGTCCTCCTGAAAAGCTGAAGGACTATATATGCCACACAGCGCAGCACATTAACGACCCCCTCGCGAATCATGCCACATCATACCACTCTTCAGGTGCGTCCTATCCTATTATACGTTACGTGACTTGTACTAACTTTTTTTTGAGACAGAGACAGTTTTTAGCAGCTATAACTGCAGGGAAATATCCCACATATTTTTCAGAAGCAATCCATGAGTCACATTGGAGACAAGCCATGAAGGAAGAAATTGAAGCTCTCGAGCGCAATGGGACCTAGACCCTTGAACCGTTGCCCCCGGGAAGTGAGCCATCGGTTGCAAATGGGTATACATGACCAAGTATAATTCAGATGGAACGATCGAAAGACACAAGGCAAGATTGGTGATTTTAGGGAACAACCAGAAGGCCAAGATAGACTATAATGAGACTTTCGCACCAGTGGCAAAGATGGTGATTGTTCGGTTGTTCTTGGCAGTAGCAGCGGCACGAAAGTGGGAGCTTCATCAGATGGGCGTGCATAATGCCTTTTTGCATGGTGACCTAGCGGAAGAGGTGTATATGCGATTGCCGCCCGGTTTTTCATCTACACATTCAGGGAAAGTATGTTATCTGCGCAAATCTCTGTACGGATTGCAACAGGCACCCAAAAACTGGTTTGCCAAATTAGGTACGACGTTAAAGTCGTATGGTTTTACTCAATCACATTCAGACTATTTTTTATTCACTTACCACAAAAACGGATCTACACTATGTGTTTTGGTGTATATGGACGATCTTGTCGTGGGAGGAAACAATGGGGAGATGATACATCAATTCAAACAATATCTGAGTCGGTGTTTTCACTTGAAGGATCTTGGAACACTAAAGTATTTTCTTGGCATCGAAGTCGCCAGAGGAGATGAGGGCATCTATCTCTGCCAACAAAAATATGCATTAGATATTATTTCTAAAACAGGACTGCTGGGGGCTAAACCGGCCCATCTGCCCATGGAACAAAATCATCGACTCGCACTGGCCGACGGGAAGTTCCTGGATGACCCAGAAAAATATAGACGTCTGGTAGGGAGATTAATTTATCTTACTATAACACGGTCTGAGATTTGTTATGCTGTGCATATATTGGCTCAATTTATGCAACAACCACGACAAGAACATTAGGATGCAGCTCTACGGGTGGTCCGACACTTAAAAGGAAATCCAGGACAGGGAATCATGTTGAGCGTCAACAGTGATCTCAGATTATATGCTTATTGTGACTCCGACTTGGCCAGTTGTCCTTTGACACGACGCTCTTTGACTGCGTATTTTGTAATGCTTGGACGGTCTCCTGTTTCCTGGAAAACCAAGAAGCAAAATACCATCTCACGGTCATCTGCAGAAGCAGAGTACAGGTCTTTGGCTGCTACGACATGTGAATTGAAATGGTTGAAGAGTGTCCTTCGCGATCTTGGGGTGGAACATCCCAAACCTTTGAAATTGCATTGTGATAGTCGTGCTGCTATATATATTGCGGCTAATGTGGTGTTTCATGAGCGCACCAAACATATAGAGATTGATTGTCACTTTGTTCGTGATGCCTTGCGTGCCCAGACTATTGAGACTGCTCATGTACGGACTTATAATCAGTTGGTAGATATTTTGACCAAGGCACTTGGGCGATGAGAGTTTGATTTTCTTCTTCACAAGTTGGGCATACGTGACCTACATGCTCCAACTTGAGGGGGAGTAATGGAGATATTGTAGATACTGTATATATTTAGAAAGATATTATTTAGGAAGTTGCTAATATTGTGGATAGAGTTTTAGGAAGGTATGGTTTTAGGAAGTTGCTAATTTGATCATGATGTAATTGTATATATATGGGGCAATTGCCTCCATTGAAAGACAAGACAGAATAGCCATTCCTTTGAATTTCGATCCATACAGTTATTCTTTAAAGGGTGAACAAGGTCGAGGAGTTTCACAGGGGGACCATACAGAATGATAATAGGGTCAGAAAACGGGAGTGAGAAATGGAGTAGGGGGGAAAAGCGTTGAGGTAAAGTTTCGACTGAGACCGGTTATAATGTGGTGTAGGGTGTTAGTGGTATCTTAGTTTAGTCAGCAGGGGATTCTTTGGGGCCAACTATAGTTATTACAGTCCCTATTATGGCTAAGTGAGTTAAGAAGATTGCTGTCCGCGCATGAGAGAGGGGTGTTGGGGACCCTGACTTGGTAATTTTGTCCTGAGTTGTTTGTTTATTTGGTTCGTATTGTTCTCGGTACTAATGAATCAATCCTTTTAGTTGTAGTCTTTTATTTTGAAGAGGATGGAAGGTGGCCAGTGCTCCAAGCATCCAAAGTTTATAGGCCCTCGTTGTATGATCATCCATCTGCTCTTTTCCTTTATGATGTTTTATTACTGTATTGATTGTGTTCATTATGTAGGTACACCTCCCGTGTTCTCCTACCGTTGTTGCTATGCCACCCATTATTAGGTGGTTAATTGACGAACTAAGTGGTCTTAGGTTGGAGACAAGGAGGGAAGGAGTGGTGGGTAAGAAAGTTCCTGTTATCGATACGCCATCCCTAGTGGTTGGAGTAGGTGACACTGTCAAGAGAGAGCCGAGGGTAGTGGTACCCCAATCGTAAGACCTTGTCAAGAACATGCTTTTACTCTAGAAGAGCATGACGATGGCAATGTGGGTCAGGTCGAGGAGAATCCTTCTAGTTTGTGTCAAGAGTGCCTATCAACAGAGGCGACAGAGCAGAAGGTTAGGGGTGGTGTGGGTGGGTGCAGTTGATTCCTCTTCCGTAGGAGGTGTGCAAGAGGGTGCCTGTGCTAAAGGAGGTGACAAGAACGTCCCTGCTGTTGAAAAGTCCTCCACTCAGGGGGAGCTTGTTGTTCTCGAGAGGGAGTTGATTGAGTATTATGAAAAAGAAGAAATGCTCCCTCTTGTTTCGTTGTTCTCAACCCTCTGAACATCTAGGGACTTAGGACACATGAGCATTATATTATTTCATGTAGTGTTGCCGAAACTATTTCTCTCATTATTAAAAAGGGTTGGCTTCCTTCTGTTGAGTTCCTTCCTGTAGTTATGAGTGCCTCCCTAAATACTATGGTTGGGTTGATGAATTTGGTCATGCCACATTCAATTGATATGCTATCCTGGCCACTATTTGCACGATGGCTCAAGACATGCAGCTCCTTTGTCGTTATGGGCTTTAAGATGGAACGTATCTAGAAGTGAGTTATTTGTATGACCCATGTGTTTTGGAATTTGGATTATAGGGTCCGTAGTCCTTTGTCTCTGGAGGACCAAACCGACCTTCGTAAGCTATTATAAGGTCCGTAGTCCACAGTTTCTCAACTGATAAGAACAAATGTTTTAATTGCATTTGGAAACTTCCTATCCCCAAGATTCTAGTTGCTCCTGTCTAGCATTGTAAATGGTTTAATCCCAATTAAGTAGAACCTCTTCTCTAATGATCAAGATCAGACTTGCCTGCTCTACAACGAGGCCTCTAAAACGATTAACCATCTTTTCTTAGAATGTCAATTCACTCAAGCCATTCTATTCACCGCCTCGTGGAATACAAACTTGCAAAACTTGTTCCAAGGGTATTGGTTTAATTGTATTCTTTCCCTCATGAATTCTTTACCTGATCACATGATGCTTGATCCAGTTCTCAGTTGGTATGCTATTTCTTTATACTCTATCTGGTTGGCAAGGAATGAGAGGTGTTTCAAGGACCATCAGATCCCATTAGAGATTATTTTAGCTAAAATTGACAACACTTTTTAGTCTATACAATCTCAGGGAGAAAAACCTCTCATGACCCTCGTCAATCCATGGTGAGCGACCAAAACAAATTTTCTTTAGTGCTGAATTCAAATATGGATTTGATCATTGCTGTCTCCCAACACATGTACTTTCGGGGCTATTTGCTTATCTAACTGTTTCTCATGTCATGAGTCTCATGACATTGTAGGGGGTCTTTATAAGAGGTTGGGCTCGGTGGAATAAGCGGAACTAAATGCAGTTATGCAAAGGATCAAGCTGACAACCCAGATGACAAGAGGGCACATCATTTTATGTGCTGACTTGTTGATTGTGGTGAAAGTGTTCCAATCAGCATCATTTCACCCTTGGTCTTGCCATAGCTTTTGCAAAAGACCAAGGATTTATGGAAAAGTTTTAACTCCTTTTCTATTATTCATGTAAATCGAAAGTACAATGTTTGGGCCCCTATGATAGCTTAGAAGGCCAAACGCCTCACCCAGGACTACTTTTACTTACTGGATTACGCCCAAGGGATTCTTGATTCTTTGTGTTATGTTAATATTTTGGAATTATAATATAGTTACTTTATCTTTCAAAAAAGATTACACTTACAATTCCAAGTTAAAGAGGTTTGATTAGTGATTGAGTCCTTAGACCAAAAAAACCAAAAGAAGGGAAGAGACTCAACATATAGCACAAAAATAACATAACTTTGCTAGCCAACCGAGGTAACACCTTGAGAGTTCACTTCTAGTTAAATTTGAAATATTGGATTTCGAATGGCAAGTATGTAATTGGAAGAATCTTTACATTCTTGGGCAAAAAGCAAATATGGTTAAAGTTAGATAGGGATATGATTTGAAGCAAATATGTTTATATGTGCTTTATCACAATTCAACACAATCAATAAGGATTTTCTATTTCACTTCAATTCCAAACAAATATGCACCCACCACCTAAAAATATAGGTGATTACATTCTAATTGTATGATTTTTTTTGTTATTCGACTCATCCTCTACTTAACCTAGAAAAGGAGACTAGAAGAATGACCAATTAAGTATTGTTAGAGTCAATATCCCTTATTTACTTCTCAAATGCATTAGAGTTAGATAGTATAAACCAATTATTTGCCCTTTAAGCTCAAAGAAAAATATAAATTAGCTAATTATATACATCAAACTAAAACTTCATTTAGCTACAAACTTTAAAATGTTTTGATAAAAGAGTTCCTGGTCATTGAGTGAGGAAAAATTGGTTTATGAACTAGTAACCTACTATTTGGGTTATGGTTGAGTTGGCCCCAGGTGCCATGTGTCACCTCCACGGTCGCCTTATCACCTAGGCCACGTCATCAGATAAGTGCAACCAAGACAGGAGAGAGTTGTACGGATAAGGAGGACAACTCTACCGCTGATTAGGTCTTATTCCGAAGACCTCGGCAAACAACCTCATCCTGACAAATGCGAAAGCCTCATCTGAATCAGATACGGATCTTCGGATATAAGTAGGTAATCCCCACTTTAGGTAAGGGACTTTTGGACTTCTTGCATCCATACTGCTATTCTGCTTGGACCAGCACTGTTCTCTCAATTGCTCGGCCTGATCGCCCACCATTCTCGACTAACTTGAGCGTCGGAGTACCTATCGGGGAATAACTCCTTGGGCCTCTGACTCTATTCTTGGTTTCATATCTTGTTGTGTGGCTTCTTCCTTCCACCTCGGCTCCGCCCAGTTGGCAAGATTATCTGATTGCGACCTTGGTTCAAGAAACACCTCAGATCGAGCAACATCAGATTGGCGTTGTTTGTGGAAAATGCACAAAAGCCTTTCCAAACCCTCTTTCCGCGCAATCAAGAAAGATGCTAAGAAATGCATCCGATCACTCTGCAGGCCAATCCCCATCTTGGGGATCCCACTCTTACCTCAGCCCTCCACACCGCGAGCCTCAACAACAACCTCAACCGTAGGCCATAGTCGGCCCCGCCCAGTTTCAGGCAATGCAACAGAAGGTTGACCAAATCTTGGTGATGATGCAGATGTTGGGCTCTGCAGCACAACCTCCTCAGGTCATCTCAGTTTCAGGTGCCGATCGGACAAGGGGAAGGCGTGATCTAACCAAGAAAGACAACAAACTTTTGTGAACATGATGACCATAGCCGAACACATCGATCTGCTTGGGTTCCAATGAAAGAAAGACTCGGTAAAAGAACTCAACAGCCACCGGTCTCCATCGCTGAATCCAGTTCGGTTAAGGATCGCCTAACGACACCCAAGAAAGAAAGGATTGTGCATCTGACACTGGACAACATGGATGCGGAGATCAGAGAACTCAGGTAGCATTTGACTAAGATGGAACACAACCAAGTTGAAAGAAGTGTGGCCCCTCCTGTTGTCCGACCAGCAGATCCCGGTAGTTAGCCCACCAAGGAGCCGACTTTCACACAGGACATCGTGGATGAGCTCCCCATAGTCGGTTGGCGAGCCCAACAATTCGAAATGTATGACAAATTCACAGACCCTAATGATCACATTAAAGCCTTCAAAGCCCAGATGATGCTGCATTGCTCATATAAAGGCCTGGTGTGTAAAGCTTTCATGGCGATCCTCAAGAGAGTGGCTCTGACATGGTACTCCTCCCTTCCCCCGTGTTCTATCTCCTCTTGGGAGTAGCTGGAGAACTAATTCCTGGCACAGTTCACAACTAGCCAGAAACACTAGAAGACTTTGGCAAGCCTCTTCCAAGTGCGACAGAGGAAGGGAGAGTCCCTTAGAGAGTATCTGGCAAGGTTCATCTACGAGACCTTACATGTCCGAGCACTAAACCAGTTAGTGGCGTCACAACTGTCATGCAAGATCTACGCCCCTCTTCATTTAGTTTCTCGATCTCAAAGAATCCTCCTCAGACTGTGGCCATGCTTATGACCCACGCCTAGAAGTACATCAACGTTGAAGAAGTGCAATCACAATTGAGAGGTGAAGAAGAACAAAACGATAGGAAAAGGAGAGACCCTGGTGACTGTAAGATAGAGAGGGAAGACCGAGACAAGAGACAAGATCACCAACCAGACCGAAGGTCGAGGGCTCCATCTTCGATCTATAGAAATTTCACGCCGCTAACTATACCACGATCTGAAATTCTGATGCAGATTCGTGATCACAACTATGTAAGATGGCTCGAGAAGATGAAGTCCTAGAACAACAAGAGGAACATGGACAAGTACTGTGAGTTCCATCGGGACCATGGCCACGAGACAAATAATTGCCATGATCTGAAGCACAACCTTGAGGACCTAATCAAGTGTGGATACTTTAGGGGATTCATTGACATCAAGGAAGACAAGCCGAAAGAGGAACCACACCCCAAACCCCTAAGTTGAGCTTCCCCAGCCAGAGTCATTACCGTAATCTCAGGAGGGATGGCCACAAGTTGGGAGAGCACCTTGGGCCGAAAAGCATATGTGCGGCTGCTTGAGATCAAGGATAGGGAGTAGAAGAGAAGACAAGAGGACCCGATCACTTTCACTAACGATGACCTCAAGGGGGTCTAGACCCCACATGATGATGACTTGGTGATCATAGCTGAGATTACAAATTTCGAAGTTTGGCGCATCCTAGTAGACACAAGAAGCTCGGCCAGCATCCTCTTCGAAGAAGCTTTCGAATAGCTCAGCATCAACAAAGACCGCCTTACTTCGGTCAACACCCCCTGATGGGTTTCTCTAAGGAGTCCCTCATGCATAAAGGGAAAATCACATTGCCCCTATTGATCGGAGATGGAGACATAACGACCATAGCGATGGTGGACTTCATCATCGTCCGGAGCCCCTCATCCTATAACGCCATCCTCGGTCGACCAACCTTGAATGCTCTGCGGGCCTCTGTCTCCATGGTCCACCTTGCCATGAACTTACCAACCCCGTATGGAGTGGGAATAGTGTGTGGGGACCAGAGGGCAGCAAGACAATGTTACCTGATGTCCTACCGAGGAAAGCGCCAAGCCGCAGAAGCCTTGACAACCGAGAGCATAGACCTGCGAGAAAAGCTAAAGACGCAGCGTGGCTAGCCCGTTGAAGATCTCAAATAGGTGTCCCTCTTCGAATCAGACCCCGAGAAGATGGTCCAGGTCTTCGAGAAGATCTAGTATAGTTGCTGAAGGACCATGCTGTCATGTTTGCTTGGTCGGTGATGTATGTACATGCCGGGGATCAACCCCAAGGTCATCACCCACCGCTTGAATGCCAACCCACGCTACCGACCCATTAGGTAGAAGAAGAGGAGCTTTACCACATAAAGGTGGTAGGTGATCAATGAGGAGGTCCAGAAGGTACTTGACACCAGCTTTATCCGAGAAGTGAAATACCTGACTAACTAGCGAACGTCGTGATGGTGAAGAAGGCCAATGGGAAGTGGAGAATCTGCATCGACTTCATTGAACTAAACAAAGCCTATCCCAATGACAGATTCCTCCTGCCGAGGATTGACCAGCTCATCGACGCAACGGCGGGGCATGAACTCCTAAGCTTTATGGATGCATTCTCAGGCTACAACCAAATCCAAATGCATCTAGACGACCAGGAGAATACCGCCTTCATCACAGACCATAGACGTTACTGTTACAAGGCAATGCCCTTCAGCCTCAAGAACGCCGGCGCTACCTATCAACAACTAGTGAATGAGGTGTTGAAAGATCAGCTCGGTCGCAACATTGAAGCATATGTAGACAACACGCTGGTAAAGATAAAACGGCTGAGCACCACCTAGCCAACCTCAAGGAAGTCTTCGACACCCTTAGGAAGTATAGATTGAAGATGAACCTGACAAAGTGTGCATTCGGAGTTGGCTCTGGTAAATTCTTGGTATTCATGGTTACATAGAGAGGAATTGAAGCCAATCCGGAGAAGATTTAGGCCAGCCATCCTTGACATGTAGTCACCCTGAACCTACAAAGAAGTGCAACGCCACACTAGACGAGTAGCCGCCCTTAGTAGATTCATGTCAAAGTCCGCGAACCGATGCCAACCCTTCTTTAAGGCCCTAAAAAAGATGAAAGATTTCTAGTGAACCGAGGAATGTGAATGGTCTTTCCAAGAGCTGAAGAGGTACCTGAGTTCACCGCCTCTCCTCACAAAGCCAAGCCCCGGAGACAAGGTGTTGCTCTATCTCTCGGCTGGAGACGAGGTGGTCAACTCGGTACTTGCCAAGGAGGAAGATCGGGTACAAAGGTTGATCTACTACACTAGAAATGCCCTCAACGGCACAGAAACCCGGTACACAAATCTAAAGAAGGTAGCCCTGGCTCTAGTTACCTCGACAAGAAAGCTCATTCCATACTTCCAAGCCCACAATGTCCGAGTACTTACTGGCCAACCTCCCAAACAAGTTCTATAGAGGCTGGAAGCATTTGGCTGCCTAGTAAAGTGGAGTGTGGAGCTGAGAGAGTTTGACATTGACTATGCACCTCGGCCCACCATCAAGGCCCAGGCCCTAGCTGACTTCTTCACTGAATGCACCTTCATGACACAGGATCCAGTTGTAGCACCACAGGTATGGACTCTCCATGTGGACAATTCATCCAACAAGCAAGGCAATAGGGCCGACCTCATCCTCCTTGGCCTAGACAACATAGTACTAGAGCACGCCCTTAGGTTCAAATTCAAGGCATCCAACAATGAAGCCGAGTACGAGGCTCTAATCATTAGACTTGGACTTGCCCTAGACCTCGATGCACAGTGAGTTGAAGCCTTTAGTGACTCCCAGCTAGTGGTCAATCAGGTTCACGACCAATTCAAGACACGGACCTTGACCATGGAGAGTTATATGCAAAGGGTGCAAGAGCTCATCCAACGACTCAAACACTTCACTATTCGCTAGATCCCTTGAGCCGAGAACATCCGATCTGACACGCTCTCAAAGACAACTAGCTCGCCACAGACCGACCTCGACACAATGGTGCGGATGGATACATTGGCTCAGGCTAGCATCGCACCAACAACCTTCCTCATCTTCTCTGTTCAGCAAGGCCTGTCCTAGATGGACCCCATAATACATTATCTTCATGATGACACACTAGCGGAAGATTGAGCCGAAACTAAAAGGCTTGCACACAAGTCGGCCAGATATTGCCTCATCTAGGGATAACCCTACCGCCGATCTCACACTCTCCCCTACCTGAGGTGTCTCCCCCCCTAAGGCCAACCATGCCCTCAGGGAGATACACTAAGGCATCTGCAGAGATCACCCAGGAGCCCAAACTCTGGCTCACAAGGCACTATGAAAAGGCTACTTTTGGCCGACCATGAAGCAGGTTGCAACCCAACTCGTTGGAAAGTGTGATCACTGTAAGAGACACTCCAACCTTCATATAATCCTGTGACGACAAAGGTAGAAGCCATTTGCCGGGGAGTGCGGGGCAAAGTCGTTGAGCTCATTTTGGTATTCCACCAAGGCCTTGAACTTGGTGATCGCCTCTCCCTCGGTCCGGGCCACTCGCTCGTTGGCCTCCCTCTTCAGCTAATCCCGCACCCCCTTAAGCTTGGTGGCGCGGTCTTTCAACTTATGAATGGTGTCGCTCTATTCGTTAATGTCGCGTTTCAACTCATCGTTCTTGGTCTCTAGCTCGACCACTTGAGACCTCGAACGCTCCACCTCGGCTTACCCTGACTCATAAAGGCACCGCACTGCCCGTAAGCGCTCAATCATTGCAATCACCGAGCAAGTACTCTGCAAAAAGAAATAGTGTCAGCACGATAGAAATAACCAACCAAAGCAAAAGTGACCAAATCAAGTAAGAAGACTTATCGACGCAATCTGAAGCGCGAGCGCGCTCTCTAGATCCCTGCTCTTTGACTTGCCGAGTTCACGCCTAATAGCCGGAGTCAACAAGCCCCAGAGAAGCTGCTCTGGAAAACCCTCCTTTTTCAAGCCTGTCCTTGGGCCGAACGTTCCACTATGACACATAAATGAGTTGATTTCCGTCCTCTGGTGTGTTGTCCTATGGGGAAGGGGGTGGACGGCCTGGGTGCCTTCTTCCGGGTCAACCATTACGACCTCTTCGTTGGCTTTCCTCGACCTCTTATGCTGCCGAGAAGTGTGCTCTATAGATCTCGGCTGCACTTCTTCAGATTGGGGATGGGTCCCTTGGGCCCCTCTAGACCACACTCTATCAGCTGCAACCCTCTTACAGAGGGTCAGCTTCTCTCTACTCGCCATTTCAGCACTTGCACCAAACAAACAATAGATCAGCACCAAGTCAGCACAAAAAATAGACTGGCCGCCTCACTCATCAGTCCGGCATGAACCGACATCAATAAGGATGTGCAATGCATTACGTTAACGTTCTTGATCATCCCTATCGACGCCCTCTCCTCTTTGGTAAGCTGGGCAAGCGTGGGCACCTTCACTTTCGTCCTCGACTTCTGGAGCTCGGCCGACAAAGGCGTACCTCCAGGACAGTGCACAAAGAAGAATTTCTCCTTCTTGTGCTTCACCAACTAGGGTGCTTCGACCAACACCTTGATGCGCTGCCGAGCCGAGAAACAGTAGTATGCTTACTAGTGGTGCTATAGTTGGAGAAAATAGGTAACCATCCCCAGGGTGATCTAAGGTCATGGACAAAGTAGTAAGAAAGGAGGCCGACCAAGAACCTAAAGGAATTAGGCATAAGTTGAACAGGCAGTACCTAGTACCACCTCAACACCTCGACAACCCCTTCATTTAAAGGGAACCTTAGCTCGGTTAGCAAGCTGTGCTCGTACACATAGAGCTCGCTCGACTAAGCATCAGTAGGCTTCTTACTAGCTCTCGGGCACCTAAGCTCATACTCCTCGGGAATGTCGTACAAGGATTTGATTCGAGCTACATCCCTGGGCGTCAGACAACATGAAGTAGTCCCAAATCAACGACTAGCACATGGAGGAAGGTCGGCCTCCCTAGTTGACAGCCCCGCCTCAGCCCCCTCGGCCTCGGCAGCTCGCTTAGGACCGAATCCTACAAACTCATCGACCTCGGCTTCATGAGTATTGAGCACGGCAGCCTTGACAAGAGACCCTGACTCAAACTCACTACAAGAAAGGGAAGCAGAAGAAGAGGAAGAAGAGCGGGAGAAGTCAATAGACGAGGAAGACATCTTACCGAACTTCAAAGGTTAAGACCGCAAAACTGAAGCAAACACTGAGCCGAAGACTACTTCTTGCCGAGCTTTGTAAGTGTTCCTTCACAAATGACAAAGTAAGAATGCTCTTCACCCCCTTTTATAGGGCCCCTGGCGATCCAGATCAATAATGTAGATCAAACACCACTCTTTGACAACTCGGGAAGATGGAATGACGCCATTGACCTCTGCATGTGTGTTACCTCAGGAAGGCGAAATGACGCTTCCGTCAGCATGACACGAGTGTTGAGCTGGTAGATTCGCCCAGAAAACTGGTTCAATCAAGCCCCTCTGTTCAGACAATGCGTCAACCAACTTCATATTCAAGTTCCTCAACCGATAACCGAAGAGCTCTTCCACACCACACCACAGTCGAGCACTACTCTCCTTGACTTCGGAACTGGGGGAGTGGTGTTTGGGTTATGGCTGAGCTAGCCCCGGGTGTCACGTGTCACCTCTGCGGCCGCCTTATCAACTCAGCCACGTCTGCACCACGTCATTAGATAAGCGTGACCAAGACAGGAGAGCGTCATACGGATAAGGAGGACAATTTCACCAAGGATTAGGTCTTATTCCGAAGACCTTGGTGGATGACCTCTTCCTAACAACCCTAGAAGCCTCATCCGAATCAGATACGGATCTTCGACTATAAGTAGGTAATCCCCACTCGAGGTAAGGGAATTTTGGACTTCATGCATCCATAGTGCTATTCTGCTCGGACCAGCACTGTTCTCTCAATTGCTCGGCCCGACTGCCTACCATTCTCGACTAACTTGAGTGTCGAAGTACCTACCCAGGGAATAACTCCTCGGGCCTTTGACTCTGTTCTTGGTTTTAGATCTTGTTGCGTAGCTTCGTCCTTGCACCTTGGCTCCGGCCTAATTGATAGGATTACCTAACTGCGATCTTGATTCAAGAAACACCTCGAATCGAACAACATCATATTTCACCTACCACCACAACCTAGTAACCCTTTAAAATAAGTTTTGGAAACCTACCACCGAGAGCAAAGTTGAGATCTGATTTAAAAATTAAAGAGAAAAAGAAAGGTGAAACCAAACAAAGATAATACAAACAAGAAAACTCAAAACAAAGTTAAGTCATACCTTGATTTGGTGTTAATGCTAATAGTTGTAGGGATGAGACTGCACTCAAAATGGTGCCTTAGTGGTATGATCAACTATAGCCGAAAAACGAGAGAGGAAGGATAAAAAGAATGAGTAAGAAAATAAGGAGGAGGAGGAGGAGAGAGATAAAGAGAGAGAGGCGATGATTTACATTGTTGAAGTTTCAGCTTCAACTTGATTGTTCATAGTTCAACTACCAATGGAGGGTGTAATGAGAGATGGAGGGAGGGAAGGAAGGTTTGGAAACTTGAAATAGACTAAGGAGAAGTGTTGGAAGGAGTTTTTGTCATTTTCCTATTTCTTATTTTAATTGGCTGGAATGGGATTCTAATTCATGAGGGGTGGGTTAGGAGTAGGGGGTGCTTACAACAAACCGAGAAACTGAACCGAATAAAGAAAAAACGAACTGAAAAATCTAGTTAACCAAACCGATCGGTTCAGTTTCAGTTCGTTTTTTTTTTGGTTAAAAACCTAGTTTTTGGTTATGCTAAATGAAAATATTTACCTACCCACATGCAAGGCTGCAATTAATGCATCTACCAAAAAAAGTTGATGCTAGTTGTGACGGGATCTACTCCTCACAAATGGGCACCTTACAGGCACATTCACCATGCATTGAGAACATCTCCTGTGAATAATAACTAACAAGTATGGGAGATGTTCCCAATGCATGACAGGATGTGTATGAGAGGCGCCAGGTGTGAGGTGCAGATCCGGTCTTGTGCTAGTTAGCTATAGTTCAGTCCACCTCAGAAATCTGACCTCTATCGTACAGGTCAGATGAATCCTGCCCATGGATTGATGCCAAATTCACGAGTAGGATGCAATTTATAGGGGGGCTACTAGTAGACTAGGAGGGGGCTGCAATTTCAGATTTCTGATGTGGATTGCTATCCACTTGTCCCTTTGTTTTTACATAGGTAAGCTATTCAAGTACCCTATGCATGAGCATTTACACAATGTTCCCACCGCCAAGGTCCCAAATCCTCCTTCCTAATTTCAAACTCCTACTTTTCATTTTTTTTCCATCCTTGATGTGACTTTTCCAATGTTTCCTAACCAAAACGAAATTAGAAAGGGAAAAGCACCATGGCTCTAGTTCTTTTTAATGTCACTACTACAAATTCACAAGTAAGAAACACCACCCTCTTTTTTCTTTATTTTTAGTCTTGTTAAACTTTTTTTTTTAATTTTTGAAAACCTATTGTTTATTGTTTTGGTGTTTGTATTTTTCCTTTCTCTTCTATTTTTTTTTTCATTCTTCTTTATGTGAAGATAAGAGTATTTTTTTTGGTGTTTTTATATCTAAATAAGAGTAACTATTTGTAAAAAAAATTAGTTTTTGGTTCTAGTTGTAGTGGATCTTTTTTATTAATAAAAAATTGAAAATTAATAAGTGGTTAACCATTTAAAGGCAAGGGAGGAGCCAGGGGGGACCTAGGCCATGGCCCCCCCCTATGGTCTAAAAATCCTCCGCTAGTAATATAGTTTGCCATTTAAATTTCCCCCCTCCCCCACTCCCCAACATAATAGTTAGCCCCCCTATGGGCCGCCCATTTATATTTATTCTCTCTTCCTCCCTAATTCACTTTAGATTTTGTCCTCTCATGAAAATTTCCTAACTCTGCCCTGTTTAAAGGGTTAACTGACTACTTTAGTTAGGTTTTGATTTGAGATTTTAAGAAACCAACTAGTTCTATTCAGTTTCAAAATACTGGTTGACTACTTCGGTTTCAATTTGAGTTTTTAAGAAACCAACCAAATATTGGCCACAATGAGCACCCGGTGGGAATAATCATTCCCTCAAATAGGGAATTGCCATTCGAGAATTGGGAATTAGATTTTAATTCTGCCCAATTAAACGGTTGAAATTAAAATGGACTATTTGGATTCCAATTCTGGACCCCTATTCATGCCGACCAAACGGATCCTAAGTTTTTACACATGGGTCCGTTGCGTTAACGATGATACACCGACCCAAACCTATTTTGAAGAATGCTAAGGCTACGGGTAACTAAAGCACGTGGGTTTCAAACTCATCACCTTAGATTTTCGTACGCATGCAGCACAGTAGCTCTAGCACTATTCGTTGTCCTGTTGCTGTTATCCATTTAAACTAGAATTCTAGAAACGCACCATCGTGTCTCTGCTGTCCACTGTCGACAGTCCGCACAAGAGTTCTAGTCGAGGTTGCGCGGTGGAATACATCTAGTGGTCTAACAAATCTCTGTAAGTCTTATCGTTTCATTGTCCATTCAGTATATATGCGTATCTTCTCTTTGTTCTGTATTTCAGTTTGCCGAATTTATTTTAAATTTAAGCCAACAGTTGAAGAATGGCTTAATTTGGTTAAGATTGGAGACAAATAAATTTCTTACTGCAACGGAAGTGGTTGGGTTCGAGGTTCATTTCTCAGAGTTATGTTGTATCTTTTGTTGCTTAAACTGGTATAATGGAGGTAATCGTGACTAGTGGATTTATGGGTGTATCTAGTTTGGAGGGAAGTGGGCTTTTCTTCTTAAATTATTTCCAGAATCCTTCTTCGTCACTTGGGTTTCCGGTTTCTCGCAAACCTATTTCCAAAGTTGCTTTGAATACCAAGAAAGTGAGTCGTATTGAACTTTTCAGTTTGAGAGCATCCAGTTGCAGAATTATGAATGTTTTGTCAGAGGGAGAGGCCACGAATCGGTCTAGTAGTGATGGGTTTCTAGAGAAAGAGTTCAGATTCCAGCCAACTTTTGATGAATATTTGAAGGCTATGGAGTCTGTTAAGAATATTAAGGAGATTCAAGATGGCAGTCAATATGATTTGAAAAATGAGTCAAGACGAAAAGAAACTCCGAGAAAATTCATGTCCGAGGATGATGAGGATAATAAAATGTTGGATGCTTCCGAAGGGCATGAACACCAAATGAAGGGCGTTTACTCCATTAAACGAAATGCATTATTTAAGAAGTCTGGTAGAGAAGGTTTAGATGGTGACAGGTTAAATTACAAGAAAAAGGATAGTAGAGGTTTGAAGCACAAGAGTAAGTTGAACTCTGACAAGGTCTCAGGAGAGGGCATTATCAGAAATAATCAGGGTTTGGCTCAAAGTAAATTGGATGGATTAGATAAAGATGAATTGGATAACTGGAAACATGATGTGGATTTGAAGGTTAATAGAGAATCCGGAGGAGATGAATTTGAAAGAAGTTTAAAGGGAACAAGTGGAAGATGGAAAAAGGACCAGCCTAGTAGCTTAAAACAACAATTTGAGGAGATAAGGTTCAATAAGAGCATGGAAGAGCAAGGCATAAACAGAAGCTATTGGAGACACAGTTCCATCCAAAAGGTCAGCCATAATCTTTTCTCAGGGAAGAAGCAGATGGTTCAAAATAGGAAGGATGATACTGGAAAGTTGGAATTTGGTAGAAGTGATGCTGCAAAGAAGCCAAAAGAGTCTGATAATAATCTGAACTTGATCAACAGTGGGAATTATTATATAACTGACATGGAAAGAAAGGAGGGAAAAACTGAATGCAATAAAGATATGCATGATAATGAAGTTGAGACGAAGATTAATAACTCTAGGACTACCAATGGTAAGCTGGAAAGGAAGTTGTCTTATGGAAATCAAAGGTTTGTTAACTTGGAAAATGATATCTCTGAAACAGAGAAACTTGGTCTTAGAAATTCCAAGACAAATGGAACCATGGATAGAGATGACATGCAAGTCAAGGGCTATACTGAATATCACATTTCATGCAAAAAGTCAAGGCTGAAAAGGGACAGTAGGGGTTTTTCTGAGGATGTTGATGAAAACGGTATGGAGATGGAAATGACTGCCTTCAAGTCTTTTGAGGCATTGACAGATGTCAGGGACATGTCACGGGTCTCAAGAATGGAAATGGAGGAGAGAATCCAGAAGCTTGCAAAATGGTATGCATATATTCTAGTTAAGTTCTATTTTTATTTATTTTCTGTTAGAAAGGACAATAAACAAGATTTTGTTAGAGATCAATGTATGAACAATAATTGCTTTCTTGTATGCTTTACAAATACTCCCTACACATATTTGTACTGGAATAGTGTCATTTCACCAGGCAAACATTTGCTAGTACAGGTTGATCCTATAGACAGTATTCTGAATTTGGGGTGTAGGATGAATTTGTAAGGCATACAAGAAAAAGAATCACTTGTTCATGGAGCAGAAGGAAAAAAGTGTGCAAAAACAAGTTGCCATAATGAAATACATCAGTACCCTTGTTTACTAATTAATTATAAAGTGACTAATCTGCCTTTTACAATAATAAAAGACTTAATTGTCCATGCCCCACAATAACTAAAGACAAGAAATATTAAGTACTAAACAGGGATAAATCCATATACCTATAATAAAAAGAACAGTTTAACGCTCTTTGCTTTTTTGTTTACCCCTGTAAATTCTTTTTTTCTTAGAGGTTAGCTTTTGCAGATCGATCATGTCCCAATGCAAGTCAGGTAACAGCTTTTGCTGGCTGACCACTTTTTTTTTTTTTTTCAAAAAGGTAAGGTATTGTATTAAACCGCAAAAAGAAAGAAGATATACAATCAGCCTCAATTCCCTGTACAATGAGGGAAACTGTACTGAAGGAAACCCCAAAAACTCAAAACACAGCTACTAAGCCTTTAGGCATTTACAGATAAAACTATCCAAAAATAAACTCTTTGTCAAAAAAAGAAACTGTATGTCTAGATTTAAAAAGTGGGTGATTAGCCAACCACGAATACAGCACGCCCATAATATTTTTAAGAAATTCCTCCTTTGAAATGCGATGCCCTATGAAGATTCTCTGGTTCCTTTCACGCCAAACTGCCCAGAACAAGGCTGCAGGAACAGTGTTCCAAGCAACTCTTCCAGCCTCACTTAGACCCTTTAGCCACCAAGCAAGCAAAAAACTCTTCACATCAGAAGGAAAACACTCCTTAACCCCGAACAATTCCAGTATTTTCCCCCAAATCCAGTGGGTGAGCTCACAGTGGATCAGCGGATGATTAGAGGCTTCTGTGCTTTTATTGCACAAGACACACCTTTCATCCTGCACTTGAATGCCCCTTCTAACTAGGTTTTCTCTATACTGAATTCTGTCTAACACCACTGACCACACAAAAAAAGACACTTTTGAAGGGACATTCCTTATCCAAATCTTCTTGTCCGGGAAAACAGAAAACTCCTCCCTTGTTAGGCTGTTATAGAAAGATTTGACAGAAAATTCCTGAGTTTTCAAATCCCCATTTTCTTTTGTCCTCCAAAGCTCCATTCAATCTGACATTGTATAAAGTCTGCAGCAAACTTAGGAGAGAGTTTACCTCCCAATCATTCAGGTTTCTACACAATTGAGGTCTGAGAATTCCACACACAGATTCCATTCTGCATTTCCAAATAATTTTCCACTGTTGCATTCTTGTCCAATGCTATCTCGAACAGATCAGGATATCTGTCCTTGAGAGGGCTATCTTCTAATTTCTGCCTTTCCTACAGGCTTCCTAATAATATGAAATAGGTCTTGTGGGTCCCATTTGGACAAAACATTGTTGTGTGCTGTGAATTGACTGTCATAGATAAAATTTGACTGCCCAAAGTGCATATTATATTGCCACGTTGACTTATTAATGGTGGCCTTGTAACACCTTTAAATTATTTTTTATTTGTTTTTTAAATGAGAAGTTTTCAAGAAAGAATAAGAAAGGAGCATGCCTTTTCCAATTCATCTACTCATCCCCATCTCCTCCGAAATCTGAAACAAAAGCAGATAGAGAGAGAGAGAGAGAGAGAGAGAAGAATGTCTGAAACAAAAATTCTTTTGTTTTTTCAGTTTTGATTCTTTACAAGTTCTCCTATTTATGACTTTTTATGTGAATCTTTTGTCTTTTGCTTTGCTATTGTTTTTTATTTTGTTAATGGAATGAAATTCATCACAAGTTTAGCATTTCTAGATTTTATTCCTGCTGGAACGCTAAAAGGTCATCGTTAGTATGGGGGTTAAAATCATTTTCTTTTTCTGCTGATATCGTATAAATCTGGATTTCTTTGGAGTTGTTATGTTTTGTTTTGATGGGTTTTGAGGTGATTTTTTTCCTCAGTAATTTTTTTGTAGGATGGGTATTAATTCTAAGGGATCACCAATTTATTCATTGAGAATGCAATGAAGTAGTTTTCAGGGTGTGAGCTCCCCTAGAATCACATAGTCAGGTGAACAATTGGTTTGAAATTTATATATATATATACACACACGAAATTTATATATATATATAATTTATATAATTTACATAACATAATTTATATAATTTATATATATACATATATTATAATATATACTGATTTAAGTATATTACTTATATATAAATATAAAACTATATAATTTAATATATTTTGTTATGTTCTATATAAATTTATATGTGGCAAATTCAACATTTCATATTTATATTAGTTTATTTTATATATAAGTTTTAAAAATTTTCTTTATTTTAAAAATTGAAGTGGATTCAAATTAAATCTGAATACAATTGGATTTTTGATTGGACTCGATTTTGGATTTCAATTTTCATCAATCGTATTGGATTCAGATGTTGATGAATTTGATCAGTTTACATTTCAAACTATTTTGACTTATGTTTTGGCTGTCGCTTAAGCTCTATAGGTTACATAGTCCTACTTGATTATTGACCATTATTGATTATTGCTCAAACCGAAAGATGAATGAGATAGGTCTTTAAATTCATGATGAATAAACAGATGAGGAAATGATATTAGATTTCATTTCTGATTAAAGGACATGAACTAACTCCAAAAAATAATTTTTTGCCTATTGGGTTGTTCCTATCCTCTTGTTTTGAACATGTTGAATTTTTCAAGTTATAAATTGTAGTTATAAAATGATTTTTCTTGATCCATTAGAGTTGACCTATGTTTTGGATTTCAAGTGATTTTCATATTGGGTTTAATTATTGGTTCAATGTTTAACATTCTATCTACTTCCAAAAATGGGAATCTTCTGCATTTTTATGCATGGCAAACTGATCAAAACCTAATATTAGATATATGGTACCCATTTCTACCTTTGTAGTTGCAAAGAGAAAACTTTATGAGAAAGTAAAAAGTAAAAAGATAAATAATGCTTACTTACCCAATTCATTATTACATTTTATTTTTTACTTTATTATACCTAATTTTTTTTAATGTAACGGAAGTGATTATCAACACTCTAATTCTGTTTTTTGTGTATTATTGATTAGAATAATTATCATGTAATCAATTATACTTTGAAGTTGCAATAATCTTTGTACATTAGGATTATGAAAAAAATTAATTTTTTATTATATGACTTTTCTTCTTGGTTTTATTTTAGGAATTTATCTTTCATATTAATAATTTTTATTTCACATTAGATACATGTGCGTAGCATGTGCCCTTTCTGCTAGTAAAGATAAAATGCTAAGAGTAAGAGAAACATATCTACCCATCTGCCAATCATTCTCGATACTCCTCAAGTTGGAAAATATGTACTATATGTCATATAATCCCAGCTTATTAGCAATGAATTCTGGCCTTAATTTATTTAGAGCATTAGTAAACAAGTTTTCCAACTAATCTTCAGAGTTCAGACTTAATGTAAGGAGTGTCCATTTCACCACTTTAGATCTTCTCCCTAAAAAATCTATGTCAGCGTGCTTCATTCCATCATGAAATGCTAGGTTAGAAGTTATATGTATTGGTGCTTTGTTGTCACAATCTAAATGCATTGGTAGGATCATTGGAAATCCTAACTCTTGGAGTAACTATTTCAGCCATATCAATTCACATGTCTCGTTGCTCATAGCCCTATATTCAGATTCAACACTTGACTTGGCAACAAACACTTCGCTTTTTATGAAAAGGGTGATCTTGGATGTGTGAGGAATTTAAAGATGGTTGTGCAATTATTTGAGAAAATGTCCAATAAAAAAAATAGTTTTGATAAGAGTTGCATGGCGGGATTGAATATGAGGAAAGGGAGATTACTGAAGTGAAGAAATCGTGAGCTTGTATGGTTTCTCAGTGGCCTTTGACTTATTTGGGTTTACCTTTAGGGGATAATCCAAGGAGTAGTGACTTTTGGAACACTGTGTTTGATTGCTTCACTAAGAAATTGGCCTTGTGGAAGAGTAGTTATTTGTTCCTAGGAGAAGGATCACTTTGATTAAATCTACTTTAGCTAGTCTGCCTGTTTATTTTTTGCCAATCCTTAGGATTCCGGATGGGGTAAGTAGAAGGCAAGAGAAATTGATGAGGGATTTTTTATAGGAGCTAAGGAATGAGAAGAAGGATCATAGGGTAAGGTGGGAAGTGGTGTGTAGAAGTAAGAAATTTGGAGGACTTTTTGAGGAGTGTGGAGTAAACCTATTTCACATAGGGTGGGTGGTTTGTGCTAGGAAGTGTTCAAAGAAAGAATTAATACTTGTGATTTTTTTTTTTTTGATGAATGATTAGGCAATTTTATTAAAGAGATAAAAAAGGGAAGTACAAACAGCCTTGGAGGAGGCACGAAATGCTACCTCCACAAAGGTGTGAGTACATACCCAAGTACTATGGCTTATTAATTGGTGAGTTGCATTGCTTAAAAAGAAAATACTTTCATTTTGTTTTTTGGCCAAATCATGACTTGCAAGACATACATGGAGAAAGCATGGGGCACAAGCACTACTTGTTGGCCTAAAGCTTGCAAATTCTCTAGACTATATGGACATATTAGTGGAAGATGATTCATGCATTATTGTGGAATGCTTAAGACAACAATCTAGCGAGTTCGGATGGGCTACACATTTTGTTGTTACAATGCGGGCTGAACTTCCATCCACGTTGTAACACGTCACTCTTTTGGGGAAACGTGTAAAAGTAAGTAACAGGAGGTTTAATACTCCCGTTACTCATTCTTTTTTCCTTTTTTCAAACAAAAAAAAACTGAAAAAACATTTTTCGGCAAGTCCAGGAGAACCAATTTAGAGTCCCCTTCAACCTTCAAGTTTTGTAGATTTGCTTGCTTAGCAAGTTTTAGACTTTGTAGCAGCGCTAACAGCTCAACCTTTAGAGAATCTCCAACCCCTAAAGGGCTTGAATACATTGCTAACACTTCACTTGAGGAATATCTAAATACACCACCAATACCTGCTAGTCTCGGGTTTCCTAAAGATCTCCTATCAAAGTTCAGCTCGATTTTATTGCTAGGTAGGGGCTTCACTTCCATCACTTTTTTTTATTCTTTTACATTAGAAGTGTGCCACTTCACAGATCATTCCATGCTCTCATTATGTTAGACACCGAATAGCTTTTGAATAGCTCTAATGTTTTTATCCAGTGTACAACTTTTATCTTTATAGTTTCCACAATATCTTCCTTTGGAATGTACTTCTATTTGAAGATCCTTGTGTTTCTTTCCTCCCAAACAGTCTACACCATTGCTGCCCTCACTGTCTTCCACATCACTCTTCCTCTTTTTGTTGGTTACCTTAGGTAATTTGGGCTGAAGAGACTCACTACATCGTGAGGAGTGCTCCACTTGCACCCAAATAGAGAGCAAAAAGACACTCCCAAACAAATAGCACAATAGGACAACAAAGCAATAAATGGGGTACGGATTCACTATTTGCAAAACAAAGAAAGCACACATGAGGAGAAAGGCATTTGTTTTTGCCTCCTTTTTTGAAGCATGTCACAAGTGTTCACCTTGCTAAGAAAAACCTCCCCACACAATGCTTGAACTTTGGGTGGAATGGGCTTACCCCATATCTCTTTAACAAGAAGCTCTCCCCTCCCCTGAAAGAGATTTCACAAGAATATTTAAGAGAAGCATAAGTGAAGATATCATCAGAAATGGTAAGCTAAGCTCTGGTGTCCTCCACAGATTGGATAAAAAAATCTGACTGAAGATTGTCTACCAATTGAATAAGGGATTCACTCTCATTATCCCTCAACCCCCTCCTAAACCCAAAATCCCAATTAAACCTAATGAAGAAAAGGTAACAAAATACGAGGTAGGTTGAAACTTATAGTCCAACATTGAATAAAGGTCAAGGTAAAGAGAACTGAGAGGAGTTTCAGCTAGCCAAAGGTCTTCCCAAAACAGTACCCTAGATCCACATTCCACATCATACTTAGTAAGATTGATAAAGGCACCTCTTGTATTGCTTTCCAGGGAGAGCTTGAAGTTGAGGAATTGGTCACTTTTGCATCACATGCATTGTTCATCAGCCCATGAATGCTCTCTATGACTTTATGCCACAACGCCTCTTTCCAAAAGGAAACCTCTAGAACCATTTCCCTAACAAAGATGTGTTCCTATGAATTAGGTTCCCTATTCCTAGTCCTCCCTTTTCCTTTGTTTTGCTAACTTGTTCCCATTTTACTAGATGGTCTCTTTTTTCATCCCTAGGCTCCCAAAGAAAGTCCCTCATCAACTTCTTTAGCTGACTGGCCATCCAACCCGGGATCCTAAAGGTTGATAGGAAATATACTGGTAGTTATCTAAGGTTTCCATAATCAGAGTAATTCTCCCTACTAAAGATAAGTAATTTCTCTTCCATGGAGCCAATTTTTTCATAAACCTCTCTTCCGCTGGTTCCCAAAAGACTTCTGATCTTGGACTCCCTCTCAATGGTAGTCCTAGATACTACAATGGCAACTGTTTAACCTCACACCCCAAGATCTCAACTAGCATATGCAATGTTCCTCTTCTGAATATTACTGATACTTAATATTTCACATAGGGTGGGTGGCTTGTGCTGGGAAGTGCTCCAAGAAAGAATTAATACTTGTGACTATTTTTTATGAATGATTAGGCAATTTTATTAAAGAGATAAAAAAGGGAAGTACAAACAGCCTTGGAGGAGGCACGGGATGCTACCTCCCCAAAGGTATGAGTACAAACCCAAGCACTATGACTTATTAATTGGTGTCTTTCCCCACATAGGTGTTCTATGTGTAGGTTCAATGGTGAGAATTGCTATCACTTATTAATCTCCTGCCCTTTTCTTCTTCAATTTGGGAATAGCATAGTTTCAAGGCGCCAAGGCGAGGCTAGCCAACAGGGGGCACCTTGTCATTGAATTGCTCTTCGGCATCAGGGAGTTGCATTGTTTAAAAAGAAAATACTTTCATTTTATTTTTAGCCAAATCATGACTTGCAAGACATACACGGAGAAAGCATGGGGCTCAAGCACTACTTGTTGGCCTAGAGCTTGCAAATTCTCTACACTATATCGACATATTAGTGGAAGATGATTCATGCATTATTGTGGAATGCTTAAGACAACAATCTAGCGAGTTCGGATGGGCTACACGTTTTGTTGTTACAATGCGGGCTGAACTTCCATCCACGTTGTAACACGTTGCTCTTTTGGGGAAACGTGTAAAAGTAACAGGAGGTGGGTTAATATTCTCGTCACTCATTTTTTCCTTTTTTGCAAACAAAAAAAATGAAAAAATGCCTTTTTCGGCAAGTCCTCTCTATTCTTTGTCCTCTCTGTCTGTGTTTCAAGGAGGAAGACTTTGAACAATGAAGAGATCATCTCAATGGGTAGAAAACTAAATGGAATTTGGAGTGGGTGGTGGAATAAGACTTGAAGAACGGTGGTAGAAAAGAAGGTTTTTGGCTAGTCCTATATCCTCTATTCTTCAGATGGAAGACATACACTGATTGTTCTCTCTCTCTCTCTCTAGGTTCTTGGGTGAAAGGATTTGAATAAGGTGAAACTTATTTTTTGAATGGGTTTTAGACTTTTAGGGCAGAAGGTTTCGAACAGGGTAAAACTTCATAAATAGTTGCTTGACCAACTGTTATAGTCCTCTTGCCTGGTTGCCCCTACGGCAGTAATGTCGAACCCTTGTACAACTAGTTGAAATCTCTCCATTGTGCAACATACTATATAAAGTATAAAGATTTTTTAATAAAAGCTAATACAGTTTGATATCATATAAAAATCTCTGAGATTTCAGAGATCTTCAAAGGTAATCAAAGCCTTCATGTATAATTTATTATAGTATAGGGGCTTGTTTTGAGCAAGAAAGACAACAAACGATTAGGGATTATGGAATTGGCGTGATATTGTTTATTGCGGTCTGGTTAATACGGTATAAGAAATTTGAAGCCTCTATGTGATTTTAGAGATCTTCAAAGACATTTGAAGCCTCTATGCTCAATTATTAAGGCATAGGGGCTTGTTTTGAGAAAGAGGCATAATAAACTATCAAGATTTATGAAGTTGGTGTCATATTGTTTAATATGGTCTGATTAATACCATATAAGAAATCTATGTGATTTTAGAGATGTCAAAGGCATCCGAAGTCTCCATGCTCAATTATTAAGGTATATGGGCTTATTTGAATGAGCCATAATAACTATTGTTTGTGGGAACTGGGAATACTCTCTACTTGTCTTTTGTTGTTTGTGTTGCTGGGAGGAAGATTTTGAACAATAGAGAGGGAACGACTTCTCAATGGGTAGACAAATAATTGGAGAAACAAATACCTGGGCAGTAGAGGACTTCAAGAATGTTGGAAGAGAAGTGTTTCAATAGGTTCTATGTTCATCGGATGGAAGACATAACTGGTTGTTTTTTCTCTTTGAGCTTTTGGGTGTGGGCGGAATGTTTTGGACAAGGTAAAATTTTATAGACTTTTAGGGCATGGGGGTTGAAAGATAAATGTTTTTCTTTTCATTTTTGTTTGAAAAAAAAAACAAATAATGGGAGTGTTAACCCACCTCCCGTTACTTTTTTGTGTCTTCCCAAAAGAGCAACGTGTTACAATGCAGATGGAAGTTCAGCCTGCATTGTAACAACAAAATGTGTAGCTCATCCAGTCTCACAATCTAGCACCTTGGAGGTACAGGAACATGTCAAGGGATATCAGGAGATTAATGAGGAACTTAAGGGCTATAATTGGGTGGACACCAAGGGAAGGAAATAGTCTGGATGATGCATTAGACAAACAAGGATTGAATAGTGTTTGTGTGTTTTTGGGGATTATAAACAATGTGCAAACAATTTTGTAAAATATAAATGGGTGTACTCAGGTTGGTAGCAGGGGCTATTAGGTTTGCTGGGTTCTTGACACTTCTATTGTACAAAAATTACATTCTTTTCCATAATTGGATAAAAGCTAACACTTACCAATCACAAAAAATAAGGGCATGGTGCTCAAGTTTGTGTTCACCCAAATTAAGAATTGTCACTAGGGAACTTTAGTCCAAAAAGAAACATCATAACTTATGTTCTACATATCCTATAATTTTGGAACTATAAACAGAACTCAAATATAGCTAGATTAATGACTCATAGGTTGGGCCACATGATACAAAGTTAAATAAGAAAATACTTCTGAAACAGAAAAATACTTGAAGAATCAGCAAATTCAAAACGTATTGGGCTATGATTCCATCCTTGTAATTGCAATATTCTCATTGACACTACTTAGGCTACATCCAGCCATAGAATTGTAGTATCTTCCCGAAATTGTTCTTTGAATGGATGGTAGCATCCATTGGATGATTATGGTCTGTATAGGCCCTTGAGTCTACTGTTGATTAAATTTGATTCTCATTTTCTTTTTACATCTGCCTTATTGGATCTAATATCAACTTTGACATCTCTGCATTTCTCCTACAATAATGACCTGCCACTATATCTATTTATAATTTTACCTGAGCAGTAGGTTGATACAATGGCTTGGATTGAGGGCAAATCACTTCAAAATACTTTATTTTCACAGGTTGAATGGTGCAGACATCAATTTGCCTGAATGGTTGTTTTCTAAGATGATGCGAAGTGCAAAAATTAGATTCACAGATCATTCTATTTTGAGGGTTGTACAGATATTGGGTGCATTTGGTAATTGGAGACGTGTGCTACAAGTCCTAGAGTGGCTTCAATCTCGTGAGCGTTTCAAATCCTACAAGAGTAGGTAGTACATTGTCTTTGTTATTCGTTCAGCTTGTTAGTGGAAAAATTAAAAATTTTGGTGAATTTCTCGTGTAACATAATTCACCTGGTTGGAAAATCTTTTTATTCTGATTTTGAAGTGTAAACAAATAGGATAAACTAAGTATAAATTAATTATAAATTTTTCTACTGAAGGTTCTGCTGTTCTGGTGTATATTCCCTCTTTAGTTTAAGAGAAACCATAAAGAGTACACTGAAATAATTTTTTTTTTATGTATAAATTAATAAGGTGCAAGGGGCCATAAGCAGCCAGGTTTCATGAACAAGGCTATAGATGGTTTCATCCCTTATAAAGGATCAAGATTTTATTTTTACTTATAGATCAACATTGTGTAGGAAACCATAATCATCCATTTCATGAACAAGGCTGTAGATGGTTTTCTCTTCCACATAGGATTAAATTAATATTGTATAAGGAACCATAATCAATCAAATTTCATAAACAAGGTTGTAGATGGTTCTCCCTTACATTGAATTAAGTTTTCTTATGTAGAAGAAAGGAGAAACATAAACCTCCTCTTCAAGAAGGAGAAACATAAACCCTCCTTGTAAAGGAGGTTATAAAGATATAATGGTGAAGATATGGAGGAGGATCATCTTCTCTTCTACCTTCATAGACTTAAGATGGACTTTTTCCTTGGTTTGCCATGCTTCCTTTTATCTTTTATCTTTTCTTGCTTTGCCTCTCTTGTTACTGGAACTTTAGTTATAGAATAACATTAGTCTCATCTCCTTGTAGATGGGCTTTTGTAGAGAATGGAGGTGGTAAGCTAGCTCCCTACTTGCCTTCTAGGGTGCCGTGTGTAACAATTTTATCCCACTTAAAGAGACTTAAGAAGGTCATGACAAGTCAATTAGCATCCAATTAAAAGAAGTGGAAAACCTCACAAATAAGAAAAGGGTCTAGGCTAAAGTGTCTAGATAGGCTTTCCTATAAAGGAAACTTGAGATTAGCGCATGAAATTGCTGCAACCAAGATGATGTTGATGATGCTGACTTGTTGGCCTGGGCGCCATGTTGAAGAGGAGAAAAAGGAATGGGAGGAGGTAGGGAGTTGGGAAGAGGAAAAAACAAAGGTAGTGAGAAGACGATGAATGATAGGGTCGGTTCAAAAAGTTTTATGGAAGATGAAGGGGTGGGGGCAATTAATGGCAATTTGGTAATTTCGATAGAAAAAGGGATGAAGGGATCATGTACTGAAAAGGTTTTTTTAGGCGGTGAATCTTTAAGTAAGGATGGGTCAGGTGGGCTATGCCGCTTAGACTGTTGGTTAGGTCCCTTACCAAACCTCATAATTGTTCTATAACCTTCTTCCCTTATCATTGTCTTTTAGGATCTGAGTATGGGGAAGATGATTGACAATGGACATGAAACCGGTGGAGTATATCTTCTTAATCAATCTCTAAAGTTTGGGTTAATGTGTTAGTTTGAGTCTTGTCATGATGAGAAACTAAGTCAGTTGAAATTGTGGCATCACTGTCTTGGGCATGTGTCATTTGGTTCATTAAAGTTTTTGTTTCCTAGTCTGCATTGTGAAGTTTGTCAACTATAAAAGAAATGTAGAACCACATATTTTGCAAGTAACAAAAGAAGTAATATTGTTTTTCTATATACATATTGATGTTTAGGAATCTTATTCTTTTCCTTGTATAGGTGTCTACAAATGCTTCATTTTTTTATTGATGATTACTTGCGGTATACTTAGTTGTATTTGATGAAGAGTTGAGATGAAGTACCTTTAATTGTTAAAAACTTCTTTAGTATGGTGGAGACCCAGTTTGAGAACGAGATTAAGATTATCAAATTTGATAATGCCAAGGAATACTTTGAAAAGCACTAACAAGTTTTTTCTTGAAGAGAAAGGGGTAATCCATTAAAGTTCCTGTCCTCGTACTCCAACAAAATGGGGTAACAAAAAGAAAAAGAAGACATGTGTTTGAAGTAGCTAGAGGATTGTTATTCCAGATTCATGTTCCAAACTTCCAACTCGGTTTTGGGGATGCTGCCCAAACAGTTGTATATCTTATTAATAGACTTCCCTCGCGGGCCCTTCATCTCCAGTCTCCTCATTAGCTTCTTTTTCCCAATGAGGATGCCTTTGATCTCCCTATTAAGGTCTTTGGTTGTATTTGTTTTGTCCATGACAGGGGTCCTTCTAGATTGAAATTTGACCCAAAGTCTATCAAGTGTGTCTTCTTGAGATATTGTTTAGTTCAAAAGGGGTACTAGTGCTATGATCCTTGTTCTAGTAAGAGATATGTGTCCAAAGGTGTCACATTCTTTGAGTCTACTCCCTTCTCCTTTTCTCATCCTTCTCTTCAGGAAGAGAATGTTAGTGAAGATCGGACTCTTTTTTGCATGTCTATTCCTGTGTTGGTTACAACTGATATTGTTGGTCCCTCTTCTTCTCCTCTTGCTTGTGGTGGTAGTAGCGTTCCTCCCGTGCCTCCTCTTATTCCTTGGTCTTGACACTGGTGGTTCGTGAGATGGAAAAAGAGGATGACTTCAGAGATTAAATGTCCATTACAATTTGACTTCTTGGACTTAGGTAATTTGGAACATGAACCTCTTCTTGTTTCTGATGCTTGTGTTGAATCTGTTACTGAGCTTCATAATGTGATTTCTTACCTTGACCTCCCTATTGCAGTTTGTAAAGCGAAAAGGACATGTGCTAAATATCTTATCTCAAACTATGTTTCTTATGATACTTTATCACCTTCCTATTGTGCCTATGTCTCTATCATTTCATTTGTTTTTATCCATCATAGTGTTATTGAGGTGGTGCAGTTCTCTCATTGGAAGGATGTTATGGATCAGGAAATGGAGGCCCTCAAGAAA
This sequence comes from Nelumbo nucifera, assembly GCF_055504915.1. Lineage (NCBI taxonomy): Eukaryota > Viridiplantae > Streptophyta > Magnoliopsida > Proteales > Nelumbonaceae > Nelumbo > Nelumbo nucifera. The sequence continues at coordinate 76,419,851 of NC_142651.1, forward strand.
ACCAAACATGGGACATTGTTTCTCTCCCAGAAAGTAAATTTCCTATTGGATGTAAGTGGGTATAAACTATGAAGCATAAAGCTGATGGTTTGATTGAAAGGTATAAAGCTCACCTTGTGGCAAAAGGGTATACTTAGTCTTATGGTATTTGATTATTAGGAAATCTTTGCTCTTGTAGCTAAGATGAACTCAATTCGAGTTATTATGTCTTTGGCTGTCTACTATTCTTGTCCCTCGTATCAAATGGATGTTAAGAATGCCTTCCTTAACGGTGACTTTCAGGAAGAAGTTTATATGGATCTTCCTCTAGAAGTGAATATCCCTGGAGGTGAAGGAAAGGTTTGCTGCTTGAAGAAATTAAAGATATTGTTATCACATGGGATGATATCTCAAGCATTGCTGAATTGAAGTTTTTCCTTGCTATTGAATTTGAAATTAAGGATCTTTGAAGTCTTTTGTACTTCTGTTTTTGGCCCAATTGGAGAAGGAGACTTTCTTAGGGCTGAGATCTTTGCGGCTCTGGAAGGTGCCCAAAGAGCAAGGGAACTGAACCTAAGAAAAGTGGTGTTTGAAGGTGACTCAGAGGTGGTGGTGAGATGGCTAAAGGAAGACAACTCTGGTGTTTGGAACTACAACAATGAAAAGAACTGCTAACTCAGTTGCTGACTAAGGACATTGAGGTGAAATATAGTTGGGTAAAGAGAACTGCTAACTCAGTTGCTGATGGGTTAGCCAAGCAAGGGGTGAATAGGGGATCTTTCTTTTGGGGTCATTTCTAATCTTGCATTTTTTGTTTTGCCAAAATGGGGGAGTTAAGAAAGTTTATCTCCCCATCTATTTTAATTAAAGTTTCTTATTCTTAATAAATTTTGTCGTTACTGATAAAAAAAAAGTCTTTGGTACTTCCTTGGGATTAAGGTTACAAGGTCAAAAAGGGGCATTTATATTTCTCAAAGGAATTATGTTCTTGATTTGCTTTAGGAAGTAGGAAGATTGGATTGTAAACTAGCTGAAACTCCTATTGATCCCAATCATAAGTTGGGAGCTGATGTTGGGGATGTTTTTTCCTGACAAAGGTGTGTATCAGAGACTTGTTGGTCACCTTCTCTACTTATGTTTGCCTAGATCTGATATACTATATGCTGTGAGTGTAGTCAGCCAATATATGCATAAGTCCAGATCTTCTGATATGCAAGCAGTGAATAGATAACTTGCCTTTTTGAAGGGGGTATCCGGGAAAAAGGAATGTTGTATTCTGTCATGGGCATATCAAGGTTGAACCTACTTTGGTGCTGATTGGGCAGGTTCAATTGATGATAATAGGCACTCTACTTCTGGTTACTGTACCTTGATTGGTGGTAATGTTGTAGCTTGGAGAAGTAAGAAGCAATCTGCTGTGGTCTGATCTAGTGCAGAGGCAAAGTACAGAGATATGGCTCATGGAGTTGGGAGTACAAATTTATACTCTAATCATGTTATATGGTGACAACCAAGCTGCTATTAACATAGTCCATAATCTTGTTAGCATGATTGTACAAAGCATGTAGAGGTTGACAGACATTTAATTGGAGAAAGAGTTGCAAGTGGAGAGATTTGTTTACCTTTTGTGAGGTTTGAAGATCAGTTGGCCGATTGTCTTACTAAAGGTGTTCCCAAGCCAAAACTTGACAACAATTTGAGCAAGATGGGCATGATAAATATCTATGTTTAGCTTGAGGGGGAGTGTAGAGAACACTAGTGTGGTCCCCACCGTTCGTATGTTTATGTTTATCCAGTTCAGCAGTTAACAGTTATTTCGGTTTATCTTTTTAGTCTTTTTTTATTTATTTGCCATGTAAGCAGTAAGGGTAATTCAGCCCTTTCATCTTTATTTAAACATTAATATAAATTATAGACTGGGGCGACAATCTAAGTCAACACTCTACTTCTGAATTCTCCTTTTCGTGTCTCTCTTGTCCTTTTCTCTTCATCTCCTTCTTTCTCTCTTCTCAATCTTTTTTTATTTTTGTTTATTTCATATTGAAACTAGGACTTATTACAGTCTTATTCGACTACAGGGAGCATTGATATTGTAAGGGCATTTTTTTCCTTCTATATGTTTTTTTATATTAGGGCGCCTAGTTATGGGCATTTTTGAAATTTCTTCATTATGTTCGAATACCAAGTTTCTTGGTGTGAACAGTAACACACCTCATTCTCTTGACAAACTTTTCTCTTCTTCTTCTCCTCTTCTCTTCCTTTCTTTTCTTTTTCTTTCCTTTCTTTATCACACAATAATTTTGTAACTAGTAAGAACAGTTCGGCGGCAGAGAACTTCGAAGTTAATCAAGGTAGAACAACTTGGTTGGTGCCAAAATTCAGAAAATCTCTTTTTCATTGCTAAGTTTGGGAATGTGTGGAATTACTCCCAAAATTACAATCAACTGAAGTGCAAGTGGAAAGGAAAGACTGAAGATGGTGGAAAGAATCCAGAAATTGTTTGTTCTCAGTCAAATCATTTTACAAGGCAATGCTAATGAATGAAATAGAAAGGTCTGCGATAAAGGAGCTTTGGGGTAACCCATTCCTAGAGGGGTGGAAGCTTTTGCTTGGTTAGCGGCTTTGGCCAGTATCCTGACTTTGGGCCTTATACAAAGTAGAGGTATTCACTTAGCTAGATGATGATACTTGTGTGAGAATGCAGAGGACAATGTCCTTCATTTGTTCGTTGGCTGCCCCTACATGAGATGTGTTTGGGGTTTCTCCTTTAATATTTTTAAAGCTAGTTGGATGGAAACAAGATCTCTAGGAGACATTTTTGCCCATTGGCCAGTTATGAGAGGAAATGCCAAGGCAAAGATCGTGTGGAATTGCATCGTTTTTGTTGTTTTCTGGGTAGTGTGGAAGGACAGTAATAGAAGAATTCTTGAGAACAAGGCCTTTAGAAGAGATCAAATCACTCGTACTTGTGGGGAAAAGGATGATGGATTGGGTTATTATTTTCCGGAGTTTGAAGGGGTTTCAAGGGAAGATCATGGTGCTGGATTTTGGGATCTTGATTTGGATTGGAGTCCTTACTTCTACTTTTTTTTTGTGTTTTTTGTTTTTTTACTCCCCTTTTGTACAAGCTATCTGAGTTGGTTGTTCTCTTTTGTGGTGATCTCTTATTATCAAATCAGCTGTAACTTTTCTTTTTGTTAATAAAATTTTCCTTTTTATTTACTACCAAATAAGGGAAAAGCATCAGAAATGAAAACAAAAAAGTAGAATGCTGACCTTTTGATGCAGACTAGAGCTGTGTTGCCTGTGTTGCTTCACCTTCACATAGAGGGGGTTTTTGTCTCTCAGTCTCCCACCCAAGCTTTTCCTTGCATGGTAAGCCTCTTTCGATTGAGGCCTTTAAGATTACCAATAAAAGGAAAACATTACCCCTAAATGTATAAGCACGTAAAAGGAGGAAGGACTAAATAATCTTTTTCTATTAAATCAAGTATTCAACATGAATTGTTATTTTCCATTCAAATCAGTGATTTGATTAGAAACCGTATGATTAATGTAGAAAATGATTATTAGATGCAATGTGAAACATATTTTGGAAACTCATTTATGCATTCTATCCTCTGAAATATGAACAACCCGATTTGTACCTTTACAATGATCAATTCAGTTCTCTACTATTTCTGGTCTTTGACCAGCACTATTACCCTCTTGGTAACTATTATCCTTGTAATGCAGATATATTTATACAGCTGCACTTAATGTGCTTGGCAAGGCAAGGAGACCAGTGGAGGCATTTAATGTATTTCATGCAATGCTGGTAATAGATGTTACTGTGCTTGCTTGTATTATTTAAATATCTGTAATAGAAGGAGAAATGTAAGAATATGGACTAACTGCATTTTTAATATTTTTCCAGCAACAATTATCTTCGTATCCCGACCTTGCAGCTTATCATTGTATTGCTGTCACTCTTGGACAAGCGGGGCATTTGAAGGAACTCTTTGATGTGATTGATTGCATGCGATCTCCTCCCAAGAAGAAATTCAAAACAGGGGTGCTTGAGAAGTGGGACCCACGGTTAGAACCAGACATTATTGTCTACAATGCTGTGAGTAATCCTTCCCATTTATGCACATAAGAAAAATCTATTTTTTCAAAACCATAATTCTGGTCTTTAAGTGGAAGAGACACTTCCATGTTATCTAGTGGAACTATACTTTTTGGATATCCTGCTTCTGAGCGACCTCGATTATTTAGTTGGTAGCATGATTTGAAAGTTATCATCATCTCCTATTGATTCTGGCGAAAAAAATTTAGAATAGTAGAAATCTGCTGAAATAAAAAATATGAACAGAAAAGTGATTTCTTGAAGAGAGAAGGAGAAGAGAAGAAGAGATCTTGAAAAGAAAAGAGAGAAATAATCTGGTCGCCCCCTTCACTTATTATTTATATTAAAAATAATAGAGCAGTACAAAGACAACATATATAAGACTCAAAAACATAATAAATTTTGGACTCACATCCTATCTAACAACTAACATAAAACATCTACTAAAAAAAAACAACATAAAACTGATTAATCTTCAACACTCCCTCTCAAGTTGGGAGTAAATGTCACACATTCCCAACTTGCGTAGATCATGTTTAAGCTTGTTTTGCCACCCCTTTAGTGAGAACATCAGCCAACTGCAATTCTGAAGAGACATAAGGCAAATAGACTTCTCCGGCTGTTACCCTCTCTTATGAAGTGTCTATCAACTTCAATGTGTTTTGTCTTGTCATGCTGAATTGGATTATGGACAATAGTGATTGCAGCCTGATTGTCATAGTACAACATCATAGGTTCCTCTGCTTTCACCCCAATCTCACTCAAAAGAGATCTAACCCAAAGAAGTTCTGAGACACCATGAGCCATGGATCTATACTCAACTTCTACGCTTGGCCTTGCCACAACCACTTGCTTCTTACTCTTCTAGAAGATCAAGTTTCTACCCTACAAAGGTACACACTCTTGATGTAGACTTCCTGTCAACTAAGCATCCTGCCCAGTTTGCATCTGTATAGGATTCTAGCTTTAGATTTTCATGATTTGAGAAAAGAATGCCTCTGTCAGGGTGCTTTTTCAGATATGCAAGTATTCTCTCAATAGCTTCCCACTGCTGAACCCGAGGTGCATGCATGTATTGACTCACAACACTGGCAACATAAGAAATATCTGGTCGTGTCATACACAAATATAGCAGTCGGCCCACCATTCTTTGATATCTCCCCACATCTTTTACCAGCTCACCATCCATAGCATTAATTCTATGATTTGGATCAATAGGAGTGTCTGCTGGTTTGGTCCCCAACTTCCTAGTTTCCTGTAGTAGGTCAAGTACATACTTTCTCTATGAGATGAAGATCCCATGCTTAGATCTTGCAACTTTAATCCCCAAGAAGTATTTGAGCTCACCAAGATCTTTGATCTCAAATTTTTGCTGCAATGGTTTTTTGAGATCATCAATCTCCTCCAGATCATTTCCTGTAACCACTATATCATCCACATACACAATCAGAATTGACACTAGAGCATCACTCCACTTTACAAAGAGGGTGTGATCAGACTGGGTTTGAGTGTATCCAAAACGGATAAGTGCCCCTTTGAACCTGTCAAACCAAGCCCTAGGTGACTGCTTTAGGCCATACAGAGATTTTTTGAGTTTGCACACTTTTCCTTTACCAACATTTTCATAAAAGCCCGCTGGAATGTCCATATATACCTCCTGTAAATCACCATTGAGGAAAGCATTTTTAACGTCAAGCTGAAACAAGGGCCATGAATAGGTGGCTACCAGAGATAAAAGAATACGAACTGAATTCATCTTAGCTACCGGTGCAAATGTTTCCAGATAATCAACACTATACGTCTGAGTATACCCTTTTTCTACCAACCTTGCCTTGTACCTCTCTATCTTGCCATCGACCCTATACTTCATTGTGAATACCCATCTACATCTGACTATTTCTTTGTCTAGGGGGAGATCAACTATTTCCCAAGTTTGGTTTTTAACCAAGGCTTCCATCTCTTCTTGCATGGCTGTTTTCCACTTAGGTTTGGAGAGGGCCTCAGTAACATTCCTGGGCATAGACACAGAATCCAGGGAAGAAAGGAAAGCTCGGTAGGAGGGTGATAAGGCACTGTAGGAAAGATGGTGTGAAATGCAATGGGCTGTACGCTTTCTCTTCCCTTTGCGAAGTGCAATGGGAAGATCAAGGTCAGTGGGATCAGCTGCAACAATGGTGTTAGGTACAAGAACATTATCATTAGAAAACATAACAGGCTTAGGCTCAAGAGGAATACTTGGAACTGTATCTGTTGAATCTGGAGTTTCAGAAGGACTGATAAGAGTAGTGTGGGTTGAGGATGTGTGGAATCAACCATCGTCTACCAGCACTGATATTTCTGTGAGGCTGCCCATAGTGGCTTAGGTAATGAAACTGACGGAGGTGCTGGCAAAGAAACTGATGGAGGTGCTGATGGAATTGATGGAGGCACAAAAGAAACAGGAAGAGGAACATATTGTAAGTTCTCCTCCCCAAAACTCTCCCCCTGAGGAGAACCACTCGAGAAGAAGGTGGATTCAAAAAAGGTAACATCAATAGTGACAAATCTGCTCCTCGACACTGGGTCATAACAACAATACCCCTTTTGGTTCTGAGCATACCCAAGGAAAACACATTTCTTGGCCTTAGGATCCAATTTCTTACGGTGGGGCCAAGAATGTGAACAAAGGAAACACAACCAAAAACCCTCAGAGGTATGTGAAATATCTCCCCATCTGGAAAAAGAAGACTAAATGGCACCTTAAACCCCAAAGTCTGTGAAGGAACACGGTTAATCAAATGCACGGCTGTAAGAATTGCATCTCCCCAGAAATGTGTAGGAACTGAAGCGCACGCCATAAGACTTCTTGCCACCTCCACAATGTGTCTGTTTTTCCTCTCAACTACTCCATTCTGTTGCGGTGTATATGCACAACTAGTCTAATGAATTATACTGTGTTCTAAGAAATATGTGGTGAAGTCCTTCTCAAACTACTCTTTGGCATTATCTGATCTAAAGGCCTTAGTTCTCACTTCAAATTGTGTGAGAACCATTTGGTGGAACTGTCCTACCAAGTTAGGAACCTCATTTCGTGATCTCATCAAATATATCCAAGAATACCGTGTATAATCATCCGCAAACAAGAGAAAGTAATGGTATCCTCCCATGGAAGGGATATGATATGGCCCCCATACATCAGTGTGAACTATATTAAAAGCAAAGTACTTTTATTACTTGGTTTAAAAGAATGTCTACAATGCTTTCCTAACTGACAACTCTCACATTCCAATGTAGATAACTGAATAGACTCAAACAACTTTGGGAAAAGAAATTTCAAAGAACTAAAAGAAAGATGTCCCAAGCGATTGTGCCAAAGCATAATCTGGTTCACTGACTCTAACCCACTACTACTGTTGCTGCTAACATGATGGCTCTGATGTCTCTGAATCTCATCTAGAAGGTAGACTCCATTCACCTCACGACCATTCCTAATCATCTTCTTTGACTCCAGATCCTGCAAAACACAATTACCAGGAAGAAAGGTCACTGAACAATTCAAATTTTTTGTCAAAGAACTAACAGAAAGTAGGTTGGTATGAAGTCTAGGGACATGTAAGACAGAAGATAAAGTTATATCATTGGTCACTCTAACAGTCCCCTTCCCAGCAACGGGAATATGTGAACCATCTGCTGTAGAGACTCTATCTCTACCAGATCACAACTGATAGGAACTGAAAAGGATAGGGGAATTAGTTATGTGCTCAGATGCTTTTAAGTCTATAATCCAAGGAGATCCCTCCTTACCTGAAGTGGATGCAAGATTTGAAGTTGCATATGAACTACCTGTATGTGCATAAGAAGTGGTGTAGTTGACTCCTCCATTCTGCTGTCTATCTGGAAGGCCAGAGCTAGTTGAATCTTTCTTACTTATAAGCTGTCCAAACCTCTCCAGTTCTGTTCTCACTGCTGCTACTGCAATGGATTCCCAATCAGTTTGGGAAAGAGGGGCCGAAGAGTCTCCTGTAGTGGCCACATTTGCTTTTTTTTTGATGAATGGGCCACATTTGCATTTCCATTATGGTTCCTTATCCGGGCAGGCATAAGATTCGGGTGAAGCTTCCAACAAGTGTCCTTGGTATGTTTAGGCTTCTTACAATAATCACACGCCAAGTCCTTATCTTCCCTTCTAGTCTCACTACTCCCCCTGTTTCCATTCGGCTTAGGTTTGGTTGTACTAACCATAGCCGACTGGTCAATCCCAAGCTGTCTTAACATGACATTCCTCCTACTCTCCTCTCCAGAAACAAAGGCATAGGCTTGAGAGAGTGTCACACCCTCCCTAGAAAGAATATGCTACCTAGCAATGTCAAATTCAGGGTTCAACCTTGCCAAGAATTCAAAAACCCTATTTCTCTCTACTAGTCTTTGATAGGTTGTTGCATCATTTACACTTTCCCATATCACAGTTTCTAAGTGATCTATTTCTTGCCAAAGGGTTTTTAGCATGGAGAAATACACAACAAGGGGTTTTTCTCATTGTTTTATACTTATCACCTGATTCCTAAACTGATAGTTTCTGGCTGCATTTTGCTTCCGAGAGTAGGTTTCAGTCACTCCACCCCAAATCTCCTTAGCAGTATTAGCCCATAGGAAAAAATTTTCCAATATGAGGTAACATAGAATTACACAGCCAGGACATTACCATGTAATTCTCCTGCACCCATCGGGAAGAATCTATATCAGGTTTCTTCTCCTCCCTAGTGATGTACCCTATTTTTCCATGGGTACCAATAGCCATCTTGGCTAATTGTGCCCACTCTAAATAATTTGTACCATCAAGTTTATCGTAGTAATGATTCCAGACCCAAAAATATCACTACTACCTCCAACACCCAGTCCCACGGTACCGGTGGATTTCACCTCGGTACTCCAACTCTCCATCTTACTTCAAATAGTTCAACAGTAAGAAAAAATAGATTGGTGATCTTCCAAAAGCAATTTAATATCACACACACAGAAACCAACCCTTCCGGAAGAAGAAAACCCTATCCGGAGAGAAATCTCTCTCCTCTCCACGCCTCTCAACAGAGAGAAGAGTGAATCGATCACTCTAGGAGGCTCAGAAAATTCCAGAAACTTAACCACTCTCTTTAGAATAACAAAAGAAAACTAATAATACTTGGGCGCCCAAGATTAGATGAAAAACTGTAGAGAACACTGATGTGGGCCCCACAACTACGGTCCCACTGTGTTCGTAGGGTTAGCTATTGGTCATTTAGTTGTTTCAGTTGTTATTTATTTCAGTCTTATTTTTGCTCTATTTGTTATGTAAAGACTAAGGGCAGATCTGTCCTTTCCATGTAATGAGCATAACCTATAAATATTAATTAAAGTGGCGGCGGCAGAACATGAAGCTTCTTCTCCTCCTTTTCAACTCTTGTGTTCTACTGCTTCTCCTCCCTCTTCCTCCTCTTTTCTCATTACCTTTCTTCTTATTTTCGAACCTGAAATCAATTAGGGTTAAAGACTGATAACAGTCCTGAACTTCTACTTGGTATCAGAGCTAGGGTTTCTCATGTGAGTCTAGTCCAGCCGACCACATGAGAACCATCTAAGGCTAGAAGCTGAGAAAGTAGAGTTCGTTGACTGGTTCTTGGAGATCTCCAGAGGATTAGCAGCTGTTTGAAGAATTGCCACAGTTGCAGCGAGTTGGTGATCAGGAAGAATCAGAGAAGGCTAGGGTTCGGGTAACCTTGGAAGGCAGCGAACAACATCCTATTGTAAGTTTTTTATTTTCTGAGAGAAGTATTATCAGGGAAGATAGGTTGGACCTATCTAGCAAGGGCGGCCAAACCACTCTAGGGTTTATCTTTATATTCTCTAGGGTTTTGTCTTAATCCTGCGACAAACCCTAGTACTGGACTGAACCTTGTGATCTAATACTGCGGCAAACCCTAATAGTTCTCTCCTCAACATTGATCAGTTTTAGGGTTTCATATTAACCCTATTACAAGCCTTATCCGTACGGTACTGTCAGGAGTGTACGGCTGAGAATTTGCTTTTAGGACTGATTAAAAACCGAATTCAGCTTCAGCATATCAGATTGTTCTTCAAACTGTTTTTCAGTTTTCTTTTGGGGTTTCGAACTCTTCTAAGGGGGTGAAAACAGTTCGAACTGTTGCTGTTATGTGTGGTTACTGATTTCAGATCAGTTTTATATCTGTTTCATGTACATCTACTGTGAGTACAGATTGGTTCTATACTGATTTTGTGATTGTGGTTGATAGTCCAAGTGCTGGTTTTGACTGTAGTAGCCCTAATTTTGAGACTTCTGGTTCTTGACCGAAATGGAGTTTAAGAATCAGGCAGAAGGCAGTATTGGGAACAACAGTTATGTGGTATGTGGGCATTGTAAGAAACCCAAACACACAAAAGAAACATGTTGGAAGCTACATTCTTACTTGGTCCCGACAAAGTTAAGAAGCAAGAAGGGTAACGTTCATGTGGCAGTGCATACTAATTCAGCATCCTCGTCTGGCACGAGAGGCACATTCTTAGAGACCTTAGCCGCAGTTCAAACTGTTCTTATACAGTTGGAAGGGGAAGTTGGGAACTCAGCTCAGTCACTGCAGTCACCATTAGCCCCCGCCACATTTGCTTCCGCAAATTCAGGTACTTGAGCCTCAGCCTGCCATGCCCCAACTCCAGGTACCACTGAACCCTTTTGGGTAATAGATTCAGGTGCATCTGACCATATGACTAGCTTGCCTTCATTGTTTACCACTTATCATTTATCTTCTGGTAGGGATAAAGTATCTATTGCTGATGGCTCTCTTGTCCCCATTTCTGGCAAGGGTGACATCAAGCTATTGGATACCATCTCCTTGTCTTCTGTCTTACATGTCCCTAAACTTGATACTAACCTCCTTTCAGTCAGTAGTATTACCAAACACATGAACTGCTCAGTAACCTTCTTCCCTGACCGGTGTGTTTTTTAGGACTTGAAGACAAAGAAGGTGATTGGGACTGGCCGTGAGACGAATGAGATCTATCTGCTCGGGGAGAGTTCTCATCGGAAAGAGCCAGGGGATAAGAAGTCACTTGTTTCCCAGAGTGTGAGTTTGGTTATGCTTTGGCACAACCGGTTGGGTCATTTGTCTTTTCGGTCCTTAAGGAGTCTGTTTCCTAATTTGTTTGAGTCTGTTGAGTTGTCTCAGTTGCAATGTGAAAACTGTGAGTTTGCTAAACATTGTAGACACTCTTATTCGTTGAGCAATAAAAGGAGCAATCGTCCTTTTGATCTTGTGCATACGGATGTTTGGGGGCCATATCACATTCCTTCCATGGGTGGGTACAGATATTTTCTGTTATTTGTTGATGACCATACCCGATTTTCTTGGGTTTATCTTATGCGTTCACGAGATGAGGTTCCCACCCTGACCCAAAACTTTCACCAAATGATCCTAACCCAGTTTGATGCCAAGATCAAAGTTCTTAGATTTGATAATGCAAAGGAATACTTTGCTAAGCCATTGGCATCTTCTTACCTTCTTACCCATGGGGTTATTCACCAGAGCACTTGCCCTTATACACTTCAACAGAATGGGGTTGCAGAAAGGAAGAATAGGCACATCTTGGAGGTGGCTAGAAGCATTATGTTTACCTCCAATGTCCCTATTCGCTTTTGGGGTGATGCTATCCTCACGGCAGTATATCTTATTAATCGGGTTCCTTCCCGGGTTCTTGATATGCCATCTCCTTTTTCCCTTCTATACCCAGATGAGGAGTTGTTCACTGTTCCCCTCTAAACATTTGGTTGTACCTGTTTTGTTCAGCTTCTCGGTCCCCATCACTCCAAGTTCAAACCCAAGGCCTCCAAATGCATCTTTCTTGGTTATGCACAAACTCAAAAGGGTTATTGCTGCTATGATCCTGTCTCAAGGAAGAGGTTTGTATCCATGGATGTCACTTTCTTTGAGGAGACACCCTACTATTCTCGGGTCTCTCCTTAGGGGGAGAGTAGTGAGTGTGGAGATTTGGGTCCTTTTCTTCAGGGGGAGTGCAGTGAGGGCAGGGTTGGTCTTTTTCTTCAGGGGGAGTGCAGTGAGGTCTGGGTGAATACTTTTGGGGTTGTTCCCTTACCTATTCCAGTGGGTGATGAGGGCTGCAGTAGCGAAGGTGGTCAGGGGGATCGGGAGTTGAGAGTCTATCACAGGCGATGCAGGCAGGTTGATCCCGGTCATCAGCAGTCCTGGCCAGCTCCAACCTCTTCTGAGACTCCGAGTCCAGATATTACAGTCCCAGGGCCCACAGAGACTCCTTCCATTGTTGCTACCTCACCCCTGCAGATGACCTTGACCTTCCCATTGCCATCCGTAAAGGAAAATGACATTGCACCACATCTACAACCCACTGCATCTCCCAGTTTTTGTCCTATGATCGCCTATCTCCCTCCTACAGGTCCTATCTCACTTCCGTTGCTAATGTCCCTATTCCAAGAATAGTGCAAGAAGCCCTATCAGTCCCGGAGTGGAGAGGTGCAATGCAAGATGAAATGGATGCCCTGTTGAAAAATAATACCTAGGAGTTAGTTGACCTGCCCAAAGGAAAGAAACCAGTTGGATGCAGATGGGTATTTATGAAGGGGATGAGAGATCCATCCCATGGACGCCCAAAGATTGCGGAATAAGGGGCTAATTTTAAAAATTTTTCTCCCTTCAACTGGGAATCACATTCCCTATTTAGAAAATCATATTTTCAAGGATCATTCTTGAACCTTGAACTGAATCAGATCTGAACCAAAAGGAGCAGGAGAGAATTATACCTGATACGGAGAATTAGTATCTCCCAACGAAGGTGTTCACGCCCAAGGAAGGAACCAAAGACTGCTCCCACTGAAGATGGCGCAGTGCAGGTGGAGTAGAGTCAGCAGTGTTCTTCTCCAAGAACTCTGTCCTTCGCAAGGATCAGCAAGATGGTACGTGAGCACAACTTCCTTTCAATCCTTTCTCAAAGAACTGATGTCAAGATTCAATCTTGACTTCTCCCACAACTGGAGATCGAACTGGCAAACAGGGAGGCGGCAAAAGGGTATTCGCAGGGAGCAGAATTCTCTTCCTGATTTTTGGTACTAGAGAAAATCTGTTGTCTATGTATATCTAAAAGCTGCCGCCTCTTTCTTCTTTTGTAATCTTAAAGGGATCAGCTCCTAATCAGATTAGGAGTTGCTAATCCAAATCATATTTGGGTTAGAAGTCCCTTTAAGTGATAAGGGATTATCCTTATCTTATCTGCAGATCAGATCAGCCATCTCCTAATCTAATTAGGAGGTTTCCAGATCTAAATCTCATTTAGATCTTGGACTCTCAAAGTGGATAGGGTCTAAGCCCAATCCTATTAGCTGATCCACTTCAGAATTCACCCCTTTATTAACTAAATAAACAGCCCACTTCGAAGTGGGCTTTAGGCCCATTAAGCTTATGTGCTCACTTAACCTTCCTAACTGCTGCCCAGTTGGGCTTCCTTGTATGGCGTGGGACCCAAGCATTGATCTACACATCAGCCACATGGGTTCGGCCCAGCCTTTGTTACAAGGTCTGGCCGAATACACTGCTAAAGACAATGCACCCCCTGAAACCCATCGAATGGGCTCTATGGGCCCAACACTTACCCTAAGTGGTCCCTCGGCCAAGCTACCTTGTAACACCCAGGGACCGTGGGCAGATGCAAGATTAGCCCATCAGGTATTATCCTCAATGGTCTTACACTCAACCTCTCAGCCCATAATGATCATACACTGCCCGACAAGAAAGGACCTCTCCCTCGGCTGCAAGGAACAGTGTTGCACTCTCCACTTCTATGGATCCTGGGAATTAAAACCTTTTGCAAACATTTTACAAACCATAATATATATACTTTTATATCTCATTTAAAATATACTTTGCAAAAACAAATCTCAACGGTTGAAATCGGCTGCCGGCAATCTTGGTTTCCATCAGTGAGAGTGCATCCCCGATCATTACCTTTGTCCGACAAAGGGGCTGATCCTGTCACTATGATCACCCACTCAGATGAATTCTCGGACTGTCCCAACATACCCAGGTTTTGACCCGCTCTAAGGATCTCACTGATTGGCATATCAAAGACAGCCCAATCCGACACCTAGTGCAGTATCATAATCGAGTCTAGGGGTCGGGTGTAACTTTCCAGTTTTGCCCATCAATCTCCAAGGTCCAGGGCAATACTGGAAATCTGGTCCACTTCAAAGATTCAAGTAATCCTACACTGTATGTGCCTAGGGTCTCACCCTGGCAGCTGAGATAGGCCACCCCAACCGACTTGGTGGCACCACAGTATCAGCCTTGTCAGGATAGGTCTCCCCAAACCGACCCACTGGCTGTGAACATTCTAAACTAACACGAGTCTCATTAAGTGTCCAGTTTAAGGGTATTACACAGAAACATACCAAGGGAACATGAATCAAATATGTATCTTTATTCATTTACAATAAACTCATAAAGTACATCATTCTGATTGAAGCTAAGGGCATACAAAACTGTCTAACAATTTACTGTGAAGCACAATGCGGATGGTTCCATTGAGAGGTACAAAGCTCGGCTAGTTGCAAAAGGGTTCACTCAGACTTATGGTATAGATTACTTGGAGACATTTGCCCCAGTAGCCAAGAATACCACCATTCGGGTTCTATTATCTCTTGCAGCAAGTTACACTTGGCCTTTGTACCAAATGGATGTTAAGAATGCCTTCCTGAATGGGGACTTGTAGGAAGAGGTTTACATGTGGTTGCCTCCTGGATTCTGTGATACAGAGGCAGGTAAGAAGGTCTGCCGACTCAATAAGGCATTGTATGGTTTGAAGCAGTCACCTAGAGCTTGGTTCGACAGATTCAGACTAGCCCTTGGGAAGTTAGGTTATGTACAGGCCCAGTCAGATCATACACTGTTTCATCAAGAGGGTGGAGTCGTCATTGACACTACTTGCAGTATATGTTGATGATATTGTGGTGACAGGAAATGACAACCATGAGATTGAGTCCCTCAAACAGCTCCTTCATCAAGAGTTTGAGGTGAAAGATCTGGGTACACTATGGTACTTTTTGGGTATTGAGGCTGCTAGATCTAAACAGGGGATCTTTGTCTCTCAGAGGAAATATTTTCTAGATCCGTTGGCTGAAGCTGGAAAGCTGGGTGTCAAACCTACAGATACACCCATTGAACAAAACCACAGAATTAGTGCAGAGAGTGGGGAGCTTCTTGAAGACAAAGTTATGTTCCGGCGGTTAGTGGGAAAGCTCCTATATCTATGCCTCACCGGGCCAGATATCAGTTATGCTGTTAGTGTTGTCAGTCAGTACATGCATTCTCGTAGAACCACACACCTTCTAGCAGTAGAAAGAATACTAGCATACTTGAAGAGATGCCCGGGTAGAGGTATACTGTTCAAGAACAATGACCACATGAAGGTGGAAGTCTATACAGATGCCGATTGGGCTGGGAGTGTTGACGACAGAAGGTCTACCTCTGGATATTGTGCTTTTGTGGGAGGTAACCTGGTCTCTTGGAGGAGTAAGAAACAAAGTGTCGTCTCCCGATCTAGTGCTGAAGCTGAATACAGGTCAATGGCTAACGGAGTGGCTGAAATTCTTTGGCTGAGATCACTACTTGAGGAGTTGGGTATTGAGTATGAGAAGCCCCTGATGCTGTATTGTGATAATCAAGCGGCTATTAATATAACACACAACCCGGTGCAGCATGACAGAACTAAACATATTGAAGTTGATCGACACTTTGTACGTGAGAGGGTCTCATCACAAGAAGTGTGTCTCCCATACATCACCTCCAACATGCAGCTGGCAGATATCCTCACCAAAGCTGTACCACGGAAGAAGCTAGAGGCGGATCTATCCAAGTTGGGAATGATAAACATTTATTCCCAACTTGAGGGGGAGTGTAGAGAACACTGATGTGGACCCCACAGCTACAGTCCCACTGTGTTCGTAGGGTGGAAGGTGTTCTAGTCTTCCTAGGGTTAGCTATTGGTCATTTAGTTGTTTCAGTTGTTATTTATTTCAGTCTTATTTCTGCTCTATTTGTTATGTAAAGACTAAGGGCAGATCTGTCATTTCTATGTAATGAGCATAACCTATAAATATTAATTAAAGTGACGGCGGCAGAACATGAAGCTTCTGCTCCTCCTTTTCAACTCTTGTGTTGTACTGCTTCTCCTCCCTCTTCCTCCTCTTTTCTCTTTACCTTTCTTCTTATTTTCAAACCTGAAATCAATTAGGGTTCAATACTGATAACAGTCCTGAACTTCTACTAAAACAAAGAGTGAAACTTTTCTGGGACTCTTCCCTGTACTCCAGTTCTTCCTGATTTTGATGCCGAACAGTAGATCACCTTCCTGATGACTAGATCCCACCAAAAAATCCAAGAACTGGGCAATATATAGCAAATTGACCAGCCCTTTGTTACTTCATGCAGTTGGCCGATCTAGGGCTGCATGAGAATGTTTCAAGAACCCTAGCCGGTGCTCTGATACCAAGTAGAAATCTGCTGAAATAAAAAATATGAACAGAAAAGTGGTTTCTTGAAGAGAGATGGAAGAGAGAAGGAGAAGATGAGAAGAAGAGATCTTGAAAAGAAAAGAGAGCAATAATCTGGCTGCCCCCTTCACTTATTATTTATACTAAAAATAATAGAGCAGTACAAAGACAACCGTTGCCCTTATAGGGCGGCATAACATGAAACAGCATATATAAGACTCAAAAACATAATAAAATTTGGACTCACATAACTACTGTGGTCCCCACCTCCTATCTAACAACTAACATAAAATATTTACTCAGAAAAACAACATAAAACTGATTAATCTTCAACAAGAATAGCCCTTGGGTGGGACTCATTTTCTTTGACATGTTATAGGAGAAAAATATGTCAGTCAAAGATGCTGTCAACCTGATAGTGTGATAATTTGATGTGAACTTTGATATAAGAAGCCCCTTAAGGCTGATTTTGTATCTTATTCCCTGCATCTATATAATGTGTTACTATTTTTACAATTTCAGGATGAATAATTTCCCTTTTATACATCAAAAGTGCATGTATAATCCAGAGACATTGAAAAAGGAAAAATAAATTGTCTGTCTATCTATAATATATAGACATAACCTGGCAAGTTTTTTAGACCTGTGTCTCATTTTATTTTGAATTGTAAGGGGAACCAAATTAAAAATTTATTTTTAAATATTAAGGGATGCTTACTTTCTTTCTTCCATTTGTAGGTTCTAAATGCTTGTGTGCGGCGCAAACAATGGGAAGGGGCATTTTGGGTGTTGCAGCAATTGAAACAACAGGGTCTGCAGCCTTCTAACACAACATATGGCCTTGCCATGGAGGTACCAAGTGACTTCTCTCAACTTCCTCTCTTGCTACCTGTTTTTATGACATTACTACATTGACTAGGTTGAATTGGATTTATCTTGTAGTTGTAGCATCCTTTTATAAAGCAATCATTTTTGTGCTAGGTTATGATTTTTTTAATCATTAAAAGTATTACCATATCTCATTGTTTGGTTCTGACAAACTGATCATCATTTGGAATTGCCATTTTGGTTCACCTTCAAAGTTTCAATTTGATCTGTCCTATGTAATTACTGAATTAGTATATTAGAGGCTATTTTATTATGAGAGGTAATTTATCAAAACGGGCCATTTCATGGTGCAATGATCTTGAGCTAACAAGCATGGGGATGGGGTTTTAGTCTGATAGTGGCCCATTTGTGCAAGAAAAAAAATGCCAAAGTTTAGGTGTGTATCCAGCAGTCTACCCCTCCCAAGATACCTGTATTAACTGAACCAGGGTTTGTGCAAATGAAAGAACATCAACAAGGAGATTAGAAACTGTTTATACTCAATTACAGAGCTGTACAATAATGCCCCTAGAAAGCATCAATGAAGAAAAAAAAGAAAAAAAGTAAAGTACAACTGGGCCAATACTAACATGATACAACAAATATCTAAACTCCTAGGTTCTGTAAACACTCCTTCAAAATTGTTGTAAAGACATAAGCATTGGTTTGTCAACCAGAAAAAGATGTTGAGATCATGTCATGGCCTTGGTGAAGGTGCTAGTAAATCAGAGGCCATATGTAGGAGAGTGATGGATCCTGCAAGAATAAATCTCTTATGATATAACAAAGCCCGTTCGCCTCTACCTTTGTTAGCTTGCCGATGAAGAGGGGAAGGATCTTATGGAAGTGTATGAGGGCAGCAGTCTATTGGACAATATGGGAAGAGAGGAATCAGAGAATTTTTCTTGATGAAGAAAGGAGTAGGGATGCTATCATTGAAGCTATCACCATCAGAGTAGTCCATTGGGTGAAGACACTGCATACTTTTAAGGATTTCTCTATGGATGTTTTGATGAGGAATTGGAGGGAGGTAGCATATTCTTTTCCTTTCAAGGAGGTTAGTAGGCCTTCTTGGTCCCCTCTTGTGTTTTTATTAAGCTCAACTTTGATGGCAACAATAAAGGAAACTCAGGTCCATTTGGCATTGGAGGAGTCTTTAGGGATGGGGAAGGAAAAGTCATTGTGATCTATTCATGTCCAATTGGAATAGGTGATTCATTGAGGGTGGAAATTATGGCTGTTTTGGAAGGCATTCAATGAATATTAGGAAACTCCTAGTAGAGGGTGATTCTAAGCTTGTGATAGAGTGGCTTAGGGAGGAAGAGGAGATTGGGTGGTGATGTTATATCTATGAGGAGGATAATCAAGAGACTGTTACAGGTAGGGGTGTTCACGGTCTGGTTCGTTGCTGTTTAGAGAAGATCTCAGGCCAAACCAATAAATTACTGTTTGAGAAATTCCCAAACCAAACCAGGCCAAACCGTTTTATTACGGTTTGGTGGTGTCTAATATGGTTTGGGGAACTTTGGACCATTCTTTGATTCTATAGGGCTTAACCCAATTAGAGCCCAAATAACACCCCTAAAATTTAAAACTTAAAACTTTTATTATAAAATAAAAGTTTATTATTTATTTATAATTTTATACATTTGGTTTAGATATATTATATTATATACATAATATTTATACATCATTTATTTTTATGATTCTATTGTATATTTATAGATTTATATTATATATAATTTTGGTTTACAGTTTACGGTTGGGTTCGGTTTGTAAAGTCCAAGAAACCAAACCGAAACCGCAAACTGCAATTTAACGAATTATGAAACCAAACCAAACCATTTTCAAGTGCAGACCGAACTAAACCGCAAACTTGGTTTGGTTTTGTGGTTTGAACCAAACAATGAATACTCCTAGTTACAGGGGGTGGAAATGAACTTCAAATGGGTGAGAAGAGATGCCAATGCTTTTGCTTACACACTTGCCAAACAAGGGGTGGGAAGGAACAACTAATTTTGGGCTATGTTGTAATTGACATTTCTGTTGGGGAGTGTTTTTGCTCTGAAGGTGTATCAACTTGTTTATCATTTGTAAGATTAGCTAATTTAAGCAAGTCTGAAGCATACTTTCGCTGGTTAACGAAGTAACTCCGATTGCTCTTTTGAATCTCAAGTCCTAAGAAATAAGTCAGTGGCCCCAAATCTTTCATATGACAAGATCTTTTAAGAAGAAACTTGAGTTTGATACCAACAACCGCAATAACATCTCTAAAATGCTCAACCATGCTCTGGAAGGTTGCTTGAAATCCATATAATGATTTTGTTAGTTGATACACTGAAGAAGGGCCATCATAGTATTTTGAAGGAGGTTTTGTGTACACCATTTGGGCCATTTCTTTCAAATACCCATGAAGAAATATATTATTCACATCCATCTGAAAAGTAGTCCATTGATTAGCTACAGATAAAGCCAAGAGTACTTGGACCATAGCCATCTCAGAAATAGGGGAAAACATCTCTTCATAATTAATGCCATACTCTTGCTTGTATCCTTGTGCCATCAGTCATGCCTTATAGTGGTACAAAGAGCCATTAGATTTTAATTTAACTGTGTGCACCCAATGGCTAGCAATAATAGATGCATTAGGAGTGGCAAGTACTAAATCCTAGATATCATTCTCTTGTAAGGCTTGAAATTTTGTATCGAGAGGTTCTTTACAATGGGGGCTACCAGTAGACTATTGGTAAGTTCAGGAAATTCTTGTTGAGGAAAAAACAATAGAAAAGGAGCTATAGGAGGAAAGAAAACCTTAGCAGTCAGGAGGACAAGAAATACAAAAAGAAAGACAAAGGAATATTAATAAAAGGAACAAAGGAGGTACATCGCAAAGTAGAAGGGTAAAGTTCACTTACAATAGCATGAGGAAGCTGTTGATCAGGTTCTAGAGGTTAGGGATGCAAATGGATCGGATTTCAATCAGGGTATATCCTGAGTCTGAATCTTATCTGATAATATAAATATTATATCTGATCTGATTCGATTATCTGGCAGATCTTACAAAGATGAATTCGAATTTGTTAAGGATATTAGATATCTAAATCTGATCCGATTTGATTTAATTACCCATATGTCTTGTAAAATTTAACAAATTATTAATTTGAAAAAACAAAACAATCTATACTAAGAAAAAAACACAAGTATTTTTTCAACCAATTTTATCATGTATATTTTAAATAAAATGTGGGTATACATGTCTTGTTACAAAACAGCATTAATAATATAAAAAATCAAAATGCAATATAAATGTAGCAAGGTACCAACCAGCTGGTTGGTAAGAGTAGTCGATCTAGACTACAATCAGTCTTGAATTAAAAAGAAAGAAGGATGAAAAATTGAAGAGAAGAAGAAGAGAAGAGAGGAAGAAAAGAAGTACATGAAGAGAGTTTCAGAAAAGAGAGAGCCGGTCATAATTTCTGCTGACCCTCTCTTAGTATTTATATAACTATTGGCTAACTGTAAAAGGGCTGAATTGCCCTTATTGCTTACATGGCAAATAGAATAAGAAATAACTAATAATAAAGCTGAAATAACTACCAACTAACACTGTCATATCTAACAGAAATATTGCTGCCATACGAACACTGTGGGCACCACATCAGTGGGGTCCACATCAGTGTTCTTTACACTCCCCCTCAAGTTGGGAATAGATATTTGTCATTCCCAACTTGCATAGATCTGCCTCTAATTTCTTTCTTGGAACAACCATGGTGAGAAGATCTGCAAGCTGCATGCTGGAAGTGATATACAGAAAACACACTTCTTGAGATGAAACCCTTTCTTTGACAAAATGTCGGCCTACTTCAATATGCTTAGTTCTGTCATGCTGTACCAGATTATGATCTATATTAATAGTAGCCTGATTATCACAATACAGCATTAAGGGCTTCTCATAAGCAATACCCAACTCCTCAAATAGTGATTTCAACCATAGGATTTCAGCCACACCATTAGCTATAGACCTGTATTTAGCTTTTGCACTAGAACGAGAAACAACACTTTGCTTCTTACTCCTCTAGGAGACCAGGTTACCTCCTACAAAAGCACAATATCTAGAGGTAGACCTTCTATCATCAATATTCCCAGCCCAATCAGCATCTGTATAAACCTCTATCTTCATGTGATTATTATTCTTGAATAGTATACCTCTATCTGGGCACCTCTTCAAATATGCTAATATCCTCTCAACTGCAAGTAAACGAATAGTCTTAGGAGAGTGCATATACTGACTGACAACGCTGACCGCATAACTGATGTACGGTCGTGTGAGACAAAGAGGAGTTTTCCAACTAATTACTAGAACATAGCTTTATCTTCAAGTGGCTCTCCACCCTCTACATTGATCTTGTGATTTTGTTCAATAGGTGTATCTGTAGGCTTAACACCTAATTTTCCAATTTCTTCCAACAAATCTAGAACATACTTTCTTTTGGAAACAAAAATCCCATGTTTAGATCTAGCTACCTCAATACCCAAGAAGTATTGTAGCTCTCCCAGATCTTTCACCTCAAATTCTTGATGAAGGAGTTGTTTGAGAGACTCAATCTCACCATTATCATTCCCTGTCACTACAATATCATCAATGTATATAGCAAGCAAGGTCAAGGAAGAGTCCACTCTCTTAATGAACAATGTATGGTCTGACTGGGCCTGTACATAGACGAACCTTTTAAGGGCTTGTCTGAATCTATCAAACCAAGCTTTGAGGGACTGTTTTAGTCCATACAAAGCTTTATTCAACCGGCAAACCTTCTTTCCTGTGTTTGCATGATAAAATCCAGGAGGCAACTGTATGTAGACTTCTTCCTACAAGTCTCCATTGAGGAAGGCATTTTTGACATCCATCTAGAACAAGGGCCAAGAGTAACTGGTTGCAAGGGACATTAAAACTCTAATGGTGGTCATCTTCGCTACTGGAGCAAAAGTCTCTAAGTAGTCTATACCACAAGTCTGAGTAAATTCCTTTGCAACTAACCGAGCCTTATACCTTTCAATGGAACCATCAACATTATGTTTCACAGTAAATACCCATCTACATCCAACCGACTTCTTCCCTTTAGGCTGGTCAACTAGCTCCCAAGTATTATTCCTTAGAAGAGCATCCATTTCAACCTTCATTGCATCTTTCCACTCAGGAACTGACAAGGCCTCCTGCACTGTTTTGGGGATAGGAATATCAGCAATAGATGTGAGGAAGGACCTGTAAGAGGGGGACAAGTGATCATAGGACACGAATTGGGAAATGCAGTGGGCTGTGGATGTGGTGCAACGCTGTTTGCCTTTACGGACTGCAATGGGGAGGTCAAGGTCAACCAAAGGAGGTAAGGGCTCAACAGTGGAAGGTATCTCAGTGGAACCCGGATTCGATAAAGGAACTATAGTACCTAGATCTGGATCCGTAGAAGGCACTGGAGCTGGCCTAGACTGCTAATGACCGAAATCAACCTGCCTCCACCGCCTGTGATAGACTCTCAAATCCCGGCACCTCTGACACCCCTCCCCATTACATCCTTCATCACTCAATGGATCAGGTAAAGGAACTTCTGATGAGTTAACCCCACACTCACTATTCTCCCCTGAGGAGAAACCCTAGGATAATAGGGTACATCCTCGAAGAAAGTAACATCCATAGAGACAAATCTTTTCCCAGAAGTCGGTTCATAGTAGCAATATCTCTTTTGAGTTTATGCATAACCGAGAAAAATGCATTTGGAGGTCTTAGGATCAAATTTGGAACGATGAGGTCCAAGAATCTGAACAAAGCAAGTACAACCAAAGGTTTTAAGGGGAACAGTAAACAAGTCTTTATCAGGGTATAGGAGGGTAAATGGAGGCTTCATGCCAAGAACCCGTGAAGGAACTCGGTTAATGAGATACACTGCTGTAAGAATAGCATCTCCCTAGAAACGAATAGGCACATTGGAGTTAAACATGATGCTTCTGGCCACCTCCAATATGTGCCGATTCTTCCTCTTAGCAACCCCATTCTGCTGGGGTGTATGAGGACAAGTACTTTGGTGGATAATCCTATGGTCAAGCAAATAGGAGGCTAATTGGTTGGCAAAGTATTCTTTCGCATTATCGGATCTGAAAATTTTGATTTTGACCCCAAATTGGGTTAAAATCATCTGATGAAAGATCCGGGTCAAAGTAGGAACCTCATCTCGAGAACGCATAAGGTAAACTTAAGAAAACCAGGTTTAGTCATCAACAAACAACAAGAAATATCTATACCCCTCATAGCAGTGATGTGATAAGGACCCCAAACATCGGTATGCACAATATCAAAAGGATTGTTACTTCTTTTATTACTCAATGAATAAGATGTTCTACAATGCTTTGCAAGCTCACAACTCTCACATCTCAAATTGGGCATCTGAACAGACTCAAATAAATTAGGTAACAAACTCTTCAAAGACCGAAAAGATAAATGACCCAACCGATTATGCCAAAGCATAACCTGACTAACAGACTGAGAAACAAAAGACTTCCTATCTTCACTATCTTCCCAATGTGAACTCTCTCCAAGTAGATAGATCCTATTCGGCTCACAGCCTGTCCCAATCACCTTCCTTGTCTCCAAGTCCTGAAAAACACATCGGTCAGGGAAAAAGGTTACTGAACAATTTTGATGTTTTGTAATGCTACTAACTGAAAGCAAATTAGTATTAAGCTTAGGAACATGTAGAACTGAAGCTAAGGATATGGCATTAGACAACTTGATGTCTCCCTTGCTAGAAATGGGAACAAGGGAACCATCAACAATGGACACCTTATCTCTGCCAGAAGATAAGTGATAGGTAGTGAACAGTGATGGCAAGCCAGTCATATGGTTAGATGCACCTGAGTCTATTACCCAACAATGTACAGTGTTACCTGGAGCTGAAGCATGATAAGTTAGGCCCGAGTACCCGAATGAGCAAAAGCTGATGTGGGAGCTGGTGGTGGCTGAGATGGTTGAGCTGAATTGCCAACTTCCTTTTCCAACTTTGTCAGAGCAGCTCGGACAGTAGCTAGGGTGTCTAGGGGTGTGCCTTTTGTGCTCGAGGAGGCACAGTCAGTATTAACAACCATATTAGCATTACCCCTTTTGTTCCTGAGTTTTGCTGGGACTAAATGAGGGTGCAACTTCCAACAGGTGTCTTTAGTATGCTTGGGTTTCTTGCAGTGTTCACATACTAGATCCCGCTTGTCTTCCTTCTTTATATCCTTCTCCGTATCACCCCTGGACTAAGGTTTGACTGCTGCCAAGGTTGGTGGGAAGGGCTGATACTGCATTATAACCTTTCTCCTAGTCTCTTCACTATGTACTAAGGTGTAGGCTTGTGATAGGGTTACACTGTCTCTTGTCAGTAGTTGCTGTCTCACAATATCATACTTAGGATTCAGACCAGCTAGGAACTCAAAAACCCTATTAGTCTCAAAACCCTTAAGAAAACACAAAATTCTGAAGCCGCACCTCTCAGACTAAACCAAGATGATCTTTTTTGAACAGAATCATAAGAAAAAGCTTACTTTATGAAACAATCTCTGGCCGCCACCTTTTGGTTGATGCAAAACCCTAATCTTGAGGATCCGAAGCTTCTTCTGATTCTTCCTGACTACTGGAACTCTCCCAGACTTCTACAATCTCTTTAGTAGCAGCCGCACACTACTAGTAACCTCCAAGAATCAGCCGATCCTCCTTCCTTGTTGAAAAACTTCCAAATGTAGGAGGTTCTCATGCAATCGGCCTAATCAGATTAGCATAAGAGCTCCTAGGTCGGCTTTGATACCAAGTAGTCGATCTAGACTACAATCAGTCTTGAATTAAAAAGTGTAGAGAACACTGATGTGGGCCCCACAGCTATGGTCCCACTGTGTTCGTAGGGTAGAAGATGTTCTAGTCTGCCTAGGGTTAGCTATTGGTCATTTAGTTGTTTCAGTTGTTATTTATTTTAGTCTTATTTTTTGCTCTATTTGTTATGTAAAGACTAAGGGCAGATCTGTCCTTTCCATGTAATGAGCATAACCTATAAATATTATTTAAAGTGGCGGCGGCAGAATATTAAGTTTCTGCTCCTCCTTTCAACTCTTGTGTTCTACTGCTTCTCCTCCCTTTTCCTTTTCTTTCCTCCTACCTTTCTTCTTATTTTCGATCCTGAAATCCATTAGGGTTCAAGCCTGATAACAGTCCTAAACTTCTACTTGGTATCAGATCTAGGGTTTCTCATGTGAGTCTAGTCCAGTCGACCACATGAGAACCATCTAAGGCTGGAAGCTGAGATAGCAGAGCTCGTTGACTGGTTCTTGGAGATCTCCAGAGGATTAGCAGCTGTTTGAAGAAGTGCCACAGTTGCAGCGAGTTGGTGATCAGGAAGAATCAGAGAAGGCTAGGGTTCGGGTAACCTTGGTAGGCAGCAAACTGAATCCTATTGTAAGTCCTTTATTTTATGAGATAAGTAATATCAGAGAAGATAGGTTGGACCTATCCAGCAAGGGTGGCCGAACCACTCTAGGGTTTTATCTCTCTATTCTCCAGGGTTTTGTCTTATCCTTGCGGCAAACCCTAGTATTGGACTGAACCTTGTGATCGTATCCCTGCGGCAAACCCTAATAGTTCTCAACATTGATCAGTTTTAGGGTTTCATATTAACCCTAATACAAACCTTATCCGTACGGTACTGTCTGGAGTGTATGGCCTTTAGGACTGATTAAAACCTCAAATTGGCTTCAGCATATCAGATTGTTCTTCAAACTGTTTTTCAGTTTTCTTTTGGGGTTTCGAACACTTCTAAAGAGGTGAAAACAGTTCGGACTGTTGCTGTTGTGTGTGGTTATTGATTTCAGATCAGTTTTATACATGTTTCATGCACATCTACTGTGAGTACAGATTGGTTCTATACTGATTTTGTGATTGTGGTTGGTGGTCCTAGTGCTGGTTTTGACTGTAGTAACCTAATTTTGAGACTTCTGGTTCTTGACCGAAATGGAGTTTAAGAATCAGGCAGAAGGCAGTATTGGGAACAACAGTTATGGTGGTGGTTCTGAGACAGGTTTTCAGATTACAACCGTAAAGTTTGATGGATCAAACTATTTGGAATGGGCCCAATCAGCCATGATGGCTATTGGGGGAAGGGACAAAGTAGGGTATCTCTTCGGAGATGTGGCAGAACCTTCCAAGGGAGACCTTATGTATACCAAGTGGGTCCAAGAAAACTACTTGGTTATGACATGGCTCTGCAATTCTATGCAGCCCCATATCAACCGAAATTACTTATGGGCAAAGACAGCCAAGGAGATATGGAATGTGATGAAAGAGACTTACTCCCAACCCCTTAATGTTGCCAGGGCATATGAATTGAAATGTGAGGTGAATTCCCTTAAACAAGGAGAGAAACCGGTGTCGGTCTACTTCTCTACCTTGAAGTTCCTGTGGCATGAGATTGATCACTTAGAGACTCTTGAGTGGGAGAGTCCCAAAGATGCTCAGATACATAGAAAGCACATCGAGACAAACAGAGTGTTTGAGTTCCTGGTAGGACTGAATTCAGAATATGATATTGTGAGGCAGCAGATTTTGACCAGAGATAGTGTGACCCTCTCTCAGGCATACTCTTTAGTGCATAGTGAAGAGACCAGGAGGAAAGTCATGATTCAACCTTAGCCGCTTACACCTACCTTGGTAGCTGTCAAACCCAAAACAGAGGGTGATTCAGAGAGGGACAGAAAGAAGGAAGATAAAAGGGATGTTGTGTGTGAGCATTGCAAGAAACCTAAACACACGAAAGAAACATGTTGGAAGCTGCATTCACATTTGGTCCCGACAAAGTTGAGAAATAAAAAGGGTAATGCTCATGTGGCTATGACTACTGATTCAGCATCCTCTGGCACAAGAGGCACACCATTAGAGACCTTAGTTGCAGTTCGGGCTGCTCTAATACAATTGGAGAAGGAAGTTGGCAGTTCAGCTCAGTTACCGCAGTCATCGTCAGCCCCGGCCACATCGGCCTTTGCACACTCAGGTACTCGAGCCTCAGCCTACCATGCCTCTGCTTCAGGTACTACTGAACCTTGTTGGGTAATAGATTCAGGTGCATCCAACCATATGACTAGCTTGCCCTCTTTGTTTACTACTTATTACTTGTCCTCTGGTAGGGATAAAGTATCTATAGCTGATGGCTCTCTTGTCCCTATTTCTGGCAAGGGTGACATCAAACTGTCGGATACTATATCCTTGTCCTCTGTCTTGCATGTTCCTAAACTGGATACTAACCTCCTTTCCATTAGTAGTATTACCGAACATTTGAACTGCTCAGTAACTTTCTTTCCTGACTGATGTGTTTTTCAGAACCTGGAGACGAAGAAGGTGATTGGGACTGGCCGTGAGACGAATGGGATCTATCTGCTCGGGGAGAGTTCTCGTCGGGGAGAGTCAGTGGATAAGAAGCTACTTGTTTCTCAGGTTGTGAGTCCGGTTATGCTTTGGCATAACCGATTGGGTCATTTATCTTTTCGGTCCTTGAAGAGTTTGTTTCCTACTTTGTTTGAGTCTGTTGAGTCATCTCAGTTAAAGTGTGAAAGTTGTGAGTTTGCTAAACATTGTAGAAACTCTTATTCATTGAGTAATAAAAGGAGTAATAGTTCTTTTGATATTGTGCATACTGATGTTTGGGGGCCATATCACATTCCTTCTATGGGTGGGTACAGGTATTTTTTGTTATTTGTTGATGACCACACCCGGTTTTCTTGGGTTTATCTTATGCGTTCACGAGATGAGGTGCCTGCCCTGACCCAAAACTTCCACCAAATGATCCTAACCTAGTTTGATGCCAGGATCAAAGTGCTTAGATTTGATAATGCAAAGGAATACTTTGCTAAGCCATTGGCATCGTACCTCCTTAATCATGGGGTTATCCACCAGAGCACTTGCCCTCATACACCTCAGCAGAATGGGGTTGCAGAAAGGAAGAATAGGCACATCTTGGAGGTGGCTAGAAGTATTATGTTTACCTCCAATGTCCCTATTCGCTTCTGGGGTGATGCTATCCTTATGGCGGTATATCTTATTAATCGGATTCCTTCCCGGCTTCTTGATATGAAACCTCCTTTTTCCCTTCTATACCCCAATGAGGAGTTGTTCACTATTCCCCTCAAGACATTTGGTTGTACCTGTTTTGTTCAGCTTCTCGGTCCCCATCACTCCAAGTTTCCAAATGCATCTTTCTTGGTTATGCACAAACTCAAAAGGGTTATTGTTGTTATGATCCTGTCTCAGGGAAGAAGTTTGTATCCATGGATGTCACTTTCTTTGAGGAGACACCCTATTATTCTCGGGTCTCTCCTTAGGGGGAGAGTAGTGAGCGTGGAGATTTGGGTCCTTTTCTTCAGGGGGAGTGCAGTGAGGACAGGGTTAATACTTTTGGGGCTGTTCCCTTACCTATTCCAGTTGGTGATGAGGGCTACAATAGCGAGGGTGGTCAGAGGGATCGGGAGTTGAGAGTCTATCACAGGCGATGCACGCAGGTTGATCCCGGTCATCAGCAGTCCCGGCCAGCTCCAACCTCCTCTGCGGCTCCAAGTCCAGATATTACAGTCCCAGGGCCCACAGAGACTCTTTCCATTGTTGCTACCTCACCCTCTGCAGATGACCTTGACCTTCTCATTGCCCTCCGTAAAGGAAAACGGCATTGCACCACATCTACAGCCCATTACATCTCCCAGTTTTTGTCCTATGATCGCCTATCTCCCTCCTACAGGTCCTATCTCACCTCCGTTGCTGATGTCCCTATTCCGAGAACAGTGCAAGAAGCCCTATTAGTCTCGGAGTGGAGAGGTGCAATGCAAGTTGAAATGGATGCCCTGTTGAAAAATAATACCTGGGAGCTAGTTGACTTGCCTAAAGGAAAGAAACCAGTTGGATGCAGGTGGGTATTTACTGTGAAGCACAATGCGGATGGTTCCATTGAGAGGTACAAAGCTCGGCTAGTTGCAAAAGGGTTCACACAAACTTATGGTATAGATTACTTGGAGACATTTGCCCCGGTAGCCAAGATGACCACCATTCGGGTTCTATTATCTCTTGCAGCAAGTTACACTTGGCCTTTGTACCAAATGGATGTTAAGAATGCCTTCCTGAATGGGGACTTGCAGGAAGAGGTTTACATGCGGTTGCCTCCTGGATTCTGTGATACAGAGGCAGGTAAGAAGGTCTGCCGACTCAATAAGGCATTGTATGGTTTGAAGTAGTCACCTAGAGCTTGGTTCGACAGATTCAGACTAGCCCTTGGGAAGTTAGGTTATGTACAGGCCCAGTCAGATCATACACTGTTTCATCAAGAGGGTGGAGTCGTCACTGACACTACTTGCAGTATATGTTGATGATATTGTGGTGACAGGAAATGACAACCATGAGATTGAGTCCCTCAAACAGCTCCTTCATCAAGAGTTTGAGGTGAAAGATCTGGGTACACTACGGTATTTTTTGGGTAGTGAGGTTGCTAGATCTAAACAGGGGATCTTTGTCTCTCAGAGGAAATATGTTTTAGATCTCTTGGCTGAAACTGGAAAGCTGGGTGTCAAACCTGCGGATACACCCATTGAACAGAACCACAGGATTAGTGCAGAGTGGGGAGCTTCTTGAAGACAAAGTTATGTTCCAACGGTTAGTGGGAAAGCTCCTATATCTATGCCTCACCCGGCCAGATATCAGTTATGCCGTTAGTGTTGTCAGTCAGTACATGCATTCTCCTAGAACCACACACATTCTAGCAGCAGAAATAATACTAGCATACTTGAAGAGATGCCCGGGTAGAGGTATACTGTTCAAGAACAATGACCACATGAAGGTGGAAGTCTATATGGATGCCGATTGGGCTGGGAGTGTTGATGACAGAAGGTCTACCTCTGGATATTGTGCTCTTGTGGGAGGTAACCTGGTCTCTTGGAGGAGTAAGAAACAAAGTGTCGTCTCCCGATCTAGTGCTGAAGCTGAATACAGGTCAATGGCTAACGGAGTGGCTGAAATTCTTTGGCTGAGATCACTACTTGAGGAGTTGGGTATTGAGTATGAGAAGCCCCTGATGCTGTATTGTGATAATCAAGCGGCTATTAATATAACACACAACCCGGTGCAGCATGACAGAACTAAACATATTGAAGTTGATCGACACTTTGTACGTGAGAGGGTCTCATCACAAGAAGTGTGTCTCCCATACATCACCTCCAACATGCAGCTGGCAGATATCCTCACCAAAGCTGTACCACGGAAGAAGCTAGAGGCGGATCTATCCAAGTTGGGAATGATAAACATTTATTCCCAACTTGAGGGGGAGTGTAGAGAACACTGATGTGGACCCCACAGCTACAGTCCCACTGTGTTCGTAGGGTAGAAGATGTTCTAGTCTGCCTAGGGTTAGCTATTGGTCATTTAGTTGTTTTAGTTGTTATTTATTTCAGTCTTATTTTTTGCTCGATTTGTTATGTAAAGACTAAGGGCAGATCTGTCCTTTCCATGTAATGAGCATAACCTATAAATATTATTTAAAGTGGCAGCGGCAGAATATTAAGTTTCTGCTCCTCCTTTCAACTCTTGTGTTCTACTGCTTCTCCTCCCTTTTCCTATTCTTTCCTCCTACCTTTCTTCTTATTTTCGATCCTGAAATCCATTAGGGTTCATGACTGATAACAGTCCTGAACTTCTACTAAAAGAAAAAGGATGAAAAATTGAAGAGAAGAAGAAGAGAAGAGAGGAAGAAAAGAAGTACGCGAAGAGAGTTTCAGAAAAGAGAGAGAGTCGGTCATAATTTCTGCCGACCCTCTCTTAGTATTTATATAACTATTGGCTAACTGTAAAAGGGCACTTGAGTTGAAATAACTAACTGAAATAACTACCAACTAACACTGTCATATCTAACAGAAATATTGCTGCTATATGAACACTGTGGGGACCACATCAGTGGGGTCCACATAAGTGTTCTTTACAGTAAGGTCTCCTGCTAGTGGTAGCGGAGACTTGGGATCGAATCTCACCTGCACTTGAGTTGGGGGATGGGCTACCCCTGTTGTGTAGCCCTTGAAAAGAGTGTGGGATGGGCTATCCACACTCTTTTCTGAATTCTCTTCGATTTCTCTCTCTCTCTCTCTCTTTTCTCTTATATTCTCTGAATTTTTTCTTATTGAATTCTCATCTAGAGTATGACTGATTACGGTCTCTACAAGACAAGTCATCTTAAGTAATGAAATCTGTCTTCTGTAGCTGATAAAAAAATGGTGTCTTGCACTCAGTTCCTGGTTAATGGTTTAAGAATTTCCTTGCTGAAAGTGTCCATTGTTGAACAGGTAATGTTTGCATGTGGCAAGTACAACTTGGTTCATGAGTTTTTCAACAAGGTCTGTAAATCCTCCATTCCAAATGCTTTGAACTACAAAGGTATTTGACTGATCATTCCTCAGTAATAGATTATTTTCTTTTTCCTTCAGTGTGTACAAGCTTCTTATTTTATTGATTTCTATACAGTTCTTGTGAATACTCTTTGGAGGGAAGGTAAAGCGGATGAGGCTGTGTTGATTGTGCAAGACATGGAAAGACGAGGAATAGTGGGTTCTGCTAGTCTTTACTATGATCTTGCTCGTTGTCTTTGTAGTGTAGGAAGGTGCCAAGAAGCTCTAATGCAGGTTTGTGCTTTATCTATTATCCATCCATCCATCTATCTATGTTCTATAAGGCTAGGCATGCTGTTTAACAAACTGTGCAATCAAGTAAATGATAAAAGGAAGAGACTTTTCTTTCTTTGGTTGATGGAAGCAATTAATTATAAGTGGAAACTAGAAAATAGAAGTGGCTTTTGAACAGGGAAGGAGCTTTGTGGCAGTATAGAAATCAATTCAAACTTTTTAAGTGGCTAACAATGCCAATGCAAATCAAAATCCAATGGGTAAAACAGTGGGCTAATGGCTTGGCTGATGCTTTAACCAAGGGGTAGAAAGGAATCAATTGTTTTGGGCATGGTTGTAATATCAACATATAAGGGTTTGGAGTATGATATATGCTCTCAATGGGCGTATGAAAAGTTGTACATATCCTTACAGTTTATATTTAATAAAATTTAGTGTTAATTATCAAAAGATAAAAGAAAATAGAAGCCACAATAGTGTACAAACCATAAAGAATACCTTGTTAATCCTTTGTGTTGTTTTGTAATAATGGTTAAGTAATGTATGTATATAGGAAATGGAGTAGGTAAGCACCCATTCTTCCTGGAATATTATACATGATATGAAATCTTATTTATTATTTAACATAATATAATCTATAATGTTTTGTATATTATAAAAATCTTATTTTATATATATATATATATAGTAGAGAAAATATATATTAAGTGTTACACTATATAAAAATGCATTATGATATCATATAATGCTATATATTATAATATTATATATTATGTTGGTTCGGCTGTCTTAATTTGTTTGTTTATCTTTGTTGGGTCTTAAGTCATTAGTTATTGGGCCTAATCTTATTTAGTGTTTTATTTGACTAGGTGTTCCATCACTAATTAGGGGCATTCTAGTCTATTTATGTAACATTATGTAATGCTCTTATATATAATAGAATAGGGCTGGCTAAGAGGGAATTGCCGCCCTTCTCTTATCTTCTCCTTCTTCTTCTTCTCTTCTCATTCGGCAGCCTTATTCCAGCAAACATGGTATCAGAGCTCTAATCTTTCACCTGGTTACAGCAGCTGCTTCTTCTTCTACTCGCATCTAACTCTCTCTCTTCTTCTTTTCTATCTTGGTTACTGCAAAGAAACCCTAGGGTTGGTCGTAGAACACAGCAGGACCTGCATCTAGGGTTTCCCTTGGTTGTAGGGCCCAAGGGGAGTTAGACCCAAAAGGTGATGCCCTAATAGACACAGTACAACAGACTGTAGCCATTCGGCTAAGAGGGATCTGTGTAGAACAGATCTAGGAGGGAGGACTGATCTCAGCAGTCCTAGAACTGTTTGTGGGTAAGGTTAGAGCCTGCGATAGCAGTAATTAGCACACATTAGAAGCCAACACAGCAAGTTGCAGGCTGCGGCAGCAGTGATTAGAACACAGCAGAAGGTAGCACAATAGATTATAGTCAGCAACAACAGTAATTAGGGCACAGTACTGCAGTGTAGTACTCGGTGTTTCAGCTCTGTGATGGGTTCTCAGGACTGAGTTTACAGTGCAGCAAGTTCTGTAAGTTTGAAACAGTTCTCTATATATTGTGTTTACAGTCTTGACATTTACAAATAGGAGAAGATGTCTTCCATATCCGGGGAAGTGTCTTCTAGAGATGTTAGGGATTGTGGGAGGTCTCCTAATCTGGAGAATCCAAATCTGCACAGCCTACAGATCACAAATGTGTTGTTGGATGAGTACAACTTCAGAGAATGGTCTGTTTCAGCCATGCTCTTCATCACATCTCGGGAACTCACTGGTTACTTAGACGGGCAGAAGAAGGAACCTGAAGTGGGGAGTGCTGAATATGCAACTTGGCGCAAGAAGAATGCCACAGTTATGTCCTGGATACTTGCTTCAATGACTCCAAGAGTAGCTAGGACTGTTCATCATTTCTCCACGGCTGCCAAGATATGGGAAAAAGTGTCTAAAACCTATGGGCAAAAAAAAAATAATGCCAGAGTTTATAGACTGTATCAAGACATTGCTGCCTTGAGGCAAGGAGATATGAGTGTTGCAACATATTTTGCTACATTAGAAGGACTATGGGAAGAGCTAGATCATCACCTTATTATTGATTTGGAGAATGCCAGAGACAAGGAAAAGCATGACAAACAGGTTGAAGAGGGTAGAGCATTTAAATTTTTGGCTGGCCTAGATCCAATATATGAGAGCATAAGGTCTCAAATTCTGGGAAGGGATGAAATGCCAGACTTACATCATGTCTACTACCTTGTGAGGAATGAAGAGGTGAGAAGAAAAGAGATGCAGGTTGATACTCAAACTAAACTAGCTGAACAGTCTGTGGAACATTCGGCCCTAATCTCTACAAATCAAAGGGGGAACATGTACTCGGCCAAGAGACATCTGAAGTGCACCCATTGTGGAGGAGAACGATTGGGAGCGGTCATGAGTGTGGAGGTCTCTACTACCTTGATGCAGACATCAGTTCGGCCTTACAAACATCTGCTACTAGTAGTCAGTCCAACGTGGAGTCAATAGCTAGGTTACATCTGTGGCATGCTAGATTAGGTCATTTACCGTTTCATCATTGGAAGTGTTGTTTCCAGAATTATTTAGAGGTGTTTCAAGTCAAGAGTTAGTTTGTGAAGTCTGTCAACTATCAAAGCAATGTAGAACTGTTTATTCAACTTCTAGTAATGAAATTCAAGCTTCTTTTAACTTGGTCCATTCTGATGTTTGGGGCCCCTCTCCCATTATTTCTGTTGATGGCTTTTGATACTTTATCAGTTTTATTGATCATTATTCTCGATGCACATGGATCTACTTACTAAAAGCATGAGATGAAGTGCCGCGGGTAACCATGACATTTTGCAAAATGATTGAAACACAATTTGGCAAGAAAATCAAACAATTCAGGTCTGATAATGCTGCTGAATATTTTGAAAGGTCCTTGAATCTGTTTATGGAGGATGCTGGAATGATTCATCAGTCATCTTGTGCTAGTACCCCCCAACAGAATGGGGTTGCTGAACGCAAGAATAGACACCTATTGGAGACTGCTCGAGCCTTACTATTTCAGCACAAAGTTCCAAAAAACTATTGGTCTCAAGCAATCCTTACTACATCATATCTGATAAATCGAATGCCATCCAAGGTATTGGGGATGAAAACTCCTTTCTCTGTTTGCCCTCACCTTCCTGACTTTTCTCTTCCACCGAGAGTCTTTGGTTGTGTATGCTTTGTACATGTCAAGGATCCGAAGAAGACCAAATTGGATCCTAGGGCTACGAAGGGAATATTTTTGGGGTACTCTACTCAGAAGGGGTACAAGTGTTATGATCCAGTCACCAAGAAAAGATATGTCACAAAGGATGTAGTATTCTTTGAGTCTCAATCCTATTTTCATTCTTCCCAGAATCCTCTTCAAGGGGAGACTAGTGGGATGGAAGAGGATTCTTCTGTTCCCTCCTCTTCAAGGGGAGACTAGTGGGGAGACTAGTTGTGGTATTCCGGGTGAATCTAGTGAGGCTCCCATGGTACCAACTACTACTAGTGATGTTGTAGATGTTACTGAAGACTCCAACAAGCAACAAAGAGATATCAAAATCACCTACAACAGAAGGAAGAAGGGCCCTCTAACTCATGACAGCAACCAATTGGACTCGGATCAACCTGTCTCAGAAACTCAAGGTAATCTTATCAATTCCTCTGACTTGGATCTTCCTATTGCCCTTCGTAAGTCTACCCGTTCTTGTACTATCAGACACCCCATTGCTGATTTTGTGTCTTACTCACATTTGTCTCCTCGTTATTGTTCTTTTGTGTCTGCTCTCTCTTCTGTGCATGTCCCTACTAGGTATTTAGAGGCAGTATCTGATCCAAAATGGAAAGAGGCTATGGACAAAGAAATGAAGGCCTTAATGAAAGCAGGGACATGGAAATTAGTGGATCTACCAGAAGGGAAAGGCACTGTTGGATGCAAGTGGGTGTTCACTGTGAAGCATAGGGAGGACGGGCCCATTGAAAGGTACAAGGCTAGACTGGTAGCAAAAGGGTTTACTCAAAAAGAAGGGATTGACTACAAAGAAACCTTTGCTCCGGTAGCAAAACTCAACACAATCCGAGTTCTATTATCATTACCTGCAAATTTCTCATGGGAGCTACATCAGTTGGACGTGAAAAGCTCTATGGATCCTTCACCAGGTTATGGGTATTCATGGATCCTCCACCAGGTTATGGGTTTGGCAGGAAGGTATGTAGACTGAGAAAAGCTCTATACGGTCTTAAGCAGTCCCCTCGAGCTTGGTTTGAGAAGCTATGTGGGGCCATGAAGAAAGGGGGTTATACTCAAAGTGGGGCAGATCATACCCTGTTCATAAGGAAGAGAAATGGCAAACTTACAACACTTATTGTCTATGTGGATGATATGGTAATTACAAGGGATGATCATGAAGAGATTAAAAGACTAAAGGAGGCCTTGGCTGCTGAATTTGAGATCAAAGACCTGGGCCAACTAGGATACTTTCTTGGGATTGAAGTTGCTAGATCCAAAGAGGGCATCTATATATGTCAACAGAAATACATCCTTGATCTTCTATAAGAGACATGCATGATGGGGTGTAGGTCAGTAGATACTCCAATAGAACAGAACCATGGTCTACAAGAGTCAGTAGGAGAGGACTACCTTGATAAGGAAAGGTACCAAAAGCTGCTGGGGAAGTTGATTTACATGTTCCTCACTCGCCCTGACATTGCTTATGCTGTACATGTTGTCAGTCAGTTCATGCACACTCCTAAAATCCCTCACATGAAAGCTGTGGAAAGGATCCTCAGATATTTGAAGTCTTGCTTGGGGAAAGGGATTCTGTTTAGGAAAAACAATAAAATTGAAGTTGAAGGATATACTGATGCAGATTGGGCTGGCTCTATTGGGGACAGGAAGTCTACTTCCGGGTACTGCACCTTTGTTGGAGGAAATTTAGTTACATGGAGGAGTAAAAAACAGAATGTGGTTGCTAGATCTAGGCAGAGGTCGAATATCGAGCTATGGCTCATGGTGTTGCTGAACGTTTGTGGCTTAAGATCCTTCTTGGTGAACTTGGAATAAAGATCGAGTGCCCTCTCAGGTTGTACTGTGACAACAAGGCTGCCATCAACATTGCAAATAACCCAGTGCAACATGATAGAACGAAACATATTGAGATTTACCGCCATTTTGTCAGAGAAAGAATCGTCTCAGGAGAACTCTGCATTCCTTATACTCCCTCCGAGATGCAGATTGCAGATGTTCTAACTAAAGGGCTCGCTACAGTGAAATTCTTGGACTTACTTGGCAAGCTAAACATGATTGACATTAGTTATTGGGCCTAATCTTATTTAGTGTTTTATTTGACTAGGTGTCCCATCACTAATCAGGGGCATTCTAGTCTATTTATGTAACATTATGTAATGCTCTTATATACATAAGAATAGGGTTGGCTGAGAGGGAATTGCCGCCCTTCTCTTATCTTCTCCTTCTTCTTCTTCTTCTCTTCTCATTCGACAGCTTTATTCCAGCAAACATATTATATTAGATTAGCTTTGAGGTTTTCGTGGATCCATGTAGGGATGTCAATTTTTCCCATAAAACTGGGGCCCCGCCCTGTCCCGAATGGGGCGGGTTTTCCCTGATATTAAATGGGGACAGGGAAAATATTTTTGCTTTGAACAGGGGATGGGGATTGCATATGATTCCCCGAACCCGATGGTAAATTAGTAAAATATCCCTAGCTTGAATATTAATTTTTAAAATATCTCTAAGTTTTCTCTGAATTCCTAAAATCCTATGATCCCATAATTCCATTTCTAAATACCTCCAAATTGTCATAATCCAATTCCTAAAATACCCCCAAATCCCTATAATCTTTTTCCTAAAACATCCTGAAATAAGTGTATTTTTAGGTGGTTGCCTCGGGGTGGGGAAAATTCAGGGATTCCCTGTCCCCGATGGGTAGTGGGTGACCCACCCCACCACCATGGATGGGGAGGGGATAGGTTGGGGAGATGGAGGAAAGAATGAGAGTGTTACAGACCAGCTTGGTTGGCAGAGTTGGGAGAAATGGAGGTGGAGAAAGTTGAAACTTGGGTGATCTTGGAACGGTGAAATGAAAAAGTCATGGGGGTTAGAATGCTTAACAGATGTCTGATGCTGTTCATGTTTCACACTAGGCAGTATGTGGAGTGGGTTTTAAAGTCAGAAAGTTCTTTGAATAGAGATACAGATATGAGATTAAATTGGTTGTTACCGACAACAGGGGAAATCTCTGCAGGTAGGAGATGTTTGGTTTGGATTGGGGTGGCGGGTATCCTCTGTATGCATGGAGCATCTTAACCTTAGAATAAATTGGAAATCACTTTGGCAGATTCCTGAAGTTTGACGATAAGAACCGATTATGGGAGAAATTGGACCTGGAAAGAATATTGATTGAGGTGGCAGATACTTCTGTTATTCCAAATAAGTTGGGCTTTATTTTTCAGGGGAAAGGTATGTTTTGAGAGGAGAATCATAGTCAAAGAAGAAGATGGGACGTATCTAAGAATGGAGGGGGAGGGTTTGAGTGGAGCATGAGAGAATGAAGATGAAATAATGGGAAAGGAAGCGGTGGGAGGAACTGGAGTTGAAGGGGGGCCTGGTTTCAGATCAGAGAAGAAGGTGAAGGGGGAGAGGAACTTGAAGAGTTGTTTGGAGGAAAAAGAAGGTGAGGTGGCAGATTCGAAGGGGAGAGAAGCTGACATGGATGGAGTTGGGATGTGTGGGTCATTGAATGGAAGGCAAGTGGTGGGTGATTTGTGTAAGATATTGGAAGCTCAATAGTTGGGTGAAGGGTGGGGGAAGGAGATAAGGAATTGGCAATAGTAGGTGGGTTTATGAGGAAATTGAGAGGTTGGGTCCACTTTTTCAAGAAAATGAATAAGGATTTTAAAGGGAGGAACTGGAGGGATAAGTTACAGGTTGTGAGGGGCATTTGTGGAAAGACAAAACAATTCTTGATGGGTTCAAGAGTCCAAAATGTTAGAGAGAATTGAAGAGGGTTGGGGAAATTGAAGGATGAGTAGGTGTGTCGTAACAAGGTTCGAGAAAGATATCTCAATATAGAAGGAAGGAAAATGAAGGTTCCTGTGAATGATCCCCATCGAAGAGGTGTTCAGCAAGATGGAAACAAGGAGAGAGAAGGTCACACTAGGGAAGGTTATTGGTTGAAGCTCAGTTGTTGAACATTCAAATTGATGCTGGGAAACTAGCCTTGAGCATCAGAGATGCCTCAAATCGAGTGATTCAAATGGTCTATGAAGCTAAGGTGGAGGGTGCAGATAGAGCAACTGATCTTTGAGGTAAGTTTTGTTCCTCCTCTGCCTGGGCTGGAAGTTTCCAACAAGGGGATTAGGGATGAAGAAGAGGGTGATTAGGGAAGTTGGAGGGTAGTGCTTCCGTGTGGGTTCAAGGAGCCTTGAATAGAGTTTTCCTATTGGAAGTTGGACTTTGGGAACGTGAGGATTTTCTTTGTCAATGCTTCATCATATAGTTTTCAAGGTGCCAAGGTGAACCTAGGCGATAGGGAGTCACCTGGTTGCCTAGGCACCCGCCTAGGCATCACTTAATGTCTACAAAAGAATAGAACAAAAAGGGGATGATTGTGAAGGGCAGAGTCCCTATTCTTGTCTTAGAAGAAAGAAAAATCTCAAGGGCAGAGCCCCTGTTTTAGTTAAAAAAAGGATGGAGAAGAATTTTTCTTGCAAAAAATAAAAAAATAAAAAAAGAAGAAAAAGGACTGGACCCCTGTTTTTTTGTTCTAGAAGGAGGAAAGAAGAAGGGGCCGAGCCCTTGGCTTCATCTCACCCCCACCCCCACCCCCCCTACCGCCCCCCCCCCCCAAAAAAAAAAAGAAAGGGTGGAGCCCCTGTTCTAGCCTGCCCCTATTTTTTGTTCCAAGAAGAAGAACAAGAGGAAGGAGGAGCAGAGCCCTGAACCCCTAATTTTGTTATGAAAAATAAAAAGAAGGAGAGGTGCCCATATTTTTTCTTTTGTTCTGCAAATGCTTGATTTCTCTAGTTTCTTCAAAGATGTAGAACGTGCTTCACTTGGAACCTTGACGGGGATATCTATCGAACTTGTTTCTTCTTCAGGGTCTATGAATATCTATCTATAAGAAACCCTAAAAAAATAAGAAGCTAATGAAAAATTTATTATCTTATGAAAGAAATAAAAATAATGATTCGGTGTATTGTGCCTATCTTTATATTATTGACTTAAAATATCAAAATATAAGAAATATATATGGAATTTTAATGAGGTGAGCCCCAAAAAGCATTGACTCGCCTAGATGCCCACCTAGGCATTGCCTTGACAACTATGCTTGACCATGCGTTTCTATCCATATGTGTTCAAGGTTGGGAGATGGTCTTCTCTCACTTGGCATAGTCTGCAGAAGGTGTGGGTCAAGAAGATGGAGGGGAGCAAATTGCTTCTCATTTTCTACTCTGAAGAAGAAGAAGCCTGTGGAGTTTTGCTTTATGGAAAAAATAGTTACAGTGGCTGTCATTTCTCTTTGTCTCAATGGAACCCAATGGGCTGTTTTGAGAGGCAGAGTTGTGGTTACAGGTGCTAGTGGGTTCGTATATTCGGAGTTCCACCTCATTGACTGTGCCCTTAAGTGTTCAAAGAACTAGGGAAATGTTTTTGGGGGTTTTATAGCACCAGACCCTACCAACCTCTCCTGGAGTAACATTGAATCTCTTTGGTTGCTTGTTTGGTGCAGAGTTA
The DNA here is from genome assembly GCF_055504915.1 of Nelumbo nucifera. Taxonomy (NCBI): domain Eukaryota; kingdom Viridiplantae; phylum Streptophyta; class Magnoliopsida; order Proteales; family Nelumbonaceae; genus Nelumbo; species Nelumbo nucifera. The sequence continues at coordinate 76,460,864 of NC_142651.1, forward strand.
TGAGGCATATTCCTAAAACTACATAGCTAGTTATTTGGGGAGTGAGGTATCTCTTGAGGATAGTGGTGGAGGACAAAGAGGTTTAAGATTGTAACTTGGTTCGGGTCCATCCCCAGTGGGACTTCGATCTAGCTGCCCCCGACTCATTTCACCCATTAAGTTCAAAGAAAGTTTGTTCGAAGTACCCTAGCGCGAGGAGCTTCCCCTTTGGGGCAAATCCTTATCTGGGAAAGTCTGATCAGACTACTTAAGAGAGGTTTTTTGATATCTCTGCTTCTCTGTTAGGGGTAGTTGTAAATGTTGATGGCGGCGACCAAGAAACAAGAGAAGGCATCAAGTGCCAAGTTCAGTGTTTGACGTTGGAAATCCTATGATTGCTTCAGTGGTAAGTGGTTTGTTATCAACTTCTACTTCGGTGAATGATCCACAACTTGCCACAATGGGGGTTCTGCCTTTTTCAGATGTTAGAGTGCACTGTTCAAAATTTGAACAAGCGCTTCCTTTTCGGTCTGTGTGGAGTAGGGAGGAGTTTTGGGGTTCGTTCATAGGCAGGATCCGTACTCAGCCCCATTTCCTTAGGGTGGATCCTATTTCTATTTGTAAACCATTCGAGCTTCATCATTCCTCTTGGGTCCCTCATCTGTTGGACCCATGCCCAGCCCAGTTCTAAAAAGTTCACTGACTTCTATGACATGGTGGTAACAAAACCTCCCTCTAGAGGCTTACGTAGCTCAAGAGGCAGGGACAGAAAGAGGCAGAGGTAAACTGTCAGTCTGTGCTTAGGCTTGGCGTGGTGCTGTTTTCTTCCCGTTCCAGATGTGTGTTTTGTCTATTTTCTGACTGTTCTTGGAGTTGGCTAGGGTCACTAAGTGCCCATCTTTTTTGGGCATTTTTGGGGCCTGGGCTTGTAGTGAGGTTTTATCTTTTTGGGTTTTGGCCTGGTCCTGGTCCAAATTGTTTTTGGACTGAATCTCATTTTTTCTACTCTAGCGTGCTTTTTGTTTGGGGAGATTCTTTCTCTATTTGCTGTATAAAACTTATATACCTTTTTCTTTCTGTTAAAAAAAAAGGGTGATTGGGGAAGCATGTCGAAGAGAAATAATTGGGGAGGCCGGGAGGGTGGCAAGCTCGAGCAATAGCGCAAGGTGTATAACCGGAAGAGAAGACTTCCGATTCAAGGAAGTGGAGGGATTGGGGCTTGAAGGGGGGAAGTGGAAGATAGGGAGCAGTGGGGAGGAAATAAGGGAAGAGAGGTGACAGAGGGCCTTGAGAAAGATGGATTTTAGGTAAGGAAAACACTATTGAGAGGAGGGTGGATATTGAGCATTTAGTGGAGAGATAGGTGGTTGTGGGAAAGTCACTTGGATTGTTCTTCTTGGGTGGGGAGAGGGTGGTTAGAAAGACAATAAACACTTTTAAAGGAATAGGAGGGAAGAAGGGCAGGAAGAGGGCTTTGTTAGAGGTGTAAAACAGCATTAGGCTCGTGGGCTTTTCTGGGCCGTGCCGCCCTTCCCAAGGATAATTTGGGGGGTTGGCCTGGCATGGCCCCCGGCCCAAGACCGTGCTGGCCTGTGCCGTGCTGCGGGCTTGGGTTGTGTAGTGGGCCTAGGTTGTGCTGGGCTGGGCCTTGGGCGTTGGCTGAACTGGGCCAGACTGCTTTTTTTTGTTTTTTTTTGACATTTTTGATTTTTTTTATTTCTTTTCTAAGTAAAACTACAATATTTAACTTTCCTTTGGGAACTATTTGAAAAATAAGAAATCTAACAAAGAAATGAAAAAAAAATACTTAACCAAATAAGAAGTCAAAGAGACAAAGAGACAAAGACTCAAAGTGAATAACAAATTGGAAGAAAAATAGGAATTTTGTTTCATTTAAATTTGAATGATACAAAGCATACAATGGTTCGATGAATGAAATATGAAAATTGGAAAATGAAATAAATTAATAAAATATGAAAAAATACAATATAGTTACAAATTGAAAATAAAAATTACATTATTAAATAATATCAAATAAATTAAATAAAATTAAAAGAAATTTTACAATAATTTGAAAAAATGCTATACAACTATTGAATAAAAATTTTACATTATTAAATAATATCAAATAAATTAAATAAAAATTACATTATTCTTGACTTTGATCATCTGATTCAAGTGAAACATCAAGTGTAGTGTCATGTCCTCTGTCTTGTAATCTATCTTAAGCACCCAACCAATCTTTAAAGCTGATGCACATCTTTAGACTTTCATCATTCATACAACTTCTCTTGTCGTCCAACACCCTATTACCTGCACTAAAACAAGACTCTGATGGAACTGTAGACACCGAAGGGGTTAGTAGATCACGTGCCATGGTGGCGAGAATTGGATAATTTTTTGCATGTTCACTCCACCAGACTAGCTGTTCACTTCACCCAAAATGCATGTTCACTTTACCCAAAATGCCCCCCAAACTAGATGTTATATAGCTGTTGGGGGGAATTTGTGTCATTCTTTCTGCCCCCAAAACCAAAATACATAAATACCCCCTATATATCTGTTTATAGCTGTTGGGTGGGTATTCTTGTAAAACAACCCCCCAAAAAGCTGAAACTAGCCATTGGGGATCACTGGACGGGCCAAGCACGGCCCGCTACGGGCCCTCGGGTCGTGCCGGCACATGGGCCATAGGCAGCACAGCATGCACAACTGTGTTGCGTTGTGCTGGCCCGTGGACCTGGAACCCCGGGCCCAGCACGACCTGGACCATCGTGTCGGGTGTGGCATGGCCTGCGTGCCGCCTTGTTGTGCCGGCCCAAATTCAGGCCGGGCCGTGGGCGGCACAACCTGATTTACACTTCTAGGCTTTGTCGAGGAAGGCACTTGAAGGTCAATAAGGAAGGGGTGGGGTGATTGAAGGCGAAAATGAAACTGCTGTCTTGGAATTTTAAGGGTTTGAGAGAAGGAAGAAGAGTTTCGGTGAGGAATGCGTTGAGAAAGCATAATCTAGATATTGTGTTGTTGCAAGAAACGAATATGGAAAATCCTTTGACTTTAAGTTTGAAGAATGAAATCTGGGTTTTAGTAATGGGGAGTGGGTGGAGTTTAATGCAAAGAGCCTATTGGGTGGGGTGGTGGTTATTTGAGATGCAAGGGTCCTTTGTGATGATTCGGCCTGCCTTGGAATTCTGTCTGTCTGAGATTGGTTATGTAGAAAGCAGTAGAAAAGTGGAAGAAAGAGAGAAAGAGAGAAGGGAGTAAATCTGGTTCGAACTGGAAGTGTCAACATAACCTTCTCCCAGTTGGCCAAATAGTACTTATATTATTAAAAATAATTGAAAAGACATATGTGCCCTTATTTAAGTGAGGAGCACTGATTCCAACACAACATTACAGATCAGCAACATTAATCTAGGTAAAAAGACAGAAATACCCCTACATTAACATCCTTAAAATGGTTGTTTGAGATCCGAGGGTCCCCAAACCTCCTTGCCACTATTCTATTTTGGTTAATGAATTTGTTAGAGATTTCTTTCCAGCTCGGCGAGGTTGGAGGCATGGTGATCCTTTCTCACCCTTTCTCTTCATCCTAGTAGCGGATGTGTTTAGTAGAATGATCTTAAAGACTGATAGGGAGACTATAATAAAAGGATGAAAGATTAGAAGAAATAGGACCCCATTTACTCATCTACAGTTTGCTGATGATATTATAATCTTCTGTGAGGGCGGAGAACAAAATTTGGTAAGGAATTTGAAGGAGTTGGTGAAGAATTTTGAGCTTATCTCTAATATGAAAGTCGACCTTGATAAGATCTGCATAGCAGGAATCAACTTGGAGGACGAGGAACTGGACTTTGCTGTAGATATTTTAGAGTGTCCTATTGCTAGTTGGCTTTTGACCTACCTAGGACTTCCTCTAGGTGCATACCCTAAGGAGAGTAGATTTTGGAACCCCATAGTGGATAGATGTGCAAAGAAACTGACAACTTGGAAGAGGAATTATGTATCTTTGGGAGGAAGGATTACTATGATTAAATCCATGCTTGCTAACTTTCCTATCTATTTCCTATCAGTTTTTAGAATCCCCCAAAAAGAAGCCAAGAAAATTGAAAAGATTGGGGGACTTTTTGTGGGAGCCAGGTGATGGAAGGAAGGATTATCTGGTTAAATGGGAGGTTGTGTGTAGAAATCTTCAACAAGGAGGTTTGGGAATTGGTAGTGTGGTTAAAAAGAACAGGGCTCTACTAGGGAAATGACTTTGGAGGTGGCCGATGGAAAGGGATAGATTATGGCATGAAGTAATAGCTAGAATACATGGAAGGTTTTGGAAATGGTTGGGATGCAGGCTATCTACCAGAGCTACTTTGGCCTTGCCTTGGAAAGCTGTCCATAGCGTTCTACCTCACTTTCTTTGTTTCGTCAGGTATGATGTTTTCTCTGGAGCTTTTGTTAAATTTTGGGAGGATACTTGGGTTGGTTCTTGTCTATTAAAGGAGCTTTTCCCCTCCTTGTACTCTGTTTCTTTGTACAAAAATGAGTGTGTCAAGATTTGTTGTTCCTCCAATACATCCCGTGAGCCTTCGCTGGGACGTAGGTTTCCATAGAGGTCTTAGGGATAACAAACTTTTAGATTGTGCAGATCTTCTACAACTCCTTTAGGAGGTTTGCTTGGACCCCGGTAAACCTGATAAGCATATTTGGGCCCCCAACCCCAAGGGTTTGTTTTCTTGTGCTTCTTTGTTCAAGAGCTTTTATGATTACTTAGCTTCTACCTTTTCCTTTAAGAGTTTTGGTAAAGACCCATTCCACTCAAAGGAAGAGCTTTGTGCTGGGATGTAGTTCACAGGAAGATAAATATTATGGACTTGCTACAAAAGAGAAGACCTAATTCTTATCTCTTCCCTAACTGGTGAGTCTTGTGGAAATCCAGTAATCAGAGTTGTTTTCATTTATTGATTTCTTTACTCTTTGTTGCAGATATTTGGCTTTGGTTTTTTTCTTTGTTTGGGTGTAGGTGGACTTTACTAACGGAGGTTAATATGTTATTTGATCCCTCCTTGTTTACTTGGCCAAAGAAAAGAGGGAGGATAATATGGAGACATGTTAGAACAACCTTGATTTGGACCATCTAGGAAGAGAGCAATGTAAGAATATTCTTAGAAAAGGAGAGAAGCAAGGAAGAAATAGGGATTTGTGTGATCCATTGGATCAAAACTCTAGACTTGTTTTCCTAGTTTTCTTTTGATGATATTTGGTGGAATTGGGAAGCAATTGCTAAAATCTCTAAGAGGAAGGACAGAATGAAGGTTGTTTGGGCTCCACCAATTGAAGGTTTTGTTAAATTGAACTTTGATGGGAGTAAATGGGGTAATCCAGGTCCTTCAGGAATAGTTGGGGTTTTGAGAGATGGAGAAGGTAAACTTATAGCACATTAGCACTTTTTTTCCTGGCCTTACGGGTATGGGTGACTCCTTCAAAGCAGAACTGCTTGCAACAATCCAAGGGGTGCAGATAGCTAGTGAGCTAAACTTGACAAATGTGGTGATTGAAGGGGACTCAAAAGTGGTGATAGAATGGATAAAAAATCCAGTCTATAATTTGGTGCTACCAGAGTGAAATGAAAAAATTTACATGGCTAACCAGGAATATGAACTTGAGGATACAGTGGGTAAGGAGATCAACAAATGGGATGGTGGATGCTTTGGCTAAGTAAGGGGTGGAGAGGTCTATTTTGTTCAGGGCACACTTGTAATTTGATTTCTTTTATGCATGAGAAGTAGCAGTTCGTGCCTCTTTAAGGGATGCTTGTAAAGATATTACATAAAAATTTATTAATAAAATTCATTTGTTTATCAAAAAAAATATTGTGGAAAGAATTGAGAGGAGATTGGTTTATTAGAAGCGTCTTATCAAGCTTTCCAACATATTGTTTATCATTGTTAAGGGTGCCATCATAAGTTGCAAAGAGAGCGGGGAAAATTCAAAGGGATTTCTTATGGGAAGGAGTGGGAGGGGGGGGGAGGCAAGAAGTTTCATTTGGTTAAGTGGGAAAAAGTTTATAAACCAAAGGAGGGGATGGTGTTTGAGGTTTGGGAGGGTGAGGGTGTTTAATAAGGCATAAAGGAACAATAGATCTTTTATTACTTACAGGATAATAGTTTCTACAATGCTTTGAAAACTCACATGGCTCACAATGTAAACTAGTGTTTTAAAAGGCGTGGGATGTGTATATTTGGAGGTGCACCTCTAGGCGAGGTTCCCCCAAAACGCCCTAAGGTGTATGCTAGAGGCGTTGACATCATTGAGGCATATGCCTTGTACGCCTCATGCACACCTTATATAAAAAGATGGAAAAAGGAAAAAAGAAAGAAAAAAGAAAAAAAGGAAAGGAAAAGAAAAGAGAGGGAAGAAAAAGAAAAAAAAAGAAAGAGAAGAGAAAAAGAGAAAAGAAAGAAAAGGAAAAGAAAGGGAAGGAAAGAAAAGATAAGGGGAAATGAAATCCCCCCTTTTAACTAGTGCTATGCATCTTCATTCTTTGTAATATAAAAGATTTTTATTAAAAATAAAGAAAATGAGATCCTCCTTCCTCTTCTTCCTCCTCCCCTTCCTCCTCCTCATCCCCTCCTCTTAGGATGCTTACACCTCCTTGTATTCAGGAGGCTTACGCCTCTTACTTTCTGAACTACACCTCACACCTCTAGGTAGTGTAATGCCTCGCGTCACGCCTCCACGTTTTAAAACATTGATGTAAGCTGGACAGATTTATTCCTTTAAATATAGTTGGAAACAAAAGACTCAATGAAGAAAAGGAAAGATGACCCTGACGATAGTGACAAAACATATCACAATTAACTGACTGACACATTTGATCCAAAAATTGTTCTTTGAGGTGGTACTTGATTTGGCTCAGGCATGTCCAACAGGTATATCCCATTTGCCTCATAGCCAGTCCTAATCACCTTCTGAGATTTCATGTCATGAAAAACACAATAAGAATGAAAGAAGGTTGCACTATAATTCAAGGATTTTGTCAAATTACTAACTAAAAGGAGGTTATTATCAAGCTTAGGTGCATGAAGGATTGAAGATAAAGTGGGGGTGTCCAAAGTTTTGATGTCTCCCTTGCTTGAGATGGGAGCAAGAGAGCCATTAACAAGGGAAATTTTGTCTTGTCCAGATAAGAGATGGTAGGTAGTAAATAAATGGGACATACCGGTCATACAATTGGCACTAGAATTTATTATCGAAGGGATCCTATAATTACCTAAGAAACATGGTTCACAATGTCACAAATATCTGAGTGGGCATAAGGTAAAGAAGAACCACTCCTTGAGGAAGTAGGAGCTGTAGTAGTAGACTCTAAGTGGCTGATGATGGGACCATACTTCTCATACTCTACTTTGGCAGCTGCAAGTTGTTCCCTCACAAAATTCTCATTGCTAGGCCCTTTTTCTCATTCTTAGAAGAGGTGGTTGCATTAGCATTGCCATCTTTCCCACTCCCATTTCTTCTTGCAATTATCATTGTTCTTGAATTTAGGAGGCAAGAACTTTAGATGTAGCTTTCAACATGTGTCTTTTGTGTGTTTGGGCTTCTTAAATTATTAACACACGATATCTTTCTTCTCAATGGTAACCCTTGGCTTCATTCTGGCATTAGCAAAGTGATTTACTAGAGCTTCCACAATTTGGACTGGTTTGCTACTCTCCTTACTACTAACCATAGCATAAACTTGAGATAGGGTCACCTCATCCTTCGCTAGAATATTTTTTTTGACAAAATCATATTCAAAATTGAGTCCAATAAGGAACTCAAAGACCCAATTTCTCTCCACGAACTTCCTATGAGTCTTAGAATCTTTCGTGCATCCCCACACAATAGTTTCCATCAAATCAATCTCCTTCCAAAGAGATTTTAGCCTTGAGAAGTATGTGGCTAAGGGCTTCTCCCCTTGTCTTAGATTATTCACATCATTCTTTAGTTTGTAAGCCCTAGCAGCATTCAACTTCTGGGAATAAGTTTCCATAACATTGTCCTGCTCCTCCCTTGCAGTATCCATCCATAGGTAGTGTTGGCTGATATGAGGTTGCATGGAATTTATTAGTCAGCCTACAACTATGTAGTTTTCCTACATCCAATTCTCATAGGCTGAGTCATCCTCCTTGGGTTTCTTCTTACTCCCAGTGATGTGCTCCCATTTCCCTCTACTGCTGACATTGATCTTTATTGATTGAGACCATGCCACATTATCGGTTCATCTAACTTCGCTATGGTTACTGCTCTTAATAGAGTCTCCACAAACCATCCATTGCCGAACCTAGAGCTTGTAGGTTGTTTTGTCTCACTTCCAATTTGCTCCATTAGCTAAATGGAAACAAACAAAAACAAAAATAGGGTACTACTAATCAAGAACCATTGACCTGAAGCCAAACCTACTTGTTAATCACCCCAAACTAGGGTTTCATAGAATTTGGCAACCAAGGAGAAAGAGAGAAAGTGAATCTACTCCTACCAGGAACTCTAGAACCCTTTCCAACATTAATCGATCTCAATGTAGGTCAAGAAACTTCCCTTCAAGCCCTAAGCGCTAGTTTAAAACTGTCTCTAGACCCCTTAATACAATTTCTCCAATTAGCTAGGTTTTCAGGAAAATCTCCAAGAACCTCCCCCGATTGGGTTGTATAAGTTGTCAATCAATCAACCAATCAATTCTCCATACACACTGTGTATGGGCCTAAATGAAGAAACTGAAGCAGTTGGGAACCTGTTTTGATACCAAGTTGTAAATACACCTGCAATAAATCTGAAAATAAACCAAAAGAAAGAAGAGAAAGAAGGAAGAAAGAAAAGAGCTTATCTTTCCTCTTTTTAGTCTCCTAAAACACTTTTATTAGATCTAATTGTAATTTAGATATACAAGGATGCCCTTAGTAGGGCGGCTAGCTCAATAAAGATAATAAGATTGCAAACCAAGGCCCATAATTAAGGCCCACTAATAAAACATAAACACCACTACAATAAAAGAAAAGAATTAAGGCCCAGTCAGCTCAGTATCTCTATAGAAAAGGTACAGGTTATGCACTTCACATCCTTTCTTACAATGTGTCTTACTCTTCTTTGTCACCTTCACTTCATTCTTTTGTGTCTAGTATTTCCTTTGTCTCCAAACCCCATAGTGTGTTTGAGGTTATGGGAAAGCCCAAGTGGAAGGCAGCCGTGGTGGACTAAATGTATAATTTATTAAAGAATGAGGCCTATGAGTTATTAAATCTTTCCAATGGAAAGAAATCCATTGGATGTAAATGGGTTTTTATTGTCAAAGCATAAGGCTGATGGATTGGTTGATAAGTACAAGGCCATTTTGGTTGCCATAGGCTACATTTAGAATTACAAAATGGATTGTATATAATTTCAACAAATCTCCTTGAAAACATAGGTTCTACTTGTAAGACAAGTAGAGGCTGACCTTGTAAGGTGTGGGACCCACTAAGATATCAGTCCAAAATTAAATTTAAATAAAACCCAGCACTCTAAGAATATGGGACCCACTATGGCCAAATTCTCTATGTCTAACATAGTAGATCATCGACAAGTGTATTGCGCTCTAAAATCGGCCAATATCATGTGTCTAGGTTTCGACCATCCTATGAGCCTAGATCTCTTAATTTGAATTGATAAATGTCCATCAGGTATTAGCCCAATCAGACATTTGCTGATAATCTCCCAGCCAATAGTATCAAAACATTGTTGATAGGGAAGGACCACTTCCCTAGCTGGGAAGCAGTGTCACACTTTGCTCAGATGGATTTTGTGATTAAAACCATTTGCAATCCCCTTTTCAAAATAAACCATTTATTAATATAAATGCGTTTTGCAAATCTGGTTTCAGAACAAGTTGAAATCCATTGCCAATAGTTTTAGGTTTCCATTAGAGAGTAAACGGGGATATTCTTTTTTTTTTTCAACAAAGTGACTGAACCTATGACAATGATCACTCACTCAACTACCCTTTTGATCTACTTCAACATACCAAGGTATTTGACCCCAGAATGATCTCATTGGTTGGCATATCAAAAGCAGACTTGTCTATACTGAGTGCAATATCATCATCAAGTTAGGAGATCTTATGCAATTTTCGAGATTGATCCACCAGTATCCAAGATCCAAGATTAAACTAGAAATGGTCCCATTTAGTTTTTTTAAAACGCCCACTTCTTGTACCTTAGGTCCAACATGAGCAGTTGAAACAAACTACTCTACCAGTTCAGGAGTACAAGAATGTCAACCCGCATTACAAACTACTCAAGTTTGTTCATTGGTTTATTCTTGAATGTGTATTCAACTTAGGAGGCCTCTTAGGTTCAGAACTAAGAAACGAAAAAAGATGGATCATTGTAACATATACAAAAGAGAAGCCAGTTGAGATTGTTTTCATCATTTAAGAGGGTTTATTGTTGACATAGAAGATCCCTTATGTGAATTTAGCTTCATTGTGGAGCCACCTGCTCGATGTTGTTAGTTGTAATATTCAAACATTAGCTGTATTCATGGTACATATTTTTGTTGAGTATGGCATAATTTGCAAAATAAGGGAAATTATGTTATTCCAATATTATTAGTATCTAACCTAAAGAGGCTGGGAAATTAGAATGTCTTAGCCATTCATTTAAAACGTTCTTTCTTTTTTATTCTCTTCTTCTTCCTTTCTCTTATTTTCTCTCTTCTAATCTGCATAGCTTTCATAGTGAAATCCTTCTGTTCTACAGATTGACAAGATATGTAAGGTGGCAAATAAGCCTCTGGTCATAACTTACACAGGATTGATTCAAGCTTGTTTGGACTCTGGAAATGTTCAAGATGGAGCTTACATCTTCAGTGAAATGCGCAAATTGTGCTCCCCAAACCTGGTGACTTGTAATATAATGCTAAAAGCTTTTGTGAAAAACGGAATGTTTAATGAAGCAAAAGATCTATTCCAACAGATGTGCGATGGCAGCAGTAACATTAGCAGCAAAGCTGATTATGCGAACAGAATAATACCTGATGATTACACATTTAATACTATGCTAGATGCGTGCACTGCAGAGAAGAAGTGGGATGATTTCAAGCATGTCTATCAAAGGATGCTGGATCATGGCTTCCATTTCAACAAAAAACGCCACCTTCGGATGATCCTCGAGGCTTCTAGATCCATAAAGGTATTCTTTGGTTCTCATATTCCAATGAAATTTAGAAACCTTGACTGCACCTGGGTGGATATGCATATGGATTCTTGAACCCATTACATAGTAGTACATATGAGTTCGTGACTTCATATGTGCATGGAGTAATCCACAAAGTTGCATATCCCATGTAAATATTTCCCAATTTAATTCAACTAAACTAAGCCTTGTCCTAGTTACATGGGTTTGGTTAGATGAATCCTGTTCCACTATTCCACTCTATTCAGCAGCAGAACAATTATTTTGCAAAATTGATTGAGAAATAAAGGAGAAAAAGTGAAATATAAAGAAAAAGAGGGCAAATGGTTACAACAAGGTTTAAAATGTTGGTTTTGGTGGAAATATCAGCCAATTAAATAAGAAAATATGTCAAAAATATCAGAATTACATATATGTTTATTGTAAAAATTTTATAATGTTGTAATATATTAAATGAGTTTAGAAAGAAAAGAACCATACGAGAACAAACTGTTTGTATGATTATTCGTCAAAAAAAACAAACAAACTGTTTGTATGATACCATACATGTAAGTTAATAAGCTTTTCTTTATATAACTAACAAGGCAAAACTTGTTGAATATATATAGTATAAGATATTTTAAAATCACATAATATATTGAGATATATTCCAATGGCATTTATGGTAGTTTCCATGGAAATGAAAATATTTAGACATTTTAAACCATGAGATACAAGTAAAAGTAATCAAAGGAACTGTGTTGAAATAGTTTATTTTATTTCTTGTCTATTAATTTTGTCATGTTAGGGTCCGTTTGGTTGGTTAAATGCCTTTTTTATTTTCTGTTATTGTACTTTACTTACAGCAGGGGCACAAAGGCCTTTTCCCTTTTATTTTAGATGCCCTATAAGTACTAATAGAAGCTGGCGCCGCCAGCACTGTTCCATTGGTTGCCAATCTCTCCTCTTCTCCTCTCTTCTTCTCTTCCCTTTTCTCTCTTATTTCTGGCCGGTCACACTGTCAAGATGGTATCAGAGCGGGAATACTGACTGTGAGAGCAGATCGAACAAGCTTTCTTTCCTTGCTGAATCTGGGCGGAACAGAGAACTGAATTTGGGCTGAACAAAACAGATCTATGACTGGTACAGTCCTCTCTTTTTTCTTTCTTTACCTTCCTTGGCCGTGTGCCAAGAGAAAAATCAAATGAATATGGGCTGCTGAATGCTGTCAGACCTTTGTGAGGTTTATACCTCCTTTTTTTTTGGATCATGTGATCCTATACCTGTTAAAAGGTGACTGTAGGTCATGGATGACCTGTTATCTCCAGTTTTTGGCTTGATTATAAGTGTTAAGGATCTCTCATGATGATTAATATTCTTAGACATTCTGGAAGGTTGGTAGGTTGGGACTGTTAACCCGTATAGGTCTGAAATCAGTTTGATCTTGCCTCTTTTGTTTGGAAATTGGTGTTGTTTTGTGCTCAGATTGAGTCCAAACCGAAGTGTGTGTGTGTGGACTGAGTACGTGTGCGTAGCAATTTTTTTTCTTGGTGAAAGGAGGGATCCTAAGTTGGGTGTTGAGACTGAAATTCTGTTTTGACCATGTCTTTTGAGAATTCTGCTACTTCGGGGGTTTCAGGAAGTCATAATGGACTGAGTGGGGGAATGGATATGAATTTTCCCATGGTTGTAATCCCCTTCGATGGACTAAACTACCTTGAATGGTTTAGGGGAATAAAACTCTACATCACTGCTAGAGGGACAATAGGATATATTAATGGGAAAGTGAAGGAACTGAAGAATGGAAGTGCTGAATATGATAGGTGGAACCAACAAAATAGTATGGTGATGTTATGGCTTTTGGTTTTCATGTTGCCACAAGAAAGAATGACATTCATGTGGGCTGAAACAATTTGTGAAATATGGGAACAGGTAGGAAAGTCTACTTATTCAGAGCAAAGGCACTATGCCAAGATATACCAATTGCAAGTTGAATCCTCTACTTGCAAGCAGGGCGAGAGGAGTCTCTCAGTATACTACTCAAATATAATATCGATGTGGAAAGAACTGGATTACTATCAAAATCTGAATTGGAAGTGTGATGAAGATGCAAAGGCATATAAGTCACTTGTCTCTCAACAACGGGTATTTGCTTTTCTCTTGGGGTTGTACCCTTCATATGAGTCCATTAGAGTACAGATCTTGGGAAGTAAAGAAGTGTGATGAATTGTGTAGAGGGGGAGCTAGTTGCCCTAGTTGTCCGGGGAAGTACAAATACTAATGTCAGAGGTTCCTTTAACCATGACATACAAAGGACACCTGCTGGAAGCTTCATCCTGAACTTCTTCCCGATAGGTTTAAGAACAATAATAACCCTAAGAAGGGCAGTCAGGTGGGAAAATCTAAGACTGCTACAGTGCCTGAGGGGGGAAGTAAGGAAAGTGAAGAAAAATCAACTATTGAGCAATTGGCTGCAATGAAGCTGGATTTTGAGAAGTATGGGAGGCTCCTAAATCTCCTGGAAGCTACGGTTTCTTCAAGTCACCCTTCCAACAGTACATCATCTTCATCAGCTTTTGCTCACTCAGGTACATATGCCTCAGCAAATCATGCTTTAGTTTCAGGTAATCATAAACTCCCTTGGATTATAGATTCCGGTGCATCAGACCATATGACCAGCCTATCTAACCTTTTTTGTTCATACCATCTCCTCTCTGGGAAAGACAAAATATCCCTGGCCGATGGGTCACTCGCCCCCATCTCTAGTAAAGGAGATATAAATACCTCTGACACCCGGTTCTTATCTTCTGTCCTCCATGTTCCTAAGCTTAACACAAACCTTTTATCTGTTAGTAGCTTAACAAAGTCCGTGAACTACAGCATAACCTTCTTTCCCACTCATTGTGTTTTTCAGGACCAGCAGTCTCAGAGGACGATTGGGAGTGACCATGGGGCGAACGGAATATACCTGTTGGACACACCAGATCAAGCCTTGGGATCACCTCATGGAGTTGCTTTAGAGTCAGTTGTGTCATAGTCTGTTAACAAAATTTTGTTGTCATTTTCGGTTTGGTCATTTGTCTTTTTCTGCTTTAAGTCATCTATTCCCGGATATGTTTAAAGGAGTGTCTTTATCTAGTCTTCATTGTGAGTCATGTGAGCTAGCAAAGCATTGTAGACATTCCTATTCAATCAGTAATAAAAGATCTCTTTCTCCTTTCCATATTGTTCACTCTAATGTGTGGGGGCCATATCACATGCCAACCATGGGGGGCTACAGGTATTTTATCCTTTTTATTGATGATTATTCTCGTTATACTTGGGTTTATCTCATGAAATCCCGGGATGAAGTACCAATCATTGTGAAAAATTTTCATGAACTCATCCTCACCCAGTTTAATACCCGTATCAAAATATTCCGCTCTGACAATGCTAAGGAGTATTTTGAGAAAACCCTCTCCACCTACCTTGAAACTTTTGGGGTTATTCATCAAAGCTCTTGTTCCTACACTCCACAACAAAACGGGGTGGCGGAAAGAAAGAACAAACATGTGGTTGAGGTTGCCAGATCCCTTTTATTTGCATCCCATGTTCCTGTAAGGTTTTGGGGAGATGCTGTTCATACTGCTACCTACCTAATCAACCGTATGCCCTCCAGGGTCCTTGGCTTTAAAACCCCCTTTAGTCTTCTCTTCCCGGATGAGGATCTCTTTTCTCTCCCTCTCCGTGTATTTGGGAGTACTTGTTATGCGCATATTCATAGTCACCAAAGGCATAAATTTGAACCTAAAGCTCATAAGTGTGTGTTTCTGGGATATGCCTCTACACAAAAGGGTTATTGTTGTTTTGATCCAGTTCGTGGCACCCGTTTTGTATCTCGGGATGTCACCTTTGCAGAGTTGACTCCTTTCTTTAGTGTTCCTCCTGAGGGGGAGAAATCTGATGCACCCTTTGCTATGTCTCCAGTTGTTCCTCTTCCCATCCCTTGTGAGTCTGATCATGGAGTGTCCACCTCTTCCACTGGACCCACCCCTGATCCTCCTCTTGCTTCTGCTTCTACTCTCCAAAGGTGTTACCAAAGGTGGAGATTCAGACATATGCAGGTTGTTTCCACTCCTTCAGAAGAGCATCTGGTCACTCCCACAGTTCTTGAGGAAACAGGTCAGCCCCCTATCGACCCACCTTTGACTGTCCCTGACCTTGACCTTCCTATTGCTCTTCTTAAGGGCAAGCGGAAGTGTACAGCCCATTGCATCTCCAAACATTTATCTTACAGCCTTCTCTCTCCTTCCTACTACTCCTTCCTTGCTTCTGTCTCTTCACATGTGATACCCAGGTCTGTACTGGAAGCATTGTCTCAACCTGAATGGAGGGATGCTATGATGACTGAACTTGAAGCATTACATAAGAACCATACTTGGGATGTTGTGGACTTGCTGGAAGGGAAGGAACCAATGGGGTGTAAATGGGTGTTTACCATTAAATATCACTCTGATGGCTCGGTTGAGAGGTATAAGGCTAGGTTGGTTGCCAAGGGTTACACCCAAATGTATGGCATTGACTATCTTGAGACCTTTGCTCCTATAGCTAAGATGACTTTAGTTAGGGTCTTGTTTTCTCTAGCAGCTACCTTTGACTGGCCCCTACACCAGTTTGATGTTAAAAATGCTTTCTTGAATGGAGATCTGCATGAAGAGGTTTATATGTCTCTACCTCTAGGAGTGTATGGAAAAGAAATGAAAAGCAAGGTGTGTAAACTACACAAATCCCTTTATGGTCTCAAACAATCTCCTCGGGCTTGGTTTGAGAGATTTCGGGCTGCTCTTGTCTCCTTTGGCTACATTCAAACACTATCTGATCATACACTGTTCTTGAAGAGAAATGACTCTCTAGTGACCTTCTTGATTGTTTATGTTGATGATATTGTGGTCACAAGTAATGACATTGAAGAGGCCAGTAAACTAAAAGCATTTCTCCACTCTGAATTTGAAATTAAAGATTTGGGAGATCTTCGGTATTTCTTGGGCATTGAAGTTGCTCGATCTAAGGATGGCATATTCATATCTCAGCGCAAATATGTCCTTGATCTTCTTGCTGACACTGGTAAACTTGGAGCTTGGGAAGTTGTTATACCTTTGCATGACTCGGCCAGATATTTCCTATGCAGTAAGTGTTCTCAGTCAGTTTATGCATTCTCCCAGAGATACTCATCTAGCTGTTGTAGAAAGGGTTTTGTGCTACTTGAAAGGCACTCCAGGGAAAGGTATTCTATTTTCTAAGCATGGTCACAAGAAGTTGGAAGCCTTTACTGATGCAGATTGGGCAAGATGTATTGATGACAGAAGGTCCACCTCTGGTTATTGTGCTCTGGTTGCAGGGAATATTGTGTCTTGGAGGAGTAAGAAACAATCAGTAGTTGTTAGATCCTCAGCTGAAGCAGAATACAGGGCAATGGCTCATGGTGTGTCAGAATTACTATGGCTACGATCCCTTTTAGAGGAATTGGGGGTGGACTACGAGCAACCAATGATGCTCTATTGTGACAACCAAGCTGCTATCAACATTGCACATAATCCGGTTCAGCATGACAGAACTAAGCACATTGAGGTTGATAGGCATTTCATAAGGGAAAGAGTCTCTTCAGGAGAAGTCTGTTTACCATTTATCACATCAGAAGAGCAACTGGCTGATATCTTGACCAAGGGAGTTCCCAAGGGGAAATTGACACACTATTATAAGCAAGCTGGGCATGATTGACATCTATGCTCAGCTTGAGGGGGAGTGTAAAGAGACTGGGCCGAATGAGCCCTAACAACCTCTTATGTGATATCCTTTATTTTATCTTTTATTTTATGTTGATGGGCCTCACTTAATGGGCCTGTTATTTGTTCTTATTTTATTTTCTTTATGTAACTGCCAAGCTGGCCGTCCACTTAAGGGTATACTTGTCATCATCAATTTGTTTTAGAGATTAATAAAAAATAGGGTTAGAGGAGAAGGAAGACTGATTCGACTTCTTCTTCTCTTATCTCTTCTCTTCAACATACACAGCTCTTGCACTATCATTAAAATCTAATTTGTACTATTAATCACTGATTTTAAACCTGATATTAGAGGACTGATTCTCATCTGTTTCAACCCATAAATTGCCTTTTTCAGTTTGCACACCTTACCATCCTCCCCCTGAGCAGCAAACCCAGGTGGTTGCTCTATATATACCTCCTCCATAAGGTCACCATGAAGGAAGGCATTTTTTATGTCAAGTTGAAATAGGGGCCAATCATACATAACTGCCAGGGAAATTAACACACGGACAGAGCCAATCTTAGCCACTGGAGAGAAGGTCTCCATATAGTCCACTCCATACAACTGTGAATAACTTTTAGCAACAAGTCTGGCCTTCAGACACTCCACACTACCATCTGGCAAGTATTTAACAGTATACACCCATTTACAACCCACAACATGCTTACCAGGTGGAACAATAGTGAGCTCCCACGTGTGAGTAGCAGAGAGTTCCTCCTCCATTGCCTGCCTCCACCCAGGTGAACTAAGAGCCTCTTAGACATTGTTAGGTATGGAAATGGATGACAATAATGAAACAAACTGGCGATGTGAGGCGGAAAGGCGAGATACTGAAACAAAATTGGAAATGGGATGGAGAGTAGAACTATGTTTACCTTTCCGTAAGGCAATGGGTAGATCAAGTCCTAAGGGTTCAGCAAGAGGAGCAACGACAGGATCTGCGGACAAGGTAGAAGCTAGAGGAGGGATCTGCACTGGATGAGGTGACGAGTCAACTCCAACAGGAACACCCGGAACGGGATCACTGATCGGAAGAGGAAGAGGAAGTAAAGGTGGAGACGAAGATGCTTCAGTTCCTGAGAAGAAGGGGACAGACTCAAAAAAGGTGATATCAGGACAGACATAGCACTTTCGAGTAATGGGATTATAACACTTGTACCCTTTTTGAGTCCGAGAGTAGACAAGAAAGACACACTTAATGGAGCGTGCGTCTAGCTTGTCTATTCCAGGACTCAGATTGTGAACAAAGCACACACAACCAAAGATACAAGGTGTTAATGGAAAGGGAGACCGACCATGAAGAATGAAGGAGGGCATCCGATTAATGAGGAAACACGCAATAAGTACAGCATCACTCCAAATCCGTTTAGGAACACTCATATGATGAAAAATAGATCGAGCAGTTTCAAGGAGATGACGGTTCTTTCGTTCAGCCACCCCATTTTGTTGAGGAGTGGATGCACATGAAGTTTGATGGATGATGCCATGCTGTTCTAAATACTGTTGAAAGGAAGTAAGAAAGTATTCATGACCATTATCTGAATGAAGCACTTTGATTGGAACACCAAATTGTGTATGTATTTCAACATGAAATTTTTGAAAAATGGAAAATAGTTCACTCCTTTCTTTCATTAAGTAAATCCATGTCATCCTTGAACAATCATCAATAAAAGTGACAAAATACTTGTAACCATTATAAGACTGTATTTTGATCGGGCCCCAAACATCCGAATGAACCAAAGCAAAAGGACTCAACATACGACTTTCAACTCTAGGACTGAAGGGAACACGACGATGTTTCCCATACTGACACAACTCACACTGTAACGACGACAAATGACTTAAAGACGGAACCAATATCTTGAGTGCTTTGAGAGATGGATGTCCCAGTCGACAATGCCACGGTAGAGGAGTGAGAGAAGTCTGAAGTGCAACTGACGATCCACCACCGTCAAGGTAATACAATCCACCAGCTTCATGCCCCCCACCAATCTTCTTCCCCGTCTTGAGATCCTAAAAAACACAAGAGGAAGGGAAGTAACAGAACAGTTAAGAGTCTTGGTTAATTTACTAACAGACATAAGATTGAATGGAAACTTAGGGACATATAGAACAGATGATAAAGAAAGAGAAGCCATGTCGACATTGCCAACACCACAGATGGGAGAGGATGAACCATTGGCAAGGGTAACTGTTTGAGATGTGGAAGTTTCAGAGAGAGAAGAGAACACACCTGGAGTTTCGGTCATGTGATCAGAGGCTCCAGAGTCAATAATCCAGGGAGAGATTTTAGATGACAAGCAAGCTATACTTGAGTGGGCAAGAGTAGCAGTAGTGTGTTGTGAAGTAGACTGAAGGAACCACTCATACTCATCACGTGGTACACTCACCATCTCCCTCCCAGAAACAGATGTAGATGTGGAAGGAGTTAGGTCTGCCTGTTGATTATCACTGACGTCAACCCCACCAGCTACAGCATGATTGGCCCATGTAGAGGGAGGGCCATGGAGATCATAACAGAACTTTACCGAATGTCCTTCCCTGCCACAGTGGGTACACTTCCTTGTAGAGTTGCTTTTTCCTTTGCCACGGCCTCCCCCTGAGTCACGACCACCACCTCGGTCAAATATGGAACCTCCATGACTTCCTCGGGAGGCATGTCCTCCCCCATTTGTACCACGTCCACCTCCTCTGGCTGTCACAAATGTTGATCTATCAGACTGTGTGGGATTCTCTGTCTGTCCCAAAGAAATCCTACGAAGCCGTGCAAACACTTCCTCAAGTGTAGGAAGGGTAGAGCCCCCCAATATTTGGGCCCTAACTGGTTCATACTCTGATTTCAACCCCACTAAGAACCTTGTGACATCTAGTTGTTCCCTCTGTTGTTGCTGAACCTTAACATCTGGAGTGAGAGGACGATAGACATTGAGTTCATTTCTGAGGTTCTTCATACTGGCATAGTACTCTTCTAGGGTTTTATTTCCTTGTTGCAGATCAAAGTACTCCTGATAGAGCTGATATACCCTTGTAGTATTATCTTGCCCAGAATACAACCTCTTGGCATGTTCCCATATGTCTTTAGCTGTATCTAAGAACATGAAGTTGGCACTTATTTTGGGTTCCATACTATTCCATAGCCATGTCATGATTTGAGCATCTTCCTGTTCCCAATCATCAAACCCTGGAGATTTAGCCGGTGGTTTATCTTTTTCACATGCTTCACTTTCCTCTTTGCCTTGAGAAAAACTTCCACTGACTTGGCCCATGGAACATAGTTCTCACCATTCAGTTTAATTGAGGTCATCTGTACACCTAGATAGTTAGAGGAAACCACCACACTAGGTTTCTGGTCACTACAGCCATCTCCTGTTGCTGCCATGATACTCTTTCAATGCTGCCTCTAATCTGAATTTCCAATCACCAACTAAGTGCTGCTGTCAGGAGTTTGATGTTCCAGAACCTACAGCAGTCCCTAAACACAATGATAGATACACAAGCTTTTGTTCTTGTCCACACCACTACTGATTTCACAAAACCATGAACCACACCGACATTAATTCAGCACTTACTAACCACATGCAAGCCCTGTTACAACTACTCAACAGAGATTGTGCATCACAAGCACCACCACACAGCCATAGCTGTCACACACGGTACAGACCTGTCTAACACTTTTAAGAGGGCACTACAAGACCAAAGAGAACTCAACTAGTGCCACTGCATTACACCTTGCACCATTTGGCCACCTACAGTAGCCCCTACACCATTCGGCCACCTGCAGCAGCCCTTACACCATTCGGTCACTGTAAGCACAGCCTGTTCTTGGAATTTTTTCCAAGAACCAGGGCAACAACCAACCTAGTTCTCTAGGTTCTGATCAGTCCTCCCAGGTTCTTGAATATTTTCAACCCAGAAATACCAACAGAGATAACCAACCTTCTTTTGAGAGCTTCAGCCAACCATTCACTGCTGAAGTCGTTTTCTTAAGAGTGGAGGTTCTGCACACCAGAGAGAAAGAAGAGCTGAGATGTTTCAGGCCTAGGATGAACCAGTTTTCTCCATTGACAACCCAGAAAAGAAAAGGAGAGAACTGAAGCACGAACTGAAGTTGTCACGAATTGAAGCAGGTCACGAACCTGGTTCTGTTACCATGTTTCGACTGCTGCTACAGTAGTCCGAAACAGTAAGGAGAAGAAGAAAGAGAAGGAGAAGAAGAAGAAGAAAGAAGAAGAAGAAGATGAAAGAACTGTCGAACCTGATAGGCTAAACCCTATCAGTCGACCTCGTAATAGTGATTAGTCTCTAATTAATTGTATAAAGACTAAACTGCCCCCACTTAAGTATAGGACAAAGAGTCTCTAATAAGACTGCCACATAAGCACATAACTTAACAAAGGTGAGTTGACTAATCTACCCTTATTCGGCTAACTCTAACAATCTTAATCCAAACAACCTACCAGGTCCTCTAGCTTCTATTTGTTCTAATGATATGAGGGGACGTACTACCCCCGTCTTCTGTAGCACCTCTTCGTTTCATAAAAAGAGAAATATTAACCCAAGAAATTCAAATGAAGAAAAGATTTTTATAGGAAACTTAAATGGGCATGTAGGGAAAATAAGTGTAGGATATGAGATGGTACATGGGGATTTGGATTTGGGGAGAGGAATGAATCAGGAGGTACAATATTAGGTTTTGTAATAGTTTATGATATGACAATATTAAGCACCTTTTTCCAAAAGAAGGATGAACAGTTAATAACATTTAAAAGTGGATCAAACATAAGTCAAATATATTAGTGGTGGTAGATGTGCACATTAGGAAATAAAAGAGAAATATGGAAGAAAATAGGTGTTCAAGAATTAAGTGGGAAAACCTAAAAGGAGAAAAGAGCTCAACTTAGACATTTAGCAAAAAAAAAAATGAGCTCAACTTAGAAACAAGTTACAATAGAAGGGATTGGAACTTGGATGGAAAGATTAATGATATTTGGCTTGAAATGACAACCAACATAAAGAAAGTAGCAAAGTAGGTCCTAGGAGAATTTAAAGGGAAATGGAAAAGTATTAAAGAAACTTGGTGGTGGAATGAAGAGGTTCAAAATATAATCAGATTAAAACAATCATGTTAACATAGAATGGCAAAAAGCTAAAAATGTAGAAAATTGGGTAACATAAGAAAGGAAGTAAAAGAAAAGTGAGTGAAGCTAAATGTAGGGCTTATGATGAGCTTTACCATAAATTAGGCACTAAGAGGGAGAGAAAGGAATGTATAAACTAGCAAAGCTGAGGGTAGTGGTTTAAAAGCGCAAGGCGCAAAAAAGGCGCAGGGGTCAATTTGCGCCTGAGGCAGGAAGTATGATGTTGAGACAGATCACCCTGTAAGAATATTGTTCCGTCATGGCCATACATTCTTAATTGTGAACCATTGAAATAATCTTTTCTGTTGTGATTTTCTTCCCCCTCCCCCCTTCCCCCCCTTGATGCAATGATCCGTTGTTAACCTATGTTTATTACCTTCCTGAATGAAGTTTACTGAGAATTCAGCAGGCCCAAAACACCTCACGCTTCAGGTGCAAAATGCCCTTTGCACTTTTGCCATGCCTTTGCTTTTAAAACACTGGCCTCAGGTTGATTGCTCTGCTGGAATAGATAGGTGGAGGTATAATAAGGAGATGGAGGAAGGAGAGTTTACCAAGGTAACAAACTGGAGAAGGACCTTGAAGGTTGAGGCTAAGCAGTTTCTTTTTGAAAGCTTTAGGGTGAAAGGGAAGAAATCTTTGAAAATCAGAGAACTAAGCATGACCATGGTCTTATTGGTCGGGAAAGAAGCTATAGTTTGGTTCCGGACATTCTTGGAGAAAGCAATTCAGGTGAGTGGAAAGTTTAGAGTGCAAAGAATCAAATGAATTTAATAGTAGGAGATTTGTAGCAGAGAAGAGAAAGAACTCTAAAGGAAGGTTTGTGGCTCTGTTGGAGTTTTTTGGGGAAGGAAGAAAACAAATGGTTTGTTTTCCTGAAGGAAAGTTGGGGAATGGATGGAAAGAAGTGTCAACTGCTTTGAAGGATTTCTCTACCCGAGAGGAATTTGGAGAAGGTAGAAATTCTGAGAAGAACATCTACAGGTAGTGAGTGGAGTTGGTGGATGTAGGAAAAAAGAGCATTAGACAGAGGTTGCAGGAGTACAAATTCTTGGTAAAGCAGCAAAAGACTGCAGAATGGTATGCAATTAGCTCAAGAACAAGTGGGAGAAAAAGTTTATTGTAACTTCTACAATACCTCCAAAAAACTGGAGGACGGTTGCAGAAGAGTTATTAAAGAAGTTAAACTTGGGCTGTTCTATCATCTTAACCCCCTTTGAGACTTGTAAGGCCCTGTTTGAGATAGTTGGGGAGGAGTTACAACTCTATGCTTTGTGTTGTAAATCGAACTCAGCTTCTGTAACTATCACAAAATGGACTCCTCATTCAAACTCTAAGGATCTGCATGTGAGGGACAAAGTAATAGTTTGGATATTGGGTCTGCTGTTTCATCTTTGGACCTCAGAGGTGTTTGCTTCTATAGCTGCTCTGTGTAAGGCAAGACAGGAAGGCTCTTTTGTGGAAGATCTCCACTCAGCTGCAATTTGTACGAGTAATGTGCATTTGGATGATATTCCTTGTTCAGTAAAACTGATGGTTGATGGAGTGCTCTACATAGTTTGACTGGTTACAGCCATTGAAGTTGCCTTGTGGAGTGAGGGGAGAAGGAAGGAGGTTGAGAAGGTTGAAGAAGAGTGGCTATGTGGAAGCAAAGGATTGGCTCATTCAAATCTGGATGACATTTACACTAAAATGGTATACTTGGGAGAGGACGACTCAAAAGGAAACACACCAGCAACCAAGGGGAAAGAGCCATTAGGAGAAGAGGAAAAGGTGGCGAGTTACAGGTCTTATGCTCAGGTGCTAACAAAAAGAGCCTGTAGGGAGAAGGCTACTTGACAGGTTTCACCAAATAAGAATTGTTCTAGTCAAGGTGGAGAGAAGGGACTGAAACAGTCTTTAAAAAAGCAAGGGGGTCAGTTGGCGAGAGTAGAGGGCCACGTTGGGACAAGTAGAGAGGGAACACTCTTAAGCCGCAGGGAGAGCTGTTCAAATGGGCCTAAAGAGAGTAATAGTGCAGCCCATAAGAGGGCAGTTGGGGTGGGCCGAGTTACAACAAGGTCTAATTCCTCATAGGCCCTTAAAGAAGGAGTGTTTGGGTCCTACCCAGTTAGCCCACCTAAGAACAAGTCATGTAACCTTTTAAGTGGTCATGTGGGTCGACTAAAGGGACTGATGATGGACACAGATTTTGGTCCATCAGCGTCCCCAATTCGAAGGGTCACAGGGAGGAATGGTTCTGTTAGTAGCAGCTCATTGCGCCGGAGAGACGTAATCCAAGAAAAAAGAGAGTTGGTTTAACAGGGTGTGTAGAAGAGGAGGAAGATTTAGAGGAACTTAGCAAGGAAGATTCTGAATTTGATGAGTCTGATACCTCAAGTATTGGGAGTGTTAGGCCAGAGAAAACCTTTGGGTTTCAAGGGGATGAAAGCTTTGACACAGAATGGCTTTTCTTGGAGGAAGACAAAGGCAAAAAAGATGACGGTGAGACTGTGATCATTACCTCTAAAGCCACTTTGGAGGTGGGTAGGGAAGAAGAGATGCCAACCAGCCTGGGTAATGGACACCGCCTGGGGGATCCGGAAGCTATCTCGATGTTTCAACAAGTGCATGGTGCCGCGGTTTTGGTTTCTAACTATTCTTCTGAGCAAAGCTTGGGTGTAACCAGTAAGGGGGTGTCAAATTCTCAAGTTCAGCCTCAGTCTAATACCGAACCTTTGGAAACTGGTTTTTGTAGGTCTAGTCCCAAGACAAAAACCTTCAATGGAAGTCCTTCAACAAAACCCTCCTCTCCATGTGCGTTAGTCTTTGATTTTAAGAATACTAATGAGCTTTCTGTGTTGGGCAACAGATTTCATCCAGTCCCAACCATTGTCTGCCAAAATCCAGCAGGTTACGGTTAGAGATGAGGAAGAAGGGTTTAAAGGAAGGAATATTGAGGCCGAATGGAAGGCACAAGGTGATAAAATCTGGGATTTAGTTTGTGATTCATTTGAGGAGTTGACTAGGAGGGAGGCAGAAGATAGATACATTAAGGAAGACTTGAATCTACAAGAGGCTAGCCAAAGAAAAGGGAAAGAAAGGAATGAGGGTGAGGGAATTGGGAAGCGATCGATGAATCAAATGGCTGAAGAAATGGGCCTGAAACTGAAAAAAGTAGTTAGTGTTATAGGGTATGCCAAAACAAAGGGGAAGAAGGAAAGGATTGTCCAAGAAAGAGGAAGCTATCGGAGGTAGAAAGATTAAAATAAGATGTTGCAACAGACTTAGAGTTCAGTGCCAGGGGGGAAAGAAGGAAAGGGATCAAGTAAGGGATGGTGGTTTCCAAGGTGGAAGTTTTAGTGATCCAATGAAGATATTGAGTTGGAATATCAGAGGGTTGGGTAGTGCTAGGAAAAGGAGGATAATAAAGAATATGGTTAGAAAGGAAAATCCAGATATAGTTTTGCTTCAAGAAACAAAAGTGGCAGATTGGATAGGAAATGGGTGAGAAGTGTGTGGTGCTCTAGAGGATTAGGATGGTCTTTTTTGCCTTCATGCAGGGCTTTAGGAGGTATAGTGACATTGTGGAGGAAAGAGGTAGTGGAGCCAATAGAAGAGCTAATAGGTCGGTTTATGGTTTCTTTGAAACTTAAGGGTGTGGGAGAAGAGTTTACTTGGGTGGTGACGAACGTCTATGGCCCGAATAGGTATGGAGAGAGAGGCGAAATGTGGGAAGAGCTCTATGATATAAGGGGTTTGTGGGAGGGTTTGTGGTGGTTAGGTGGGGACTTTATGTGATCAGGTTTACAAATGAGACCAATAACCCCAATCAAGCGATCACAATCAACATGAGGAGATTCAATGAATTTATTAACGAGTGTGGCTTGTTAGAAATTCCCCTCCAACAGGTTGTCTTCACTTGGTCCAACCGACAATCTACCCCGAGATGCTTTAAGCTGGATAGGTTCATCTTTAGTTCAGATTGGGGAGAACATTGGTTAGGTCTGTCAGCTAGGGCCTTGCCAAGAGTCACTTCAGATCATTGGTCAATAAGCATTGGAACTAGGAACTTCTTGAGTGGGCCTAAATCTTTCAAATTTGAAAATATGTGGCTAACACATCCAAACTTTACCCATAAGGTTAAAAAGTGGAGTGAAGAAGTGGTGGGTACCCTTGGGAGGGGTGTCAAATTCCATAGGAAAATTCAGAGGCTAAAAGGTAAAATTAAAGAGTGGAATAGGGAGCATTTCGGGAGAGTGGAGGAGAAGAAATTGTGTTATTTCTCAGATTGAACTCTTGGATGAAAAAGGACACGATTCTCTCTCAGAAGAAGAAAGGACCTTAAGATGGACCCTGAAGGAGTTGGAAGAAATAGTGTTGAGGGAAGAGATGTGTTCGAGACAAAAATCAAGGCATCAATGGATTAAGGAAGGGGATGGTAATACTAATTTTTTCCATGCAATCGCTAATGGAAGAAGGAGAAAAAACTTCGTGGAAAAGTTAGAGATCAATGGTGAAGTTGTGGATGATCAAGAAGAGATTGCTAATGTTTTCATGAATCATTTCAGGGCAGTCTACAAAAGACAAGGGGATGTGAGGCTTAGAGTGGCCTAGATTGGATTCCGAGGTGGCAAATCAGTTGGAAAAGGATTTTGAATTGGAAGAAATAAAGGGAGTTGTGTTTTCAATGGATAGATCTAAAGCACTTGGACCTGACGGTTTCACTATGGCTTTCTTTCAAGATTGTTGGGATATCATCAAGTTAGATTTGTTGGCGAGGAGTTTGCGGAAGTTCACTTTATAAGTCCAGGGATCAACTCCACCTTCTTCGCTTTGATTCCTAAAAAGGGAGATGTTGTTCAACCGAAAGACTTTAGATCCATCAGCCTAGTGACTAGCATTTATAAAATTTTGGCCAAAGTGTTGTCGTTAAGGTTAAAATTAGCCCTTCCAAATTTAATAAGCCAATCAAAAGGGGCCTTCATTCAAGGAAGACAGATTACAGATCAAATCTTGATTGCAAATGAATGTGTGGAGGACTTCAAGAGAAGGGGGAAGAAAGGTTTCGTATGTAAACTGGACTTGGAGAAAGCTTGTGACATGGTCGATTGGTCTTTTTTGTTGGAGTCGCTAAGGAACTCTAGGTTTGGAGAGAAATGGTGTGGTTGGATTGAGGCTTGTTTAAAAACTTGCCATTTTTCAATTTTAGTTAATGGAGTGGTTAGAGACTTCTTTCCAACTTCTAGAGGGTTGAGACAATCGGATCCTCTGTCTCCTTTCCTTTTCACTTTGGTAGCCGATGTGTTTAGTAGGTTCATTTCGAGAGCTGATGGTTTGGACATGTTTAGAGGATGGAGGGTAGGAAGAGAGGGTATTGTGGTATCACACTTGCAATTTGCGGATGATAAAATCAGTTTTTGTGAGACCGGAGATCCCTTAAAGGCTAGAAACTTGAAGCGAGTAATAAAGTTGTTTGAATGTGTGTCGAAGATGAAGGTCAATTTTGAAAAGAGTTGTGTGGTGGGGGTAAATTTGGAGAGGAGTTAAGTGAGGTAGTAGAGTCCTTAGGTTGCCTTACCTCTAGCTGGCCCTTGAAGTACTTGGGTATGCCTTTAGGAGATAATCTAAGAGAAGGAAGATTTTGGAATTCGATTGTAGAAAAATGCACAAAGAAGCTGGTAGTTTGGAAGAGAAACTACATTTCCCTCGGAGGTCAAATCACTTTAATTAGAGCTGCTCTTGCGAACTTGCCAACTTACCTTCTCTCCGTCTTTAGAATGCCGCAAAAGGTGATTTTGAAGGTACAGAAAGTCATGAGGGATTTCTTGTGGGAGTCAGGATCATGTGGTTAGGTGGGAAATAGTGTGTAGGAGGAAGAGGGGTTTGGGATGAGGTAATCTAAGGAAGAAAAATACAATATTATTTGGCAAATGGCTGTGGAGGTGGCCTCTAGAAAGGGAGAGACTTTGGCATAAAGTTGTAGGGAGTGTGCATGGTGTTGCAGACAATGGTTGGGATGCTGGTGTATCTCGGTGGGCTACGCTGAAATCTCCATGGAAGGCTATTCATAGTATTCTCCCCGTTTTCCTAAACCTGATCAGGTATGATGCTTGTACTGGAGATAGGGTTTTGTTTTGGGAGGATGTTTGGATTGGTGACTCTGCCCTCAAGGACCTCTTTCCCTCCTTGTATTCCATCTCATGTTTTAAAAATGAGCCAATTCAAAGGTTTTTATCCTCTTTTTCTTTTGGTATAAATTGGAATTTGGGTTTTAGAAGAGATTTGAGAGATTTTGAGCTTGACCAGGTTGCGTTACTCCTTAAAACTATTGATCATGTTTGCTTGGACCCTTCTTTTGTAGATTCCCGTATTTGGAAGCCTTTGCCCTCGGGATCCTTTTATTGTACTTCTTTCCTTGCTTCCTTGTGCTCCTGTCCATTGCTTCAACTTTTTCATAGCAAGGAAGTTTGGTCCAAACCTGTCCCTCTTAAAGTGAGATCCCTTTGTTGGGAAGTCTCCCTTAGGAAAATCAAGACTCCGGATGTTTTGCAAAAAAGAAGACCTAGTCTTTGTATCTCTCCTAACTGGTGTACCCTATGCAAAGCAAATGAAGAAAGTTGCTACCATATACTAATCACTTGCCCTTTTGTTGTAGGCCTTTGGGAAAAGCTTTTTGATCTTTTTGGGTGCAGGTGGACAGAACCGGAACATATTTGCACTCATTTTTATCCTACAACTTTCAGGTGGCCAAAGAGAAGATGAAGAGTTTTGTGGAGGCGTGCTAGAGGTGCTTTGGTGTGGACTGTGGGAGGAACGAAATGCTAGAATCTTTAATGACAAGGAGAGGGATCAGACATGTGTGTTAGAAAGTATTTTATGTAGGGCCATAAGTTGGGTAAAATCCTTGGACCTGTTCTCATCCTACACTTTTGATGATATAAGGAGGAATTTGGAACTAGCTAAAAGTTCTGCAGTCAGAAGCAAGTTAGTGGTGGATTGGAAGCATCCTGATGTAGGCTTCATTAAATTAAATTTTGATGGCAGTAGTTTGGGCAACCCGGGGCCATCTGGAATAGGGGGAGTCTTTAGAAATGATGAGGGCCAGATTGTAGCTCTATTTTCTGAACCTATAGGGTTGGGAGATTCAGTAAATGCAGAACTCCAAGCTGTGATACAAGGAGCAGAAATTGCAAAAGAGTTGGCAGTGGAGCATTTAATGATTGAAGGTGACTCCAAATTGGTTATTGGATGGCTAAAAGAACCAGAGATGGCAGTCTGGCCGTACAGGGGGGATTTGAGAAGATTTAAGTGGCTAGCATCAAATATTTCAGTCACAGTTCAATGGGAAAGAAGATCGGCAAATGGGCTGGCAGACTTCCTAGCTAAACAAGGAGTACATAGGAATCATCTCTTTTGGGCTCAATTGTAAGCTTTATGATGTAGTTTGGAGGCTGCACGTCGCGCCTCTTTCTGGGAAATTGTATGATGTATACTAAGTTTTTTAATTAATAAAATTATTATTATCTATCAAAAAAAAATTGTGCCTGAGGCACAAGGCACATAGGCGAGGCGTGCACCTTTTTAAGCAAGGTGCAAAAATCATTATTTGGTAATGTTGTTCATTCATTCATCTTAATAAAACATCTTCTTAAAAAGCAATTAAAACTATAAAATCATTATTTTTTGTGTGAAATCTAAGAACTTAAGACCCTAACATGGACATGTTTGGGCTTGCCTCGAGGGGCGTAGCACAGGGATCCAGGGGCGGAGCCCCTGGCCCAGCCATTAGACTAAAACAAAAGAAAAAAAGTGTCAAATTTTCAAAAGGTGCACGCCTAGGCTGAGGTGCAAGGCGCACCAAGCACATGCCTTTTGAAAGGGCTGCGCCTAGGACCTGGGTGAGGTGCCTACCCTAAAATGCACCTCGCTTGTGCACCTAGGCATGCCTTTTAAATCACTGGCTGAGGGAAAGGAAAAGCAGAGATTTATACCATGTTAGGTGCATTAAAGATGAAGATTAAAGAGTCTTGGTGAAAGATGAGGACATCAAACAAAGATGGAAAAACTATTTTGAAAAATTATTAAATGAACAATGGGGAGAGGGTGCTAATGGAGGAAAAACTAGCCATACTAAAGTAAAAAAAAAGATGAAAAACTAAATAAGATGAAAAAGGGGAAGGTGTTAGGACCTGATGGGATTCCAAATTTCTAATAGAAGTGTGGAGAGGTAGGCTTGTTAAGGCTAACCAAGCTATTTAATAAGATAGTAAAAGAAAAGAGGATGCCTACTAGTTGGAGAAATAGTAGTATGATGCCAATATTTAGGAACAAAGGTGTTATATTAATTTGTAATAACTATCAAGGGATTAAACTCATGAGACACACTATGAAACGGAGAGAATAATTGAACAACAATTACGATTTGAAACAAGTGTCTTATAGAACCATTTTGGCTTTATGCTAGGGAGATCAACCATGGAAACTTATTTTTTTATTTGAGATGATTGATAAAAAAAGTTCAGAGAGAAGAAGAAAAATCATATGGTGTTCATTGATCTAGAAAAGGGTTATGATAGAGTTACGAAAGAGATCATATGGTGGGTTGTTGGGAATTATGAAGCTTGTGGTTGAGACAGATTCCCAAATATTAGTTGAAATCATCCAAGGAAACTATACTCTCCCATGGAAATTATGGTACTGGAAGGATCATCTGAAAAACTACTTAATGACCATGGACATTGTGGTTGTACACATTTTTAGGGAGGCTAATTGGCTATCCAAAGTGGCCAGCAATTCTCTTTCACACGTTAAATACAACTCTTACGAAGATCTACCTCCTAAGGCCTAACATCTTCTTAGAGATGATGGTTCAGGCATTCCTTTTTTACGAGTTTGCTAAGTTTTTTTTTGAGATCCACCTTTTTTCTTTTCTTTTTCCAATTATAATTATTATATAATGAAGGTGGATCTTGATGTAATTAGATTTTCTAGAGGGGCAAGGCTTCTACGTCCTCCCCCCCCCCTCCTACGCCTTTACTTCTTTTTTCACAATTAATAAAATATACAATTTAACGGTGGCCACCCCTCTATTGGGAGAAAACTTTGGGGTTCAAAAAGAAAAAAGGGTATGCATGAGGGGGAAACAACCAATGTTAGAACACCGATGGGAGAGACTTCAGATTTTACAGTTATGATGGTTCAGCTCTTAGGCCTTATCTATTTGCACTAATCATAGATAATTGACTAAACATATCCATGAAGTTTCACGGTGCATGTTGTTTGTGAATGACATTGTCTTAGTTGGTGAAACTAATGAAGGATTAAATGCAAAGTTAAGCTTAGGGACAAATGCCTTAGAAACAAGATGTTTTAAAATAAGTAGGACTTAAACAGAGTATATGACATGTACTTCGTAATAAAAAGAGTGTAAATCAGGATACACTTAGGATTGAAAACCAAGAGATAACTCAATGAGACCATTTTTGGTACTTTGGTTCAATAATTCATAACACATGAGAGATTGAGGAGGATGTCACCCACCTAGAGAATTAGAGCATGCTGGAAAAAATGGAAGGGTGCATCTGAACTTTTGTGTGATAGGAAAATGCGATTGTAGGAGAACTCTATAAAACAATTGTAAGGCCAGTTATGTTGTATAGAGCAGAGTGTTGGGAGTCAAGAAACAATATGTTCAGAAAATGAGCGTGCCTGAAATACAAATGCTTAGATGGATGAGTGGACAAACTAAAAGGGATAGGATCAGGAATGAAGCCATCCGTAGAAACCTAGGAGTAGCTCCAATAAGTGATAAAATGAGAGAGAGTAGGCTAAGATTGTTTAATCACATGCATAGAAGACCACCAACAGCTCCAGGTAGAAGAAGTGATTTGTTACAAGTGGAAGGGACTAGAAGAGCTAGGGGTAGACCAAAAAGGACATGGGTAGAAGCACCAAGAAATGATTTAAGCGCTAATAATTTAATAGTGGATATGGTTTTAAATAAAATGAATTGGTGAAACAGGATTCATGTAGCCAACCCCATATAGTTGGGACAAGGCATGGATGATGATGATTATATCTCTAAGTTAGTGGCATCAACCATTAACTGATCATAATCCTAAAATATAGAACAAGGGTGTGCACAGAAACCCATATCCTTGTGTTTGTACAAAAGGAAATTTTTGTTTGTAATGAAAGAGGTATATAACATCTATTGTCCCATGTCTTACGGGGGACGTAACCAAATTTTCAGAAATAAGTATTTATTTGACATTTTTTATTTCAATACTAATGCTCTAAGAATTGGGGGAGATAGCTGTTCGTGTAAGACGATGGGTTGCCTTAACAGTGAGAAAGTGTATCATAATCCCACTCCAAGCCCTAATGTCATTAACCTACTCCAAATGATGACTCCAAGGGGACGCTCTTTTTCCGATTTTGAGAGGGGGGAAAGCTGGTCAATGGGATTTTGATTCCCATTGACCAAGAAACCCATGTTCATTTTTCAGATTTATATAAAGACCAGTGAAAGTTTATTTTCTTGTGTACCACTTACCTGGGTAAGTTATACCTATTTCCTAGGTGGGTAAATAAACTTTCCTATCTAGGAAAAAGTTTCCAATACTTGGATG
Source organism: Nelumbo nucifera (assembly GCF_055504915.1). Lineage (NCBI taxonomy): Eukaryota > Viridiplantae > Streptophyta > Magnoliopsida > Proteales > Nelumbonaceae > Nelumbo > Nelumbo nucifera. The sequence continues at coordinate 76,493,582 of NC_142651.1, forward strand.
GGACAAAAATGCCCCTTTTAATAAATGGAATTTTTATGGCTAAGATTGTCATTGCCTTATTTACATGGGAAATAAAAGAACATGGGTAAATGCACTTACCCGGGTAAGTCTTTCCTGGGAAACACTTACCCAGGTAAGTGCATTTACCTGGGTAAGTGACTTACCAAGAAGCGAACGGGGCATAAAAATCTGATCCCATCATTGTTTCATCCATAAAATGGTGTATCTTGGTCCTTTACAAGTGCTCACCTTAAGATAATTCAGGCAGAGTATGTTGTTAATTTTCATATATTTATATTTGGGAGAGTTCACTAACAAAATCTATTATTAACACTGTTCAGGGAGAGTTGCTGGACATTACTTGGAATCACTTGGTTGGGGCAGAACAGGTTCCACCTCTAGCTCTCTTGGAGGAAATATTTTTCTTGAAATTGCAGGAAAATGACTGTGCTGCAGCTATCTCCATAATTGGACACAAGACAAGTGAATTACATGCTTTCTCTGAGAAAACATGGTTTAATTTATTCAAGATGAATTCCCACCGCATTGAAAAGCATACACTTATTAAGTTGATACATGAGTTGAGTTTCCTTGTTGCCGGAAATCACCATCCAAACCCTACATTCAAGAATATAATATCATCTTGTAGAGAGTTTATCAGGACCCATTTAACACCACATGATATTAACCCTGTAGAAAAGGTTGGAATGAACTTTTCAGGGATAATGGTGGATTCTTGATGAAATATCTGGTTCCCTAGTTCAGCAGTGGTTGTAATCTAAAAAAGCATTGCAGTGAACACGATTAATTGACTACATGTTTCCAAGCCGTCTGACTATCTTTTTGGATAGGTAGCCATCTTACTTGTAGGCATAGCTGATGGTAGCCACTCAACCTATCATTTCAACTAGTAAATATGTAATTGTTCTTAAGCTGTATATGCAATTGGGTATTACTAAATGACTGCAACCAAATATATAATTGGTCTTAAATTTTATTTATTGACTATTTTGTTTTTATTTATGATTTTTTTTCTAGGGTTGGGCAGGGACCATGATCTGTAACTTTGAATCAAATTGGATTCTGGAACCCAATGTACACAACTTTGCACTTTGTTGATCAAAACTTGTACAGAAAAGATGAGCACGCATTTTATGGACCCTTTGGTGCACCTTTTGCACGAACCTTCTAATTATTTTCTGCCACATCATTTTGATTTTGAAGGACTTGGGCTGCATTTGGCGTTCCTTGTTTTAAGGACCCATCTTTTTGCTGTTAAAAATTCAGTGTTCATAGGGACATTTTAACTGCAAAAAGGAGAGAAGTCCTTAAAATAAGGAATGCCAAATGCAGTCTTAATGGGATTTTAAAGGCAGTTTCCATGGAGGGAAGAAAAAACCAGATTTCAAAAGATTCCCTCAGCTCTAAATTAAACCGATTATACAGAGACAATTTAGGAGGGTGAAAATTACAAACATGGCGACCATAGCAGAGGAACTGGTTTGAACTTTGAAAAAATATTGCATCTTTCCACCGTTCTTTCACTCTTAGATGCAGAACCTGCATCCATAACCATTTCAAATGAAATCATAAAAGAAAAAAAAAAAAAGATTAGTGCTGTTGCTGTGAACCAGGAACTCCCATTTCTGCTTCAAAGTCTAAAGCCATAGTGAAAGAAGTGAGTGACAATTTGACAAAACCAAAGTGTCTGCTTCAAAGTCTGAAGCCATAGTGAAAGAAACCATAGCTGCAACAATATGTTGGTTTACACATTCAAACACCATTCATACATTTTACAAGCAGGTACAACTTTGGGATTGAACCTTTGATTAGAATCCCTATCTTGAACCTTGAAGCCACACGGTTGCCGCTTATTTGAATAGATGAAACGTGACGATGAACTAATTTTCTGGCAATGACCACTTGATCTAATCCCAAACTCACCTGAGATTCCAACTCAATCTCATTGAATTCACTATTGATGAATCAAATAAATAACATAATAGGGGAAATAGGACACCAGAATTAGAAAACTACTCACTAGTTGGTATGGGCAAGTAGAGAGGGGAAATAGGAAGCCGACTTTTGGCTGATCCAGTTGCAGCCGCTAGGACCATACAAAGAAGAGGAACACAGTCTAGTGCTTTTCATTTGAGAAAAGGTTTTCGAAGCTTTTCCTATTTTGATCTTCTTATTGTTTAATTGTTTAAAACAGTCGAGTCTTTGTCTCTGTTCTTCTACAGATCTGTTTCTTCTTTACAAAAAAGGGGGGCGGGGATTGTAGCAGCACTACCCTGTTCAGGAATGTTGAAGACAGTGAACAGCATAGTGCCCTAATTATCGTTAAATCTATTAAATGTATAAGATAGATGAGCCAACAAATAGAATATCATTCTTTGTGACAAGGGAAGCACGGATATTTTCTAAGAATAAAATGCCCGGTCTCCCTGCATTTAAGCCAACAAATAGAATATCATATCCAAGCTCAGTCACATGTAGGCCCCTACCATCAGATCTCCAGGCGACCAAGCCCCATATCATCAGTTTTACAACATCTACCAGGGAGGGAGTCTACTCAAAAATGGAAAAAAAAAAACATGTTTTTAATTCAATCTAAGCCAAAAGAAATAATGAACTTAAATGGACAAGTTCTTAAAACCACCAATTGATAGATCAAATCCTAACCATGCTCCATGCGATGGTGCAATATAAAAATTGGAATTGAAGCAAAGGAATCAGAGTCAGAGCATAATGCTGCAGGGAATGTAGAGAAATTGAAACTGTTGGACCTACTTTCCTTTTAAGCTGAGATACATGGAATGTGGGATGAATTTGAGCTCCAGGCAGTAGAGACAATTTGTAAGCAACGAAGCCACCTTGTCCACAATCCAGCAGGGTCCATAATACATTGGAAAAAGCTTCTAAGATCTTCTGGTAGCAGTAGTCACTTGCCTATAGGAATGAACTTTGAGATAAACCCATCCTCCCATATCAAGTGTCACTCAGTTCTATGCTTATCCATCATCTACTTCATTCTAATCAAGCAATTGAATATGGACTCTGTTTCAGCTATACTCGTATCAACTGCTTCAATAGAAGAGTCTCCGAGGAAGTAAGGAATATAGGTGGAAACCCATAGTCTCAAATTGGTGTTATACCACCACTACTTAGCTAAAGGCAACCATTTGACCCAATCTCAAGGTTATCATTGGTCATACAACACATAAATCTCCAAGTACTTATTGACCACCTCAGTTTAGCCATTAGATTGAGGATGGTACGTTGGTGGTAAGCCACCCCTTGTATCTCGAACAATTTGTGCCAAAAGTGTCTCAAGAAAATTGGATGATCCCTATCATTGACAATTGTCTATGGCATGCAATGCAATTTAAAAACATGATCCATGAATACTTGAGTCACTGACATGGTAAATTAATGGTCAGATTGTTAGCATTTGGTTTTCACTCGGCCTTTTCTCAAACACCCTAAAATCCATATTGCAAACACCCGAGCATACCACTCCAGTTTCCCTGAAGCACCTAAAAACCCTAGGAAATCAAATTTTAGCCTAAAATCCTTCACTTCAAATCCATTGTCAAACTTGCTCGATTCTGATCCAACAACCTTGATCAACCCCCACCCACACTCTTACCATCAAATTAGAGCCAACAATTTGACTCAAAATGCAAAACTACTTATTCAGACCAAATCTCAACTCTGAATTCCTAGATCTCACCATCCATCAACTAAAAGTTCCATTTCAACAATGCTTATTAGTGAAAACTTGTGAAGCTTAAAACGATTGTTGAAACCTTCTAAAGCAACCATACCTTGTTGTTAAGCCCAAAAACGCATACTTAAGCAACTTGCTAAATTTCATGACAAAAGTTCTCCATTTAACCCTTGACAAAGTCCTCTAAACTTTTGTTGCTAGATCCCCGTTTTCTTGTAATGCAACTTAATTTAGGCCCCATTTGGCATGCCTTTCCATGTGGGTTGTTGGCTTTTTAGAAACCCGAAACCTTGCTTTCCGCTCTTTCTCTACTTGGTTGGAGGAAGTGTGTATTGCATAGTATCAGCTGATACGCACCGATACAAACATCTCACAATAAAAAAATAGGAGCGTGACTTGAACCCAAGTTGGTTAATGCCTATGCCCACATGTACATTAACCACAAAGCCATTTGTTATTTTATTTTAATAAGTGTAATAAAATATCTTTTATTAAACTTAATGTTTGCATGAAAACAAAATCAACATACACTTATTTTCAAAAACTTTAACTATAAATTAAAAAGAACAATATTCAAAATTAGTATTTTATAAATCAATAGAATAAATAATTTATAAAATCTACACACACACACGCACACACACACACACACACATATATATATATATATATCAAAAATTAATTTTAATTTAAAAAAATTATACAAATAAAATATTTACAATAAAACAATTATTTTAATACTTAAATTTTATAAATTTGTATATGGTATATATCTTAATTATTTATAAATTATTAATTAATATTTTAATTTGCATTAAATAACAAGTATTTATTATTTATAAAAATAAAAGTATTGTTTACAAAGTATTTGAAAATATAATATAAATTGAATCTATCAAATCCATTAATCTACATTTCATATAAAAAAAATTAACTTCAAAATTAAAAAAAAAATAAAATATTAATAATGGAATAATTATTTTAGTAATTAAAATTTATAAATTTTCATATGATATGCTTTTTCAAAAGTTTAATAGATTTGATATATTTTAAGTTAAGATTATATATTTTTATAAATTATTAATTGATATTTTAATTTATATTTTATAATATCATATTTATTGTTTAATAAATATAAATATTATTTATCAAACATTTAAGAATTAAATTTTTAGTTGAATTTTTTGTTAATGTTAAAAAATAAAAATAGTAAAATAGAAAAAATGATATAATAATTCAAATATAATAGTTGCATATGCTTTACACCTTACACTTTAATAGATAATAAAATAATATTGGCTTTTTGCATGTTTTAATTTGTAAAAATCTATATAATATTTGCCTTGGACTCTTGATTGATGCATTATTAATAAAATTGCATAATATCTACATGTCTTGCTATATTAATTATAATATATTTCTTCATATATATATATATATATCATTTAAATATAAATTCCTATGTATTTATATTTATTTATAGTTGTTTTGATATTAAACTTAATGCTATTAATATATTTATGGAATTCGTGTGCATTTTCTTAGTGTATCCAAGCTTTTCCATATTTTTTTCGTTCGTATCCATGTGTTTCCCAAGCATATCCGTATCCAAATTATCCGATACGATACCCGATACCAATACTTTAATCCTTGGGCTGAACTAATTTAAACAAAAATTCAGTCCTTTATAAAATTTTTGGGTTCATTTCTGCATTAACCAGCTGATTTAATTTTTAAGTTCTTTTCTTCTTTGTTGGTAGCTAGACAAGGAAGAAACTCAAGTCTCTCTAACAGTCCGTGGATTGCTATTTTAAGGTCTTCTTAGCCTCTTATCCATGGTAGAACCCTAGAAGGAGGAGAAAAATATTTCTAGTAGACCAAGATAAAATTAGGGTCTCAACCAATCTATGTTAAATTGGACTAAGAATAGAGGAAAGAAGTGAATGGGGGTGGCAGGCTCCTCTTTCCTGGCTTAAAACTGAGATTTATATTAGGTTATAAAGATATACATGGTGACAAAAATGCCTTTTATTTTGTATCAGTAAGAAAAGAGAGAGTTTGAAACTACCCCACTTTCAAACTAACTTCTTATAATGGCTATTTAGCTCAGAAGGCACTTTTTTTTTTCTTTTCTGTTTTCACGGCAAGCCATGATTACTGTACAGTTTCTTATGGAAGGGTCGATCAAAACGATTGAAAAAGAGCGAGAGTGATGTGAGACACACCACTGCCTTTTCTTATTTCATAGTTGTGTTTGATTGCAGTGCAATTTTATTTACACTAGTACAAATGTATGGGAGTGTAAATGTAAAAAATGCAAATTTTGGTGTACTTTTGTTTTGAATTTTATTTTATTTTGTTTCATGTCTTTAATTTACTTTATTTGTACTGCAATCAAATAAAATAAGCTAAATTTTGAAATAAAAATATATCAAAATTTACACTCAAATCATTTGCACTGCCAAGGTTTTGCATTAGTGCAAATTTATTTAATTGTTTTTTTCTGATTTTTGCACCGCCTTTTTCTGATTTTATTTAATTGTTATTTCTGATTTTTTTTTGATAAATAGTCCTTTTATTTTTCTGATTAGGAGGCTTAGCCGCGTTCTTGAACAGAAACAAAACTCTCCTCCTCCACTCCAGGGTCCTTATGGTTATAACCCAACTACTTGCTTAAAAAGTGAAGTGAAGGTCGGCGTTTTCGATCAAATGACCCAACCAAACCCATGCTCTTGATCCTTGTCGTAATACACCTACTAGGACTCAACTCCATTCTTGTATTGACTCATAACAAAGTCAGTCCTGTAAGGCTGAAACCATTACTATTTTTGAATGCAATTCAATTGGTTTGTCAGTTAAACCAACGCTCTGGATGGGTTCCATCAAACCACTGAACTAGTTTTAAACCATTGGTCTCAGTCGTGCTGGTTTTTAAAAGCACTGGTGCAAATATATGCTAGATTCATGGCTCATGGAGTTGCACTGGGTATAATTGAGAGTTGTGACATTAGATCAGAGACTACAAGTTTGGATGTCAAGAAATCACCCTTTCGGTACAGATCCAAATCCAAACTTCGAAAAATCTAGTGCCACGGAAGATTTGATTGGTTGTTTGACTTGTTTCCAACACCACCTAGGAATCTTTCAAGTTTTAGTAGCAAGCTTCATCCCTGACAGAGCCCTTGGAGATTTTGGATAGGAATCAATGACCATTCATTCCAGAAAACATAAGTCTCTATTTCAAAAGAAAAAAAAAAAAAAAAAGTGCCTTCCAAGAGAGATGCCATAACAATGATGGAGGCGGCAAAAGCCTTGGAGGAAAAGTAACAGTAGCAGTTGTGGCAACAATGCTCTCAAAGACCCTCACCTGTAACAAGGATTCTGTTGAAACAAAGATGAGTTGCTTCAGGCCAATTTTTTTTTAATTAATTTTTTTTTTTTATGTAATTTTTTTCTTGTCAAATTCTGTATCACGGTCCAAGATGGTTCATATTTAGAGAATGGTGCATATATGGAAAAAGGGTCTTAATCTTTTCAATGTTTATCAATTAATCTCTATTTTTTATGAATTTGAATTCTTAGAAATTTAAAGATAAACTTGAGGTATAAACCAACTATATATTTTGCACAAGTGAATGTGTAAATGGGACACACAAGTGTTATTTTGCACAAAAGAATGTGTATATGGGGCTCACAAGTGCTAAATGTACATTTGGATGTGTCAATGGGTCCGTCACAAGACATTTCATAGGTGCATTTTCGGTCCTGTTTGGTGCGTCTTTCCGTGCAGTTTTTTGGCTGTTTATAAGCCGAGAAGACCGATTTTCGGTCTATTTCCATTTGGCATGCAGAAGATCTAACTGCCAAAAGATGGAATGCCAAAAAGATGCAAAAAGCCCATTTTGGGCTGATTTTGGGAAGCTCCAAATGAAGATTATCACGTCTTTCGTGTTTTATTTTCGTGTAGAAAGACGCATGTCTACCAAACGTGCTTTGAGCTGCTCAGATTTCATGCAAAAGTTGAATGCGTTTTTTGAGTGTCAGAGCTACCAGAAGATCTTCCCAAAAAGACACACCAAAAGGGCTTGCATTTAAATGTTCAACACTTGTTTGTTGGGCTATATATGCTTACCAAACAATTTTTCGGTTTTAGCTTTAAAGAAGATCTATTAAAAAAATTGCAACCAAACAGTCTTTGGTCTTTAAATATCTACCCGTAAAAGCTCGTCAATCTTTTAAAATCTTCAGCTTTCGGAAGATCTTCTTAAAAAGACTTGCCAAACACCTCCTACAACATAAGCCTAGGCTCATTAACCTAATGAGAGCCTAATGGGGATGCCACCCAAGATGAAACTCTCTTCATAGTCTTCAACTTTCAAACCTTTCAAACTCTTTATATTGCTCTCTTACTTACCTAAGATCCTAGGCTCATACAGTTAGCAACTCAGCCTACCAAACACTGCTCTCTCTTCATTTACTTGAGCATTGGAGTGCTCCTCCTCAAGGAATCACCTCCAGGCCTCTAACTTTTCTGTGTGTATGTTGTTGGGCCAACTCAATTTGTCCATCTTAGCAATAAATTCATCTATTGCTTGTCTACATCAGCTCGAATGCATTAGATTAGCATCATCCGTGGGAAATGCAACAAAAAGTCTTCAGCTCTACACATCTTACCACTTTTGACGACAATGCCTCCAAAGAACCACTCCACTGGCTGCTTTGTCCGCTTTGGCAACAACTCTCCTAGGGCCTCTCACACTAGAAACAATGCATCCCCACCCCAGTCACTTAGGTGGTTCCCCATACTATAGTAATGAGCTGAGAATCTTATTGCCACTCTGCATGGTGAAACTAGGGGTGAGCAAAAAAAAATCGAAAAGCCCAATCGATCGAAAAAACCATTCGATTTGGTTTCGGTTAACCAATATAAAAAACCAACGGATAACCAAACCGATCAGTATACATATATTTATATATATATATATGTATATCATATATATTTTATATTTTTTATATATGATAATTAAATTAATAAATATGAATTATATATTTATAATATATATTATAAAAACTAAAAAACTAAACCAACGGTTAACCAAATTAGTCAACCGATTAACCAACTGGTTTCGGTTCGGTTCCAGTTACCGATTTTCCAAAAACCGGTACTACCTGCCACCAAACCGTGAGCACCCCTAGGTGAAACATCTCAGCCATCCAATCAGACTGCGCAAGATGCCAACTATTTATTTGTCATCCAAAACCATAAAGGCTGGTCTCCTTCACCTCACCCCATAGCGCCAGGCTCAAAACCCCTGGAACCCTTAGAATTCTAGTGCTCGGATACCCATCAAGGAGTGCATCGTTGCCCAAATTGCTAGACACAAGGGAGTGAATTGGGTATAACTAAAAACTTGCCCCCAAAAAATAAGAACCTTCTTGAATGACTGAAATTGTGTGCAGCGGAATGAAGGCTTCGTGTGTGCATTTTATTAAATGTTACAGTTAAACAGAGTGAATGGATAATAACAGCAAATAACTTGTAGCTAAGATGTAAATGAACAAGAGGATAAAGCACAAGCTGCAAGAATATGGAGTTTTGTAAAGTAAATCTGTAAGAGACTCAAATAACTACAACCAGTGCAAGTAATAATTTATTGTAGCTATCAAAAGAAAATAAGAAAGATAGAAAAATAATATTTGCAAATATTTTCTTTGTGCAAGTGTAATGCAGTTGGTGAAATGCAAGGAATAACAACAGAAATTTGAGAGCAATAATAATGTAAAACACAAAGAAAAAAGAAGAGACAACACACAAATTTTATAAAGGTTCATCCAACCTTTCCTATATATCTTCCACCTCATATAAACTCCTAAGGATTTCTACTAATCACCAGTTGGACTTGCAAGTGCTACCAAAGCCTGTACAACTAGCAGGACTTCTGAGTGTCTGCCCAATCTAAATCGATAGATCTTGTAGGTCTCTACCAAACCTTGTTTGCCCTTTTTCTCCCTCACCTCCTCTTGCTAGATCAACCACTGTTACTAGTTCGCATCATCCAACAAAGAGCCAACACGGCTAGGGCTGCAACTGTAAATAAGTCGGAGTAGATTCAAATTGAATCTGAATCCGATCTGATAACAGCCAGATTCAAATACCTCCCTTGATCCTAACAAATCAGATTGGATTGGAAAAGCTGATTCGTTTAGTTAATGATCAAATTCGGATATACCCCAATCCAATCCGCCAAGACATGATCTGATCCATTAGTTATGAAATATTATATGTTATATATTGTTTATATATTATATATGTATAGTTTATGTATTATTAATATAATTGTATATTATATAACTAATATAATATATTGTTTATATTATATTTTAAAATGTTTATTATAATTCTAATTAAATCCGATGTCAGATAAAATATTCATATTCGAATTTGAATCATACTTTTGAAAATCCAACAGATTCTTATCGTATTCGGATCAGTTGGGTTTCTTATCAGATTGGATCAAATATACCCTTTACCAAATCCGATCCGATCTATTTCGAGCCCTAACCACCGCCACTAGGGCTCCATAAAATCATAAGTAATGAGGATAGGTTTTATACAAACGAATCTAAAATTCAAAACAAGAATGAAGAACCTTGGATGAATCACTTTTTTTTTGCCACCATTGCATCCAACTAGTTATTTTCCTCGTAACATTTTTGTTATTGTTTCTGAGTGATTGTTACCCATATCTCTCTAAATCATGATTGATTGATGGATGAGTGGAAGTAGAGAGAACACTGAAAAATGTTTTTCAAAAGTAGAAAAAAAATGAAAGGAATAACCAAGAACAGAGCCGTAGTGGTTAAGAGGAAAGAAACTGTATAAAAGAAACACATGGAGAAAAGGATGGAACTTCAGGAAGAAAGATGGGAACATAATGATACCACATAAAGAAGATTTCCATCTTCCTAAAAGTTTCTTTTTATTTTATAGGCTTCTTATGTGAACTAAGTGTTGGAAATATGGGGTCATAGATACTTGGAAGAGAAGCTATGAAGCGTGCCTAAAGACACTGTCTTTAGAACGCTATTTGCCCTCACTCAGATTTACTAAGGTTGCTGTCGGGTTACAGGCAAATCTATTCACAGGATACAACAGAGCCTTGGGTGAGAGTCTGCAACCAGCAAAGTTGAAGAGTCTCCAAAAAAACCTTTTGTGAGATCATAGCAGATCGAATAGAGAGAGACGAGTGGTTTTCGAAAAGATTGTGTTCAACTACTTGATTCACATTCCTTAAGTAGTTTCTAAAGAATTATAGAGAAAAAGAAGGTGTTGGTTCAGAAAAGGCTCTTTGAATAGTCACAATTAAAAACATTGTGAGTGTTAAAGGTAGTTAACAATTAATGACTATTAACTTTGAATAGTGCCTCTTGATCACACTCGATCAAATCGTGACCGTTGAAATCTTCAACGGTCAGCCTCGCACCAAAAGTCAAAGTCACTTTACGCAGAACCACACGAGTGCGAGCAAAGTGCACCTCTAAAGCGTCTCATTGTGCCGCACACATTGCGCAGTATCAGCCCTTTTTTTAATTTTTTAATTTTTTTCAAAACCGGTTCAAGGAGGCCGGTTTAAGGCTCCTCCACCCCCTGAACCGGTCAGAACCCCGATACACCCCCAAATCTTATCCGATCTGATTTAATTTTTAAAATTTAATAAATTATTAAAAGAAAAAGAAAGTATAACCTTTTAAATAAAGAAAACCAAAAAATACAAGTATTTTTTCAATTATATTCATCATATATATACATGTTTTTATAAAAAAATTACAAAAATGTAATACAAATAGCATGCTCATAAATAAAGATTAGATCGGATAGGGGGTTGATCCAATTTCGATCCAATCCAAAAATCCAAAAAGGGGACATCCAGATCCAACAAAATGGGATCATACTTTGGATTAAATTGGATCATGATCTGATCCATTTGCATCCTTAGAGATCTTTAAAGTGCTACCTGTTTTAGAGAGTCTTGAAGTGTCTTCATCGCATCATGCGAGATCTGGATTCACTATGATAGTTCCAAACAGGTCTTTGTCTTTTAGAAATTAAAATGCTTAAAAAAAGAGATACAAATACCCAATTTAAAAGAAAATAATGAACCTACCAGCCATAAAAACCTCCACATTTTTAGAGAAGTAATTTAGAGAAGAAAACCTGTCATATTCCAAGAATAAATTGCATTTACATTAGAAGCTAGCAAAGTAGTGAAGAGAGTTGTGGACGCCCCTCTTCCGGTGCGATCACTATTTCAACCTAGTCACCTATATCACTATCATCTAATTATTTTCTTTCTGAATTATTACATTAAAAATGCATGTCAAGTATCTTTTACGAGTCCTACTTGCCAAAGGTATATTGTTAAGCTCACCCACTAGATAAGGTTGGCCATAAATTCTTTGCTTCTCTATACATAATACATAGTCATGTATGAATTTAGGAAAATTTGTTTTAATTTATAGAAACACCATAAGAAAAAAAAAGTGAAGTATTTTCTAGTTTAAAAGTAAATTGGAGAAGCATCATTTATCTTTCTAGTTGATGGGTACCAGTTCAACAATATGGGTTGAATGAGTCGCATTGTTAAGACAATATTGAAATCAAAACTCAAATTGGAATATTAGGGCATGTAACTAGGGATGCAACTTAGGCTGGGTTAGCCTGAACCCAGATTAGAAAATTAGGGGAGGGTTGGGTTGGGTTAGGGTTGAGGCCTTGACTAACCTAATTTAATCTGACTTAATTTCATATCTGCATGTATAAATATTATATAAATATCTATTGGGCAAATTTCTTAAGCTACCTTTGTTTAGTTAATTGGCAAACTATACCTTTACTATTTAACTATTGTCTTAAATCACCTCTATTGTTTCTGATAATTATCATCGTCGTAAACTTCACTTTAGTACCCTAAACTTTGGGGGTAGTGTCAAGCTAGTACCCAAACTTCCAAACGTGTCGCTAAAGTAACTAACTTTCAAAAAGTGTCAGGTTGGTCCATATTGTTAATCAACTGTCAATTATCTGTTGAAAATGTCAAAACTATCATTCAAAAGAAGACATTGTTCATTGTCTTCTACCTTGAGACTAAACCGGTTAAGGTGTTTGAGATTTTAGACTAATGAAATCATTACCTTCTACATTTAGATCTGAAACACATTCTTGTCTAGTTATTTCTTTGCTTTCAGTTATTGTTTCTCCCTATCATATTGCATATTTTTTCTCTTTTTCTTTGAAGATAACAGGTTCAGTCTAAAGGTAGAAGACAAATGAACAATGTCTTTTTTTGAAGGGTAGTTTTGGCATTTTCAACAAATAACTGACGGTCGGCTAATAATAGGGACCAACTTGACACTTTTTGAAAGTTTAGGTATTGTAGTGACGCGTTTGAAAGTTTGGGTACTAAATTAACACTACCCCCAAAGTTTAGGGTACTAAAGTGAATTTTTCCCTAAATTGTAATGGAACATATGAAATGTCCATTTTTCCCTTAAGTTGCAATAGCATATCTGTAATGCCTCCCCCTTTCCTTCATTCTCTCTCTTGCTCTCTCTATCTCTCCTCTCATTTAGTTATCTTTTTTTTGTCTTTGTTTCGGATTCCTGTAACAACTAGGCAGCTATGGTGCTGATCTTGGAGAAAGCAAGGGCAGTCTTGGAGAAACCATGACCATTGCCTCCACTGATCTCATCGCTGCAACTCGGTGATTATTTGCAGAGGGCAAGGGCAACCGATCTCATCGAACCTGATGAGATTGTGTAGGTGGCAGCTTATGACCACTCCCACTTCCTAAGTTTTTAGGTGTGATGTTCAATCTCACCTAAAGGGCTGATTGAACATGGTAGAAATCCCCGGTGGCGATGAACTGGCAGAAGATGGATGCGATGAATACATAGCATCAACATGATGCATATTTACTAATGAAATTAAACCCAATCCTTGAGAGTTCAAGCATTTACAAAGTTTCTATGTAAAATAAAGGTAACTATTTTGGTTTATGGATGTTTGCAAAAACCTTAGAACCACACCATTGTATTTCCTTGATACCGTCCCATAACTTCTTTGCCATGATGCATATTTAGTAATTAGGAGTAAAATTTATCTGGATATTTTTTTTAATTTATTTCTTTTTTGTAAGTAGATGGTTTTGCAGACTTTGAAATCTTTAGGCATTTATAGAGAGTTAGGGTCTGTTCGTTTCCTCTTAACTCTTATCTCTTAAGAGGAATCTTTTAATTTTAAGAGAAAAATGATTGTTCGTTTCCTCTTATCTTTTATCTCTTAAAGTGCAATTATACAACCTTTTTTTTCCAATGATACCCTCAAAAAGACAAACAAAAACTCTCATATATGGGGTCAAAATGAATATTTGATAATTTTTAGAATTCAAAATTCATAATTTAGAACAACATTCTCTACATTCAAAATTCAGAGGAAAGAAAAGCTCACCAATACCAATATACCTCTTAATGTAATTATTGTACTTTTAGATGTTAGACTTCAGAGCAAACGAGCATGCCCTACGTTTGGTCTTCTCTTAGTTCTTGATGGTAGAATTTGGGGTGGGTGAGGGATCTCGTCGATAGTCTCGAGTACATTCACAACAGCATTGGCTTAAAAGTGTGTTTCGTTCATAACCACATCAAGAGTAGTAACGTGATCATCACGGATCCTCCGCTCAACGCCAGAATCCACTACTTCGGTACTATTGAACTGTGTGGAGAAATCCCCAAAGACAATCCAAAAGAAAAAGAGCGGGGAGATTATGGAGGAGAAACCATCGTCAAAATATAAAGGATCAAACAATCGGGTGATGAAAATCGAAGGGACGAGAGGGTACATGGCGCCAGAAAGGGACAAGGGGGTGTCAGTGTTGGTGTTCTGCCACTACATCGAGAGGAAGTGGATAAGGGTAATATTGAGGTTTAAAAAAAATTTAAACATCGTGGTGTCACATTGTGTGTATCGCTACAATACGGTACGTACGTATCGCACCGTATCGATTGATACAGACCAATACATGCGATACACAAATATGCACGCAACTTCTATCCTAAAAAAACATTGCATCTAACGCATTTCTAACCCAAGTCTTACGATTTAGAATGGTTAGCAATTTAAGCCACTAAGCCACCTTTTACTTTGTGATGATAAATGAAATACAACAATTTGTCTTATCGTTATTGTAAACATACAATCTAAATAAATGTCACATCTTTATATTCAACGGTTCCAACTTAAAATTAAATAGAATAATATTAAAATTTAATATTTATATATATATAAATAAAATAAATAATCTATCAATTTTATATTTATACCGAAAATTGATTTTTTTACTTAATAAATTATACAAATAAAAATACTAATAATAGAATAATTATTTTAGTATTTAAAATTCATACATTTGTACTTAAAATTCATATATTATATAATTTTTATAAATTATTAATTGATATTTTAATTTACACTAAATAATAACATATTTATTATTTATAAAAAATAAAAATATTGTTTACAAAATATTCAAGCATATAATATTATATTGAATCTATTAAATACACTAATTTAAATTTATATTAAAATGATTTAATTATTTCAGAAAAAAATTATTGAAATAAAAGTGTTAATAATGGAATAATCATTTTAGTAATTAAAAATTATGATTTTGCAATATTATATGCTTTTACAAATTTTAATATATAGATATGAAATATTTTAAGTTAACATTATATATTTTATAAATTATCAATTGATATTTTGATTAACATTTTATAATAACATATTTATTATTTACAAAAATAAATATATTGTTTATCAAACATTTCAAAATTTAATATTTGGTTGACTTTTTTCTACTAATATTGAAAAGTAAAAATATTAAAATAGAAAATATTTGATATAGTAATTAAAATATAATAGCATTTGTTTGTGTCTTGGAATTAAATAGAATATAACATAATAATGGTTTTATGCATGCATTAATTTGTAATGATCTATATGATGTGAGTCTTAGACTCAATTTGGGAGGAGTACAAATACAAATTTGTACAGTACAAATACAAGTAAAATAATACAAAATATAAGGTTTTGCACTCTAGATAATTGCATTTGAACTCCTTCCAAATCGAGCCTTAGACTCCTGATTGATGGATTATCAATAAAGTTGTATGATATCTATGCATTCCAAAATATTAATTGTAATATATTCCTTTATATATACCATTAAAATATACATTTCTTATGTATTTATATCTTATTTGTGGCTATTTTGATTTTAAAGCTAGTGTAATTGATATATTTACGAAATTTGTATCTATTTTTAGTGTATCCATGTGTTTTCATATCTTTCGTTTGTATCAATGCATTTTCAAAGCGTATCTGTATCCGTATTCGTATCCAAGGTATCTGATACGATACCTGATACCGATACTTTGATCCTTGGGGGTGGTTTAAGACAATAGTTAAACAATGAGAGTACAGTTTGTTAATTAGTTAAACAGTAGGGATAGCTTAAGAAATTTTCCCATATGTATGTATGTATGTATGTATGTATGTATGTATGTATGTATGCATATGCAACTGAGCATCCATAAATATATATATTTATGTATTTATATATTTTTTATTGTAAGCATTTATGTATTTATGTATGCATTAAATACATATTTATCTATCTATACATGTATGTATATATATTGTATGTCAAAAATTTTAAGTTTAAACACAAATTTTTCCCCAAAACATGATAGTCATGTTCTTTCACACAAAAATGCTGATGTTGAATTAACATAAACCCTAGAGTTTAAGAAATAAATGCATTTAACAGAAGTAGAGAAATCGGGCCAACCCGAGACCAACCCAACCTAAAGTTTTAGGGTTGGGATTAGGGTTGACCTCAACCCGACATAACCCAGCCTGACTTGCACACTTGCATGTAACTTAAAATTCATATGAATGTAAATGCAACGTAAGAGAAAGAGAGAGAGATAGAGAGGAATAATTGAAGAAGAAGAAAAAAAGAAGAAGGGAGGTTTCCTAGTTACCGACTAGACGCAGGCTGTCTCTCTATCTCTCTACCCCTCTTTAGTCTTTAGTCTCATCTTACCTTCGATTGCTTGATCGACTGATTGGTCAATCAATTTGAGTATCTAATTTATTTTAATAAATAGAAATTATGACATAAAAGTTGATATTAAAAATTGGCACAAACAATATTCTCGTAGATTAGGTTGAACAGTTCAACAATTTGAACATCCTTGGTTCCTTGCATATGGGGTTTTGACTATGTCAACAGGTTTTCGGATTAAACCAGATCGTCTGGCCTCCAGCTCCAAGTGACAGGTTGAACGGTTCAACCGTTTAGCTCAACAACGGGTTGAAAAACTTTAGTCTAATGATCTGGGAAGTCATAGACAAGTAGAACAAAATAAAAGGTGAAACTTTAATTTTATGCCAATCAGGCATATTGTGTCATAGCATGAAGGATACAATTCACATGGTCTTTTTTCTTTCATGGGAGCACTCCCGTCTGTCATCACTCAAACATAAGTTTACTCTAGGCCTCTAGCATAAAATTGGGGAATATGGTTTCTAATAACTCTTTTCATCTCTCAAAATCCCTATTGTCCATGAAAATCATTCAAAAATTTTGGATCTGATGGTATGAAAGGAAATAATTATTGTCTTGTCAATATGTCATTAACCAATTTCTCCAAGGGAATTGAATGTGCAGCCAATTTCCCTCTCATATGTTCAAACAACCTTGAAGCATCATCTGTTCTACCAATATTAATCATTCCATTAATCAATGTATTAAAGCTAACCAAATCTGGCTTGCACCCATTCCTGAACATTGCCAAAATAAGCCTACATGCTTCATCAACTTCACCTATATTACACAATCCATCCAAGAGGCAATTGTATGTGATCACATCAGGTGATAAGCGCTGCTCGGTTTCCATCTGATTCACAAGCTTGAATGCCTCTGACACCTTCTCCTCCCTGCCAAGCCAATGAACCAATATATTATAAGTCACAACCGAGGCCTCAATCTTCCTCTCTTTCATTAGGTTGAAGACTTCCCAAGCTTTCTGACCTCTTCCATGCTTATAAAGCATCTGAATTACAATGTTCATGGTAATTTCATCTGGTTCCTTTAGTCCCAGGAAAACCCCATAAGCTTCTTCCCACCTACCAACTTCATCTAACCACTTAATCAACTTATTCCATGTACAAGTATCAACTGTAACACATGACTTGTTGATTCTCTTAACCAAATCAATTACTTCAAAAACCTTACCCTGCTTAATAAGCCCATATATACAAATCCTATAACTGCTTTCACTAGCTTCAATACCACTTCTACTCATCCACTTCAAGAAGACATATGCCTGTAAACCTTCACCTATATCACTATAGTATTTGATGAACAAGTTAAAACTGCACAAATCAGGGATGCACCCCAGAACCATCATCCTACCAAGAACCCCCAAAGCCTCTTTAATCTGTCCGAGGTCCAAATAAGCTTTGATAATTGTGTTATATACATAGGTATTGGGTTTGATGGTTCTGCTCTTCTCAATACATTCTAAGACCAAAATGGCTTCATCAATTTTCTTTGTGGCACATTGTGATTTCACCAGTGAACTATATGTTACAACATCTGGGTTGATTCCATCCGATTTCATCTTCGACCAAAGTTCTTGAACATGTTCTTCATGACCAGCTTCTCCAAGTTTGTCAATCAGGGTATTATAGCAATAGGTATCAGGTTTGCAATCATAACTGGGCATTTCATGAAGGAGATGGAATGCTTGGTCAACCATTTTGAAGTCAATAAGGATCCGAATGATGACAGTGAAGGAAATTATATCTGGTTGGTGTGTTTCTCTCATTTTGTTGAACAGCTCCAAGGCTTCAGCAGCATGACCGGAATCACCAAGGAATTTGATGAGGATTGTGTAGGCCACAATGTCAGCGAAGGGGCCAAGTTTGAAGATTTGTGCAAGGACTTGCATGGTTGCAGGATTTGTAGTCATTGGAAAGAAATTTGTAGGCCTCTGTCGAAATTTAAAAGGAGCAGTTGATTTGGTTATGACTGAATGAGTTCTGGTGCTTGGCAAGGATTTGGTTGGTTTTGGCGGGAATTTGGGGTATCCCATTGGTTTGGTTGAAATTGGATGAATCCCTCTGAGCGAGCAATCTGAATTGGTGGATGATTCAGTTGAGAAAATGCGAGTGTTCCCATGAATGATTTTTTGTATAGAAGATGGGTCGGTTGAGATTGGACGGATGCTCTTTGGCGGGAAACTGGGGTCATTTGGAGCAATGGTTGAAACTAGATGAAGGCTTCTAGGGTTGAGCTTTGACAAGTTTGGGGAATAAAATGAAAGCACATTACTTGTTTCTGGCTGAATTTTCAGGAGTTCTAAAGAAGATAACAATGGAGATTTAGAGTGATACAACTCTACCATTTCATTTCATTCCTCCATATAAATCCCACCACAAATTAATTCAAGAAGAAGTTGAACAAGATTCAGATATTTTGGGGAAAGATTTCTTCAGAACATGAAAAGCTGAAGTCCAGTTGCACAAATATAGACAAATGTGAAGAAGACGGAATAAGTAGAGTGGAGTGCCAGTCTGTTGCTGCTTACCTTTCTATTTCTGCAAGATGCGGTTGGCCTCTGAGCTTCTGATTTTCTGCTAAAACTGGATGTGAAATGAAACACTGGCCGGGCATGGCCGTTGGAGAACACTCCTCCATCAACATTATCCATATTGAAAATTTTAAATCTCCGGAGCCACCCATCCAGCCTACGCTACAAGACAACTAGGCATCTTCCCTTATCTGCTCCTCCTCGCTCAGTCATTTGGACCATGGATAGCACCGGAATGGGGTCTGTTTCAGTTCGCTTCTGACTTCTGAGTAAGGATTGGGCCAATGCTGCTCGACCGTCACCCCACTCGAACCTATGCTATGATAGAGACCGAGAACCAAAAAGTGAGAGTAAGAGGGCCCAATCAAGGGATTGGATTGTATGCAGCATCCATCGATCTGAGTTTTGGGAGGTTCAGTAAACCTTATTAATCGAATTCATACGGTAGTAGGTTTTAATCTCGGGACAGGTTTCATAGTTATTGCTTCAAGAACCTCTTGATTCTTGATTCAGACCAATTCCTTAACCTTGAGAGGACGGACGGACTTGATAGTAGGATTTTTTATGTCCAGATCAGATTTCACGCTTTATATGAGGGCTGGGCTCGGGTTCGAATCTGAACATTTTCTATTAATAAAGAGGTAAAGCTTGGCACGGCCCGGCTCATGAAGAGCTCTACTCTAACTTAGAGGGGAGAAACTCAGGTTATCTTGTAAAATAGGGCAGTCAATAGGGTAGGTCTGGGCTGGATCAGGTAGATCCAATCTTAAACCAATAAGAAAGCACACAAACCCGGTCCAACCTGGACTTTGAAGGTTTGTAAGTTTTAAGCCTAGAAAACCCTATTATTACCTGAGTTTATCAGGTCTGACCCGGTAAGAGTTGAATATGCCTGACAAGCCTTTGATATTTTTGACAGAAAAAAATGCTAATTGTTTTGCTCCCTCTCTCTCTCTCTTTCAAAATTTCTTATATATCCCCTAGAAATGATAACTAAACCATGAGAAACATATAGAAAATGTTGGGGAGATATTTATGTCATGTGCTGGTCAGCACGTATAAAACTAGTCCTGACCCTATTGTAAATTTGTAACCTCAACTTAAAATGTAGACCAATAGATAATCAGGAAATTGAACCAGACCCGGGTCGAGAATCGGGCCGGGTGAGGAAAAATAAAAATGAAAGGAGGGACAAATTTAAATGAATTTGTATAAATATTGTTGGCTACAAGCACATGAGGAACCATGTATTTGTCATTTGCTTGAAGTAGGTAACAATAGAGGGATGACTTCAAGTATGTCCTACCAACCACAATCTGCACCAGCTAATCCGGTATTAGAAAACCATTTATTTGGCCAAGTAGAACCTTTCAACCCCAATTGATGGACGTTTAGTAAACCCTAAACCACATATCAGGGACCTGTTATCTCCAATTCACATCAAGATAATGGATCTTTATGAACTGTTTTTATCCTAAATAGGTGCAGAATTAAGCTCAAACATGCCCAGATTATGATATTGTCACTAATAAATAAGAGCCATTGACATTTTTCATTAGCTTGGGACTTGAGAGTGCAGAAGTCTCCATGAATATTGTTTGTTTGTTGGTCAGATGGATTTAGGCACATTAGCCTCCACTCTTGTCTATGCCTTTCTGTTTGGCACAATCGTTTGCCTGAGGCTATGGCTGATGAAGTCATTGCAGAGCAAGGGAAGGCTGCCTCCAGGCCCACCAAGATGGCCTATCTTTGGCAACCTTCTTCAATTGGGCCCCCTCCCACACAGGGACTTTGCTTCCTTCTGTGAGAAGTATGGGCCGTTGGTCTATCTTCGACTTGGGAGTGTTGATGCTATCACCACGAATGACCCCGAGATCATCCGTGAAATACTTCTCCGACAGGATGAAGTATTTGCTTCTCGACCTCGAACCTTAGCTGCAGTACACCTAGCTTATGGATGTGGTGATGTAGCATTGGCTCCATTAGGGCCACAGTGGAAGAGAATGAGGAGAATATGCATGGAGCACCTACTGAGCATCAAGCGGCTCGAGTCATTTGCGGACCATCGTGCTCGCGAAGCTCACCATCTCGTTCAAGACGTATATGATCGGTCTCAAACCGGGAAGCCTGTTAACTTGAGACAAGTCTTGGGAGCCTTTTCCATGAACAATGTGACAAGAATGTTGCTAGGGAAGCAATATTTTGGCATTGAGTCAGCCGGTCCTCAGGAAGCAATGGAGTTCATGCATATCACTCATGAACTGTTTTGGCTTCTAGGGTTGATTTACTTGGGTGATTACTTGCCCATATGGAGGTGGCTTGACCCTTTTGGGTGTGAGAAGAAGATGAGGGAAGTGGAGAAGAGAGTGGATGAGTTTCATATGAAAATAATTGAAGAACATAGGAAAGGGAGAGAGAGGAAGAAGGAGAAGAAAGGAGAGGATGATGACAGGGAGATGGACTTTGTTGATATCTTGTTGTCTTTGCCTGGTGAACAAGGGAAGGAGCACTTGGAAGATGCAGAGATTAAAGCTCTAATTCAGGTAAGACTCTCACAAAACAAGCTATCACTATTTCTTCTTCTTTTATTGTCTCTGGTTTGTTCACATTGTACAAAATTATGTACTGTCTATGAGGCCCATTTCAACTGGCAATTGGGCTGTTTGGTCCATTATGGCCCATTAGGTAATTAATGAAGGGGAATCTATGTAGTGACTGCACCCTAGTTAAATTTGTAGGACATGATAGCAGCTGCTACAGATACATCTTCAGTAACAAATGAATGGGCCATGGCAGAGGTGATCAAGCATCCAGAAGTCCTTGGCAAGGTCCAGGAAGAACTAGACTCTGTTGTCGGCCCAAATCGCATGGTTTCTGAGTCTGATCTGGCCCATCTCAACTACTTGAGGTGCATTGTTCGTGAAACCTTCCGAATGCACCCAGCTGGGCCCTTTCTCATTCCACATGAATCAATTCGTCCCACAAAGATCAATGGCTATGACATTCCTGCCAAGACTCGAGTCTTCATCAACACTCATGCTCTTGGACGGAACACCCGAATTTGGAATGATATCGACGAATTCCGACCGGAAAGGCATTTGCCGGCAGATGGAAGCCGAGTCGAGATAAGTCATGGAACTGACTTCAAGATTTTGCCATTCAGTGCTGGCAAGAGGAAGTGCCCTGGTGCACCACTGGGGCTCACCTTCGTCCTCATGTCTCTGGCCAGGCTATTCCATTGCTTCGACTGGATTCCGCCGGAGGGATTGAAACCAGAAGACATTGATACAACTGAAGTGTATGGGATGACCATGCCCAAGGCCAAGCCCTTGATGGCTATAGCCAGCCCACGCTTGGCAAAAGAAATGTATTGCTGACTGCTGAGTGAATAATCTTGATTGCAGTACGTAGCCAACTAATGGCTGGCTAGTTGGAGAAGCTTTGTTTGAATAAAATAACTTTAGGTATTGTTAGTTTGTTGTTTAGCTTTTTGCTTTTTGGGAACTTCATGGAATCCAAACAAAGCCTTATGGTATATTTTCAAGAATTGAATCTATGAAGTTATGCATAGAAAATTGAAACTATATTGGGCTTGGTTTAGTTCTCTGGCCCATAATTTAAAATTGAAAAAATTCTCAACCCAACCCAAAAGGTTTAATTTGTCTGTCATGGGCTTCTTCCTTCAAATTTCAAAGGCCTAGCTAGGCCTCCCACTTAGAGGCTAGATACTAAATTTTAATTCAAAATAAAAAATATATATATATTAGGAAATAATTCATGCTTTTTAATTACAAATCAAATATCATTTAATCTTCTTATTCAAGTAAATGGAATTTTTATCTGCTGACCCAAGCATCCATATTTTACCCCGTTAGTTAAGCGAGAGATCGGCTCCGATCAGGTCAGGGCAAACCTGTGTCCCCACCCTTCTAACACCCTTTTACAACCTTGCATTGAGAATATCTCCCCATCAAATAAAAGCACGCAAATAGAGAGATATTCTCAATGCAAGGCAATAAAGGCTGCTAGTTAGAATGTTGATTTAATTGAGTTACTTAAGACGATGCTTCTAACCTTATCCTTATCCTTACTTAAGCCGCGTAATTATAGATGGCTTCCGGTGCAAGGCGCAATTAAGCCGTGTAAAAGAGTGTTGAAGCCTGCTATATATATATATATACGATCTCTTCTTGCTGATCAGATCATCGTCTCAAGGCTAACTGCCAAAGCAACCGCAACCGACAGTTAGATAATTTACCAGTCTTCAGTAGTCTCTCTCCGGTACGTACTTGTTCCGATTTGCTTTCTGTCACCTCCTCCGGATCCGGCAATGGTCACCATGGTTGCACCGGCGGTGCGATGTGCCCTAGACGCTGCGGAAGAAAGGTTCAAGGCCCAGGACGTAGAAGGCGCGATCAAGCACGCCAACGCTGCCAAACAGCTTCATCCCCATTCGGAGGGCATCGATCAGTTGCTCGCTGCTTACAGCGTCCATCTGGTTGCTACAAAGAAGAGGAAAAGGAACGGCGACATGGATTGGTACGCGCTTCTCAACATCGCCGATTCTGCATCTGCGGACACCGAGACCATCAAGAGGCAATACAAGAGGATGTCTCTCATGGTTCACCCCGACAAGAATAGCTCCGTTGCTGCTGAGGGCGCCTTCAAGCTTATCTCTGAAGCGTGGAGCGTCTTGTCCCAACCCACCAAGAGGCGCAAGTATGATATTCGATCGGGTACCTACGCCCATGCACGTTCAACTCCATCTGCCGCTGCTCGACCTGCAGCGGCTGAGGCATCTGGTTCTAGTTTTCCGACGACGACGACAACGACGAGTGCAGCTTCCACGGCAGAGATCAAGCCGTGCCCTTGTTGCGGTAAGCCAGTGAGTCATGTAAAGGCCAACAACGGGTTCTTCTCTATTGTGTGCCGGGATTGTGGTTTTATTTTCAAGTACGTGAGTCCAGAATTCTACCAGTTGAGTACCAAGCGCAAGCCCGTGACCTTCTCTTACACCACGGATGAAGGAAAAGAGATCGAGATTAGAGCTTTCTGATGATACTTGGATGTTCACTCTTTCATTTTTTCTTCCCTTCATAAAATTTACTCTGTTGATCATCATTTTCTCAAAAACAAATAAACGATTATATTATGTCAATGCTCAAGCTTTCATCTTATCAGTTTAGGGTCTATATATTTGCTAGAATTTTTGGTACTAGGTTTGTATATGTTTGACTGTGATTGTTTTTACTGATTGATTAATTTGTTTATTTTTATCAGTGCATTTATGTAGGCTGTGTTTGGTTTTTGAAGGAAAGAATAGGGAAAAGGAAAGGAAAGGTAGGGAAACCATTACAAACCTTGTATGGGTTTCCCTACCTTTCCTCACATTTTCCTTCAAACCAATTAAACATAGCCGTAAGGTGTGAATTTGCAATGCACTATTAATTCGGACTGGAAATGCCATCAAACGAAGCCTCTACCTTAGGCTTTGTTTGTTTTTAATTTGCAAGAAAGGGTAGGGAAAGATCTGATTCTAATTAAGGCTCTATTTATTTGTACAAATTAATGGGCTGAGTGCAAATTTTAGATTGCTTTTCTTTCAGGTTTTACTTTATTTTGTTTGTTTGGGAGGAGTAAAATTGGAAGTAAAACAAGGTGCTTCAGATTCATTGCTCCTTTTACATGAGACAGTAGTATGAAGTTAGTGGAAAGTGGTGTAAATTTTGCATCAGCTAGGGATCTAAACCGTTGGTTCCATTTGTTCGTAGTGCAAATCTAAACCAGATATGAAAAATGTGCATCCATCTCAGATTTGCATGCGTTTATCTTTTACTATGACTTGCACCCACAAAATTTTGCGTCACTAATTTTACATCCTAAAATGATGCGAAATTAATATTGCATCCTAAGTGATGCAAAATTTGCACCACCTTCTTACTTCTATCATATAAAATGGAGACCAAATTGTTTTACTTCCCACTTTACTCCTACCACATAAACAACGTTCTTTTTTATCAAAAAAGAAAAAAAAAAACTTTATTTTAGTGGGAAAACATCATTATACTTCTCGCAAACAAATAAAACAAAATAGAACTTCAAACAGAACTAAACCAGACTTTGCATTTAACTCATTTGCACTCCCATCCATTTGAACCAGTGCAACTTTTGCTCTCAAACAAATAGAGACAATATGTTATAAAGAAATCCATACAAATCTGATCACCATGGCACATTGTATATTATAACTGCAAACCAACAGAGTCTAACTAATAAGAGGCCCTTGTCTTGTTATATCCAAACGACTAAAGGAGTCGTGTAGATCTCCTTTGAGGGCAGATTCTCCAAATTTAGAGAGACGTAGAGAGATAAATTGGACAAATCAAACTGTTGAAAAACCAAGGTCCTATTGAGTTCATCGTGCATCAAATAAAAAATAAATATATAAAAAAAAACAGATTGTTTCTCAAAATAAATATTAAAAAGAACACATAAAATAGATTGTTTCTCAAAATAAATATTGAAAAAAAAACACGTTCTTGATTATGTATGTGTTATTTGTGTTGAAAATTGGAACAAAAAATCTGGTTAATTAATATTATTATCCATAAACGGAATAATTTCTAGGGGAAATTCCTGATCGGTACCCTGAACTCTAGGGGTTGTATCAAGTCAGTCCCTGAACTTCAAAACAAGGTTTTAAAAATTGATCTAAAAACGGAACCGTTTTAGCTACCGGTTTTTAGGCCAACGGTTCGACCGTCCGGGTCGAACTGTTCGGATGGTTCATATTAGGAAAGGCCAAATAGTATATGAGTCATGAGAAATAGAGAAAGGAGGACTAGAGGAGTGGAGAAGAGTATTTTGTTGGCTGAGAAAGAAGAGAAGAAGGAAAGAAAGAAAGGAGAAAGGAAAAGAAGCGAAAGAAAAGGAAGGAAAGAAAAGGGAAGGAGGGAAGAAGAAGGAAGAGGAGGAGAATGATTCGACACTCACTGGTGACAGCAACAATGAGATGGCGACGGCGACGGCGATAACACAACGCAGATGACAGATCTCATACGAGTTCTCAGATCTTAGATCTGAGATTGATTTTTCATTTTTTTCTCAGATCTATATCTTCTTCTTCTTCTTCTTCTTCTTCCTAGATATCAGATCTGAGTTCGTGTCTCAGATCTGCAATTTCTCAAACCGCGAACCGCTATCCAGGTCAAACGAATTGACGATTCAACCGCCTGGGTCAGCGGTTTTTTGACTAAGTCAACGGTTTTTTACCCAAGAACGGGTCAGGGGTGAAACGGAACCGGTTGCTTGAACGGTTTCCGGGCCAAATGGTCCAACCATCCGAGTCAACGGCGGTTCAAAAACATTGCTTCAAAATGTGTCTATACAGTACCCTGAACTTTCATAAAATGTGTTTAATAGGTCCCTATCGTTAACAATCTGTTAGTTTTCTGTATCACGTGATGACATGTGCCACTTAAAACTTTTAAAATATCAAAACTACCCTTGAAAGAAGAGACTGTTCATTGTCTTCTACCCCAAACTTTTAAAATGTCTCTAATAGGCATGGTTTTTAAAACCGACCCAGAGACCGAACCGGTCAGGGGTTTGGTTACCAGGTCAAATGGTTGGTCCGTTCTAACAAAAAAATTAAACAAATTAAGAAAATAAAAAAAATGGTCAAAAACGTTCTAATGGTTAACCGCCCGGGTCAGCAGTTTGCTAACCAAAATCAATGATTTTTTTGAGAAATCCCGGTTTTGAGGAAAAACGAAACCGGTCACCTGACCAATTCCCAATTTTTTCAGTCCGACCATCCAATCCGGTCTAGTTTTGGAAACCATGCTAATAGGTCCTTGTTGTTAATAGTTTGTCAGTTCTTTGTATCACGTGATAACATGTGCCAATTAAAACTTTTAAAATATCAAAACTACCTTGAAAGAAGACGCTGTTCATTGTCTTCTACCTTGAGACTGAAGAGCTGCTCCATTGCTACGATGATGCTGGGAACTAATGATAGTGCCAAGAACAGATTTGAACAAACCAACAACGGTACCGGGAACTAACCAAGTTTCAGCAACGGCTGAAACTGCCATTGCTATGGTTTCCTGTATATTCTAAAATCCATCTTGTATATAATTGCTACAACCTCCCTATCTCAACTAGGATGCAAGGGGAAATTATATCAATTTTAGCATTTACAAAGGAAAGGTTATGTTGATTGTTAATGTTGCATCACAATGGTATAACCTAGTTTCTCCCTTGTTAATTTCAGAATTTATTGTTTGGATTTGACTTCATTAACCACATATTCATTGTCGGTAACCAGTAACCTATCATTTCACAAGTCGGAAAACAAGATTGCTTGGAATCAATAGGTGGAACACAACATAGTTTACTGGAATTAATCAAGATGTAACTAGAAAGAGTTTTGTTTAAATTGGTTTATGTGGAAGTGACAGATAAAGAAAGTTAGATGAAACTTAATGGGTAGTTTTGACATTTCCAAAATTAACTAACAACAGGAATAGAAACATTCTAAAAGTTCGGGGTACTATATAGACATTTTAAAGTTTGGGGACTAACTTGAACCAACCTCTAAATTTTAGGGCACTGATAAAAAAATTTCCCTTATAAATAAGGCTCAGTTTGGAAGGAGAGTAAATATAAATATGTACAATGCAAATACAGGTTTAGAAATACAAAATGCAAGTCTTTGTGTTGTACATATTTGTAATTACAATCTTTTAGTACAAATACAAATATATAGAGTGAAAAACGTTGTGTTTTTTATTATTTTGTATGAATTTGTATTGTATCAAATAAGAATACAAATCTTAATTACAAACTCATGCAAAATTCTTATCCGTTCAGATTTAAACTGCAAAGTGCAAACCAAATGAAAATTTAAGTACATTATGATAGAAGGGAACAATATAGGAATATGGCAAGTAGAGAGTGATGGAGGGTTACTGGGACATCAGAGCAAAGTAGACAAACTTTACCTTTCCTAGGAAGCTGGGCAGCTTTTCGAATTTTCACAAAAAATGAAATTTCAACCTTGTTATTCAAGCTTTGTCGGGAATAGAAAGTGAGGCAGATGAGCGGAAAATTGTAGAGGATAGCCAGAGTACTAAATCAGGGAACCCTTCTAACGAAGAGTGTGAAGCTTCGTCTGAAGACTTAAATGAGATAGGACAGTGCGAAGGAGGGGGTAAAACCGGGTTTGGACTCGGGTCTGGTGGTTGGGTCTCCAATTCAAACTCCAGAAACTGAAACGTGTTTAAGTAAAACCCAGTTATAAAATCTTAGGGTCCGTTTCGTTTGTAGGAATAGGGGTCTGGAATCTGAATCAAAATGGGCAATTCCGGTTTTAACTGTTTGGTTGAGCAAAATTATAATCTCATTCCCATTCCTGTTGGAATGCCATTCCCCTATTTGAGGGAATGGTCATTCCCTACTCTCTTGGGAATAGAATCCCATTCCTGCTGATTTTAATTCTTATTCCCATTCTGGTCTGAACCAAACAGACTATGGGAATGGACCATTCCGATTCCGATTCTGAAGGATTTCGATTCCGATTCTGACTACAAACCAAACGGACCCTTAATGTGGAGTAATTGGCCATCGGTTCAGAAAGAGAAAGGAGCGAGCAAGCTGAAATGATGGAGAACTCGGTGATCCAGCAACTGAAGAGGAAGAAAGTCAAAAAAGATGCAAACTACGATGTAAACAAAAAGGAGATAGTTGAGGGGTGTCAATTGGACTGGATTTGGTCAATCCAATCCAATGAATGTTTTAGATCAATTTGGATCGGTCCAATTCAATGTCTGGACCATCCAATTTGTTCAAATTCATTTTAATTAGATTGGTTTCAATCCAAACCCAGTTCATTGACACATATATTCTTATCTTATATCAATGGACCAAATATTGGCTTAGTCCAACCCAATCCAATATAAATTTGTTACGGACGGACCAGATCCAATCCAATATAAATTTGTGCGGGTTGTGCCGTCACGGGCCATGTCGCCCTCCCCGGTGAAAATTTTGGGGGTCAACCCGGCACAACCCACGGCCTGGGCTTGTGTCGTGCCACGGGCCAGGTTGGCCCGTGGGCCGAGCCTTGGGCCAAGTCAGGTTGTGCATCAGACCAAAGCTATTTATTTAAAAAAAAATTGACAAAAAACTTAAAATTTTAATTTTATATGAATTTTGTGTATAAAATTGCTTATATATGCAATAATTAAATAAAATAGTATAATAAAATAAAAAATATTTATTTTATTAATTTATTATATACTATATATTATTATATAATTATAATTTATAAAATATTTTATAACTATATATACAATATATATAAATATATATACAATATATACAATATATATAAATATATATATGGGTCGTGCCACGGGCCGTGTTGGGCCGAGCTGTGGGCTAGGCCATGCCGGGCCACGGGCGGCACGACCCGATTTAAACCTCTAGTCTTGTTGGTCCGTCTAATCCATCCAAATTGATTTTGGACTGGACGGGGCACAATCCAAAACCGGTACATTGACACCCTTAGGAGATACTATGCCTCTTCAATGGTGAGATCGATCAGATGCCGCCAAACTTAAAACTTCTGTAATCATTTGAAACCTTTTGTGGGCTTAGTGAAACTCAATTGTGATTTTGATAATTTGAAACCTTTTGTGGGTGACAAACGGTACAAATATAGGAGCAAACTGAATCTTAGGCAGTGGCAGAGAGAGAATAGATTTTTGGATCATTGAAGAAAAAAGAATAAAAAAAACAAAAACTTGTAGTTTCAAAGAGCCCAAGCTCAGGAAAGTAAAGGATCTTTTTATTCTCTTATTTCAAAAATCAGGTTATGTGAGTCCTTACTCAAATGTGTGTTTACTGGTGAAGAGGACAAATCCCTTAAAGTGGGAGTGAAAGGGGGTGAATAGAATTCTCCTGGAACAAAATGATATGTTTGCCACTCCAGTCTCCAAGAAACGTGGAAGATTTAGGCAATGCCTAAAAAAGTGGAACCAAGAGGATTTTGGCAATGTTTAAAAGTGGATAAAGAAAGTGAAACATGATCTAGTAGTGGAGCAGAGGAAAGAGGGATCAAATTACAGTCAATAGAGAGTGGAAAAGCTCGAGGCTGAATTGGATAGTTGGCTGAAAAGAGAGGAGATTTTATGGGCCCAAAAATTTAGGGTGAATTGGTTAAAGTATGGGGATAGAAATATTAGATTCTTTCATAATTCCACCATCAGAAGAAGTGTAAATAACAAAATTTAAAAAAAAAAATGAGAATGGAAAGTTGATGAAAGGGCAAGATCAAATAAAAAATATCCTAGTGGACCATTTTAATGCAGTCTTCACCACTTCTTCATCTACAGAGATCTCCCTAGCTGCATAAGCTATGAATTGTAGAGTCAGTGAGGAAAACAATGCATATCTATAAAGACAGGTGACTGAGGAGGAAATTAAGGAAGCTCTCTTCCAAATGGCTCCTAGGAAAGCACCAAGGCCTGGTGGCTTCCCGAATATGATTTTTCAAAAATTTTGGGAGGTCGTAAAAGATGATGTGGTAAAAGAAGTGTTATCTTTCTTTAATGATAGCATTCTAAATAGATCCATGAATTCCACCTTTAGAGCCCTAATTCCAAAATTTAGGAATCCAAAAGAAGCCTCCTAGTTTAGGCCGATTTGCTTGTGCAATACAGTGTATAAAATCATTGCAAAAGTCTTAGCTAATAGGTTAAAACCAATGCTAGATGAAATAATATCTAAAAATCAAAGTGCTTTTATACCAAATAAGACTATAACAAATAACATCTTAATTGCCCATGAAGTGATGCACTTTATGTCTCACACTAAGGCTAGAAATGGTTTCATGACTATTAAGCTAGATAAGAGCAAGACTTATGATAGTGTGTGGAATGGGATTTTTTGAAGTCAACCATGGAAAAATTTGGCTTTGGGGAAAAATGGATCTCTTGGGTCATGAACTGTGAGACAACAGTGTCTTATTAAATTTTGGTGAAGGGTTCCCCTTCAAAAAAAAATTTATCGTCAAAGGGGGCTGAGACAAGGGGATCCCCTCTCACCCTATCTTTTCCTTATGTGCTTTGATGTTTTATCTACTCTTTTAAACCAGAAAGGGACAAGGAAGGAATTCTCAGGAATCAAAATTTGCAGAAGAGCTCAAGCTCTCTCATTTATTTATTATTATTATTATTATTATTATTATTATTATTATTATTATTATTATTATTATTATTATTTTTGTAGATGACAACTATATTTTCTCTAAGGCGAGTCTTAGAGAAGCAAGCTCATTGCTAGATGTCATATTCCTTTTTGAGAAAGCCTTTAGACAATAGGTGAATTACCAAAAATATAAAGTTTTTTCAGTAAGAATATGCATCCCAAATTTAAGAAGCTGGTCTTAAATTGTTAGCATATCAAAAAAGTGGAAAAAGCTTCTGTTTACTTGGGAGCCCATAGTCTTATTGGGAAGAATAAATCCAAAGTTTTTGAATACTTAACCGAGAGAGTATCCAACAGATGTTGTAATTCCTGCATATTGTATGTCTTGTTTCCTACTTCCAAAAGCAGTTTGTAATACATTCATTAAGAGCCAAAAAGCTTTCTAGTGGGGGACTGTGAAGGGAAAAAAGAAAATAAGATGGGTCAATGGGATCAAATCAGTAAAAACAAATCAAATGGAGGGCTAGGATTTAGAGATCCTCTATATTTTAACCTAGCTTTGTTGGCAAAGCTTGGTTAGAGACTGTGTTCAGATTCCAGTAGCCTTTGGGCCAAACTTCAAAAAGCAAAATATTTCCAAATTTCTCATTTTCTTCAAAAATCCCTAAGAGGCAAACAAACAACACTGCTAATTCTTCTGAATTGAAGGTGGATGACCTAATAGATAAAACCAATAGGATTTGGGATGAAAGAAAAATTGATGCTCTCTTTAATCAACCCATGGCCCAAAAAAATCTTGGACCTGGACATCCCTACTGATGCTGCTCGATCCGAGGTCGCAGTTAAATAATCATGCTAACGGGGCGGAGCCAAGGTGGAAGGACGAAGCCGCGCTCCAAGAACAAGGTTAAAGCCCGAGGAGTTGTTCCCCGGGTAAGTACTCCGATGTTCAAGTTAGTCTAGAACAGGTGGTCAGTCAGGCCAAGCAGTAGTAGCAGTATGGAAGTCAAAAGTTGGGATCCCTTACCTTGAGCGGGAGGTACTATTTTATAGTTACAAGTCTATGTCCTGGTCAAATGAGGTTTTCGAGGTTGTCGAGATGAGGTTGCCACTGAGGTCTTCACGATAAGACCTAATCTCCAACGGAGTTGTCCTCATCCGTATGATGCTCTCCTGTCTTGGTCGCTCTTATCCACATGACGTGGTGTCGATGTGGATCAAGTGACAAGGCAGCCACGAAAGCGACATGTGGCATCCAGGGCCAGCTCAACCATAACCTGAACACCACTCCCCTAGTTCCAAAGTCAAGGAGTGTAGTGTTCGGCCGCAGTGTGGTGTGGAAGAGCTCTTGGGTTCTTGGTTGAGGAACACGAGTCTAAAGTTGGTTGAGTGGCCATCTGAGGAGAGGACCTTGGAATTGAACCAGTTTTCTGGGCAAACCGACCAGCTCGACACTTACATCATGATGATGGAAGCAACGCTTTGCTTTCCTGAGGCTACACGCGTGCGAATGTCAGTGGTGTTGTTTCATCTTCCTGAGTTGTCAGAGGGTGGAATGTGATCTATGCCCTTGATCTGGATCATTGGGAGTGCTATATAAGGGAGTGAAGAGCATTTCCCCTATGTCATTTGCGAAGGAAGCACTTGCAAAGCGCGGCGAGAAGTAGTATTCGGCTTGGTGTTTGCTATAGTTCCGCGGTCTTAACCTTTGAAATTCAATAAGATGTCTTCTTCGTCCACTGACTTCTCCTGCTCTTCTTCCTCTTCTTCTGCTTCCCTTTCTGGTAGTGAGTTCAAGCTGGGGTCTCTTGTCGAGGCTGTGGCACTCAATACTCGTGAGGCTAATGGTTAGGGGGCCAAGGCCGAGGAGTTTGTAGGGTTTGGTCCTGAGCAGGTTGCTGAGGTCAAGGAGGCTGAGGCGGGACTGTCGAATAGGAAGGGCAACCTTCTTAGGTGTGCTGGTTGTCGGTTCGGGACCATGCCATGTTGTTTGACGCCCGTGGACATAGCCCGAATCCAAGCCCTGTACTATATTCTGGAGGGGTTCAAGCTTAGGTGCCCTCGAGCTGGTGAGAGGCCTACTAGTGCTCGATCAGGCGAGCTCTGTGTGTATAAGCACAACCTGATAGCCAGGCTGAGATTTTCTGATGTGTATAAGCACAGCCTGATAGCCAGTAGGGATATTATTACTTCTCAGCTCGACAACGCATCAAAGTGCTGGTTGGGGCTCCATCTTCAGAAAAAACACTAGAAGGAGAAATTCTTCTTCGTGCACTGTCTTGGAGGCTCGTCTCTACCGGTCGAGCTCCAGAAGTCGAAGACAAAGGTGAAGCAATCAAAGCTGGCCCAGCTTACCGAGGAAGAGAGGGTGGCGATAGGAATAATCAAGAAGGTCAATTTGATATACTACACGTCCTTCTCGGTGTTGGTTCGTGCTGGTCATATGAGTGAGGCGGCCAGTCTTTTGTTTTGCTGATTCTACTGATCTGTTCTTTTTTTTCGAGCTATGTGACTGTGTACTAATCTATTGTTTGCTTGGTGCAAGTGCTAAAATGGCGAGTAGAGAGGTGATCACCTACCGCATGTGGGCCGTGGCTGACAGAGCGAGGGTAAGAGGAGTTCAGGGGACCTGTTAGACAGTTTTGTATGCCCTTAGCTTCAATCAAGAATGATGTATTTTATGAATTTATTGTAAATGAATAAAAGTACATATTTGATTCATGTTCTCTTGGTATGTTTCTGTGTAATACCCTTGAACTGAACACTTAATGAGACTCGTGTTAGTTTAGAATGTTCACAGACAGTGGATCGGTCTGGGGAGACCTATCCTGACAAGGCTGACACTGTAGTGCTACCAAATCGGTTGGGGTGGCCTGTCTCAGCTACTAGGGTGAGACCCTAGGCACATACAATGTAGGATTAATAGAACCTTTGAACCGGACCAGATTTCCAGTATTGCCCTGGACCATGGAGATAGATGGGCAAAACTGGAAAGTTACACCTAACCCCTAGACTCGATTATGATACTACACTAGATGTCAGATTGGGCTGTCTTTGATGTACCAATCAGTGAGATCCTTAGCGAGGGTCAAAACCTGGGTATGTTGGGACAATCCGAGAATTCATCTGAGTGGGTGATCATAGTGAAAGGATCAGCCCCTTTGTCGGACAAAGGTAATGATCGGGGATGCACTCTCTTTGATGGAAACCAAGACTGCCGACAGCCGATTTCAACCGTTGATATTTGTTTTTGCAAAGTATATTTTATATGAGATATAAAAGTATATATTATGGTTTCTAAAATGTTTGCAAAAGGTTTTAATTCCCGGGATCCATATAAGTAGAGAGTGCAACACTGTTCCTTGCAGCCGAGGGAGAGGTCATCTCTTGTCGGGCAGTGTATGATCATTATGGACTGAGAGGTTAAGTGTAAGACCATTGAGGATAATACCTGATGGGCTAATCTTGCATCTGCCCACAGTCCCTGGGTGTTACAAGGTGGCTTTGTCTAGGGACCACTTAGGGTAAGTGTTGGGCCCATAGAGCCCATAAGATGGGATTCAGGGGGTGCACTGTTCATAACAGTGTGTTCGGCCAGGCCTTGTAACAAAGGCTGGGCCGAACCCATGTAACTGATGTGTAGATCAATGTTTGGGTCCCACGCCATACAAAGAAGCCCAACTAGGCAGCAGTTTGGAAGGCTAATTGAGTACATAACCTTAAATGGGCCTTAAGCCCATTTCGAACTGAGTTGATTTGATCAGTCAATTATATGGGGCGAATTCTGAGATAGATTAGCAGATAGGATAGGGTCTTAACCCTATCTACTCAGAGAGTCCAGATTTGAATGTGATTCAGATTTAGAAACCTCCTAATGAGATTAGGAGAAAGCTAATATAATCTGCAAATAAGATAAGGGTTTATCCCTATCACCTAAAGAGAGATCTTATCCAAATATGATTTGGATAAGCAGCTCCTAATTGGATTAGGAGCTGATCTTTTAGGTTAACAAAAGAAGGGGGCGGCAGCCTAAGAAAGATACACAGACCCGATTCTCTTCAGAGCTAAGAAAAATCACAAAAAGAGAGATTTCTACACCCTGCGAATTCTCTCCTGCCGCCTCCTTCCTACCGCCGCTATTGCCTTTAGTTCGATCTCCAGTTCTTGGGAGAAATCAAGATCTGATCTTGATTCCAATCTTTTGGGGAAAAGATTGGTTGGAGCTGTACTCACAAGCCATCCAGTTGATTCTTGCGAAGGGTCAAGTTCTTTTGGAAGAACATTGCTGATTCTGCTCCATCCTGCACTGTGCCATCTTCAGTGGGCGTGAACACCTCCATTGGGAGATATTGATTCTCTGTATCAAGTATATCCTCCCTCCTATTTCTTTTGGTTCAGATCTAATTTGGTTCTTGATTCAAGATTGATCCTTGAAAATATGTTTTTGAAATAGGGAATTTGATTCCCTGCAAAGATGGGAGAAATTTTTGAAATAGAACTTCAAACAGAACTAAACCAGACTTTGCATTTAACTCATTTGCACTCCCATCCATTTGAACCAGTGCAACTTTTGCTCTCAAACAAATAGAGACAATATGTTATAAAGAAATCCATACAAATCTGATCACCATGGCAGATTGTATATTATAACTGCAAACCAACAGAGCCTAACTAATAAGAGGCCCTTGTCTTGTTAGCAAGTTTGTTTATTATATCCAAACGACTGAAGGAGTCGTGTAGATCTCCTTTGCGAGCAGCTTCTCCAAATTTAGAGAGACACGTAGAGAGATAAATTGGACAAATCAAACTGTTGAAAGGTCCTATTGATTCATCGTGCATCAAATAAAAAATAAATATAAAAAAACACATAAAATAGATTGTTTCTCAAAATAAATATAAAAAAAAAAACACATTCTTGATTATGTATGTGTTATTTGTTTTCAAAATTGAAACAAAAAATCTGGTTAATTAATATTGTTATCCATAAATGGTATAATTTCTAGGGGAAATTCCTGATTGGTACCCTGAACTTTAGGGATTGTGTCAAGTCAGTCCCTGAACTTCAAAATGTGTCTATGCAGTACCCCCAAACTTTCAAAGTGTGTTTAATAGATCCCTGTCGTTAACGGTCCGTCAGTTCTCTGTATCACATGATGACATGTCCACTTTAAACTTTTAAAATATCAAAACTACCCTTGAAAGAAGACATTGTTCATTGTCTTTTACCTTGCAACTAAAGAGCTGCTCCATTGCTATGGTGATGCTGGGAACTAATGACGGTGCCAAGAACAGATTTGAACAAACCAACAACAGTGCCGGGAACTAACCAAGTTTCAGCGACGGCTGAAACAGACATTGCTATGGTTTTCTGTATATTCTAAAATCCATCTTGGATAGTTGCTGCAACCTTCCTATCTCAGCTAAGATGCAAGGGGAAATGATATCAATTTTAGCCTTTACAAGGGAAAAGTTCTGTTGATTATTAATGTTGCATCACAATGGTATAACTTAGTTTCTCCTTTGCTAATTTCATAATTTATTGCTTGGATTTGACTTCATTAACCATATATTCATCCTTGATAACCAATAATATATCATTTCACAAGCCGGAAAACATAGTTTACTGGAATCAAGATGTAAATGAAAAGAGCTTTGTTTAAATTAGTTTATGTGGAAGTGGGAAATAAAGAAAACTAGATGACACTTAATGTGTAGTTTTGACATATTCCATAATTAACCAAGGACTGTTAACAACAAGAACCTATTAGACACATTCTAAAAGTTTGGGATACTATTAGGGGACTGACTTGACACAACCCTAAAGTTCAGGGCACTAATCAGGAATTTTCCCTTACAAATAAGATTCAAATTGGAAAGAGAGTAAATATAAATATGTACAATGCAAATACAGGTTTAGAAATACAAAATACAAGTCTTTGTGCTGTACATATTTGTAATTGCACTCATTTAGTACAAATACAAATATATAGAATGCAAAACCTTGTATTTTTTATTATTTTGTATGTATTTGTAGTGTATCAAATAAGAGTACAAATCTTAATTACAAATGGATGCAAAATTCATATCCGTTCAGATTTAAACTGCAAACCAAATGAAAATTCAAGTACATTATGATAAAAGAGAACAATACAGGAATATGACAAGTAGGGAGTGATGGAACTGTCCACATGACAAATGGCAAATCCATTGGGTCCCAAGCCTTCAGGAAGACCGGTGAATCCACAGTCCCACACCCCCACGTTTTAACAATGTCAACCAATCCAGCTTGTAACTGAGAAATTCCAATTAAAGAGAGCTTCCTATTTGCACATGCTGCAGACAGGGAAACAAATTGTTGTACTTGGAGAATACATGCCTCAGCTCTTACCGGCTAAGGAATTAGACAAGAACAATTGCTTTTAACTTGGAGGCAATAAGAGCTGAACATGGACGACTTAAAACTGTCTGAGACTTTTCATGTGATCTGCACTAGCTTATGTGAGAAGCTTCAGTAATCGATACAAAGTATAAGTAATAGCAGAATGATATTTTAAGTGATTCTAGTAAGATATCGTGCCCAGTATGATCAAAATCTTAAATTCTGAACTGCCTAACCTAAGTACATATATAACAGACTTTTACAACTTGGCCTCAGATACAATTGGGCCACAAGCAGGGATCCAGCCATAACCCATTACAACCAAATACATTGTTGTTTCCAAGTAAATGATGTATCATCAATTGGTAAAACTCAGAAACAGACCAAAATTGCATGAAAAGTTACAATGCTCGGAAGAAGTGATTTGCATGCAAAATTTGAGGGAAAGTAATGAAGGATAAAGTGAAGGTTTCTAAAACCTCTTCAGTAATAATAGCTGCATGTTGTCATCTAAAATTACAGCAATGAGCCCGGCCCCTTGCCAACTTGTCCCATAAACAGAGCATCTGCCTTGGGGACTGATAATGTGCAGTATAGTAATTTTCCATACACCCATATTGACAAAACTTCCAATTATGGGAGTATTGGACAAAGTTTGTAGTGTTGAACTGCTCAACCCACATTCCCATGCTCACATCCTCCATCTTAAATAGCTGCAAAATGAAATAAAGGATTATCTGGTCATTTGACTACCAGGTTGAAAGGATGATAGATGCAAAAGAAGAATACAAGAAAACAATAGATTTCTCGCTTGGACAAACCCTTAGGCTATGATTGGCATGTTGAGCAATGATAAATTTGGCAATGTCAACCGAAATAATGTATCCAGGTCCGTTGGCATAAGGAGGGTATATTTCTTCTGGCCATTCCTGTCACATTAAAGAATGCATCAGATAAAGTATTCCACCTAAATCTAATGAAGATCCTCTTTGCTCAGAAAGCTTTGCTGAGTAGTAGAAATAATGTCTCGAGACAAATAATATCGTTGATAAATTCTCAAATTAGCAATTTAAACTAAGATGTCCTGTTGTGCAATTTGTTAACAAATGGATCTTGACAACATACCTCATATGTGACTGCCCATTTTCCACTTCTGAGGGGCCTGTGCAAGAGGTTGAGATTACCCATATACAGAGACCTCTTGGGAGAGATGCCCTTAATTTCTTTCAATACAGTATCCACCCTAACAAAGGTGTCATCATCACATTTCATGATATATGCAGCACTTAAGTTGTGAACCTGCAGGAAATTGATTATATTATTTCTTTTTTTGATCAGGAAATTGATTATATTATTTATGGTAGGGAGAAATTTTCAAAAGGGAGGACAGGTGGTATGGAACCCAATACTTTGAAGGTCGCTTCTAGATAGAGAAACAGAAGAGTAATAATTTGTTCTCTAAGCTAGAGATAATGAGGATCAGCTTGGATTCAGATAATGCTAGGTGAAATCTTTTATTTTTATGATTCCATTATCAGAAATCAGGTTGGAGTGGTTCCTTTGAGAGCCATTTGAGGTGATCCTCTACCTCCTAGATGGGGGCTTTCACACGGTTACTATCTTTGCACAGCGTTTTGACCATCAGCCATCTAAAACTGAGAGGATACCATTTGATAAGCTGTGTTTCATGTGCAGCAGATTTACAGTGGAATCTTTCTTTCTTTTTTTTTTTTTGGGTGATTCCATGATCAGAAATCAGGCTGGAGCAGTTCCTTTGAGAGGCATTTGAGGTAATCCTTTACCTCCTGGATGGAGGCTTTCACATGGTTACTATCTTTGCATAGTGTACAACCTGCATTTCATGTGCAAGAGGTAGAAAGAGGATGCCATGTGTATTTTTTTTATCAATAACTGTAACTTTCATTTAAATTAGAAGGATGGAATAGTACAATGAGCCAAAATACAAAGTGAAAGACAATGAGAGATAAAGCAACTTGTCTCTCCCCTTAGAAGCATCCTTTCCTAAAAATTATGAAGCCAGCTTGGCTAGCATATCAGCAAAGGAATCAGCACTATGCTTACACCAGCTGAAGGATACTTTCATGTCCTTTGTTAGCCATCTGAATTTTTTTCTTCTCATTGTTGTAGATCCACATTTTCATTTCATCACTATGAAGCCAGCTTACAAGCAGCTGTGAATCCACTTCCACTATTAGCTTCCTAATGTTCAAAGACCTTGCCCTTTGAACTCCTTCCATTGCCAAAACCTCTGCTCTGAGAGGGTCTCCCTCCCCCACTAGGCCTGATGGTCCTGGGTTTC
The DNA here is from genome assembly GCF_055504915.1 of Nelumbo nucifera. NCBI lineage: Eukaryota > Viridiplantae > Streptophyta > Magnoliopsida > Proteales > Nelumbonaceae > Nelumbo > Nelumbo nucifera. The sequence continues at coordinate 76,533,947 of NC_142651.1, forward strand.
CCATGCTATTACCATCGAAGTTTGATAGATCCTGTTTCTGGTGGATACCAAGGATGAGTAGTAAGACATGTATGGGGCAGAAACCTCCACTTCCATTTTCTAAGAATGTCATCTGTAGTAACATTAGAAAAGACTTCTAGAGACTTTATCCAATGAGCCACCCTAATCATTATTGTTTCAATCAAGCCTTCCTTGCTTCTTTCCTTCTCCAAGAATATTCTTGAGTTTCTTTCTTCCCATATTGTCCATAAAATTGCCACTTTAGTGCATCTCCATATTAGTCTTCCCCTCTTATTTGGCTACCGGAAGAATGTAGGAGTGAAAAAGGCTTTGCACATCAACTGGAGGATTCCACCTACATCCAAACAGAGAGAGAAACCATTCCCAAATATATGCAGTAAAAGTACAAGAGATAAGTAAATGGTAACAGTTTTTTTTATCAAAAAAAAAAAACTGTTATCACTGTAAAATCCCTATTCAATTCTAGGTTAAAGTAGAGAAGAAGAGAAAGAAGAAGAAGAGAAGGAGGAGAAGAAGGGTTCGGCCAGATTAGGAAAAATCAGTCCACCTCTATCCGATCCACTTGTATTTATCTCCAATAACATAGTTACAAGAAAGACCATATTGTCCCTCATAAGTGATGGGACACATAACTTAAACTTAAATAAAATAGACCTTTCACTCTCAAATAGAAACCCAAATGATCAAAATACCCCTGATTTGTGTTTCTAACACTCCCCCTCAAGCTGGAGAGTATATGTCATATAGTCCCAGCTTGTCACAAATATAATCTACTCTGCCCCGAGACAATCCCTTTGTAAAGAGATCTGCCCACTGATTTCCTGAGCTCACATGAGATGTGGTTATCATTCCACTTATCACTTTCTCTCTCACAAAGTGACAATCGACCTCAATATGCTTGGTTCTCTCATGGAAGACTGGGTTGGAAGAGATGTGAACAGCAGCTTGGTTATCACAGTATAGTCTCATGGGTTTGTCAACCAAGAGCCCCATCTCTTGTAGCAAGTTCTTCAACCATACTAGTTCACATGTGGTATGAGCCATAGCTCTGTACTCAGCTTCTGCACTACTCCTTGCCACCACTGTTTGTTTCTTGCTCTTCCAAGTTACAAGATTGCCACCAAGGAAGGTACAATACCTTGTAGTTGATCTCTTGTCTGATATAGAACCAACCCAATCAGCATTTGTATACCCTACTATTTCAAGAGTCCCTCCACTTTGGTATAGCAAACCACGACCTAGAGCACCCTTCAGGTACCTAACAATCCTTAGAACTGCTTCCCAATGAGGAATCCGATGATGTTGCATAAACTGACTCACCATACTCACAGCAAATGATATATCTAGTCGGGTAATAGTCAGATAATTCAACTTTCCCACCAACCTCCTGTATCTTCCAGGATCATCAAACTCTTCACCTGCATCAACACTCAACTTGACATTAAGTTCCATAGGAGTCTCTGCTGGTTTAGCACCTAACAGTCATGTTTCTTCAAGTAGGTCAAGAACATATTTTCTTTGACATAAGTTAATTCCATGCCTTGACCTTGCAACTTCTATTCCCAGGAAGTACTTCAGTTTACCCAAATCTTTCGTATTGAAGTGGTCCTGTAGGAATTTCTTCAACCTGTCAATCCCGTTACTGTCACTCCCAGTTATGACAATATCATCCACATACACCACTAGCAAGATTTTCCCATCTTTTGAGTCATGGCTGAACACAAAATGGTCTACCTGACACTGTTTCATCCCAAAGTCTTTCACTACACTGAACCTGCCAAACCATGCGCGTGGAGATTGTTTCAGTCCATAAATTGCCTTTTTGAGTCTACAAACCTTACCATCCTCCCCCTGAGCAACAAACCCTGGCGGTTGCTCCATATACACTTCCTTAATGAGATCACCATGTAGGAAAGCATTTTTTATGTCAAGTTGCACAAGAGGCCAATCATACATAGCAACTAATGAAATCAACACCCGAACTGGACCAATTTTAGTCACAGGAGAAAATGTCTCCATATAGTCCACACCATACAACTGGGAATAGCCCTTGGCCACTAACCTAACCTTTAATCGCTCCACACTGCCATCTAGAAGATACTTCACTATGTAGACCCACTTACACCCAACAGCATGCTTACCAGGAGGAAGAGTAGTGAGTTCCCACGTGTGGTTGTATTGTAGAGCAGAGATTTCCTCTTCCATGGCTTGCCGCCACCTTGGGGAGGTAAGGGCTTCCTGGACAGTCTTGGGAATGGAAACAAATGATAGCAATGATATAAAGTTGCGATGAGAAGCAGAAAAGTGAGCAGCTGAAACATGGTATGAAATAGGATGAGAAGTACAAGTGCGTTTACCTTTCCGCAGGGCAATAAGAAGATTAAGGTCTATGGGAGAAGAAGCAATGACAGGATCTGTCGACGAGGGCTGGATTGGAGGAGGGGTCGGTGCTCTTCTGTGAGTATACACTTGTTTGATTGGTAGCCTCTCAGTAGTAACTGGCATGGGAGGTGAATCTGCAACTGGAATGGGAACCACGGGAAGGGGATCCGCAACAGGGACGGGAAGAAGAACTACGAAGGAAGGAGAAGAAACCACAGTATCTGAGAAAAAAGGAACTGATTCAAAAAATGTGACATCGAAGCACACAAATGACTTATGGAAGTTAGGGTTATAGCACTTATACCCTTTCTGAGTCCTTGAGTAGCCAAGGAAGATACACTTAGTAGCTCGTGCATCTAACTTGTTTAAACCAGGCCCCAAGTTTTGAACAAAACAAACACATCCAAAGACTCTTGGGGTCAGAGGAAATGGAGACAAGGTGGGAAACAACACCGGGGATTGACTTTCAATGATGGACATGGGCATCCGATTGATGAGAAAACAGGATGTGAGGACGGCATCACTCCAAAAATGCTTTGGGACATTCATATTAAGCATCAAAGACCAAGCAGTTTCAAGAAGATGTCGATTTTTCCGTTCAGTTACACCGTTTTGTTGTGGGGTGTAGGCACAAGAAGTTTGATGAATTATCCCATGGTGCTCTAAGTATTGCTGAAATGGTATTGAGGTGTACTCTTTGGCATTATCGGAGCGAAGAATTTTAATATGAACACCAAATTGGGTATGTATTTCAGCATAAAATTTTTGAAAAATAGAAAACAATTCACATGCTGGTCTGAGGTTACTCTTGATAATGCCTTCAAAACTAATCCACCCCAATGCTCCCAATCCACTGAAAACAAAAATCTATCTAGCCTAGAGCAAATAAGGTTAACTTGGAGGTTTGACCAAGTAAAATTGTGATGGGCTAAAGGCAAATCATTGAGTTCAAAGGAATTTATGAAGAGATTAAACTTCCTCATACTGGTTGTGATCCTTTGCCTTGGATTATTTGTTTCCTCTGAGAATCTAACAACATTGAAATCACCCCCAATACACCACGGCCCCTCCCACAAGTCTCTAATAGCACTAAATTCTCCCCACAATTCATTCCTCTCTCTATAACTATTTGGTCTGTATATATTGGTTAGAACCTCTTCAAATATGTCCTCAATCTGTTTAAACTTAATGAAAACTGAAAAGTTAACAATCAATTACTCCTTCCAATACTTCACTCCTCCATAAAGTAATAATGATGCCCGAGGCCCCCCAAGAGGGAGTCATCGCCCAATTTATACCCTTGGACTTCCATAGATTTCTTACCCATCTGATATCAAAGTTTGCCAATTTGGACTCCTGCAACAAGACCACATCAGGCTTTTCTTTCCTGAACACCTCCTTTATCACAGCTCTTTTCCTTGCACTATCCAGTCCATGTACATTCCAGCTTATTATCCTCCTCATTATAACTTTTTAAAGCCTCCCCTTTTTGCTGACCCCTGTTTTAATTCTCACTTCTTTTCTCCCCTCTTCTTCTTTCCCCTCTACCACTAAATTTCTTATCCCCTTCAACATCTAATCTTAGTCTTTTAGCCTCGTTTAATTTCGTCTTCCTTCTTCTTTCCCCTTCTTCAATCTTTCTAAGGTATGCTTCAGTTCATTAGGATACTTGATCTTGCAGCCTAAATTTCCAATAAAGCCAGCAATTGAGTCTTCGGCTACTTCAATATCTTTCTCACCTGCCCTCTTTCTAATCGACTCCTCCCCCCCCCCCATCATTTTTTTCTCACTCCTGATTCTGCCATGGTTTTTGAACCGTCGTTGACCTGGACGGCCAGACCGGTTGGCCTGGAAATCATTCAAGCAGCCAGTTCCATTTCACCCCTGACCCAGTCTTTTGCCAGAAAACCACCGACTTGGTCAGCAACCCACTGACCAGGTAGTCAAACCGTCGACCTGTTCAACCCAAACAAAAGTTTTTGACCTTTAGTTTTAATTATTTTTTTAATTGCAAAGGACCATCCTTTTGGACCGGACAGTCAAACCACTGACCCGGAAACTGGTGGCCAAAGCGGTTCCAGTTCCGGGTCAGTTTTTAAAACATTGGATTCTGCTAAGGCTATTTCAGACCTCTCTCATCTTTTCCAGTTCTTTTTTAAATCCTCAAAAAAGTCACTAATTACTCCGAATTTTCTCTCCTCTCTCCCTCTCCTCTTCCTCTACTCCCTTCCCCTCAAGAATTAGGTATTCCCCTTCAGCCACCCAAATTGGATCTGAGATTTCAATGGCTCTTGAATAACAGGAGAAGAAGACACTGGAACACCTATTTCAGGCACAAAAGAAGGATCAGTACTAAAAACTGAATTGACTCCAACACCTGATTCTGGAGATGGATGGTCTAACACTGTTAGCATTTCGTTCTTTGTTTTCCAGTCCAGCTTAGAGCTAGGTGCAGCATCTTCCACTAGAGGTATCACTGAGTTGGGTTGAACTGCCATGGCACTGTAACTACATGGACTGCTTTCAAGCATCTTTTGCTCATCCCTTACCAATGCATAGCTACTAGGCTTTTGATGATCAGAGTTACCCTCTTCCCAGACCCCTTGCAGATGTTGAAATTTGGGATTTGAATTCCCCTCAGCCGGGATTTCAGTTTTCTCCTCTGTTTGTGTCCTCTGCACTAATGTGTTGTAGTTTCCTTCCTCTTCCAGATTTTGTTGAGGGTAAGAAGATTTATCATGATCCTCCATTCCACCGAACAACAGATCAGTGTTTAAATCCATGGCATCCTCCCCATCCACCAATTTACCCTAAAAATGATGCTTCCTATGTTGGAGCCTTCCATTGACTGTATTTCTTCACTGCCGGTATCTGAAAAAGAAACCCAATCTTCGTTGCCATCCTCAGACTCCTCCGACCTTGCCCTAGCATACCTTGGATTTGGCCAATCATCCAAAGAGCTCGAGGGAGGCCTTTGTTTCCACTGCAGCGGCATCTGTGACACTAGAATGGCTCTAGCATACCTTAGATCCATGTGTCTATTTACTCTTTTTTTAATGGATTTATTAATTCATTCCAAGCAGAATTCATTTGATCCCTTTTTCATCTATTTCGGTAACAACTGTTCAGACCAAGTCAACCTGATAAAATATTTTCTTCTAGGCCTACCTTCTCTATGGTTAAAAAGGCAAAAGATGTCTGGAGAATTTGTGACCTGTAGAAACATACGGACGGAGAGAAAATAAAAGAATATTTTACAGAAGGCACTGTAATCTCAGAAACATAGTTGCTAATATATGCTCTGAGATCATGGTGTGTTTGATGGTGCACCCAGAATTTGAAGATGTCAATAGACTGTCATTAGGTGCTGTTTTCTGGAACACTTTAGATTTGGTTTCTGATGGTGCATGATTGCTTTGTATTTCGTACTTTTCAATAAGTGTTTCCATTTTCTGTTTTAGGTGAAACCCCTATAACTTCAACTTTAATATCCTTTTTCTATTAAATAAATTATTTTCTCTTACTATCAAATCAAACAAACTCAGGATGGAAGATAATAATGTTTACATGCATTAGATAACCATCACCACATGACTGATTCAATAAAAGAGAGTTAGCAAAGGGACTGAACATGAACTTACCCCATACTCACAGATGGCAAGTGTTTTAAGAACCACGAGTTCATAACGATCCATAAATGGCAGAATTACAATGTCACCAAAGTAAGCTGCTTCTTTCTTTAGTGCTGCATTCACCTCCTTTCTTGGATTCTACAGTTTGATGTTATAGATGAGTAGAAATTTATTGATGTGTACCAAAATAATCAAATGCAAATAGAATCACATTACAATTCCACCATCATAAATGGCAGAAACACAGCAAAGAATTTGCTATTTTCCTGATTCTTTGCAGCTTTATATTGGACCCAAACTGCATATCCTGGTAAATTAGCAGAACGCATTTCCATTTTCATCATAAAAACTATTTTCCCACACATATAGATCAAACACATAGATAAATAAAGCTTACCAATGCCACAAAGAAACGGGCAACCACATTTGAAGACTTAAATTCAGGAAACTGCATCCAGGTTTTTCTAACTGCCATGCGCTCTGCAAAATGATTTGTAGCAGAGAGAATCCCAATAAAAAGTTGAACTGGACTTTTTGGCAAAGGAGAAGCCTTCCATTTCTCCGACATTTCCAATACTCGCTGAAGTGAGAAACTTGGATGTGAGGTAGGAAGAGAGGTTGCATATACTGCATGCACATCTACATCACCTTTAATTACCAATCCTGTTGCATCTTCAAGAGTAAAACCCTAAAAGAAAGAGACATACCTTGGTCAGAACTCAGAACTGCATTTTCAAGTCCAGAATACAAGAAATGACAAAGGTTATGAAACATGTAGAGAAAAAAGTTTCCATGTAAATATACATTAGAAAAACATATTCAATGTTACTAATATAGAGCAAATTTCAAGAAGAGGTGAAAATGATATAAAAGAGAGAACACCCACAGCATAATGGGAGGATGAAAACAAGTCATCCTCAATAACCATGTTGTATGTGTCAAATTATGATGATGGATACAGGGTCTTTCCATGCTCAATAACCACAGCACAATCTGCTGATCTACCATTTGCTCAATCCTATCCAGCAAGGTCTCTTAGCTCATGATTCATATTGACTATCTGATTTTCACACCTTTTCTGGATCTTGCCATGTATTCTTTTCATCATCATAATGTGGTAGATTATGTTCAAGATAATCTGATTGATCAATTTATTTCCTGGGATATCACCTAGGTAGGAGACAATAATTAACCAGCATGGAATCACTTGCATGCTTCCACACCAGTAATAGTCCTCATACAAGTGCCTTTAGATGATTTAGTTACATACCGTCCGATAAGGGAAAGAAGTCACATGTCGACCACCAACATTGATATGGTATCCTTCCACACCAGCTCGCAGTGTCAGGACAAACAGTCTTTCCTCTGCAAAAGGAAATGGCCACATCATTTCTGGCTTTTGGGCACGCCCTATGAATCGTTTGAACCATGAGGTTGACTTGGACTCTTTTGGATCTACAATATCATTCCGCATCCATCTTTCACATCTCCCGAACCCATCAACTGTCCAATAGAAGTTGAGAAATACGGACAACACAAAAAAGCCGAGAATGTGAGATTGAATTCTTTCAATAGGTAAAAAAGAAAATACAGAACTTTGTTGGCTGTGAAGCAGGAAATAGTAACAACATGAATAATGAATTCCATTTCTAAATGTTACAGAAATTGCCACTCCTTTACACCATGCCATATGTATGAAACATTGACCATTTGGTCAGGTGCATTCATCGGGGAATTAGAATGCAAGGGAGGTGGAATCATTCTCTTCTGTTTGTATTTGTACTACAATTAATGGAAGGGTTGCAGTGAACGCCTCTCCAAGGGTCACTTGTACTGAGTTGATTTTTGATAACAAAGATTAATTATTTATCAAAAAAAATACAAGAGATGGAAAAACAAGGGCCACATAAATGGATGCAAGAACAACCATGGAAGATTGCAAGATAGTCTAGAATGAAATGTAAGTTTATAGGAAAAGAAAATTGGTTAAACCTTTACTTGATCACACATGGGACTCAAGAGTCCAGGCAAGCTTCAGCTTAAAAACGATAAGTGATTCATTTCTAATTGTATCTCTATTAAGGAAACTACGAACATAGAGCCTTACACCAAACCTACACTTAGAAAATTGTCTAGCATCCATGTTCCTGGGAGTGAACATCAAATTGGCTAAAATCAAAACATATGAGCATAATATGTAAGGCAAATTCAAACTGAAAGCGAAAGCAAATAGATGTGTATTGTACCAAATGCTTCAAGTGCTTGGCAATTCAAGAATGTGAAACTCTCAATGTATTTGTCTATCGCATTACCACAAGTAGCTAGTGTGATGCTAGATGTCTTGTATTCCCAATTGTAAGAGATTGGGGCCTTTATGGAGGTGGAGGTCCAGTGGACCCAAACAAGCCCATGTGGAAAGTTCAGGGGCACACCTCTGACCAGAATCTTTGGCTCGCATATAAAAGGGGGTAGGTTTTACGATTTGGCCGTAATTCATTCAATTAGGTTTAAGGATCAAAGGTTGGTTTTATGACTTTGGTTGTAATTCATTCAATTAGGTTTAAGGATCAGAGGTTAGTTGTGTGATGTATATGAATAAGTTTCTGCATCTGCATTAGTGCAATATTGAGAAATATGTCCTGGGAGGAATGGTTCGGCATCACATTTTTTTCTTTTTATCATATAACCGAGACCATGTGTCCAAGCTTGTTCTTCACTAAGGTTGTGTATAGGTTTCCCTACTTTTCCCTAGCTTTTCTTTCAAACCAAACACAGCCAAGGTTTCCTTTACTTTCAAATCTTAAGTCTACCTACAAGGAAAAATAGTGCTCATTTCCTAACATTTTTTCTTTGTATCTGAACAAACTTGTTACACTATAATCTTTTCACAAAGCAACATAAAAGTTGTAAGGTTTTTGCTTGTAGGTTAGTTGCTTAACACATTAACCAGGAATAGATATATAACAGAAAAAAAGCAAGATGAGAACTTGCCTAGCATGTCATCATCATTTTTCAATGGCAATCCATCACACCTTTGAGCCGTTCCCCATTGCATCCTATAGCATGTATTGTGTTCAATCACTGGCTGATGGCTCCAGTCACCTTTCAATCGAGGATTCAAATGAAGAATCTTTGGTGGATCCTCACCATCCACAGCTTTCAGCCCTTGCAATTCAACCATGAATTGTGAAACCAAGACCTTAGGATTTCCATTTCTCAACCTTGCCAACTGAGGCACATACTCCTCATGAGCATTATGAGGCGTCCCCACCACTGTTATAGAAGAACCTGCAGCAAGCCCACAAGGAAGAAACATGACATGTTCCTCCCCACTCCCAAGTTCTACTCCAGTCATTGATACAGACAAAGGGCATGACTCAGGCTTCCCTTCAATCAGAAAACTCTGATCAGCTTCCTCTGAATTGAAATTCTCAATTTCTTTCCATGCCTTGTTACCCAATGTCCATGCCTCATCCGCCATTCTCTCCAGCACAGACAGATCCATTGTTTTATTCCTTCGCCTCATGATTTCACCCGTGATCCGACCATAGTGGTGCTGCAGAGGCTTTATAGTTGGGGACTTACTTGCTTCCTCTTCAAATGGCTCCTTCCGAGGCATTAAAGGTGCATCATGGTACTGGTTATCTTCCAATTTCCTGTGGAAAGTATCCTTGTAAACTGAACTAAAGAAGGGCTTGCTTATATCCCCATCTTCCTCGACTGCTGCAGATTTATCCAGTCCAACGAAACTGTCATCTCCGCTCAACACTATCGCAAACTCCAAGACCCGATGGAACTTGAGGGAGATAAAAAGCAAGTACAATAACGCTACAACCAACAGAGAATGATACAACTTAAATCTCTTCCCACCAAGAGGTTCTCCTTTGAATCTCCTCATCTTCAGAAATGAAGAGAGAATCTCTAGCTCCTCAAAGATATCAAAATCTCTTCAAATATTATTCTCTAACTGGCAACTGTACTCCATGGTGGTGGTGGTGGTGGCGGCGGCGGTGGGGGACGAAAATGAACTGAACCCACAAACTAAGAAACTCGAAAAAATCAGGCCCGACTGTGAAATTTCAATCTTTCAAAGCAACCATTCAAACCACTCTACCAGTAGAACTCCAAATTCAGCAAAAAGCTAAAAAGAAAAGGACCCAGGAATAGAAAAAAGCAAACAGGAAGAACCAGGTAGAAACCCTTTATAGATTCAAAAGGGTCCACCTTTACTAATCAACCGTCACTACTTCATACAGCAATGTACAAGGAAAACCAAAGCTTTACTAAAATTGACAAAGGATAAAATCTTAAATTCAAATAACAAAAGGAATAAAACGAAAATTCTCAGAAGTTAGAACCAAAACCAATTGTCTCTCCCAACCCACGACCATTTACCAATTAGAAAACCCACGACCATTAGCCAAAGAACAATTCAAATCAAAATCCCTAACCGATCCCACAGACACCTTCACCATCCCAAATCCACAAATCTGTTCAAGGGCTAGAACCAGCACTCCTTGTAAAAACACAATGATTCGAGTAAACTAGAAGAGGGGAGCAGACAAACAGAAGAAACTGAATAAAATGAACCCAGGAAACTGAGAACAGAAGAAATTGCAGTCCAGAAACGTTAAAGAGCTCTAAATTTCTATTAATGTCTTGATCATTGATTTTATCCAGAGGGAAACCCCAGAAACTCTCGCCGTGAAGATCCATGTCTGTTGCTTTCAGAAACAGAATATACACGACAAATTATTAAAATATTCCTTTTATATTTTAATTAGTTTCTACAATTTTTCTTGGGTTCCACCTCCACGCATGAGTCTAATAACGTGCTTTAAGCTTTACCTTTAATTCAAATTTTACTTTTGTCTTCAAAGGCCCGTTTGGCATCACACTAAACTAATACTTCCTAATGGAAATAAATCGTCTTTACTTTTTTCTGATATTTGAGAAGAGAAAATCCATTTTTTCGGTGCAACCTAACAGATACTAGCGGAGGGGGCCCTTCATTGCAGGGGCTCGCTCATAAACTATCAAAATCAAGCTCGATTCGAATTAGAAACTTGAGCTCGAGTTTGAACTCGACTCAAGTCAAAAGATTGGAAGTTTGAGCTCGGCTACCTTTAGTTGCAGGTTTCTCAAGCAACCGAGGTGCCAAACCGAGGTCTCCCTCAACTGTTAAAGTGTCGAGCTAAGGTTTCCCTAATAGGCGAGGTGTTGAGCCGAGATCATCCTCAGTGATCGATGTGCCGAACTGAGGTCTCCCTCAGTGGTCGAGGTATCGTCTAGCTTGAGCTCAGAAGTTTAAGCTCGGCTCGACTCGAACTTGACCACCTTTGATTGCAGGTCCCCTAACAGCCAAGATGCCGAGTTAAGGTCTCCCTCAGTTGGAGAGAGAGTGGCATTCTTGTAATTTATAAGGAGAGAGATGGCATTCTTGTAATTTATAAGAAAAAGAGAGAGAGAGAGAGAGAGAGAGAGAGAGTTGGTAGGAGAGACAATGGCATAATTTGAAAGAAAAAAAAAGCAAGAGAGAGAGAATGAATTGGTAGGAGAGAGTGGCATTCTTGTAATTTCAAAGAAAAAAGGCAAAAATATTGTTATATTCCATTTCCCTCGTAGGCCTTCTCAAGTACACATTTTAGCTCAAGTACAGTATTTTTTGCCTTTTTTCTTTGAAATTACAAGAATGCCACACTCTCTCTCTCTCTCTATATATATATATTGATATTCATGACTATTCTATTTGATCCTAAGAGTTTCCTTTTAGGTTCTTGCTTGCAAGCTGTGCCCACACCTAGCGGAGGGGGCCTTGCGTTGTAGGGCTCGCTCATAAACTATCAAGCTCGATATCGATTCGAATTAAAAACTTGAGCTCGACTCGAGCCAAAAGTTTAGAAGTTCGAGCTTGACTACCTTTGATTGCAGGTCTTTCAAGCATTTGAGGTGTTGAGTTGAGGTCTCCCTCAATTGTCGAGGTGCCAAACCAAGGTCTCTCTCAGCTGTTGAAGTGTCGAGCTAAGGTTTCCCTACCAGGCGAGGTGTCGAGCTAAGGTCTCCCTTAGTTAACAAGGTGCCGAGCCGATGTCTCCCTTAGTGGTCGATTTGAATTAGAGACTTGAGCTTGAGATCAAAAGTTTGAGCTTGGCTCGGCTCGAACTTGACTACCTTCGAATGTAGGTCCCCTAGCAGACAAGATGCCAAGCTAAAGTCTCCCTCAGTTGGAGAGAGAGTGACATTCTTGTAATTTATAAGGAGAGAGAGAGATGGCATTCTTGTAATTTATAAGAAAGAGAGAGAGAATTGATAAGAGAGAAAGTGACATTTTTGTAATTTGAAAGAAAAAAATAAGAGAAAGAGAGTTGGTAGGAGAGAGAGAGTGGCATTCTTGTAATTTAAAAGAAAAAAAAAGAGAATTGGTAGAAAGTAGTATTCTTATAATTTTTATGAAAAAAATGCAAAAAATATTGTTAGATTCCATTTCCCTCGTTACAACGCCTTCTCAAGTACACATTTCAGCTTAATATATATATATTGGTATATTGATTATACTGTCCAATGATGTATCCTTCATAAAATTTAAAAATCTCATTTTCTATTAAAAAAAAAAACAGATATTATACTGTCAGATAAATAAAAATCAAAAATCAAAATTCAAAAGAGTGAATAAAATGGTACAACGCGGGAAGGGCGAGTCGTAATTTTCGGTTTCGATAAGGATCATTTTGTCCATTTAAGGAACAGCCTGAGATCGTTATTTTTTAGTTAATTCCTGACACGTAGCGCACAAAATTCGATCAATGGTCCTGTCCCTAAGGACACGTGTCCCTCATTTAACACGTGAGATTGGGATTTACTCAACATTATAACATTAGGTGTGGAAGGCACGGATGGTTGCACCTGTAAAAGATTCCTGCTTTGTGGAGTTGTACCTAGTTACCAACTACGCGACTACCTACTTACCTAGTACATTAACCTAATTATATTTTTTATTTTTCAATCAAAAAAATCTAATTTTTTCGGTGACTGGTTAAAAACCTAACGCTCAGCGTTGATGTTTGATGGCAAGCCGACCAAATTGGCTCGACCCAATCCGATTTTGGTCGGTTTTTCAATATTACATGTCGTTTTCGGTTTATATAGGTAAATAAACTGATAATTTGGTTCGGTTTGAATATGTAAGCTTTTAAGTAATTATTCCCTAGGTATTCTTTCCCTAATCCGATAAGCCCTACCCTTGGTTTCTAATTAGCTACTTAGCTTTAACATAAAAAAAAATGAAAAAACAAAACATTAACTAAATGGGAATTGGTTTGTCTTTGGGATTGTTTTTCTTTTTTGAGTTGGAAACTTTGCACCAAATAGGAAATATCCGATATCGGGAAAAAGATATAATTTGAGTCAATTTCAAAAACTTTTTTTGGGATTAGCAAGCATTGCAAGTAAGATCCCTCACCTTTAGACTTGCTAAACTTAGAAAATTGTTCTTCTCAATGGAGTCTTGGACAATGGATACTTTGGAGACTTGGAGTCTTGCATTTTTGGGAAGAGTCAAAGAAAAATTCCATGCTTTACACCAAATAAGAGTCTTAGAGTTTTGAAGACTTAATCTTGATTTCTCTTTGACTCTTCCGATCTTCATCTTTCTATTACCTGGTCCGTCTCACACTACAAGTTTGCAACTCCCAAGGCTTCTTTCATCCACCATTACAATTATAAGTACTGTCGTTTTCCTCCCGTCTTCCTAACTCTCATTCTCTCAACTTCTCAAGACTCAAGCATCACATTCACAAGTTGGCATTTTATTTTTTTCTTTAATACTTTTAAATTTTAATGCATGTTAAATGCTGATATATTTTATTTGTGTTTTGTTTGAGATTTGAAAAGAATCCGGCTATTTATGATAAAAACTAAAAAAGTAAAACCAATACAAATATAATACAATGGTATAATATTTAATTCAGTTTTGTATAAATTTAAATATATATTTACACAAAAAAATCAGTTTTGTATAAAAAAAACTAATCTATTTAAATATATATTTCGGTTTTAATTTAAATATATATTGTATATTTAAAATTGTTAAATATAGATATTTCGATTTTGCATAAAAACTGAAAAGAAATAAACTTAAATATAAATAGATATTTATATATAGATATTTTAGTTTTAAATAATATATATATATATATTCTGAAATATATCAAATATGTATATTTTCAAAATATATTTAAACCGATAAACCAATAAACCGACCCTTCATGTTTGGGTCGGTTTTGCTTCATGGTTAGTCGGTTTTGGTTCGATGATTTAGTAACCCAACTAGGTCGGGTCGGTTGAAGAAACTGTCTTAAATTGACCCAACCCGCCCCGTGAACAACCCTAGGCTCAGTGTAGTTTAACTTTCCCTCAACTTTCTACTCCTCCCTTACGTTCCGTTTGTTTGTGGAGTAAATACTAGACTGGTGTTGTTTTACATTTTGGTCCGATTTTATAGCCATTTAGTGTGTAAAAGTACATTTACATCACTTTCAAATGCAGGATTTTCTAATAAACCAAACACAGCCCAAAGGTGCTATTAGGACACTGATAGCAGAGTCATCCTGAATGTCAAAACATTTACTTAAAACTTAGATTAGATGGTTGGATCAAGAGCACATTGTAGACTAGTATGGTTCAGGACTGGATTCTTCAATAGTTTGGTTTAGCCGTTTAGGCATTGAACAGATTTGACTTTTTTTTGGGGGGGTGTTACAGATTACACCATTAAGGATTCGGGCAGGGATGCAACTCGGATTGGCTTGAGTTAACATTTTTACATAATTATGGCCAAGCCAATTCAAATTTTGACAAAAACCCAACCAAGCCCATCCACATTGCTTTACTAGATTCGAGAATGGGATTGCGGACAGAGCAGGAAGCACAAAAGTTCCACTAACAATACCATGAAGAGCCTAAAAGATGTGCATGTATGATTTGTGCCTCCATTGTAGTAAGAGAGATGCCTTGCAGCCAATTTAACTACTAGTCATCTAGCAAATGAATATGACTTAAAAACTCAACACAACATACAATATAGGGGTGATATTCCAATATGATCAAGAAATTTCTGATCTTGCACTTAAGTTCTAAGGTTCAAGCCGATATATCTATATTATATATAAAAGTGTGGATGCAATGTGAAACATATTTTGGACTAAAATGATCTTCTATTTTTTTAAGAGAGGGTAATAATAGTCATTTCGTTATAGATTTAATGCCAACTCTAATGGCTACTATAATGGCCATATTTGTGTATTTAATCCATCTCTAAGTGTAAGAGTTGAAAATGCAACTTTAATTATTACTTTTTACCTCACTTAATCCCCTCTCGTTAAGTCTTATACTTAAGGTATTAAATCCCATTTTCTCTTATTAAATCTTATATTTGTAAGTTATTTTTCACTTATAAGTGCTACTAATTAGATATATGTCAATATTTTTAACAATATAAACCCATGTATTTTAAAGTTGACTCAAAAACAAAATCATTCTTTATCCAAGTGGTGGCTAAGCAATTCAACCATTTGAATCAAATTGATCAACCTATGAAGTCATAGTTAAGTAATAAAATTCTTAAAATAAAAATAAATATAGAAAATTACAAAAATATAAAAAAATTAGACACATTTATGATATTTTTATTTAATCAAATTAAAAAAAAATAAGTGTAATAAGCAATAATTATTTTTATTGATAATGAAAATGAAATACATAATTTAGAATTGATAAAAAATGAAATATAAAATTAATAATAAATAGTTCAACTTTTGGGTTAAATGTGTTATCCTTTAATGCCATAAATAAATAATAAAAGTTAATAAAATATAAAATATAAAAATGAAAAAAATACATAAATTTTGCAAAAAAGCATTCAAGCACATATATAATATCATGTATTAATCATATTAAACAAAAAGTGTTACATATCATAATTATTTTTTACACAAAAAAATTATAGTAAAAATTGAAAACATTTGTAGTTCTATATTTACTCTACTATTAAAAATATAAATAAGATTGTGGAACTTTTATCTTTGACTAAAATCAAGGTTTTAAAAACCAACCCAGAAACGGAACCACTTTGTCTTTTGGTTTCTGGGTCAGCGGTTCAACTATCCAATTTGAGTGGGTCAAACCGATAAGATGTAAAATTTAATGTAAGCTTTTATTTCGACTGTTAGATTGAGATTAGGTTAAAGTCCATCATATATATACATTATTATGAGAGGAGAGTGAGACTTTGAGAAAAAAGGTGGTTGGTTAAAGCTGAGAGGTGAGAAAGAAGAAGAAGAAGGAAGCATCACCGGAGGTGGTTGTCACCATGTTCACCGATTGTTGTTGTAGAACCATTTGCCCTAAAAAAGAAGAAGAAGAAGAAGGAATCATCAGTGGCAGCTATCTCTATGCTCATCATCACCACCGTTATAACACTATTTGCCCTCTTCTTACATCTCTCTAAATCTCTCTTAAATCATAGATTGTTTGCTTCATTGGTGTATCTTAGATTTTAATATAAGATCGGTGTTTAATCTCTCATCTCTTGCATCAATTTTTTGATTTTCATTGGAGTTGCAATTTTTTGTTGTTACAACTTAAAAAAATCACAGAAATGAAAAAACTCAAAATCAAAATGGAAAAACTAAAAACCCTAACTAATTTTGGCCATTAGGATTAAATCGAACAAGATTATGAGATATGAAAGTTTCTTTTTTCAATTTTTTATTTTCTAATTTCTATTTTAAAATAAATAAAAAATTTTGGAATTAGTTTGAAAGCAACCCGAGAACCGTTAACTGGACTGAACATTTTAATGGTTAAACTGTCCAGGTTAGCGATTCTCTAACCATTTCAATTGTTTTTTTTTTTATATATAAAATAACAGTTCAAGGCCAAAACGGAATCGGAGACCTGATCGATTCTTGGGCCAAATGATTCGACCATCCAGTTTAGTCTGGTTTTTTAAACAATGACTGAAATGACGACCCACCCCAAAATGATGGGTTTTAAATTCAATTTGGTAAGTAGGCATTTTAAAATGATGGGCTAAATGGTCGAACCCGGGCTAAACGCTTCGATTTGGTAAGTAGGCATTTTAGTCACTGTTTTAAACCCGCCCCAAAACCCATCTTTTTAGCAAAAAAAAAACCCATCTCCGTCGGGGAGGGTAGGGGCGGGTACCCACTAGGTAGGGTAGAAACTGCCATCCCTATCCAAGAGTTAGGTTAGGTGGTGTTTGCTTCCTACCTCACTCTCAAACAAATACCCCAAATCCTACCTCCATTCTCTTGCATATAAGGTGGGAGCACACCATTTTAGGGTGTGTTTGGTTTACTTCTGAAATCAGAATTGAAATCTTTCGTAATTGGAATTGGAATGGTCTATTCCCATATCCTGTCTAGTTTTGATAGGAATTGGAATCAAAATTAGAATTAACAAGAATGAGATCTCATTCCCATGGGATGGAAAGAGAATGATCCATTGCCTCAATTGGAGAAATGCCATTCCCCCAGGAACGGGAATGGGATTATGATTCCAAATCTCTATTCCCATGAATCAAACCGGCCCTTAATTTCTATTTTACTTGTCACAAACAAATAAGACAATATCAAATCTAAAGCAAAAATGAATTAAAATTTACACAGCCTATTTGCACTCTCATACATTTAAACACACAAAGAGAGAGAGAGATTTTCGTGAACAATAAACCTACCTCCATCATTTTAATTAACAGAATCAATTAAAGAAGGGGTATAAGAAAAATGGTGGAGAGACAACCTTGTCATAAGTTATTGCTACTTGTACATACCACCAGTACACACTAGGGGCAGGTTAGGGCTGCAATTCCATTGGTCCGTTTTTAATCCATTATGTAAATCCCAAATTGATCCATTTTTAATTGGATCAAATATCAAATATGGATATCCGTTTTTAACAGTATCCGATTGGCGTGAATGTTGTGTTTTTGCTATTAACTGTCATAGTTCAAGTTCCATATATACAAGTAATTTTCAATTTATTTAATTCATGAAATACGATATCAATCATATATGGTTCATTGTATTAATATTTTAAATATTTTTTTTATCATTTTTAGTTTGATTTGTTTTAAACTCAATGGATAAAATCTGACTGGAATTCAGATATAAATGAATCAAATTTAAATTTACCTATATTTGATTCAATTTGATGCATTTAAAGCCCTAGGGAATGTTCCAAACTCTGTTTATTAAATAACACCAAAACTGTATTTGGTTTAATAGAAAACTGGAGAGAAACAGAAAAGTTTTTATTTTCTATCAAACCAAACATAACCTATGTAAAGTACAATTGATGTTACAGATGTGAGTTTAGGTAAATGTGACCAGCAATGTGTTGTGGTCCGATCCCAATAATGCCCAAGGCCCTTCCATCGCAGTTGAAATGGCTAAGCTGGATGACTTAATGCTTTATCTTTTATTAAATAAGTTTTTGAGGGTGTGAGCTTAATGGCTGAAGCTGAAGTTGGATTGTTTATTGTCCTTGAATATTTTATTATTTCAATATTTTATCCTCTAAAAACATAATAATAGGTCATTCAGTTCAGCCACTTCAGCATTTGCCAAACAACCATAATAGTGCTGCAAACTGATGAAGGAAGATTTGGCCCGACCTCGTAATCACTCCACGTGTCAAAGACGAACAGCTCGGCACAGCAGCGCACCCAAGGCGCGAGCACCGAAGGGAGGAACCAGCAGTCCGAACTCCCTACTAGGAGCCCGAACTCTCCCTTGGGCCCCGAGCCTCACACAAGGCAGTGACCCGAACTGGCCCGCCTCATGGCAGTTCGACACTCCCCTATCCGAACTCAAGACTTCACCTCACTCACCACTCCAGCACTTCGCCTCCAGGACGCCGAGCTGAACAAACGTACCATACCTGACACTGAGGAGGTCCGTATCCAAGGGCGGCGCACCTGACTGACTTGGGATCTGACGCTTGACAGCCGCACTTCAACGGCCACCTGTCACCGCCACCTGCCACCGTCATCGTCAGTCGTAGAGACGGCTCCGACAAAGAGAGCAGTGGCGGTTCTATCCAGCAGGGGTAATGACACCCGAACTGACAGGGGCCCAGGGGTAATCATACCCGACCTGACAAAAGCTTAGAAGTGAGTGCGCGAGGTGGTTATAAAAGGCTCCCCACCCCCCGAGAACAATATATATGTGAACTTTGCGCCATCTGGTTTTGTCCCGCCTTTGAGAGAATTCTAACTTGATCTTTGGAGCATTCATACTGGGTTCCCCCCGGAGCTTCCTCATCTTCTCCGTTTTAGGTTCCCCGTACCTCCGCCTAGAGGCAGAATCGTTGACAGCTAGGACCAGCCGGATTGCGCTCCATCAATTGGCACCGTCTGTGGGAAACACTTCTAGAAGCCTCCCTCTAAACTCTCATAACCTCTTTTCTCCAAAAGCTCCAACACTCATGGCTTCTTCCAGCAACGCCGGACATGGCACGGAGACAAACACCACAGGGGAACAACCTCAGGTCCCCGTGGTGTGCATCGGGCAGTTCACCATCCCCCTTCCGGTGGATGGGATCCCTAGCTTGAATGCGCCACAAACAGTGGCGCCCATAAGCCTTCCTGCCATGAGCATTCCCCTTCTACTCCCTATCGAAACAACTGCTGTCCCCCTGGCGACCCGCCAGAGTCAGTTTGACGACCTGATGCAATGCATGCGGGCAATGCAAGCCCAAATGCAACAATTCCAGCAACATCAACTCCAGCAGCACCAAGTACTGCACCACCTCTCTCAACATTATCAGCAGCAGTTCCCCCAACTGCCCCTGAACCAGTCGCTGGTTCCACCTCGGCACCCCACCCCGAAGCCAGTTAAGGCTTCCCCTCAGGGTGGACGCCCTTGCCGTGGAGAACCCTCCCAACCCCAGAACCTCCCCAACAGCCAGGCCTCATCCCTAGGCCGAAAGGAAAGAATCACCCCCGCCTCGCAGCTCGCAGGCGGGTCGGGAAACTCACCCACAAAGTCAGCACCTCGGCGCTCCAAGCTTGAGTTCCCGCTCATAGAGAACCGATTCAGCACCCTAGCAGCAGACTACCAACATTCTGGACCCATCGAGCTCGGCAACACAGAGGCCAACAGTGCCAGTACCAGGCCCACTCAACAACGAAGGCGCCGACGAAGTCGCCGAACTGCCACCTGTGTCCTGCCCGAACTCAGAGGTAAGGAAGAGACGAGCTCAGACGGAGTAAAAGCTGCCATGAATCTCTCAGTTCCTTCCCCCCCGCATCAGAACTCCTGGCAGTCCTCATGCCCAGAGACTTCAAGCTTCCACCATTGGACAAGTATGACGGATCCTTTGACCCCAACGACCACGTCGATGCTTTCCAGTCCCAAATGCACCTCACCAGGGCCAGTGAATCATGCATGTGCGTGGCCTTCACCACCACCTTCAGGGGGTGGCCCGCACATGGTATAGGAACCTAGCCCCAGGGTCAATAAGAAGCTGGACCCAGTTCGTGTAGGTCTTCACCGCGCACTTCGTTACCAGGAAGCGGTGCCCCAGAACTGAGGAAAGCATCTTCGGAGTAGTCCAGAGAGAAGGAGAATCCATCCGGGGCTACATCAAGCGGTTCAATGAAGCGTGCCTACAAATACCACGATTAGACCCCGCAGTTCAGCTCGCGGCAGCCAAGAGAGGAGTAGCGTACAAGGAGTTTAAATGGCACATGGTAGCCAGCCAGCCCGCGACCGTGGCCGAATTCCTCAAGCTCACAGACAAGCTCATGAGAACAGAGGAAGAGATCAACCAAAGGACCGAAGGTGGGGTCGAGAAAAGGAAAAGAGAGGGTGAACCCTCCAACCCAGGCGACAGAAGACATACGGCCCAGGAGGCGAAGCCAAACCAACCATCCCGAGCACCATTAGCAGTTCGGACGGATTATACACCGTTAAACACCAGGAGGACTGAGATATTGATGATGATCAAAGACGCCCCATACGTCAAGTGGCCACCTTGCCTAAAAGGGAATCCAAACGAGAGAAACAAAAATATGTACTGTAGTTTTCATAGGGATCATGGTCACAGTACTGAACAGTGTAATAATCTCTGGGACGAGATAGAGGGACTCATCCGTCGCGGATACTTGAGAAATTTTGTACAGCATAATAACAATAATAACAATAAGGCAGGTCGGCAAGGGGAGCACGGGAAGGACACCCCCGAATCCAACAGTAGACCAGCCGAGGTGTTGCCACAGCCTCCAGAAGAAAGGCCAGTTCGGGGAACCATCCATGTGATAGTGGGAGGTTCGGTGGTAGCAGGATGTACCTCGGCAGCAGCCCGGACGTCAGTTCGCGAGGCAGCCCGAGAAGAACAGAACCCTCCCAAGAGGCCGAAGACAGAAGAACCGATCTTCTTCATTGAAGATGATGCGCGAGGTGTCCACTACCCCCACGATGACGCGCTCGTCATAAAACTCAAGATCAGCGACTTCGAAATCAGGCGCGTACTTGTGGATTCGGGTAGTTCGGCGGACATCCTCTTCAAGTCGGCATTTGACCAACTATAGTTGTGGAAAAGCGAGCTGAAGCCCGCAAGCACTCCTCTGGTGGGCTTTAGCGGAGAGGAAGTCAGGCCTATCGGAAAGATAACAGTACCTGTGGAAATCGGCGCATGGCCTTGTGCAGTCAGACTCAACCACGATTTCCTGGTGGTCGCGACCCCCTCCTCATACAATGCCATAATAGGGTGGCCAATTACGCATATCCTGCGGGCAGCGGTCTCCACGTACTATTTGGCAATGAAGTTCCCTACAGACTTCGGTGTGGGGGTAGTGCGGGGCAACCAGCTTGAGTCCCGCAAGTGCTATGTTGCTGCCCTGAAGGGAAAAACCAAGGCGACCGACGACCTTGAACTGGAGTGGCCTACAGAGCAAGGCGAGGAACGAGCTTTGCTCACAGAGGAAACGGTCGCAGCCCGACTTCGGCTACAGACCCAGCTCGCACACTACAGATCGGTGCTTCCGTCAAGGAACCACTACGAACCAAACTGGTGAGTTTCTTTCTTCAAAATTTAGATATTTTTGCCTGGTCCGCGGCCGACATGCTCGGTATTGACCCCAGCCTTATAACTCACAAACTTAATATTGACCCTGTAGTCAGACCTGTTAGACAGAAGAAACGCAACTTAGCCCCAGAATGCTAGAGGGCGGTCGACGAGGAGATCGAAAAGCTCCTCGTAGCAGGTTTCATAAGGGAAGTTCATTACCCAAGCTGGGTAGTCAACCCAGTGCTGGTGAAAAAGGCAAGCGGCAAGTGGCGCATGTGCGTCGACTACACCGACCTAAACCGGGCTTGCCCTAAAGATTGCTTCCCCCTCCCCAGAATTGACCGCCTAGTAGACGTGACCTCGGGACATGAGTTGCTAAGCTTCCTGGATGCCTACTCGGGCTACAACCAAATCAGGATGGATCGGACCGATGAGGAAAAAACCAGCTTCATAACCGAGTTCGGCCTATACTGCTACAAGGTCATGCCCTTCGGATTAAAAAATGCCGGTGCGACCTTCCAAAGACTTGTAAATAGTTTGTTTCGGCCCTTAATTGGCACGAAATTAGAATGTTATGTAGACGACATGGTAGTTAAGACGCAGTTTTCACATGAATTAATACAAGACTTAGATTCTGTCTTCCAAATCCTGCGTCGATTTAGCATGAAACTGAACCCTAACAAATGTGTCTTCGGTGTCACATCGGGCAAGTTCCTAGGGTACATTGTCAACCGGCGTGGTATTGAGGCCAACCCAGACAAGATAAAGGCCATCCTAGATATGAGACCACCCCGGAAAGTAAAAAAGTTCAGAGGCTAAACGGCCGTATAGCCGCCCTGAGCCGCTTCATGTCCAAGTCAGCAGACCGCTGCCTGCCTTTCTTCAAAGCAGTCAAAGGCAAAGGGTTCGAGTGGACCTGAGACTGCCAGATCGCGTTCGATGAGCTGAAAAGCTACCTCGCTAGTGTGCCAGCCTTAGTCCGGCCCGAGTAAGGCGAAGTCTTGGAACTATACCTCTCGGCAAGCGACGAGGTGGTCAGTTCGGTACTAATCAAAGAAGTAGATCGGGTCCAACAACCCATCTATTATGTTAGTAAAATCTTGCAGGGAGCAGAGACAAGGTACCCGCAGATAGAAAAGCTAGCATACGCACTGGTGATAGCAGCCCGGAAACTCCGCCCATACTTCCAGGCTCACACTATCGTCGTCTTGACTGACAAACCTTTGAGGCAGGTTTTACTCAAACCCGAGGTTTCCGGTCGACTGACGAAATGGGCCGTCGAACTCAGCGAGTACGACCTCCAATACAAGCCACGGACTACTATTAAGGCCCAAGCCTTAGCAGATTTTATCACCGAGTGCACGTTTAGCCTCGAAGCCCTTGGGCCGGCCGAGCCCAAGATCCCCAGCCCGGGCGAGCCCGGAGCTCCCGAGCCAATAGAGTTTGAACCCCGTGAAGTAGCAGCCAGTGTGACATCTCTCCTGGTTAGGCCAAACGCGAACTGGGATGAGGAGCCCTGGATCCTTCACATAGATGACTCCTCGAACCAGGAGGGCAACGGGGCTGGAATAGTGCTACGCGGCCCAAGTGGCACGAAATTGGAATACGCACTACGCTTTGAGTTTGCGGCATCCAACAACGAGGCAGAGTACGGGGCACTGATAGCCGGACTGAACCTAGCGCACAAGGTAAGAGCTAAGCACGTAGTTATCTGTAGTGATTCCCAGCTCATGGTCAACCAGGTTACGGGCGAATACAAAGCGTGCGAGCTCACTATGATCGCATATTTGGCCAAAGTAAAAGAGGCTCTGCTCAACTTCCAGTCACACTTCATCAGGCAAATCTCGAGGTCAGAGAACATGGAGGCCGACGCCCTGTCTCGGTTAGCCAGCACGAGTCACAACACCATGAGAACCGTGTAGATAGAGGACTTACCTCGGCCTAGGATTCTCGGTGGGGCAGAGGTCGCTCCCGTCCTTGAAGCAGAGCCGAGCTAGATCGTCCCACTCACGAGCTTCTTGATAGATGGGACCCTCCCTGCGGACCGCAATGCAGCCAAGAGGGTGCAGCGCTAGACAGTCAAATACGTCATGATAGACGAACAGTTGTACCGACGGTCCTACACGCTCCCCTACCTGCGCTGCTTGCGACCTGCCGAAGCCGAGCTCGTACTCCATGACACTCATGAAGGTCTGTGCGGCGGACACCTGGGGGGCAGAGCCCTCGCCCAAAAAGCACTTTGAAAAGGATACTACTGGCCAACGATGAAGGCAGAAGTCGTCGAGCTCGTCAGAAAATGCGACAAGTGTCAGAAGCATGCCAATATCCAACATCAGCCCGCCGCCGACCTAAAGTACCTCACCACTCCATGGCCCTTCGCACAATGGGGCATCGACCTCATGGGGCCATTCCCACCAGCAACAGGTGGGAGAAAGTTCCTAGTGGTGGCAGTAGATTACTTCACAAAATGGATAGAAGCTGAACCTCTGGCAACAGTCATAGCCCGAAACATACAGAACTTCTTTTGGAAGAACATAGTATGTCGCTTCAGGCTACCTTGGGTACTAATCTCTGACAAAGGCAAACAGTTCGAGGATATCAAGTTCCAAGAATGGTGCCAAGATATGGGAATTCGTTAGAACTTCACATCGGTCGCACACTTGTAGGCAAACAGTCAGACAGAAGTAATGAATAGAACCATCCTCCGCGGACTGAAAGCACGACTAGACCGAGCTAAAGGGTTGTGGGCAGACGAGCTACCAAGTATTCTATGGGCTCACCGAACCACGGAAAAAACCACCACAGGAGAGACCCCCTTCAACCTCACCTACGGCACCGAAGCGGTAATCCCAGCGGAAATTGAAATACCTACACTGCGACTAGAAGCATATGACGACCAGACAAATGGAGATGAGTTACGCACCAACCTCGACCTATTGGATGAGGTAAGAGACCTCACGCACATCCGAACAGCGGCCTACCAGCAACAAGTAGCTCGGTACTACAACGCCAAAGTAAAAAAGCGGAGCTTCCGCGTTGGCGACCTTGTCCTCCGTAAGATCATGGTACCCGAACCCGGCGTGGGAAAAATTGGACCAAATTGGGAAGGACCGTACAGAGTAAAGAAAGCACTCGGGGGGGCATACGAGCTCAAAACCTTAGAGGGTAAGCAAGTACCCCGAGCATGGAACATCGTCAACTTAAGGTGATACTACCTATAGACCACCAAGCGAAGTGGAACATCGTCAACTAGGATGCCGAGCTAACGAAGGAACCTCGGCATAGGCAAGCCAAGAAAAAGCCAAAGGCGAAAAGGAGAACAAACTAATAGGGACCGGCATCTTAGAGCACCAAAATAGGCCACACGAGTGCGGTAACCTAGGCAGGAGAGACCAGACTTATGGTCAGTTCGGCAAATACGTTCAGTTCGGGAGAAAGAACAACCAACACTTAGCCAAAAGGAAAGACGTTCCATTTCAAAATAAGGGAGTACATTTCAAAAATAAAAAAAAAATTTTACAGGCCCGGAGCTACTTCTTCATTATCAGAAGACACTTCAACAATACCCGAAGGTCCTGCCTCGCCCTCGAAATCTGGCTCACCATCCGCAGCATTGGCCATCTCCTAAGTTATGCGCGAAGTGGATATGGCACTAATATCAAGTTCGGGGTATGTATTCCGGATCATCCACCGGCTTAACTTGAAACCCCTTCGGTACGAATCCACCATCAGGTCGTCAAAGCTCGGCGAGGCGATGTAATCATCGACAATCTTCTTCTTGGCATCTTCAATACCTTGAGAGAAGATCTGCGCCCTCTCCCTAATGTCCTCCTGAAGATATTCGACCTGTTGCTGCAGATCTAGCCTCAAGTCCGCCATATGTTTCACTACGACTCCCATGGCCTTGGCATCTCTCTGAGACCTCGCCTGCCTGGACTGTGCAGCACGAGCAGCTGCCTCAACAGCACGAAGAGCCTCTTCGGTAGCTCACGCCTGCCTCGAGCTCCTTTCAACTTGGGCCGCCAAGGCATGAATAGAAGAGTTCACCTACCAAAAGGAAAGAACAAGTGATTAAAAGAACCAACATCGAGAAGGATAAAAGCAGAAGAGCTCAATAAAAAGTCGACTTACCACCATGGCATGAGTAACAGCACGACAGGCCAACTAGTGCAGAGGGAGATTAGTCCACGCCGCGACCTCCTCGGGAAAAATGGCCTCCTTACTCTTCTGAAGAGCGTGGGTCGGCGACAACACACTCCTGAATTCCCCTGGGGCCCCCGAGCCTGAGGGCCCAGCTCGCGTATAAGCAGACCCAAAGTAGGTGGGAGCCCCCGTGTAAGTAGTTTCAGCATACGGGCCCCCTGCTGCTTCTTGCATTGGAGGAGCCATCTCGGGCTCCCTGGGCGGATCCTCTGGCGGGTAGTCTGGAACCTCGGGCTCCGCATCCCGGGGCGGCTCGGCGCGAGTTCGCTTGGCGACTCGCTTCGTCCTCTTCATGCCTTGAAACAAGTGCCCACCACGGGTCCCTCTTGAGTCCATCACACCTGCAAAAAAGAGTTCGGCATCAGAAGGAAGCAAGAGACAACAAAATAGAACCTCTAAGTAAGGAACCTACCTAAACTCAGGCTAGCCGCAATGAGCTTGGCCTCTGTCAGATACTGTTGGCACTTTAGCCCAAGCTGCGCCCATTGCCAGAGGCCCTTCGCCGTCTCCTTGTCAAGTGTAACCCCGGAGTTAGGGGCGGCCATCCCCCACCCGGTCTGAAACAGCCACCCCAGCACACTTCGCACCCCGAAGTAGTCCCGCTTCCATGCCGGGACCTTATTAGGGAGCTCATGTAAAAGCTTAAAACCCGGGCGAGGAGACAGGTAGTACGCTCGCCTACGCCCCGGGAGGAGACCCGCTTGCTTCTTAAGCATTAAGATAGAAGAGAAAATCTCCAAATCTAAAGGGAAGCCCTGTTCGCAAAATAGAGAGATGGTCCCCACCAAATTACGAATTGAGTTCGGGTGAAGCTGTCTGACCGTAATGCCGAAGTGATTCAAGACCTCGACAAGGAAGGGATAGAAAGGCAATCGCAGCCCTGCAGCGAGCTGCTATCAGAATATCACGATCTCATCAGGACCGTGTTCCCAAGGAAAGCTACCCGAAGGTATGAAATAAGCGTACTCCCCGGGCAAATTATAATAGGAAATAAGGGATTGGAGCCCCTCGGGGGTCATGGTTGAGGGGCCAAACTTGTCTAACAACCGACCCTGACGGGAGGTGGACGCCAAACTACCCGAGGTGACTCGACCAACGGGTTCAAACTCTTCCTCGAGCTCTACCTCCGGCTCGCTAGAACTATCAGGGGATGCTACTCGGTTCATGGAACCTGCATCTGACTCACCGGAAGAACCGTCTGATCTATCCGAGCTAGACATCGAAGAAAGAAGGTGGATTCTAGGAAAGTACTCACCCGGATAAAAGCTTGAACGAGACTACAAGAACTTGAATGAGCAAAAAACCTTGAACGCAAACTGAAAGCCCGGACGCGAGCTGAAACCTGGACGCGAGCTCAGGCAGTGCAGAAGTGACAAAGCGACTGGGGTCCCCCACTATTTATAACCACAGTGACCGAGAAGCAACGACGTAGATCAAAGTCGATTCGACGGCTCACAGTCGTGCTGACCGCACATCCCCTGAGACCGAGATGTGATTGGCGCACGTCTTTCTGAAACTGACATGCGCCGGTGCACGTCTTTTAGAAACTGACAACACGCCAGTGCACGTCTCCTCACATTAAAGGCGGCAGTGGCACATTTTCAAATTTGAAAAGATGCCTGCTGTCACGTCTCTCAGCGGCGCGCTTTTTGAATTTTCAAAATAAGGAGCACGTTGCCACGTCTATCAGCATTTGTAGGCAGGTTGGCGCATCTTCCGCGCTATCAGTCAACCAAGATTCGAAGTACGGGACAAATTCACTGCTAGCTCACGAACTCCCTGCACCAGGGCAAGACCCTTAGCGCGAGGAGTGGGGGGCAATTGATGAAGGAAGATTTGGCCTGACCTCGTAATCACTCCACGTGTCAAAGACGAACAGCTCGGCACAGCAGCGTGCCTAAGGCGCGAGCACCGAAGGGAGGAACCAATAGTCCGAACTCCCTACTAGGAGCCCGAACTCTCCCTTGGGCCCCGAGCCTCACACAAGGCAGTGACCCGAACTGGCCCGCCTCATGGCAGTTCGACACTCCCCTATCCGAACTCAAGACTTCACCTCGCTCACCACTCCAGCACTTCGCCTCCAGGATGCCGAGCTGAACAAACGTACCATACCTAACACTGAGGAGGTCCGTATCCAAGGGCGGCGCACCTGACTGACTTGGGATCTGACGCTTGACAGCCGCACTTCAACGGCCACCTGCCACCGCCACCTGCCACCGTCATCGCCAGTCGTAGAGACGGCTCCGACAAAGAGAGTAGTGGCGGTTCTGTCCAGCAGGGGTAATGACACCCGAACTGACAGGGGCCCAGGGGTAATCATACCCGACCTGACAGAAGCTTAGAAGTGAGTGCGCGAGGTGGTTATAAAAGGCTCCCCACCCCCCGAGAACAATATATATGTGAACTTTGCGCCATCTGGTTTTGTCCCGCCTTTGAGAGAATTCTAACTTGAGCTTCGGAGCATTCATACCGAGTTCCCCCCGGAGCTTCCTCATCTTCTCCGTTTCAGGTTCCCCGTACCTTAGCCTAGAGGCAGAATCGTTGACAGCTAGGACCAGCCGGATTGCGCTCCATCACAAACCTATCTAATTAATTTGTTAATATTTGGGTTTGGGTTAAATCTTAGTCATTGGATTCAGATTTATTACAGATTTAAGTTTGAATATTGAATGGGTAAATCTATGTTGCCAGAAAGGTATGATATTGGATGATCTTTGACCAATTAAATCCCCTCTCCTCATGAATTTTGATGAATACCACCTCATTGGTTACCATCTTTATATTGATTGATTACAACCTTTCAGTATCATAGTTGAACCCATATTGAAGACCAATTACACCATTAATAATGTTATTTCTATGATGAAAAAAATGAATTAAAAATTATAATGTATTATTGATAAAATGAACTAAAAATGACTTTGATATTGTATATCATGAAAAAAATGAATTTAAAATAATTTCTATGAGATTTGAATATATGACTCTTTGTAAATAAATAACATTCAAACAAACTATGATTTGCATCCCTACTAGAAAGGTGTTTTAGAGGACTTGTTTTAGACTGCATTTGGGTGTTTTAATAAGTGCTTTTGCAGTTTATTGTGTTTTAGAAGCCAAAAACACTCTCAAATGCTGTTTGGTGATTAAATGCAAAAAAGCTTTTTTCACCCCAAAAAAGCCATAAAAGCATGCTTAAAAGAAGCCAAAAAATAGCTTCTATCTTTTTCATTTAGAAGAAGTCATTTTATAAAGAAAAGCCTGTTAAAAAAGTGACTCACCAAACACTCAAAAAGTGTTTCTCTAAATCATGTGCATGGCTAAACAGTAATCATCAGAATAATGTTTTCGGGTAGGGCTGCAACTTGGATTGGCCCAAGTTTACATTTTACGCTGCTTCAGGTTTGGACCATTGACTAAGCCCATTCAAATTTTGACAAAAGTCCAACATGAACCTGCCTAAATTGCAGGCCTATTTTTAAGAGAAGTGGTAGTATAGAACATTAGAGAGGTGTTTGGGGAATTTTGTACAAGGGTTTGGTGGTGATTACTGAATCAACAAACTCAAATGTAAACCCTGAGGCATTCACCCTCGACACACCATAATTGTTGTCAGACTTAAACCGAACTGGATGGTCGGACTGCCAGAATACTGAAACGACAATCAAAGCTTTTATTTTTATTTTTTGCATCAGTTTCTTAGAAATGTTGATTTGGTTTTGACCCATTTATTGTTTCATGTTTATTTTGATTCCAGACAGCTTTAAGAGATAATCCAATGGTTTCCTGCATGGTCTGATTAGGGGCTATTTGGCAATTCATTTTAGGTAAATCTTTCAATAGCCCAGTAGATTGGAAGATGCATTGAACTTTTGGGGTATTATCTTTAAAGATCAAAACTGTTTGATAAGCATCATGGTCTACCGGGCTGTTAAAAACAGTTGGAAAGGAGTGAAAAGATCAAAAACTTCATTTAAAGCTTCCCAATTTGACTTTTTTAGGTTTTTCACACACAGACACACTCATCTTCGAGTCTTTCGGTCTATGCGAGACCAAATGAAAAGAAAAAAAAAAAAGCCATTTTTAGATCTTTTGAACTTCCCGCAAAATGGAAAGTAAGACCAAAAAGAGGTGCTAAACACCACCTACATCTATTTTATTTTCAGCCAGTGGCGGGTCCAAGTCTCTCCAAGACCAACCCGTGTTCTAGCACAGTGGGAAGAGGACCACATGAACCTTTGAAATTGGTTCTGTGACAACACTTTATGACTAAAGATAATTGACTACCAATGGATGCATGGGTCTGGTTTACTGGGCCTCGAGACTGCACCTGCAATGAGGCAGCAGGTTTGACACCAAATTTGGGCCCATTGTCAGTCCTTGGAGTAATATATTAACTCATGGTAAAAGACTAGTAAGTCATGATGGTTTAATGCTAGGCTCTCTGGCTTGGCTCTCGCATCCAATTGCTATAGTGTTTCAGCTCATCCAGACCTGCTCTGTATACGGATTCTCCAAAATTCCAAATTATACGAGAGAGAATCAAGGTAGGAAGCAAGTTTCACAAAATCGTTATGTATCAGCCCATATTGGCCGATACGTATCGTATCAGGCCCTTCCCGATATGCCCCTACAAGAGTTGTATCGGGTCAGGGCCTGGTTCAGAGGGTAGCTGGGACTTACACCGGCCCCTCTGAACCAAAACCGAAAAAAAAGCGGTGTATCGGCCAGTATCGATACTTTAAACCTTACTAGGAAGAAAGTGTGCAAAATTTTCACCAACTTTTTAGGCTGCATTGGGTAAGGGTGTAAATGCAAATATGTAGGGTTCATGAAAAAAAAATTGGTTTGATTTTGTATTGACAAGTTTTGTATTCTTACCAAATATATTTGGTTGTGATAGGCACAAATGCAAATTCTAAACCTGCAACTTACCTTTTTTTACATTGATTAACTTTTGAATGCAAGGTTTTCTTCCATTATTCCCAAATGCAAAAACAAATTTATTACAAGAAAAAAATGTACTTTTACCAAATGCCTGAAAAACTGAACTAAAGCATCAATTTGCTTCGGTTTAGTGTTTGCACTCTTATGGAATGCAGACAAATTTGTACTGCCAATGAGTGTAAAGGAGACAAAATATAAATTTTGCATTAAGTAGGAGTGCAAACTATAATTCTAAACAAACAAATGAATGCAAAACCGAGCTAGAGTGCAAATTTTATATCTGATTCAGATTTGCACTACAATCATACAGAGGTATAAGAGAATTGGCATCCCAATTTCCGATTTGGGCTGTGGAAAACATGGCCCAGCTTCAAAACCTATCCTGCTTTTAAGGGTATGCATGATAGGACACAGTTGCCTCATGGAAGGAAGAGGCAATTCTTTACCAAATCCAGCCAATCAAATCCACTGAGACATACCTTTTTCTGTTGTGGGTGTTATTTGGTTTGTTTTTTTCTTATGAAGTATCTGATTACAGGATTTCTTGACTAACCCTCCAAGCTATGAGATGGAGCAGAGACTTAGAACTGAATGAGTGCACAAACAGTTTTAGCTAGGGTTTGTTTAGTATATCTATAACTGTAATCAACAGTTTCATGCAAAGCTGGTTGCATATGAGGAGGCTTGGATTGAATCATTTATCAGTGTGGCATTAATGAGCAGTTAATAGATCCAATTAATTACTCACAAAGAGTTATGAATGATGAAACCATTGTAAAGAATTGAAGGGGGTTACTGTAAGAGGGATCAGACCATTTAATACTTAAACATAACCTCAGTGTTTCTGATAGGACTTAAACATGCTTGTCGAATTATGTCACTGGACAAGAATTACTCATCCGTGAGTGATCTCATGATCTTACCTGCATTTCATACATGATGTTACATCATTCGTTTAATATTTTAAAATCTAATTTTGCCCTTCTAACAGATGTGTACACTGTTTTAAAATCTGACCCATCTGCTCCACGAAATGTCATGAGGTTTAATCCAAAGGCTTATTCATCTTGCAGCAGAGGTTCAAATTAAGCACCGAGATAGTTAAACCGTGAAAGTGTGACGATTGCTGCCACTTTTAACCTTAGAGAGATTTACAATCAGTATTCCATCTGCAATAAGATCAGAGTATTTTAGCAGCTTGACTAATGATCAATGTTTAGAGTAGAACCGGAGAAGGGAGAGGTTCACAAGTTAGAGGTTCAAGTGGGATTGAATCTGATGATGATGCATATACATACATATATATTACAGGTTATATAAATACCATATATAATATATTTTACAACTTTTAATATACTTAAATGTGGTGTATGGGTGGCAAGTTCCTTAATTTTTAAAGCAAATAACTAGGGTTGAAGTCTTTTAATTTATATTTACTTTAAAATACATGCATAATAAAATAATATATACGTACAATAAATAGTCATTAATTAACACAAATTAAGAGATAGACTAATGATAATTAAGCAATATATGAAAATAAGAGGTCATGGGTTTAAATCTTGTTACACATTTTAAAATTTCAATTGGCTAAAGACCGAGGTGGTTTCATGAAATTGGGACTGGTTCACTAGTTTTCTGGTTAAACCAGTTACTCGGCCCTTTGATTCTAAACCCTACTCGCTTCCCTAGACCTCCCAACCTGTACCCTCCCCAAAATCAGTAGCGGGTTGGACTTTTAGAACCCAAACCCTCCCCACACACGAAAATGCAAAACCCTCCCCAACCTTATCCTCCTGCATTTCAAGGTGGGGTGGGTCAGATTGGCAAGTTGGGTCTAGAACCTACATCTGATTTCTTATTATCTATACTATATATAAAAGTGCAGATGTAGGTGTAAGTTTTTTTTGGACTAAAACTATCCTCTATTTCTTTGTCTGAGAAGGGGTATTGATGATGCGAATTTTGGTAGCTCCCGACTAGCAGGTGACTTGGATGCCTAGCTGAACAATCCCTACCTGGAACGTAGTTTGGACACCTAGCTGAATGGTTCCTAGCTGGAAGGTGGCTCGGACGCTTAGCTGAACTGTCCCTAGCTGAAGGTGGCTTTGATGCCTAGCTGAATTGTCCCTAGCTGAAGGTGGCTTTGACGCCTAGTTGAACTGTCCCTACTAGGTAGGTGGCTCTGATGCCTAGCTGAACTGTCCCTAGCTGAAGGTGGTGAGCTACATAGTTTACTGGTGTGACCTGCAAGGAAACAATGTCAAAGTGCTCGGGTTGCTTTACCCGAGGTGGGCACTCCGATGCTTAAGTCAGCGAATCTGAGATTTTTAAGATAGCTAAATATGAGAGAGCTGGAGAGCTGTGAGAACTAAATTGCGCATGTAACTTCTAAGGCTGGAAGTGAGGCCTTTATATTGGCATTGTTTAGCGTGGGCATCACATACTACGTTCGGGATCTTCGGGAAGACGTGCCTAATTGGTCCAAAGTCCTCGGAGGTAGTCGTGCACGTAGCCCAATCTTTGCGCCTTAGTTAGTTTCCTCCAAAAGAGTCAGTGTGAGAGCTGACTTCCGAGATACCTAGGAGTGACAGGATGCATGCAGAGTTGGTCGGCAAGCACGTTTCGTAGGTTGCCACCTGGACCTTAATCAGGCCGGCAAGCCTTTGAGAGAGGTCACTCCTCATGTCGAGGTCACTTCATCCGGTACTGATGAGGTACCACAGGTCGGCCTTGGACAAGGTGTTGATAGCCGCCTTGAGTTGTTCACGAGGTTGCCAGTTAGATTTCCACCAGGTCGACGACGGAAGCAGGTCACCAGGTCGGTGACAAAGGCAGGTCGCCAGGTTGGCGGCAGAGGCAGGTTGCCAAGTTGGTGATAAAGGTAGGTTGGCAGTGGAGGTAGGTCTCCAGGTTGGCGGTAGAGGCGGGTCGCTAGGTCAGCGGCAGAGGTGGGTCACCAGGTCACTGGGTCGGTGGCAGAGGTAGGTCACCAGGTCACCAGCTGGGACTCCATCATTTTGGCTAAGGTAAGTCATCGCCTAGGTGATGTTGGGATGTCATCCAGTTGTTCTGAGATGCCATGTGTCATGATGCCAGTGGAGGGCCAATTCTACCCTCATAAATTGCCCCCCCAATCTTGAGCTGAGGTTAGCTCAGCGAAGGGAGTAGCTTTATAGTAGGTCCTTCGGCCTGTTAGCAACATATTTCGAGGTCGGCTTAGGGGTCCTTGATGCTGAAAGCAGTTTGGTCGTCTACTCCTATGTAAGCCATAGGGAGCTCAACCTGTGGCGGCAGCTTTACTAACTATAGGTTGCCAACTGACATGGGAACCTTGAAAGGCTTGACCTGCAAGGGCGACTGCAGTCCGTTGGCCGCTGACTCCCGTAGGAGCCGTAAAGGGCTCAACCTGTACAGGCGACCTCGCGAACAAGGCTAACAAGGCTTGTTCGGGCTGGTTACGTGTGTTGCTAGGTCGGTGGTCGCAGGTCTCCAAGTCGCCAGGTTGGCAGAAGCATGTCTCTAGGTCACCAGGTCGGCAGAATTTTGGCAGTCTAGTTTTTCTCACAGCATCTCAGCCTACAAACACCTTGTCACCTCGGCAGGACTGACCTACGAGGGTGGCTCCACAACTTGTTGGCCATTAACTCCCACGTAGAGCATGGAGGGCTCGACCTGCGGAGCGACCTCATAGTTTGTTGGCTATAAACTCCTACAGGAACCACAGAAGGCTTGACCTGCGGGGTGGCCTCACATTCTATTGGCCGTCAACTCTCACAGAGAGCACGTAGTGCTCGACCTATGGGGGTGGCCTCACAATTAGGGAGACTCTATTTGGGCAAGACTATGAGAACTCATCTGGGCTAACCATTTTGATTCTACCCCTCTGGGGGTTCTTTCGATCAAGCATTGTTGTTGTTGCTTGAGGATGCTATTACTTTGAGGCTTAGAGAATTGGGTGAGAACTTAGCTTTTTGTAGCGTTTCCCACAAACAACGCCAATTGATGCTGCGCATTTTGGCAGCTCTTGGCTGGAAGGTGACTTGGATGCCTAGCTGAACAATCTCTACCTGGAATGTAGATTGGATGCCTAGCTGAATGGTTTCAAGCTGGAAGGTGGCTCTGACGCCTAGCTGAATTGTACCTACCTGGTAGGTGGCTTTGATGCCTAGCTGAACTGTCCCTAGTTGAAGGTGGCGAGTTGCATAGTTTACTGGTGCGATCTGCAAGGAAATAGTGTCAGAGTGCCCGGGTTGCTTTACTTGGGGTGGGCACTCCGATGCTTAAGTCAGCGAATCAGAGATTTTTTAGATTGCTAAATATGAGAGAGCTGGAGAGCTGTGAGAAATAAATTGTGCAAGTACCTTCTGAGGTTGGAAGTGAGGCCTTTATATAGGCATTGTTTAGCGTGGGCATCATGCACTATGTCTAAGATCTCCGAGAAGACATGCCTAACTGGTCCGAAGTCCTTGGAGGTAGTCGTGCACATAGGCCAATCTTTGCAACTTACTCGGTTTCCTTCGAAATAGTTAGTGTGAGACCTGACTTCCGAGAGACCCGGGAGTGACGGGATGCATGCAGAGTTGGCCGGCAAGCACATCTCACAGGTTGCCACCTGGACGTTAATAAGGCTGGCAAGCCTTCGAGGGAGGTCGCTCCTCACGTCGAGGTCACTTCGGCCGGTACTGATGAGGTACCACAGGTCAGCCCTAGACGAGGTGCTGCTAGCCACCTTGAGTTGTTCAAGAGGTTGCCAATTAGATTTCCACTAGGTCAGCGACGAAGGCAGGTCACTAGGTCAGCGACAAAGGTAGTTCGCCAGGCCGTCAGGTCGGTGACAAAGGTAGGTCACCAGGTCGACGGCGGAGGCAGGTCGCTAGGTTGGAAGTAGAGGCAAGTCGCCAAGCCAGTGACAAAGGCAGGTTGCCAGGTTGGCGATGGAGGCAATTCGCTAGGTCGGCGGTAGAGGCAGGTCGCCAGGTCGCCAGTTGGGACTCCATCATTTTGGCTAAGGCAAGTCGTCGCCTAGGTTATGTTGGGATGTCATCTAGTTGTTCTGAGATGCCATGTGTCATGATGTCAGTGGAGGGCCAATTTTTCCCTCATTAGGTATAAAAGTCATTTTATTATAGCATTAATGACAGCTTAAATGGCTACTAAAATGCCCATATTTGTGTATTTAATCCATCTTTAATTGTAAGGGTTGAAAATGTAGTTTCAATTATTACTTTCCACCTCATTTATTCCATTCCCATTAAGTCTTATACTTAAAGTATTAACTCTCGTTTTCTCTATTAAATATTATATTTAAGTTATTTTTTACTAATAAATGCTACTAATTAGATCTATATCAACATTTTTAACAACATAAACCCATACATTTTAAATTGACTAAAACACAAAACCATTATTTATCCAAGTGGTGCTAAGAAATTCAAACATCCGAATCAAATTATTCAACCTATGAACTCATAGCTAGGTAATAAAATTTCTAAAATAGAAATAAATATAAAAATTATGAAAATATATAAAAAAATAGACACGTTTATGATATTTTTATTAATCAAATTAAAAAAAATAAGTGTAATAAACAAGAATTATTTTTGTTGACAATGAATATGAAACACATAATTTAAAATTGACAAAAAATGAAATTATTTTACTATTTGACAAAGATCAATAGTTCAACTTTTTGGTCGAATGTGTTAACCTTTAATGTCATAAATGAATAATAAAATTTAATAAATATAAAAAATACAAAAGTGAAAGAAATACATAAATTTTGCAAAAAAGTCCAACCACATGTATAATATCATATATTTATCATATTAAACGAAAAAGTAAGCGTAACATATCTTAATTATTTTTACACATAGAAATACAAAAAAATATAAAACAATTGAATACATCTATAATTATATATTTACACTACTATTAAAAATAGGAGACTAGAGTGTAGACTCCTCCGAGAACAACTTTGCTGACCTACTACCAAGAAGAGTTTTAATTTGTTAAGGACTCAACCTTTACTCATATTGACCACTTCTTCTAAAGCCAAACTCAACTCCCACATGCATCGTGATTCAAAAACTTTAATCCATTACTTTGGAATAAAGGCTAACATGTAGCTTCTCCTTCAGGATTGTGAGTTATATGGAAGTCTTCCTAAATGGAAAAATTGAACAAGCATCCAACATGGATATCAACATTGTTGAGGACATTGGCGCTGTACAGAACTCCGTCACCTCATCCTCGAGGTGACATTTGTAGACATGTGATTTTTTTAAGACAAATAAGTGGGCTTAATTTACATGGTAGCCTTCACAAGTTAATATGGACCTCCATGGGCCTAAGGCCCAAGTCTACATAGATATGACTTAGTGGCCTAAGGGTCCAAGTGTACTAAGCCCAATATGGCCTATGTCCTATTGTAATAGGATGGTCCCATTAGCAAGACCATTAACTCCTACATAATGGTACATGTATGGGAGTTAACCCTAATCTAACACCTCACTTACATGGGATTGGTTAGCAAAGTTGGTTGGGGTGGCAATCCCAATCTTAGGCTATAAATAGCCTTGCCTAGGAAGAAAGAGCCCCCTTTTTCAAACTCACATTTCAAGAAGCTCTCACACACAAAAACTTGAGGATTGCAAGCAACCACAAGCTCCTGCAAGCTCCAACAACTTCAAGATCAAGAGAGAAGAAAGAAGGGAAAAACTTCTTAGTTCTCTACAACACATTTGGATTCAATCTCTCCAACGAAAATCAAGCCACTACAAAATGACCCTTCTTAGAGAAACATCCTTCACAGCTGATCAAGACCAAAGCCCGAAGTAAAGAAATCTACATCAACTCTTCAGAAGCACCAAATTCAAGGAAATCTACATTAACACTTAAGAAGTCCGAGAAACACACCGACGACCCTCATCTTCATCAAATTCGACCGTTAATCAGAGGTTGCTCACATCATCGAGTAGAAATCAAAGAGAGTTCAAATCCTTTGTATTTTCTTTATTACAAATTTATTTTTGTAATTTGTCTCCATATTTTGTGTTAATCAAAATACATGAAATTTGTGTCAACATGCGTACACACATATGCATCCATCACTAAGGAATAGCTTCAACGTCTAGATCATCAACAGCTTCTTGGACATCATTTTTTGAAAGCAATTGGACAACCAACTTGGAAGAGATTGAGCATCTTCACCTCAAACTCACCTTCTTATCTCCCAACTTCTCTTCCATTGTCCTATCCTAACTACCTTCATCTCCATTTACGACTTACTCCCTAGTTTTTCTTTGCAATAATCTACATGTAACTTAGTGATCCAACTACATGTAAGCTAACTTTGTTCATAAAGAAAAACATTAATAAAGGCCAAGGCTTTTGGTGTTGGGTAAGCCCAAACTTGTTGCAAATATTCAAAGTCTAAGAGGCATTTAGCAAGGGGAAATCAATAGGAAAGAGGGGAAAAATCAATGAGGTCTAGTGGTAACTTCTTTATTTAACAAATTTGAGAAGTTACTACTATTCTAGTAGCTTTGCTATCAAATTTGCAAAATAGTCATGTTTTTCTGTTAATGGTGAGCGTTTCTAGTAAGATGATGGAGGGTGAAGTTGAACTAGGTTAACTATATAGGCCAAGGGCTGTCCTTCCTTAGACTTTCTTATGGTTCTTGAAAATTTTCATCAGTTGGGTTTTATTTTGAAATTTTGAGGAATAATGGAGGGCAAATTTGAAAATTCACTTTTTTTATTAATGTTTAATGATGATATCAATTATCAAAAAGCTTAAGGGTACTTTAAGTAATAATTCAAATAATAGGATAAATTATTGTTCATTTGCTAAACTTTTGGGCTACTTTAAGTATTTAACCTTAAAAACACATAAACTATGAATTATCATTCACATAAAATTCAAAATATTATTACACTTAACACCTAGTACATAAGTTCATATGCCTTACAACCATATGCAAGTAAGGGAGGGTTAGGTTTAGCCTAATAATACCCTACCTGTACTTTACCCATATGGGTTGTGAAATCCCAAAACCCATCTCCACCCCAAAATCCATTTTTCAAGAGAAAAAGCCCTCCCCTTTGGGATGAATAGGGGTGGATACTTGGGTTGGGTAGAAATTGCCATCCCTAATTGAGTGATTACATGTCATATGCACTTAATGGTTGGTGTGAAACAAAATGATTGATCCCACAACTAGTAAAACAATTATCAAATTCAACCAATCCTTTCTCATATTTGGCCAATTGGTATCCTACTCAAATCATTGGTTTTGCTTCTATATTGGTTATTGAAGTTTCTTTATCTAAAAACCAGTTGAAGATAAGTTTGAAGAAGAAGAAGAAGAAGATAGGTTAGACATGATAAACAAATTTCCTTCTAATTATACTTCTTCAATTTGTCATTAGAGCTGCATTGGAGAGTTTTTGGCATTGAGAACTAGTGGCTTGATGAATAGTTTTGGGTGATCGGAGGCATTTTGACTATTTCTTTTCCTATATTCCAAGGATTCCTAAAGATGTTGGCTTCCCTTGATACAAACTTGACTATGATAGCAAAAACTATTGACACAATGTTCAATGAGCTCTTAGCCAATTGATTCAATAAATCCTTATACCTGATTAGATATCTAATCTTATTACTTGGATTTGGATGTTAGACCAACATTAGTTAGATCCAATTAGCATTTGGCCCTATCTGTTCTAAAAAAAATCCCAAAACCTGAGTTTCATTATATTTAGGGCCTGTTCATTTTTTGGATTTTGAAAGGAGGGAAAGTTGGTCAATGAGATTTTGGTTACCATTGACTAAGATACCCATGTTATTTTTTTTAAGATTTATGCGGGTTCTATGGAAAATTTATTTTTCCTAGGTATCACTTACCCAATTAAGTAATACCCACATCCCAAGTGGATAAGTAATTTTCCCACCTGGGGGAAAGTTGCCAACAGTTGGATGGGACAAAATTGTCCCATTTAGTAATGGCCTTTTATGGATAAATAATCATTGTCTTATTCACCTGGGAAATAAAAAGAACATGGGTAGGTAAGTGTATTTACCTTGTGTAGGTACATGGTGATTACCACAACCGTAATAGCACAAAGGGTGCTAAACGAATGTCATAGAGGCAACCATGATGAGTCTAGGACTCGACACCAACCCGTAATGAGTTTTGAGCCCACATAGGCTTGTAATGAACTCGGAGCCAAAGGCGAGCTTGCGATGAGCTCAAGGCCACTATGGGCCCGCAACAGACTCAAAGGCACATACAGAGGGTAGACTCGAGACCCCACAAGCCTGTGATGAGTCTAAGCTCATCGTAAGCCCGCAACGAGTCCAAACTCATCGCAAGGCTGCAATGAGTTCAAAATCCATCGCAAACCTGCGATGAGCTCAAGTTCATCGTAGGATAGATGCGAGTAAAAATATACATGCTTCATTAATAATGGACGTGACAAAACATCCAGTAGGATTAGAAAAGACATGTGAGATAAGCATTGACATCACCCTAAGAGGTTCGTGAAAGGAAGTAGCACACTAGTATTATAAGAATCCTCAAATGAAAGGAAACCTCATCCTTGAGATATCTTATAAGACACATGGCGAAACTCTAAAGATATTCCCTAACAACTAACACCGAATCCAAGATTCCCTTCCCTAGTAGGAATCAAACAGTTTTATCTCCTATCTTTCGGGACCTCGGGATCTCTCCCTATAAATAGAGGTCCAACTCATAACGAGGACATCATTCTATCATCTTGCTCACCCTAGCCTTTAGCCTACCCTCTGCTGTTGGCTTTCCTTTGTCCTTCAAGGAGACCCCGTGTGTAGCCTTACCACCACACTCACATTAGAATCTCTGGTTATTCCTTGATCACAAAGGATGACCGCTCATAGGATCAACCTCTCCCCCATCCCAGAGGAGTAAGTTAACAAATAGGAAAACATCGGCCTGGAAACTAGAGATTAGGTCGGCTCGGAGTCGATTGAACAAGTTAACAATGAGATTCTTTCTAGTAAGGTGTACGAGTTCAAATCTCGCTTCGATTGAATGGAACAAATGCAAAATGAGATGAGGAACACCATGTAGTTACTCCTCCAACAGCCATCAGAGACCGAATAATCCCCTTTCACTCTAGCTAGCCCCTTCGCATCCATCCCTTCTAGTCACCAATCTGCTAACCTAAACACCGCCAACCCTGAACAACCTCCCAGAACCAACCTTGTGCTCACACAATTCTCAGAACCAAGAACTCACTTCCCCACCATCGAGCAACCTTGAGTTACCCCGGAAACCAACTAGTGGCAGAAGTGTTAGATAGTGTATGCCCTTAGCTCCAATCAGATTGATGTACATTATGCCATTTATTGTAAATGAATAAAGTGCATAGTTGATTCATGTGATATGGTATATTTTTGTGTAATATCCTTAAATTGGACACTTTTGAGTAGAGAGTGTATCACTGTTCCTTGCAGCCGCGGGAGAGGTCCTCTCTTGTCGGGCAATGTTTGATCATTATGGGCTGAGAGGTTAAGTGTGAGACCATTGAGGGTAATACCTGATGGGCTAATCTTGTATCTGTCCACAATCCTTGGGTTTTCATAAGGTGGCTGGACCCAACGACCATTTAGTGTAAATGTTGGGCCCATTAAGGGTCCTTAGTGATGGACTCAGGGGTTCACTGTCTTCTACAGTGAATTTGGCTAGGCCTTGTAACAAAGGTTGGGCTGAACCCATGTGGTTGATGTGTAGATCAATGTTTGGGTCCCATGCCATGCAAAGAGAGCCAACTGAGCATCAGGTTAAGAGGTTAAGTGAATACATAAACTTAATGGGTGATGGGTATTTGCTACACTAGCAAGTGCACTAGCCGCACAAGTAATAGAGTGATGAATAGAGTATTGTTCCCACGAGGACTTATACAACAACTACCAATAATATATCAACCATCTATTATCTGATTAACCGAAATGCAAATCTAATGCAAATCTGAAATCCTAACTACAAAACTATCTCTAAGGAATTAGATCAAACACCTTGCGTGCAAGTTGAGAAGACAAGCTAATTAAGCACAAAAATGATTCAGCAATTAGTTCTCTAGGCCATTCGAGTAGATTAGGATTCATCCTTGGTTTGGTGAAACCCCAAGGCAATGAACAACCTTTCTCAAGTGCATGTTCATTCTATGCATGAGTGATGAATCTTTTATCTCTAGCAAGAATCTAATCCCCATGCATGCATTAAGATCTAGAAATTCTAGGGCATCATTCAGATTGAATGATCACCAACCGAATTGTGCAAGTTATCTCTAACCTTGCACTCAATTCAGTTCTTGATTAGCATATCTAAATTTCTAGACTCTTTCTCAAGCAATCTAAAAACTCAAAGAAAGAAGAACAGTTCAGCCAAACAGAATTAAAAGTGCCTGAATTCTTTCTCAAGCAATTCATACATTACAAAGATCAAGATCAATTCGGCTAGCAGTTCTACAATTAAATTTCTAATCAAGAAACATCAAGATTGCATCTAATCTATTCGAATGAACCTCAAAATCTAATTACAGATCTGAAATTACAGAGATCATGCCTCAGTTACAACAAGAAAGAAAAATTAATGGAGAAAAATACATATCACCCCTAGCTGAATTCGATTACCAAATGTGTAGAAATCAAGGAAGAACAACCTAGATCTCCAATGGCTTCTTCTCCTTTCGAATTCAGCTTCTTCTTTCATTGAAGTTTCTTGAATCTCCTTTATTTTCCTCTCTTGTGCCTATCTCTCTCTTCTTCCTCCAAGAATTCGAACTCAAGGTTTGAATCTCCCCAAAGGGCTGAAGTCTCAAAGTGTTTGAACAAAAAAGAAGAGGGGTTTTCCCTCCAATAATTCTCCTTAAATAGTTTTTCTTTCAGTTCTCCAAGAATTCTAGAAGTTGCCGCCTTTAACTTCTCTTGAATCTTCTAGAAGTTGCTGGTGTTAGCCTCTTTTGAATGCACTTTGGGCTGCTCTTGAGCTACAAATGGGCCTCCTCCTTGCTGGGTCGAATAGGCTCCCTTGGAAGGCTACGGCTAGGCTCTCTCTTTGGGCATCTCCCAAAGAGTGCAACATGGTCTGCATGAGCCGAATGACCCTCTCTTGACCTCTTAGCTGGGCTTTTGTTCCAGTTGGGCTGAATTACCTTCAATTTAGCTTCTTTTTCCTTGTTTTATGCTTTCTTTCTCCTGAATCGGTTTCCCTTGAAGATTTCCTGAAATTAAGCTGAATTGGGGTAAAATTCTCACAAACTAGCATAAAAACCATGCATAAAGCCTCATAAAATATGTGTAATTTGTGCACTCATCAATGGGCCTAAAGCCCAATTCGAACTGGGCTTAAATTTGTTAATTAAAAGGAGGCAAGATAGGATTTATAATCTGATTAGGATTAGAT
This sequence comes from Nelumbo nucifera, assembly GCF_055504915.1. Lineage (NCBI taxonomy): Eukaryota > Viridiplantae > Streptophyta > Magnoliopsida > Proteales > Nelumbonaceae > Nelumbo > Nelumbo nucifera. The sequence continues at coordinate 76,577,676 of NC_142651.1, forward strand.
GAAGGATAAGATAAGTCTTATCCATTCAAGAGTCTAGGTCCAAATATCATATTTGGATTAAGGAACTCTCTCCTAATTGGATTAGGAGGCTTATCCGGAGAAGGCTATAAATAAAGGGGGCGAATTCCTCAGTTACACAACACAACAATCTGCGGAGTTCTTCCATGTTCTTGCCGTCCCTACCTAGTTCGAGCTCCACTTGTGGGAGTGATCAAGAATTGTTCTTGATATTGCTTCTTGACAGAAGAAGCAATCTGAAGTCGTGCTCACCAGTCCTCTACTCCATTCTTGATGAAGAATTCGGTTCTTGCTGAAGAGCCATCCTGCTGATCCTGCTTCACTACACACTGTGTCATATTCAGTGGAAACGGGTTTTGGTTTTCTCCTTGGGCATGAACACCTTCATTGGGAGTTACTGCTAATTCATATCAGGTATATCCCTCTGCTCCCTGTTTGTTTCAGATCTGGTCCGGTTTTGGTTCAAGATTGATCATTGAAAATGTAAAATAGGGAATGCGATTCCCAAATGGGAGAGGGAGAAATTTTTGAAATTTTGCCCAACCTTCCTGCAGGGTTCGGCCATCCATATGATGGATCTCCCATCCCTTTAGAAATTTGGTTTTGCAAAATATATTTATATAGAGATATACTTATATATTATGGTTTCAAATTGTTTGCAAAAGGTTTTAGTTCCTAGGATCCATGTGAGTAGAGAGTGTAACACTGTACCTTACAACCGAGGGAGAGGTCCTCTCTTGTTAGGCAGTGTTTGATCATTAAGGGCTGAGAGGTTAAGTGTAAGACCATTGAGGGTAATATATAATGGGCTAATCTTGCATCTGCCATAGTCATTGGGTTTTCATAAGGTGGTTTGACCCAAGGACCATTTAGTGTAAATGTTGGGCCCATTAAGAGCCCATGATGATGGACTCAAGGGGTTCACTGTGTCCTACAGTGAATTTGGCCAGGCCTTGTAACAGAGGCTGGATTGAACCCATGTGGCTGATGTGTAGATCAATGCTAGGGTTCCACGCCATACAAAGAGAACCGAACGAGTCAGCATGATGGGCTAAGTGAGCAATATGACTTAATGGGCCTAAAGCCCATTTCAAACTAGGCTTAAATGGTTTAATTAAATTGGGCCATTCTAAATTTATAATATGACTGGGATTAGTAGTTGGATAAGATAAGTCTTATGAACTTGAGAGTCCAGATCTAAATATAAGATCTAGATTAGGAAATCTCATTCCTAATTAGATTAGGAAGCTGATCCTGAAAGGATAATAAATAGGGGGCGAACTCCACAGAAGATACACAATTCTTTTTGTAGTCTTTTTCCTCCCTCAGTTCTTGGCACCATTCCATTTCGATCTCTGCATTCTAGAGTGATCAAAAAGTATTCTTGATATTATTTTTTGGGTAAGAAACAATTAGAAGTCGTGCTCATACCACCCTGCTCGATTCTTGGTGAAGAATCTCAGGCTCTTGTTGAAGAATCATTCTTGTTGATCTTGCCTCAACATACGTTGTGTCATCTTCAGTGGAGGCGGATTTGGTGTCCTCTTTGGGTGTGAACACCTACGTTGGGAGTTCATTTTAATTCCGTATCAGGTAATTCCCTCTCCCTTCTTTTGGTTATAGTGCAGCCTTTTGATTTCGTTTTCTTGATAACTATGATTATCTGGACTTAATTTGTTTTTCAGATCATTAATCTTGAATTAAATCTTGAATTGGACACCGAAACTTGGGCCGATTTACACCAGATTTGGTCCAAACTGTTTGGACCGAATTCTTGGTTCAATGGGTTTGGTTTCTCTGACCCAAATTTGATTTTGGCCAAATATTTGATGGCCCACTTCAAGCTTTAATTCGGCTCACCTCTATAAAACCCAGTTTTAACATCTTAAAACTGCATTAACCCAAATAAGCATAAATGCTATATGGGCCGAACTGACTTTGCTGATCAGCCCATATACCCAGATAATGTTATATGATAATATTATAGGCTGTAATGGGATGATAATGTTTTAATTTTATTAGGGTTTTACAGCCTTTTAATTGATTAGATCAATTATGTGAATGTGAATGCATGTGATGTATGTGATGTGCTACGTACATGGGCCATAAGTACTTGACCCATGTTAATTTCGATAGTGGCTCTTTTGCACACCATGGCTGAATGCACATCATTGCCATGGTGTCCTTAAGATCATTGGATGATCTCCCTTCTTGTTGGGCCCCACTTCAGCTTCCTCCCCAAGAGGAACCGTGCGGAACCCTAGCCATTTAGGGCCCATCTGAATCTGACTTTAGGAAAGTTAGTGAGAGCCACTTTTGTTTGACCTAAATAAAACTAGCGCATAATTATTCATTCCCTTCAGAAAAATATAAGTGCATGTGATAGGGAGATTCATATGATGAACTCTCTAAAGGCCTTCCATCGTTAGCATGAAGATGGGTCATTCAGTAATGAGGAGATGCACCATAAAATTGGGTCCTAAAATGGAACACTCTCTCACGGTACCTTGGTGTTCACGAATATGATCTGGATAGAAAGGTTTAACCTAAAATGACAATGAACCTTTTCTGATAGAGGCCAAAGGGAAAGCTAATGAGATGTGTAGATATGATCATTCACAAAAGGTGGTGGGGTTATGTAGCTGAAATAGTTGGATCTATGCATTGTATGTGATTTCCCACATTTCCAGAGACATACTTCGCGTCTCCATCATTGAGATAGGAAGGGAATCTCAGAGATAAACAAATGGAAATGGAACATAGATTAAAGGCCATATCTATGTAGTAAACATGAATCGGTTTAGGTTGTAGACTAATAATTTGCCTTGCCTTTTATTAGAAATAGAAAATGGTCAATTTGCCCAGCTATTGGATGATAACAAACTTAAGGGCCCAAGTTATGCTAACTGGTTCCGTAACCTTATGCTGGTGTTAACGTCCAAGAAATTGGACAAGGTTGTTAGGAACCTTGCTCTGGATCGTCTGGGTGATAGGGCTTCTGAGGCACGTAGGAGAGAGTATCAAGAATAGGAAGATAAGAATTCTGTTGCCTGGTGTTACATCATAGCCTCCCTTGACAATCCAATACAAAGACAATTCGATCAGATTGAAGTGTCCAAGGATATCCTGGATAGTCTAAGGATGATGTATGAAGAGCAAAATCGTTCTACTCGATAGAAGGTCCTAAAGTTGTTTATGACCGCAAAAATGACCGAGAGCCAGATGATTCATGACCATTGTCTTAAAATAATGGGTTACATTAATGAACTAGAGGCACTTGGGTCAGGGCTAGATCATGTCACCAAAGTTGATGCCATCCTAAATTCTTTGACTCCCACCTTCAATCAGTTTATCATGAATTGCAACATGAATAAGCCAAATGTTAGCCTTCAGGAACTCATCAATATGTTGTAGAGGGCTGAAGAACTGATTAAGGATAAACCGATAGCCATGCTTGTTGAAGGTGGCAATTTGGGTAAAAAGAAGAGGATGGCAAAGAAAAAGCCTCAGAAGAAGACTAGCAAGCCGAAAAAGCAGAAGAAAGGACAAAGCATCGGATACCTGTCACTTCTGCAAACAAATTGACCACTAGAAGAGGAACTGTCCTCAATATTTGGAGACTAAGAAACAAGGTAATTTCAAATTCTTTGTCATAGAAACCAATCTATTGGTTACTTTTGCATCCTAGTGTATTGACTCCAGGGTTTTTACTCATGCGTGTAATACGCTGTAGGGGTTCAAGATAAGCAGAAGACCGAGTGATGGAGAAGTAACGCTCTACTTGGGGACTTCTGCAACAGTTGCAGCTACAACTATAAGAATTGTAGAATTAGTTTTCAGAGAAGGAAAAATTATACTTAAATATTGTCTTTTTGTACCTAATTTAAGAAGAAATTTGATTTCTGTCTCAAAATTGTGTTTGGATGGTTATTCTATCTTATTTAGTAATGTGATTACTATTAAACAAAATAACAAATTCTTCGCATATGGAGAACTTGAAAATGGTATCTATGTTCTCCATCATTCTCTGAAAACAAAAATAACCGAAACTACGTTGGAAATAATCCTCAAGATGAGAACTCGTGATACAGTTAATCCCACGTGCCTGTGTTATTACCGACTTGGCCACATTAATATAAATCGTATCACTAGGTTGGTAAAGGATGGTCCTTTGGATTTTCTAACTATAGAAGATCTTCCAACTTATGAACCATGCCTTTAGGGTAAGATAACGAAGCGGCCATTTACAAGAAAGCCTGAAAGATCTACAGGCACACTTAACCTTATACATACTGATGTATGTGGTCCCATGAATGTTAGGACACATAACTAGCATGTTTGTTTTATAACATTTACTTATGACTTTTCACGGTATGGTTATATGTACCTAATGAGATATAAGTCTGAATCCTTTGAAAAGTTCAAAGAGTTCAGACAAGAAGACGAGAAACAGTTAGGAAGACACATTAAGGTCCTTCGATAAGATTGAGGAGGCAAATATCTCTCTGACGAATTTAGGGACTACTTAAAGGAAAACGAGATAGTATCACAACTGGCTCCTCCTGTTACACCACAATTAAATGGTGTGTCAGAGAGGAGAAACTGGACTTTATTGGATATGGTCCGATCACTTCTTGTCCACTCAGAGTTACCTACATCCTTTTGGTGATACACATTAGAGACTACAATATACGTGCTGAACCGGGTTCCAACTAAATCCGTTCCTAAGACTCCCTATGAGTTATGGACCATAAAGAATCCAAGTGTGAGACACTTGAAGGTTTGGGGTTGTCCAGTCCATGTTAAAAGAACAAGTACTGACAAATTAGAATCTAAGACCATTCGTTCCCTATTTGTAGGATATCCCAAAGGCTCTATAGGATATTTATTCTATGACCCAGGAGAGCAGAAAGTGTTCTGTAGTCGAAATGCCCATTTCTTGGAGGAAGATTACATCCTGGATAATCATCATCAGGAAGTTGTTCTTGATGAGGAGAGCCTAGGGGTAGTGGGAGATGTCCCACAAGCTCTAGAAATTAACCAACCTAGAAGATCTACCCGGGTATCCAGGCCTCGTTTTGGCTATGGCCAAGAAAGTTACTTGATAGAAGCCATGAACAGTGAGGAGGATCCCGTGACTTATATGGAAGCTATGTTGGATATAGATTCCTTGAAGTGGGTAGATGCCATGATAGCTGAGATGGATTCAATGGAGACCAATGGAGTTTGGACTCTAGTAGGTATGCCCCCTAGTGTAAAAGCAATTGATTGCAAATAGATCTATAAGAGGAATAAGGGCCCCGATGGTAAGGTTGAGACCTACAAGGCTTGTCTTGTGGCAAAAGGGTACACTCAGAAAGAGGGAATCGACTATGAGGAAACTTTTTCGCCCATGGCCATGTTTAAATCCATCAAGATCCTGCTAGTCGTAGCAGCACACCATGACTATGAGATTTGAAAAATGAATGTCAAAATTGCGTTCCTGAATGGAAATCTTACTGAAGATATCTATATGCAGCAACCACAAGGTTTCATAGCTGCAGGTCAGGAACACATGGTATGTAAACTTAATTGATCCATATATGGACTTAAGCAAGCTTCTAGGAGCTGGAACATCCGGTTTGACTCTACCATCAAACTGTTTGACTTTGAGCAGAATCCGGATGAGCCCTATGTCTACAGAAATGCCAGTGGGGATAAGGTTACATTCTTGATTCTGTATTTAGATGACATTCTACTCATTGGGAATGATGTAGGAATGTTAACTACAGTGAAAGTGTGGCTTTTACAGCAATTCTCCCTGAAAGATCTTGGAGAAACCTCCTACATCTTGGGACTTTGACTCTATAGAAATAGATCGAAGAGGATAATAGGATTATCCCAGTCTACTTACATTGACAAGATTGTCAAGAGATACAATATGGAGAACTCAAAGAAAGGAAATGTTCCTTTTAGGCATGGAGTCACTCTCTCCAAGGGTATGTTTCCCAAGACTCCCAAAGAGATTGAGGTCATGAAAAAGGTTCCCTATGCCTCAGCCATAGGGAGCATCATGTATGCCATGCTGTGCACTCGTCCTGACATTGCTCATGCAGTGAGTGTGGTAAGTAGATACCAATCAACCCAAGGCAGGAGCACTGGACCACTATGAAAAACATACTAAAATACCTTCAAAGGATAAAAGAGTTTTGTCAAGTATTCGATGGTAGTTCACTATAGATCCAAGAGTATACTGATGCCGATTTACAGTTAGACCTAGATGATAGAAAGTCTACATTTGGTTATATCTTCATGATGGGATCATGTGCAGTCACACCACCCTACTCGATTCTTGGTGAAGAATCCTAGGTTCTTGCTGAAGAATCATTCTTTGGTGATCCTGCTTCAACATACGCTATGTCATCTTTAGTGGAGGCGGATTTGGTGTCCTCTTTGGGCGTGAACACTTAAGTTGGGAGTTGCTTTTAATTCTATATTAGGTATTTCCCTCTCCCTTCTTTTGGTTTCAAATCTGGTCCAATTTTGTTTCAAGAATGAACCTTGAAAATATAGTTTTTTAAATTGGGGAACACGATTCCCGAATGGGAGAGAAAGAAATTTTTGAAATTTCGTCCAACCTTCCTTTCGGGTTTGGCCATCCATATGATGAATCTCCCATCCCTTCAAGAAGCACCCCTCAGCCGCGAAAAACTAAAGGAGTACATTTAGGGGCTGATGGTGGAGAACCAAAACAAAGCCCAAGCTTTGCTTGTCCTTCAGAAACCCTACTCTGACCAGATTTTGTATAAAATGTATCCTATTGGTTATGTTCCACCCCAGCAGTATCCACAGTTTAACGATAAGAAAGGGAGCCCACAAGAACATGTAAATAAGTTTGAGGATGTCTTGGGGTCATTTGTCTTAGATGGAGATTTGAAAGCTAGAGAGTTCTCCAAGTCACTAACCAGACCAACATATACTTGGTTTGTCAATCTGATTGCTAGTAGCATAGACTCGTAGGCGGAGTTAGCAAAGGAGTTTTTGTCCAGTGGTTCACACTGGAACGTAGATTGATGATGGCAGATTTGTGTAACACAGAGCAACGCATAGGCGAGGACCTCTTGGGCTATGTCATGAGGTTCCAGAAGTTAACTCATTCAGTCTTTGATGAGCATGCCACTGAGAAAAGTTTTTTTGAGTAGTGTGTGCAAGGCATGTAGCCCGCCTACCGAATAGGCATCGAGAATATTGAAGTTGAGACCTTTAGCCAGCTATGGAAGTGTGCAGAGAGGACAACGCGCACCATCAAGAGCACCACATCCCAGTCTGCTACAACATCAGCATAGTATGGGAAGAATGAGGCTTACATTGTTGACAAGAAGCCTCAGAACACCAGAGGGCCTAGCTAGGGGCCTACTACCGCGGCGGAAACCAGAACAGGAGAAGCAGCATGCTACCACCACCCCCTCCTCCCTTTGCCTACACCAAGGAAGAAGTGATAATGATAATGAACAAGCTAGTAGAGGACCGTGTCATCAACCTATCGCCACCACCAGCAAGGGTTGACCCAGAGAAGGAGAGACATGGAGGGAGGTGGTGCAATTTCCACCAGTCATCGAACCATGATTTAATGGACTGCTTCACACTTTGGCGGCTGTTTGTACAAATGGTGAAGCTCGACGAATTCGTTAAGAGAAAACTGGCTCAAGTAGAGACAAACCGCCTCCCTGCGCACACCCAAGGAGGAAGCATCAATGTGGTAGGAGTGCTAGGCCAAGACCACCCTGACATGCTAATCCAGAGGTTTGAGTTGAGCATAGAGTTACAATAGTTTTTCAGCAAATAGGGAGACAGTGCCTCGACAAGATGACTTGCGATAAGAGCACTGGTAAAAGGATTCAGAAGGCCATTGGAGCCCCATCAGCTGGATAAATCTCATGTGGAATTCATGCCGGATGACATGCGAGCCATCGGCCCCCACCACAACTGGTCCCTATAAATCATAGCCAAGATCGGGGCTACGAGATGCGGCAACCCTGACGACTTGTGTTCCGTTTGACAAGACAGAGACCCATTTGCAGGACACGATCTATTACACTGAGTTGGCCGGTGAAGGTGATACTAGAGTAGCCAAGTTAGAAGGTGTACAACTACCAAAACCTACGAGTGAACCCCTGTCGTGCTGGAAAAGAAGAAATGGACCAGGTGTGTATGAGTCACCAGCGAAAATGGGGACAGTTACTACACCATCGTAGAGGAATACGAGGATGCCAACGCACTGGCCACTAAGAAAGCCATCCCCGATGTATGAGTTTATGATTGATTATTACTTGTTATATGCCATCAAATGATTACTATAAGCTATACCCTAGGTTACATACATTTACTACTATAACTGAAATCAAATAAGCATTGTAAATTATATCCATAATTAGAGAAATATATGCCTGCATTCTAAATTTTTCCTCAATTAGAATTATTTTTCTATACCATCTCTACGAAAGGACATCGCGATGATCTCATCACAAAAGGATTGTGATCAAACAAAACAGAGGCCACTAGAATCAAAGATACAACACGTCACATTAGTACATGCAATTAACAACATAAAGAAATACTAAAAGTCACTCAAATAGCAGGAGCAAAACAAAGAAGTTGTAGAATACTAAGATGAAGTCCACACGCCACCTAAGCACATGCAAGATTCCATTGACGCTGTGGAAGAGTCACTAGAAGAGGTCAATATGACCATAGAAGGAGCAGTGGAAAGGCCATTATTTATCTCATCCAAACTAGAACCTGAGGAAAAACAAAGGTTACTAGATCTTTTGAAAGGTACAAAAACCTTTCTCCTCCTCATTGCAAGACTAGGATACATATTAGAATGAAATTACAGTGTTTTCTCTCATATTGACAGAATTCAAGGACGTCTTTGTTTGGTTGTATGACCAGATGCCCAGATTGGAGCACTTGTCAAACATTCACTGTGCACCGATCCCAAATTCAAACCTATGAAACAACCATAGAGGATCTTCAAGCCAGAAATAGCATTGAAAATCAAAGAGGAGGTCGAGTGACTTTTGAAAGTAGGCTTCATAAAATCCATCGCTCACCCACAATGGTTAGCCAATGTGGTTCCAGTCAAAAAGAAGAATGGACAACTAAGGTTGGTATCTAGATCCTAGTACATTAGTTTACAATCATCAGAACAAAATTAGCATACTGATTTTTTCCCACCCCTACCCTAGGTGTTGTGTCGATTCCAGGGACCTAAACAGGGCTTGCCCCAAAGATGACTTCTCACTGCCAAATATGGACATCCTCATCGACTCAACAACCGGGGAACCAATTATTTTCCTTCCTAGACGCCTATAGTCGATACAATCAGATATACATGGACCTTGTAGATTCACCCTACACAGCATTCAGAACGCCAATAAAGAACTTTTATTACAAGATGATGCCCTTTGAACTGAAGAATGTTGGAGCCACATAACAGAGAGTGATGATGAGTGTGTTTCATGACATGATGCACAAGGAGATTGAGTGCTATGTGGTGCCATAGTGATGAAGGCAAAGAAAAGAGAATATCACTCTAACGTACTTAGAAAAGTGTTCACTAGATGCAGGGCTTTCAACCTAAGCCTCAACCCATTGAAGTGTGCGTTCAGAGTACAGTCCAAGAAGTTTCTAGGGTACAGAGTTGACCAAACCAGGATCCACCTAGATGAGGTAAAGGTGAAGGCAGTCTTGGATTTACCCCCTCCAAACACCGAGTCACAACTAAAGACCATCTTAGGGAAAGTTTCCTACCTTAGAAGGTTTATCCCCGACCTGGCACATGCAGCAATGCCCCTGCTAAATGTGGACAAAAAGTCTACAGAGTACAAATGGTCAACAGAACATCAATATGCATTTAACTAGCTGAAACAAACGTTGGCCATAGCCCCAACCGTGTCACCTCCAAAGAGTGGTTGAGAGATTAAGGTGTACATCGCATCAAACTCAAAGGCCGTAGGATGTCTGTTGGCCTAGGAAAATGATGAGGGCGTTGAGTGTCTGATATACTATGCCAGTAGAACCTTGAGACCAATAGAAAAGAACTACACCCATATAGAGGAACAATGTTTTGCGTTAGTATTTGCCACACAGAAGTTCAGACAATACATCCTAGGCCAAAAAGTAAAGCTACACACAAGGAGCAATCCGATCAAGTACTTCATAGACAAACCTCCATTCTCAGGAAGACTAGTCAGGTGGATGATGCAGTTGAATGAGTATAGCATTGAGTACACCCAACTAAAGGTGATCAAGTTCCAAGCGGTTGCAAGCTTCCTAGTTTCCTTCCCCACCAATGACAGCTTCCCCATCTCTGAAGAGATAACCGAAGAGCTACTCATGATCGCAGTAGTAGAAGATGGAGAGTGGACCTTGACCTTCGATGGGAGTAGAAGTCACGTTGACTTCGCCTATCGGAGATACTCTAGCCTATTTCTTCATGTTACAGTTTCCCTATTCACACAACATGGCAGAGTATAAGGCATTGGTATTGGACCTAACAGTAGCCAGGGACTCTGGAGCAAAGAAAGTAAAAGTAGTTGGGGACTCTAAACTAGTGATCAGGCAAATGTATGGTAGCACAATAGTAAAGGAGTTGACAATCTTGCCATATAGAACACTGATACAGAGGTTAACCAAGGACCTAGAAGTAACCTACGAGCACTAGAACAGAGCCAAAAATGAAATGCCGATGCATTAGCCACACTGGGATCCAAAATATAGTCAAGTGATAACCTAACCAAAATAACAATCTTGATGCACTATGAACCATCGACAGAAAGATTGGGACACTGGGTAAAGAAAAAAGATGACATAACAATGGATGATTGGAGAGGCAACATTATACAAAAGTTAAGCAACCCAACAGAGATGATGCAGGATGGAAGGTCTTACTAAGGTTCCAACTGGTGAGTGGGATGTTATACCACAAAATGGCGGATGGAGTCAGGGCAAGATGCTTAGGGCCCAAAGGGGCAAAAGTAGTCTTGAACGAAACTCATAAAACTTACTGTGGAGATGTGACTACAACACTTTATAGGAGACTACAAAGGTTGGGTTACTATTGGCCAGAGATGAAAGTAGATGCAACCAAGACTCAGAATGACTGTGAGAAGTGTACACCAGAGGCAGACAAGAATGAGTGCCTCATAGTAGGTGATATAAACTGGAGAAACATGTACATAGACTACATTGAAAACAACACCACACTAGCCAACCCGGTTATGAGAAGAAAGCTCTTAGAAAATGGACAGAGGCCACAGTCTTACACTGGGAAACCCCTGTGATGCCTAGCGGGTGAGGAAATAGAAGAAGCACTAGATGCGACCCACAGTTTTGAACCAGCCTCACACCAAAGACAATTAGCCTTACACAATCATGTCATGCACTTAGGCTTCTATTGGCCTACAATGCTAGAAGATACCTAGAAGCATGTACGAAGGTGCCACAAATTCCAAGTACATGCCAAAAGGATACACCGACCATCCAATGACCTCCACCCCATTATCATGCTGTGGCCTTTCCACACCTGGGGGTAGATCTGATAGGCAAAATACACCCACCTTCTAGGGGATATTGCTTTATCATAGTGGCCACTGACTATTTCACAAAATGGACAGAGGCCATACCACTGAGGAGAATTTGTGTAGAGAACATTGTGAACTTTTTTAAGACAACACATAGTTCACCGGTTTGGGGTCCCGATGAGGATTCTAACGGATAATGGGTTATCAATAAAGAATCAGGAAGTTTGGAACCTATTGGGACAGTATGGGGCAAAACTAGGCACATCCACAACCTTTTACCCACAAGGGAATGGAGAAGCAGAGGCAACCAATAAGACCTTGTTGAAAATAGTAAGCCAGATGGTGGTCGAGAACCAAAAGGATTGGGTAGACAAGTTGTCCAAAACAGTTTGCGCTTATCGCACAACAATCAAAAAGAGTACACAAGCAACACCTTATTCTTTGGTATATGGCCAGGAAGCAATTCTACCGGCGGAGTACAGACAGTGTCCGCCCGAGTAGCCTATGTAATGGGAAAACATTTCCTGACAGAAGAGATGAACCAACTGCTTAGCGATAGACTAGAATGCATAGAGGAGGCTAGAGAGAAATCATTATAGAAATAAATTAAATACAAACAACTCATGGCCTCTAACTTCAACAAACTAGTGAAGCCCCGAAAGTTCAAGGAGGGCAACAAGGTATTGAAAACAACACTCCATGTCAGACAAAGAAAATCAGTTGACAAATTTGCCCCTAATTGGGTACGCCCTTACATTATCCAAGAAGTTCACCCAATAGGGTATTATGTATTAAAAGATGTATCCATAGATGAACAAGATGAAACAATGAATGGTTATTGGTTGTAGCTATATAATGAGTAATGATGTAAACCCTTTCAAGCTTGAATGTAGATCCTTGAAAAAAGCATGTTATATTTTATACGTATCATAAAAACATGTTATGTTCGTACATATCATTAATCCAGAATAAAGCATGTTATGTTACTTTCATGCACTCCGTCAATCTTGAGTAAAGAATGTTATGTACCTCTCATCAATATTGAATACATTGATCAAAGTTATCTTCCACAATTGTGTTTACTATCTATATTATTATCTATACCCTGGTCCGCCAAGAAGGCCCTATTCTAGTGGGTGCGATGACATATACCCTGGTCTGCCATGAAGGCCCTGTTCCGACAGGTGCAATGACATATACCTTGGTCCATCAAGAGGGCTCTGTTTTGGTAGGTGTGATGACATATACCCTAGTCTGCCAGGAAGGTCTTGTTCCAGTAGGTGCAATGACATATACCTTGGTTTGCTAGGAAGGCCTTGCTCTGACAAGTGCAATGACATATTCCCTGGTCCTCCAGGAAAGCCTTGTTCCAGTAGGAGTGATGACATATACCCTAGTCTGCCAAGAAGGTCCTATTCTGATAGTGCGATGACATATTCCCTGGTCCTCTAGGAAGGCCCTGTTTTGGTAGGAGCGGTGACATATTCCCTAGTTCGCTTGGAAGGCCCTATGAACACCAAGAGCGATAACCGGTCCTAGGGCTATTCACGGGTCGGGTTGGGTCGGTTTACTAGCATTTTTCCAACCGACCCGACCTGGTCGGTTTACCTAGAAATGAAACCGAAACCGACCCAGTACTAAGTAAAACCGACTTGGTCGGTTTGAATCGGTTTGGGTCGGTTTGGGTCGGTTTTGTGAATGATTCTCTTGGTGTGAACGGTAAAGGATTCAAGTCTAAGAAAGCAAAGGCTGGATGCTTGGAAATTAAAAATGATTTGATGGATTAAAATTGATATTTTATATATTAGAAATTTTATATATAATATGTATATTTCTGAAATAAAGATGAAATATATAAATATATAATATTTGAAATATATTATATATATAATATATATCTAAGTCGGTTTGGGTCGGTTCGGTTTCGGTTTTCACACATGAAAACTGAAATCGAACCGAACCATCGGTTTATATTTTTTCATAACCCAAAACCGACCAGTGCTGAAGAAAAAATGGGCAACTCGGGTTGGATCGGACCGAGTTGGTCGGTTTGGTTGGTTTGGGTCTTGTTATGAACGGCCCTAATAACCAGTCCAATAATGAGTTTTCTAAGAAGTGATGACATATACCCTGGCAACCCCAGGAAGACCTTGGTAAAATTGGGTGCGATAACAAAATCCCAACACTTATCTATCTAAAATATAAGGCAATGAATTACCTTGGCAAACCCCGGGAAGATCTGGAACACTAGGCACGATATAAAATCCTAGCACTTGTTCATCTCAAGTGCGACGAATTACCCTAATAGACCCAAGGAAGCAGCGGCAACACCAAGTGCGGCAATAAGTCCTAGCAACACCAAGTACGACGATAAGTCTTGACATGCCCTTGCAAACCTAAGACGACCTTGGAAACCCAAGGACGATGAAAAACAAGAACTACAAAAAGTCGTAGTAGTAGCAGGCACAACAATGGGCCTTAGTACTTAACTTGATCAAGTTGCAGCAACATCAAGCGCGTCAATGAATCTTAGAACTTAGCATTCTGAGGTGTGATGAAATGACCAGGACACCCCACAATGGTCTGAAAAGGGATCACACATGCAATTACACATTCTGTAGGAGGCAATCGTATAGAATGCCCGGGACGAGATGGTGACTACAATAGGCATGACTGCAATAGCGATAAGCAATTTACACACCGCAACAGAGTGGCATAACCTCAGGTGGTAACAGAGCGGCAGCCCACCATTTGTATGCAACAATCGTCATATACTTTGGGTACAATCACCTACCTAAAGAGTGAAATCACTTTGCATCGCATAAACAATACACATTTTGTTCATTGCAAAGTGGCGCCTTCCAGTCTTACACACAAGACGAATTGATAAGCTCCACTACTACCCAATTGCTATCAGGCAAGGAATCCATGCTTTCACGAATCAGTAACTAGCCAGAATAACAACCCAAACAAAAATCAACAGGAGCCCAAGCTATTCATGAAGGAAGGTGTAATCCATCATATGGATGGATGAACCATGCAGGATGGTTGGGTGAAATTTCAAAAATTTTCTTTCACCTTTCGGGAAATGAATTCCCGGTTTTAGAAAAATTGTATTTTTCAGGGATTGTTCTTGTACCGAAATCGGATCAGATTTGAAACCAAAAGAATGGAGAAAAATACCGGATATGGAATCCAAAGATGTAGCTTCCCAAAGTGGTAGTTCACACACAAATTGAATCCAAAACCGGCCTCCAATGAAGATGGCGCAGCTTGGAATGAAGCCAGTTTAGCAATGCAGTTTTTAGCAAAACTACAATCTAACTGGATGGATCGAACAAGGGAGATGAGCATGAATTTTCTCTGTAATTTTCTTGCAAAATTTAGAGAAGGAACTGATCAAAATCAGTCCAAGAAAGGTGAGGTGGAACAAGGGAGTCTGGGCGGCAAGAGCAGAGAGAGAACTGAGAGCAGAAGATAATCTAGAGCAGTTCAACCTCTCCCTTTTATAAGACTTAAAAGAGCACCTCTCCTAATTAGATTAGGAGGTTCCTAATTCGAAATCTTTATTTGGATTTGGAATCGATTAGAGGATAAGAGCTATCCTCTTATGAGAATGGGTGATCCAAACCCATATCCATACCCATATTTTCCTATGTCACATGACTGCTTAAGTTGTTATGTGACATCTTGATTAATCAAATTAATCATGGGCCTTAGGTTCAATTTGTATGGTGTAGGACCCTGTAGGCACAGGGTTCATCCGGATTCTGCTCGAAGTCAAACGATTTGACAACAGAGTCAAAACGGATGTTCCGACTTCTAGAAGCTTGCTTAAGTCCATAAATGGATCTGTTAAGTTTACATACCATGTTTTCCTGACCTGCAGCAATGAAGCCTTGTGGCTACTGCATATAGATATCTTCAGTAAGATCTCCATTCAGGAATGCAGTTTTGACATCCATTTGCCAAATCTCATAATCATGGTATGCTGCTACAGCTAGCAGGATCCTAATGGATTTAAGCATGGCCACAGGCGAAAATGTTTCTTCATAATCGATGCCTTCTTTCTGAGTGTACCCTTTCGCCACCAGACGAGCTTTGAAGGTCTCAACCTTACCATCGGGGCCCTTCTTCCTCTTGTAAATTCATTTGCAACCGATTGCTTTTACCCCGGAGGGCGGATCTACTAGAGTCCAGACTCCATTGGTCTCCATTGAGTCCATCTGCTCTCATGGCCTCCACTCACTTCTGGGATTCTATGTTCAACATAGCTTCCGCGTAAGTCACGGGATCCTCCTCACTAGTCAAGGTTTCCACCAAGTAACTATCCTGGTCATAACCATAACGGACTGGTGGCCTGGATACCCGAGTGGATCTTCTAGGTTGGTCACTACCTGGAACTTGTGGGACATCTCCCACTGCTCCTGAGCTCTCCTCATCAAGAACAACTTCCTGACGATGGGTGTCCAGGATATAGTCGGTTTCCAAGAATTGCAGATTTCGACTGTAGAACACTTTTTGCTCACTTGGGTCATAGAATAGGTAACCTACAGAGCCTTTTGGGTAGCCTACAAATAGGCAATGGCTGGTCTTGGATTCCAACTTTTCTGCAGTCGTTCTTTTAACATGTGCTGGACAACCCCAAATCTTCAAGTGTCTGACACTTGGTTTCTTTCTGGTCCAAAGTTCATATGGAGTATTCGGAACCGATTTGGTTGGAACCCGATTCAGCACATAGATCGCAGTCTCTAATGCGTAACCCCAAAAGGATGTGGGTAACTCTGAGTGTATGAGAAGCGACCGGAGCATATCCAATAAGGTCCTATTCCTCCTCTCTGAAACACCGTTAAGTTGTGGTGTAGCAGGAGGAGCTAACTGTGATACTATCCCATTGTCCTTTAAGTAGTCCCTAAATTCGTCAGAGAGATATTCACCACCTCGATCTGATCGAAGGGCTTTAATTTCTCTCCCTAACTGTTTTTCGACCTCTTGTCTAAACTCTTTGAACTTTTCAAAGGATTCAGATTTGTGTCTCATTAGGTACACATAACCATATCGTGAAAAATCATCTGTGAAGGTGATGAAATACACATGTTGATTCTGTGTCCTAACACTCAGGGGACCACATACATCAGTATGTATTAGGTCAAGTGTGCCTGTACATCTTTCAGGCTTACCGTTAAATGGCCACTTCGTCATCTTGCCTCATAGGCAAAGGCTCACAGGTGGGAAAATCTTCTACAGTTAGAAAATCCAAAGGACCATCCTTTACCAACCTTGTGATTCGGTCAACACCGATGTGGCCAAGTCGGTAATGCCACAGACATCTAGGATTAATTGTATCACGGGCTCTCTTCTTGGGGATTTCAGCCGACGTAGTTTCGGTTATGTTAGTTTCTAGAGAAGGATGTAGAACATAGAGACCGTTCTCCAGTTCTTCGTATGCGATGAATCTGTTACTTCTTTTAATAGTAATCATATTACTAAAGAAGGCAGAATAACCATCTGCACACAATTTTGAGACAGAAATCAAATTTTTCCTTAAATTTTGCACATAAAGACAATCTTTCAGTACAATTGTTCCTTCTCTAAAAAGTAACTCCACGGTTCCTATGGCCGCGGCTGCAACAGTTGCATTAGTCCCCAAGTAGAGTGTGACTTCTCATTCACTCAGCCTTCTGCTTACCTTGAACCCCTGCAGTGAGTTACATGCATGAGTTGAAGCCCCGGAGTCAATACACCAGGACGCAGAAATTACCTTTCTTGGATTCCAGGTAGGCAGGACAGTTCCTTTTCCAGTGGCCGGTCTTCTTGCAAAAATGACAGGCATCTGATGCCTTGTCCTTCCTCTGTTTCTTGGGTTTGGCAGCCTTCTTCTGGGGCTTTCTCTTTGCCTTCCTTTTCTTGCCCGATTTGCCAGTTTCAACAAGCATGGCAATGGGCTCATCCTTTTTAATCAATTCTTCGGCCCTCTACAATGGATTAAAGGATGGAGGCAGAGAGTTGAGAATAGCATCGATCTGTGTTACCAGGTCCAGCCCGGATCCAAGAGCCTCCAGTTCGTTGATATAGCCCATCATCCAAAGACAATGGTCGTGAACCTGTTGGCCCTTGGACATCTGCGCGGTCATGAACTGTTTCAAGACCTTTTGTCGAGTAGAACAATTCTGCTCTTCGTACATTGTCTTCAGACTATCCAGTACGTCCTTAGCTAGTTCGATCTAATCGAACTGCCTCTGAATAGGATTGTCTATAGAGGCAATAATATAGCAGCGGGCAAGGGAGTTTTCCTCCTCCCATTCTTGGTATGCTCTTCTTCAGGCCTCGGAAGCCCTATCTCCCGGATGATCCGGGGCAGGATTCTTGGCTACCTTATCCAGCTTTTCAGAGGTTAAGACCAACATAAGGTTCCTATACCAGTCGGCATAGTTTGGGCCCTTCAACTTGTTATCATCAAGCAATTTTGCAAATGATCCATTTGCCATTTTCTGATAAAAGAGCAAACATCAGTCCACAACCTAATTTGATTCATGTTCTTTTCATAGATATGGATTTTAATCTACATTCCATTTCCATTTATTCATCTTTCAGATTTCCCTCCTTTCTCAGTGACAGAGAATACGGGTCGTCTCTGGAAATGTGGGAAATCACATAGGGTGTGTGGAGCCAACTGTTTCAGCTGCAAAACCCCACCACCTTTCTGTGAAGGATCATATCCACTCATCATATGAGTTTTCCCTTTGGCCTATGTCAGACAAGGTTCAGAGCCGTTTTTAGGTAAACCTTTCTGTCCAGTGAGTGCTTACCCATCATGTTCGTGAATGCCAAGGTACCGTGAGAGAGTTCCCATTTTCTGGTGAAGCCCTTCCCACATCGGTCTATGACGCCCCTATCATCTTATGAAACACTCAGATAAGCCCAACAGCAAATGGATAGCCCATTTTCTGATGCGTTTCCTCATTACTGAAGGACCCATTCTCATGCTAATGATGGAAGGCCTTTAGAGAGTTCATCATATGAATCTCCCTATCACATGCACTCATATTAGCCGGAGGGAATAGTTAATTACGCCTAGTTCTTATTTTAGGTCAAACCAAAGTGGCTCCCACTGACTTTCATAAAGGCAGATTTCGTTGGGCCTAAAACGGCTAGGGTTCCGCACGTAACCTCTCGATGAGGTGTGGGGCCCACCACTGAGGGAGGTCATCCAATGACCAAAAGGGACACCATGGCGATGATGTGCATTCAGCCATGGTGTGTGCAAGAGTCACTGTCGATGGAGCATGGGCCAAGTACTTATGGCCCATGTACGTAGCACATCACACATCCATACATCACATGTAGGTATAAATTGATCTAATCAATTAATCATCTGTAAAGCCCATTTGAAGCCCATTTTAAATCCATAATATTAACCATTAATATTATCTAGGTATATGGGCCGAATGGTTCAACCCATATAGCTTTAAATGTCAAGTGGGCTTTTAGCAGTTTTAACCTTTTAAAACTGGGCCTTTATAGGTTGGGCCGAATTAACCATTTAATTAAACACCAATCCTTAGGCCCATTAGTGGAAAAATTAGGGCTGACTTTCAGCCTTGATTAAACCTAGATTCGGTTCAAACTATTTGAACCAATCTTGATTCGAATGGGTCTAGGGTTTGATCTTTAATTAAATCTTTAATTCAAGAAAATAATCTAAAATTAAATACTGATAAAAGAAAAACAAGAATCAGTCAATCAGGGCTGTTCGCACAATCCATCCTGCAAAACAGAAGTTAGATCACAGTTTGCAGTTTCATAAACTGCAAATCACAGATTGCAGTTCTCCCATCTGCGAAATCTCCTTTTCTGCGCCGCCATCTTCGATCCAAAATAAAATAAATAGAAATCCTATTTCTATTAATAATTACATCAGATCGAATACCTATACATTGAGTCTAAAAAATAAAAAAAATATTTACAAACCAAGAATAATTCAATAACTACAAAAACGCAGGTTCCCTGCGCAAATCAAGATTTCGATCTCCTTTTGAATGAACAGCCCATAAATCAAGAAAATCATAAAGAACAATTCTAAATAATAATCAGATTTATGTAAAATTAATTTCAGATTATTCGCCCATTAATTTTGGGAACAAATTTCCCAAAACCCTTATCCGTGCAAATCGAGTAGAACACCTTCTGCCCATTTGCGCAGGTTCAGATCTGAAACAAATTGGTTCAAGATTTGAACCTGGCTCTGATACTACTGAAGGGATGAGAGATCCATCCCATGGACGCCCAAAGATTGCGGAATAAGGGGCGAATTTCAAAAATTTTTCTCTCCCTTCAACTGGGAATCACATTCCCTATTTAGAAAATCATATTTTCAAGGATCATTCTTGAACCTTAAACTGAACCAGATCTGAACCAAAAGGAGTAGGAGAGAATTATACCTGATACGGAGAAGTAGTATCTCCCAATGGAGGTGTTCACGCCCAAAGAAGGATCCAAAGACTGCTCCCACTGAAGATGGCGCAGTGCAGGATGGAGCAGAATCAGCAGTGTTCTTCTCCAAGAACTCTGTCCTTCACAAGAATCAGCAGGATGGCACGTGAGCACAACTTCCTATCAATTCTTTCTCAAAGAACTGATCTCAAGATCGAATCTTGACTTCTCCCACAACTGGAGATCGAACTGGCAAACAGGGTGGCAAGAACAGGGAGGCGGCAAGAGAGTATTCATAGGGTGCAGAATTCTCTCTTCTTGATTTCAGCACTAAAGAAAATCTGATGTGTGTCCCTAAAGGCTGCTGCCCCCTCCTTCTTTTGTTAACCTAAAAGATCAGCACCTAATCCAATTAGGAGTAGCTTATCCAAATCATCTTTGGATAAGACCTCTCTTTAGGTGATAGGGACAAACCCTTATCTTATCTGCAGATTAGATTAGCTTTCTCCTAATCTCATTAGGAGGTTTCTAGATCTGAATCACATTCAGATCTGGACTCTCTGAGTGGATAGGGTCTTATGCTCACTTAACCGTCCTAACTGCTGCCCAGTTGGGCTTCCTTGTATGGTGTGGGACCCAAGCATTGATCTACACATCAGCCACATGGGTTCGGCCCAGCCTTTGTTACAAGGCCTGGCCGAATACACTGTTAAAGACAGTGCACCCCCTAAAACCCATCGAATGGACTCTATGGGCCCAACACTTACCCTAAGTGGTCCCTGGGCCAAGCCACCTTGTAACACCCAGGGACTGTGGGTAGATGCAAGATTAGCCCATCAGGTATTATCCTCAATGGTCTTACACATAACCTCTCAGCCCATAATGATCATACACTACCCGACAAGAGAGGACCTCTCCCTCGGCTGCAAGGAACAGTGTTGCACTCTTTACTTATATGGATCCCGGGAATTAAAACCTTCTTGCAAATATTTGAGAAACCATAATATATATACTTTTATATCTCATATAAAATATACTTTGCAAAACAAATCTCAACGGTTGAAATCGGCTGCCGGCAGTCTTGGTTTCCATCAGTGAGAGTGCATCCCCGATCATTACCTTTGTCCGACAAAGGGGCTGATCCTATCACTATGATCACCCACTCAGATGAATTCTCGGACTGTCCCAACATACCCAGGTTTTGACCCCCGCTAAGGATCTCACTGATTGGTACATCAAAGACAGCCCAATCCGACACCTAGTGCAGTATCATAATCGAGTCTAGGGGTCGGGTGTAACTTTCCAGTTTTGCCCATCAATCTCCAAGGTCCAGGGCAATACTGGAAATCTGGTCTAGTTCAAAGATTTAATTAATCCTACACTGTATATGCCTAGGGTCTCACCCTGGCAGCTGAGACAGGCCACCCCAACCGATTTGGTGGCACCACAGTGTCAACCTTGTCAGGATAGGTCTCCCCAGACCGATCCACTGGCTGTGAACATTCTAAACTAACACGAGTCTCATCAAGTGTCCATTTTAAGGGTAGTACATAGAAACATACCAAGGGAACATGAATCAAATATGCACTTTTATTCATTTACAATAAATTCATAAAGTACATAATTTTGATTGAAGTTAAGGGCATGCAAAACTGTCTAACACTCTCCCTCGGCTGCAAGGTACAGTGCTGCACTCTCTACTCACATGGATCCTGGGAATTAAAACCTTCTGCAAATAATTTGTGAATATATAAGTATATCTCTATATAAATATATTTTGCAAAACAACTTACAAACACATTTGAAATCCACTACCGACAGTTAAGGTTTCCATCAAAGAGAGTGCATTCTCCGATCATTCACTTTGTCTGACAAAGGGGCTGATCCTGTCACTATGATCACCCACTCAGATGAATTCTCAGATTGTCCCAACATTCCCAAGTTTTGACCCCCTCTAAGGATCTCATTGATTGGCTTATCAAAGATAGCCCAATCCGACACCTAGTGCAATACCATAATCGAGTCTAGGGGTCAGGTATAACATTTCAGTTTTTCCCATCTATCTCCAAGGTTCAAGACAACACTGGAATTTGGTCTGGTTCAGGGTTTCAAGAAAACCCACACTGCATGTACCTCAGGTCTTACCCTGGCAGCTGAGACTAGCCACCCCAACCAACTTGGCGGCACATCAGTGTCAGCCTTGGCAGGATAAATCTCCCCAGATTCATCCAACGACTGTAAAGATTCTAAACTAACACGAGTCTTATAAGTGTCCAGTTTAAGGGTATTACACAGAAACATACCACAATAACATGAATCAAATATGTACTTTATTAATTTATAATAAATGCCATAATGTACATCAAGCTAATTGGAGATAGGGACATACACTATCTAGCACGTTTTTTCATCTTACCCTGAAGGCAAGGCTCACAAGTTGGTAGATCTTCTACAATTAGAAAAATTCAAAGGACCATCTTTCACCAATCTTGTGATGTGTTCTATGTTAATATGGCCTAGTCGGTAATGCCACAATCACGTGGGATTAACCATATCATGTGTTCTTTTTTTGGGATACATTCTAATATAGTTTCAGTTATGTTCATTTCCAGAGAAGGACAAAAGACATAGAGACCATTCTCAAGTTCTCCATAAGTAAGGAATTAATTATTCAATTTAATAGTGATTTTATCATTGAATAAAATAGAATATCCATCCTTACACAATTTGAAAACTGAAATCAAATTTATTCTAAGTAACGGTACATAAAGGAAATCTTTAAGGGTTATAATTCCTTCTCTGGAAATTAAATCTACTATTCCTATAGTAGTAGTTGCAACTGTTGCAGAAGTCTCCAAGTAGAGCACCACCTCATCACCTCTCAGCCTTTTGCTTTCCTTGAACCCCTGTAGTGTGTTACACGCATGAGTGGAAGCCTTAGACTCAATACACCATGATGTAGAAGTGACCAACAAATTGGTCTCTATGACAAGAGATTCGAAATTACCTTTATTATTCTTGTGGGATTCTAGATATTGAGGACAACTCCTCTTCCAGTGCCTAGTCTTCTTGTAGTAGTGACACTCATCCGATGATTTGTCCCTTTACTGCTTTTTTAGGCTTGCCTGGTGATTTCTGAGGCCTCTTCTTACCCTTCTTCTTTCTCATGCCAGATTTGCCACCTTCAACAAGCATGGCCATTGGCTTGTCCTTTTTTATCAATTCTTCAGCCCTCTGCAACATATTGCTAAGTTCCTGAAGGCTAACATTTAGCTTGTTCATGCTATAGTTCATGACAAACTGATTAAAATACGGGGTAAGAGAGTTTAGGATGGCATCAGTCTTTGAGTCATCGTCGAGTTGGAATCCAAGAACCTCCAGTTCATTTATATACCCTATCATCTCCATGACGTGGTCATGAACCAACTGGCTTTCAGTCATCCTCGTGGCCATCAACAGCTTGAGGACCTTTTGTCTGGTAGAACGATTATACTCTTCGTACATAATCTTTTAAACTATCTAGAATATATTTGCAAATTTCGATCTTATCGAATTGTCTCTGTATACTATTGTCTAATGATGCCACGACATAACATTGGGCAAGAGAGTTCATCTCCTCCCATTCTTGGTATTCCCTCCTACGTGCTTTAGAAGCCTATCACCTGGACATTCCGGTGTATGGTTCTTGTCAACCTTGTCCAATTTCTCGAACGTGAGCACTAGATTAAGGTTATGGTACTAGTTAGCATAGTTAGGTCCTTTTAGTTTGTTGTTGTCCAACAATTTGATGAATTGTTCATGTGCCATATCTGATAAATGGTAATAGTTATTAGTTCACGACAAAAAATGTTTCACATTATCTGACATAGAACGGTCTTTTATCTATATTCCATCTCCATTTATTCATCTCTGAGATTTCCTCCTATCTCAGTGACGAGGACACTGTACATGTCCTTGGAAATGTGGGAAATCACATAGGTGCATGGGGCCAACTGTTTCAACTGCATAATACCACCACTTTCTATGAAGGATCATATCCACCAATCCAATTAGTTTTCCCTTTGGCCTCCATCAGACAAGGTTCATTGCCATTTTAGGTTAAACCTTTCTGTTTGGTAAGTGCTATCTCATCATATCATGGGCCCCAAGGTACTATGAAAAAGTCTTCCTTTTTAGGATAGACCTCTCCCACATCAATCTATGATGCCCCTATCAT
Source organism: Nelumbo nucifera (assembly GCF_055504915.1). Taxonomy (NCBI): domain Eukaryota; kingdom Viridiplantae; phylum Streptophyta; class Magnoliopsida; order Proteales; family Nelumbonaceae; genus Nelumbo; species Nelumbo nucifera. The sequence goes on from NC_142651.1 coordinate 76,601,907, forward strand.
CTCATGAAGCCATCCCACCGAGTGCATCAACAAAATGGATAGCCCAATTTTATGGTGCATCTCCACCAACCGATTCAGCCCGTTTTCATGCTAATGATGGAAGGCCTTTAGAGAATTCATCATATGATATTCCCTATCTCTTTGCACTTATATTAAATTAGAGGGAATGGATAAAACAGTCCCTAGGGCTGATTTAGGTCATACCAAAGTGGCTTCCACCGACTTTCATAAAGTCAGATTCAAATGAGCATAAAACAGGCTAGAGTTCCGCGGGGTTCTTCTTCGGGGAGGATGTTGATCAAGGGCCATCGAAGAGTGAGATCATGCAATGATCTTTAGGGCATCATGGAAATGATATGCACTCAGCCATGATGTTCACAGACAGTCACATACGTCTAAACTTGGGCCGAGCACTTATGACCCATGAACGAATCACATTCATTCAGCACATCACAAGCACACACACAAATTGATCAAAATCCATCAAAGCTTGTAAAACCCTAATCTATTCAGGTTAACACAATATCAGTCCATTAAAAGCCCATAAAATTATCCAATGATTTCATATTGGTATATATGGGTTAAATTGGAAAAAGCACTTCGACCCACATAGCAGCCATGCTAAAATGGGATAATTTTGCTTTAACATAGATAGGGTTTTCAAGGGAGGGCCGAATTGGTCCATGTGATGGGCCATCAAACCCTTGGCCCAAATCCGATTTTGAGCCACCTAAAATGTGACCCATGGGGCTTTGATCAGACCCATCGAACCATTGGTTCGATCCAACTAGTTTGGACCAAACTAGGTCAAATCGGCCTAGGGTTTGGTGTCCAAAACATGCAACAATTCACAAGAATATGATTTGAAATTTTTATAGCTGAGAAAATGACAATTAGTCACAACAAATAAATAATAAACTAGGGCTGCAAGTGTGATGGTCGAAATCTGATTCGGACGAACTACAAACCGACAAAAAACTATTAATCGCAGATTGCAGATTTTTTGCATAATCTTCTTCTCCACTGCGCACTCCAACAGGTCTTCCAATGTAAAAAAATATAAAAAACCTAATTTTCTATTACTTTAATCAGCAAAAACCTAATACAATTTTTTCTAAAAAGAAAAAGAATTATTACAGACCAATAATCAATAATAAAATTTCCCGGGTGCGCAGATATTGGCGCTAATAAAGAATGCAATCTCCATCACACAAACAACCCAAAACCAAAGAAAAAGTAGTAGAACAATTCTAAATAATATTAGAATATTATCTTAAAAATTTTAGATCAATTTTCCCAAAACTAAGAACCAATTTCTCAGTAAACTGCAAATTGTGCAAATTGGCCAGACTAATTCTACCGATTTCAGTCTTGGTTCAGATCTGATCTATTTCGGTCCAAGATTGAACCTTGCTCTGATACCACTAAAGGAAGGTGTAATCTATTATTTGGATGGCCAAACCATGCAGGATGGTTGGGCAAAATTTCAAAAATTTTCTTTCACCTTCTAGGAATCAAATTTCTAGTTTTAGAAAAATTGCATTTTTCAAGGATCGTTCTTGTACCGAAACCGGATCAGATTTGAAACCAAAATAAGGGAGAAGAATATCTGATATGGAATCCATAGATGTAGCTTCCCAAAGTGGTAATTAACGCCTAAATTGAATCCCAAAACCAGCCCCGACTGATGATGGCACAGCTTGGAATGAAGCCGGTTCAGCAATGCAGTTTTCAACAAAACTACAATCCAATTGGATGGATTGAACAAGGGAGATGAGCATGAATTTTCTCTGTAATATTCTTGTAGAATTCAGAGAAGGAACTGGTCAAAATCAGTCCAAGAAAGGTGAGGTCGAACTGGGGAGTCTAGGCGGCAAGAGCAGAGAGAGAACTGAGAGCAGAAGTGATCTGGTGCAGTTCACCCTCTCCCTTTTCTATGCCTTAAAAGAGCACCTCTCATAATCAGATTAGGAGGTTCCTAATCCAAATCTTTATTTGGATTTGGACTCTATTAGAGGATAAGATTTATCCTCTTATGAGAATGGGTGCTCCAAACCCATATCCATACCCATATTTTCCCATGTCACATGACTGCTTAAGCTGTCATGTGACATCTTGATTTATCACATTAATCATGGGCCTTAGGCCCATTAAGCAAGTGGCTCACGTCCCTAATTAGTTGCTGGCCCATTTAGGTTCAATTTGTATGCCATGGGTCCCTAACAATGACCTTACTTAAGCCCACATGGGTTTGGCCCAGCCTTTGTGAAAAGGACTGGCCGAATTCACTACCAAATGTAAGAACCTCTGTGTCCATCAGTATGGGCTCTTAATGGGCTCAACATTTACAATTAAATGATCCTTGAGTCCAGCCATCCTATGAAAGTCCAAGGATAATGGACTTAAGAAAGATATATAGTCCATCATGTAATCAGCCCTTAATGGTCAATTACACTCAACATCTCTATTGGACGGTCCTGTGAATTAAAAACCTTTTTTCAAATATTTTTCTTAAAACATATTGTATCCAATGACTGAGAACATTCTAAACTAACACGAGTCTCATAAGTGTCCAGTTTAATGGGTAATTACATAGAAACACACCAATGATAACATGAAACAATTATGTACTTTTATTCATTTAGAATAAATGTATCTGTACATCAATATGATTGGAGCTAAGGGCATACACTGTCTAACAATTGAAAGATACATTCAGTCTTATGGGCTTACTAGAACTGCGCTCAACCCAATGAGCCTACTAGCATTGTGTTCAGCCCAAAAGAGATAGCAGACAACATACAAAAAATTTGAGAAGAATTTCTTTTTCATTAAAGTGACATAATTCTTTAAATAAAATAAGAGTACAACAAAATTTCACTCCCTATACCACTTGTCCCTCATATGGGTGATCTCCTCTAAACTTTGCCATTGTGACTAGATTTCTTTAATCTCCTTATCCTCTACCTCATATTGCCATACTATTTTCTGTTGGTAGACAGCCTAGTCAAACATAGCATTCAACTTTTCCTTATCATTTGTAAGATTTTCCTAGACAACCCTATGGCACTAGTGGAGTTCATCGGAAGCTTTCATAGTTAGAGGCTTGGACTCCTTGTAGCCGGCCTTCCAGAAAACGTGGGCTAAGAGAACCACCCTCTCCTTTATCCGATCCATCTTGAAACCAAGGGAGGTAAGTGACGCACAGGTTCTCATCCAATGGGAGAAAATAGACCATGAGAGTTCATCTATTGGCTGGTCCATAATGCAATTCATCATTGCCGCTATAGTGTTCAATGATGCTCCTATGACCACTGGCAGGATGTCACTAGTCAGTAGCCACCCTTTCTGAATGATTAACACCGCAATTTTCACCACAGAGTTCAAAATGACATGCTTTTCATGCTTGTGAAGACCTTGAATGGTGAACGGATTGGAAATAGAGTAACCTAGAGGCACATGCTTATGTTTTTGACAATATTCCTTGAGCTCCTAACACACCAATGCGAGTTCCTCAGAATACGACCTAGGCTCAGATTGTGACAAAGTCCCAACATCCATAGGATCAAGTTCAGAATGAGTCTCAGAGCATACATTTGGCTCCATTGAAACCTTGGAATGTTGGGATTGCACCACTACTACCTCTTTATAGGTTGTTGTTTCCCCATGGCCAACAGGTACATGCTCCTCTTTGTGTTGAGATTCCGACGTCGAATCCCCGCGAGGCTGCTTGAGCAATACAGCAACAACCATCTTCTCAAGTTCCTCCCCATGGCCCACAATAGAGGGGCCCTACTCACACCCACACTCTCTAACTAGACTACTGGGGACTACTCCAACATAGAGGACTCATGCTTCTGCGCTACCACAATCTCACCCACTAGACCCCTGGGGGGCTGCTCTTCGACAAGCACAAAGGATTCTTGTTCTCGCCCAGTCTCGCCAGGCATAGAATCATAGGTGGTAGCATCCCTGTCAGCACATGCCTGAACACCTACATCCTCTGGGTTGATAGATGGGCACTCAGGTGAGTTCTACCCCTCAATAGGGGGCTACAAAGACTTTAGATCTTTTTGTTGGATAGTTATGCCCTTAGCTCCAATCAGATTGATATATCTTTTGACATTTATTGTAAATGAATTAAGTACATAATTGATTCATGTCATTGTGGTGTGTTTCTGTGTTTTTACCCATAAATTGGACACTTATGAGGCTCGTGTTAGTTTAGAATCTTCACGGCCGTTGGATAGATCTGAGGAGGTTTATCCTACCAATGCTGACACTGATGTGCCACCATGTTGGTTGGGGTGGCTTGTCTCAGCTGCCAGGGTGAGACCTGAGGTTCATGCAGTGTGGGTTTTCTTGAAACCCTGAACTAGACCAATTTCCAGTATTGCCCTGGACCTTGGAGACAGATGGGAAAAATTCGAAAGTTACACCTGAATCCTAGACTCGATTATGGTACTGCACTAGGTGTTGGATTGGGCTGTCTTTGATATGCCAATCAGTAAGATCCTTAGAGGGGGTCAAAACTTAGGTATGTTGGGGTAGTCTGAGAATTCACTTGAGTGGGTGATCATAGTGACAGAATCTACCACTTTGTCAAACAAAGTGAATGATCGGGTAATTCACTCTCTCTGATGGAAGCCTAAACTGCTGGCAGTTGATTTCAAATGTTGAAATTTGTTTTGGCAAAATATATATTTATATAAAGATATACATATATATATATATTATGGTTTCAAAAAGGTTTGCAAAAGGTTTTAATTCCCAAGATCCATGTGAGTGGAGAGTGCATCATTGCACCTTGTAGCCGAGGAAGAGGTCCTCTCTTGTCGGACAGTGTTTGATTAATATGGGCTGAAAGGTTAAGTGTAAGACCATTACGGGTAATACCTGATGGGATAATCTTGCCTCTGCCCACATTTTTTGGGTTTCCATAAGGTAGTTGGATCCAAGAACCATTTAATGTAAATGTTGGGCCCTTTGAGAGCCCATGGTGATGGACTCAGGGGTTCACTGTGACATATAGGGAATTCGGCCAGGCCTTGTAACAAAGGCTGGGCTGAACCCATGTGGCTGATGTGTAGATCAATGTTAGGGTTCCACGCCATACAAAGAGAGCCAACTAGGCTAGCAGATCAAAGAGTAAGTGAGCACATAAGCTTAATGGGCTTAAGGCCCAATTCGAACTGGGCTTAAGTTAGTTAAATTAAAAAGGTGCAAATTCAGATTTTAAGCTGATTTGGATTAGGGGAAGGATAAGAGAAGTCTTATCCATTTAAGAGTCCAAATCCAAATATCAGATTTGGATTAGGAAACTCTCTCCTAATTGTATTAGGAGGTTGATCCAAAGAAGGCTATGAATAGGGGGCAAATTCCTCAGATTTTAAGAATAACAAACTGTAGAATTCTTCCCTAGTTCTTGCCGCCCCTACCTAAATTGATCTCCACTTGTGGATTTGATCAAGAAGAGTTCTTGATATTGTTTCTTGGTAGAAGAAGCAATCTAAAGCCGTGCTCACCAGCCCTTGCTCGATTCTTACTGAAGAATTCAGGTTCTTATTGAAGAACCATTCTACTGATCCTACTTCACTACAAACTATGTCATCTTCAGTGGAAGCAGGTTTTGTTCTTCTCTTTGGGCGTGGACACTTTTGTTGGGAGTTACTGTTACTTCATATCAGGTATATCCCTCATTCTCTTTTGGTTTCAGATCTGGTCCAGTTTTGGATTCAAGAATGAATCTTGAAAATGCAGTTTTCTAAATCTGGGAATCGGATTCCCAGGAAGGGAGAGAGAAAATTTTTGAAATTTTGCCCAACCTTTCTGCATGGTTCGGCCATCCATTCGATGGATCTCCCTTGCCTTCAGTGGTATAAGAGCCAATTCAATTCTTGAACAAAAAATAAACCAGATCTGATCTGCGCAGATCGGCAAAAATCATTTTACCCGATTTGCGTAGTTTGGAGTTTTGCTGGGAAATAGGTTCCCAGTTTTGGACGAATGATCTGAAAATCAAATTTTTATTAATCTGCAATATATTTTGAATTGTTCTATTTATATTTCTTGGATTTTGCACTGTTCGTATGGTGGGGATCGAAATCTTTTATTGGTGCAATGAATCTGTGCAACTATTGTATTATATTCATTCTTGGTCTATAAATAACTTTTTTTTTTTATTTTTTAGAAAGAATGTATAGGATTTGATTCTGATGTAAATTAATAGATAAATTAGGACATTTTTTATTTTATTTTGTTGGAAGAAGAAGCTGGCTCGCGTGGAGGAGAAGACACTTGTGTAGATGAGAAATCAGCGATCTGCGATTTGTAGAAATCAAATCCGCAAGCTGCGACTAATCTTTTTCTTGAAGGTTTGAATCCACACGAACAACCCATTTTTTTGTTAATTTCTGATCATTGATTGTCATTTATCAGTCATATTTAATTTTAGATCATCTTCTTGAATTGAACACCAAACCCTAGACCCATTCGACCCAGATTGGAATAAACTAGTTGGACCGAATCTGTTGTTCAATGGCGGCTATTCAAATCCCTAAAATTTCACATATGGGCCGAGGGTTTGATGGTTAATTGCAATATGCAATTCGGCCCACCTCCGTAAAACCCAGTTTTAATTTTTTAAAACTACTTTAGCCCAATTCAACATAAATGCTATGTGGGCCGAACTGCTCTTTGCAGTTCAACCCATATACCTAGATGATATTACTTGTTAATATTATGGGCTTTAAATGGGCTGAAAAGGTTTTAAATTTTAATTGTTGATTTTATAGTTATTAAATTGATTAGATCTATTGTGGATGTTCAAGCATGTGATGTATGTGATGTGATGTGCTACGTACATGGGCCATAAGCACTTGGCCCATGTCAATTCGATAGTGGCTCTTTCAAACACCATGGTTGAATACACATCTTTACAATGGTGCCCTTAAAGATCATTGGACGATCTCCCTTCTCAGTGGGGCCTGCTTTAGTTTCTCCCCAAGAGGAACACCCTGGAATCCTAGCCGTTTTGGGCCCACTTTGAATTTGACTTTAAGAAAGTTAGTGGGAGCCACTTTGGTTTGACCTAAATCAGATCTAGGGAGTTATCCTTTTCGTTTCCTCCAATAAATATAAGTGCATGTGATAGGGAATTTCATATGATGAATTCTCTAAAGGCCTTCAATCAGTAGTATGAAGGTTGGTTGTATTGGTGGGTGGAGATGCACCATAAAATTGGGTTATCCATCTGCTAATGCAGTTGGCTGGATTGCTTCATAAGATGATAGGGGCGTCATAGACCGATGTAGAAGGGGCTTATCCTAAAATGGAAGACTCTCTCACGGTACCTTGGCGTTCACGAACATGATGGGTGAGCACTTACTGGACAGAAAGGTTTAACCTAAAATGGCTATGAACCTTGTATGACAGAGGCCAAAGGGAAAGCTCATATGATGAGTGGATGAGATTCTTCACAGAAGGTGGTGGGGTTTTGCTGCTGAAACAATTGGCTCCATGCACCCCATGTGGTTTCCCACATTTCCAGAGACACAACTGTCTCCATCACTGAGATTTGAAGGAATCTCTTAAATGCCCAAAATGGAAATGGAACATAGATAAAAAGCCCTTTCTATGTGATGACATGAATCAATTAGGTTGTGGACTTATAAATCTACTTTGCCTTTACTAGAAATGGCAAATGGAAAATTCGCTAAGTTGTTGGATGATAACAAATTCAAGGGCCCTAATTATGTTGACTGGTTCCAAAACCTTATGCTGGTTCTGATGTCAAAGGAATTGGACAAAATTGCTAAGAACCATGTTCTGGATCGTCCGGGTGACAGGGTTTTTGAGGCCCGAAGAAGAGAGTATCAAGAATGGGAAGAGAAAATTTCTCTTGCCCGGTGTTGTATTATAGCCTCTTTAGACAATCCGCTACAACGACAATTCGATAAGATCGATGTGTCGAAGGATATATTAGATAGTCTAAAGACTATGTACAAAGAGAAGAATCATTTTACTCGATAGAAAGTCTTAAAATTGTTTATGACCGCATGAATGACCGAGAACCAACAGGTTCATGACCATTGTCTAAAGATAATGGGTTATATCAACGAACTGGAGGCTCTCGGGTCAGGGCTAGCTCATGACACCAAAATTGATGTTGTTCTCAATTCCTTGCCTTCTTCCTTCAATCAATTTATCATGAATTACAACATGAATAAGCTAAATGTTCGCCTTTAGGAACTCAGTAATATGTTGCAGAGGGTTGAAGAACTGATTAAAAAGGATAAGCTGATAGCCATGCTTGTTGAAGATGGCAAATCAGGCAAGAAAAAGCACAAGGCTAAAAGGGAGGCTCAGAAGAAGGGTGGCAAAGCCAAAAAGCAGAAGAAAGACAAGACATTGAATGCCTATCACTTCTGTAAGCAGACCGACCACTAGAACAGGGATTGTCCTCAATACGTAGAAACAAAGAAACAAGGTATGTTCGATTCTTTCATCATAGAGACCATTCTATTGGTCACTTCTACCTCCTGGTGTATTGACTCCGGGGCTTCTACTCATGCATGTAACTCAATGCAGGGGTTCAAGATAAGCAGAAGACTGAGTGATGGAGAAGTGACACTTTACTTGGGGACTTCTACAACTTTTGCAACTACAACCATAGGCACTGTAGAATTAGTTTTCAGAGAGGGGATTATTGTACTGAAAGATTGTCTTTTTGTACCTAATTTAAGAAGAAATTTGTTTTCTGTCTCAAAGTTGTGCATGGATGGTTATTCTATTTTGTTCAGTAATGTGATTACTATTAAACGGAATAAAAAATTCCTAGCATATGGGGAACTTGAGAATGTCTTTATGTTCTGCATCCCTTTCTGGAAACAAACATAACCGAAACAACCTCGGTAATAAATCCCAGGAAAAGAATTCATGATACAGTTAGTCCCACATGCTTGTGGCATTACCGACTTGGCCACATTGACATAGATCATATCACAAGGTTGGTAAAGGATGGTCCTTTGGATTTTCTAAATATAGAAGATCTTCTAACCTGTGAACCTTGCCTTCAGGGTAAGATGACGAAACGACCATTTACCGGTAAGCCTGAAAGATCTACAGGCACACTTGTCCTGATACATACTGATGTATGTGGTCCCCTGATCGCTAGGACACGTAATCAGCATGTTTATTTCATAACCTTTACCGATGATTATTCTCGGTATGGTTACGTGTACCTAATGAGACATAAGTCTGAATCATTTGAAAAGTTCAAGGAGTTCAGACAAGAAGTCAAGAAACAGTTAGGGAGACAAATTAAAGCCCTTCAATCAGATCGAGGAGATGAGTACCTCTCTGACGAATTCAGGGATTACTTAAAGGACAATGGAATAGTATCACAATTAGCCCCTCCCGCTACACCACAGTTAAACGGTGTGTCGGAGAGGAGGAACTGGACCCTATGATAACATGATATCAAAGACAGCCCAATCCAACACAGTACCATAATCGGGTCTAGGATTCAGGTGTAACCTTCAAAATTTTCCCATTTGTCTCCAAGGTCCAGGGCAATACTAGAAATTGGTCTAGTTTAGGGTTTCAAGAAAACCCACACTGCATGTACCTCAGGTCTCACCCTGGCAGCTGAGACAAGCCACCCCAACCAACTTTGTGGCACATCAGTGTCAGCCTTGCAAGGATAGACCTCCCCAGATCTATCCAACGGCCGTGAAGATTCTAAACTAACACGAGCCTCATAAGTGTCTAGTTTATGGGTAAAAACATAGAAACACACCACAATGACATGAATCAATTATGTACTTAATTCATTTACAATAAATGTCAAAAGATACATCAATCTGATTGGAGCTAAGGGCATAACTATCAAACAAAAAGATCTAAAGTATTTGTAGCCCCCTGTTGAGGGGTAGAACTCACCTGAGTGCCCATCTATCAACCCAGAGGATGTAGGTGTTCAGGCATGTGCTGATAGGGATGCTACCGCTTGTGATTCTATGCCTGGCGAGACTGGGCAAGAACAAGAATCCTTTGTGCTTGTCGAAGAGCAGCCACCCAGGGGTCTAGTGGGTGAGATTGTGGTAGCGCAGAAGCATGAGTTCTCTATGTTGGAGTAGTCCCCAGTAGTCTAGTTAGAGAGCGTGGGTGTGAGTAGGGGCCCTCTATTGCGGACCATGGGGAGGAACTTAAGAAGATGGCTGTTGCTGTATTGCTCAAGCAGCCTCGCGGGGATTCGACGTCGGAATCTCAACACAAAGAGAAGCATGTACCTGTTGGCCACGGGGAAACTGCAACCTATAAAGAGGTAGTAGTGGTGCAATCCCAACATTCCAAGGTTTTGGTGGAGCCAAATGTATGCTCTGAGACTCAGCCTGATCTTGATCCTATGGATGTTGGGACTTCGTCACAATCTGAGCCTAGGTCGTATTCTGAGGAACTTGCATTGGTGTGTTAGGAGTTCAAGGAATATTGTCAAAAACATAAGCATGTGCCTCTAGGTTACTCTATTTTCAATCCGTTCACCATTCAAGGTCTTCGCAAGCATGAAAAGCATGTCATTTTGAACTCTGTGGTGAAAATTGCGGTGTTAATCATTCAGAAAAGGTGGCTACTGACTAGTGACATCCTGCCAGTGGTCATAGAAGCATCATTGAACATTATAGCGGCAATGATGAATTGCATTATGGACCAGCCAATAGATGAACTCTCATGGTCTATTTTTTCCCATTGGATGAGAACCTGTGCATCACTTACCACCCTAGGTTTCAAGATGGATCGGATAAAGGAGGGGGTGGTTCTCTTAGCCCACATTTTCTGGAAGGCCGGCTACAAGGAGTCCAAGCCTCTAACTATGAAAGCTTCCGATGATCTCCACTAGTGCCATAGGGTTGTCCAGGAAAATCTTACAAATGATAAGGAAAAGTTGAATGCTATGTTTGACTAGGCTGTCTACCAACAGAAAATAGTATGGCAATATGAGGTAGAGGATAAGGAGATTAAAGAAATCTAGTCACAATGGCAAAGTTCTGCTATCTCTTTTGGGCTGAACACAATGCTAGTAGGCTCATTGGGTTGAGCGCAGTTCTAGTAAGCCCATAATCCATCATATGAATAAAAGTACATAATTGTTTCATGTTATCATTGGTGTGTTTCTGTGTAATTACCCCTTAAACTGGACACTTATGAGACTCGTGTTAGTTTAGAATGTTCTCAGCCATTGGATACAATATGTTTTAAGAAAAATATTTGAAAAAAGGTATTTTAATTCACAGGACCATCCAATAGAGATGTTGAGTGTAATTGACCATTAAGGGTTGATTACATGATGGACTATATCTTTCTTAAGTCCATTATCCTTGGATCTTCATAGGATGGCTGGACTCAAGAATCATTTAACTGTAAATGGTGGGCCCATTAAGAGCCCATACTGATGGACTCAGGGGTTCTTACATTTGGTAGTGAATTCGGCTAGGCCTTTTCACAAAGGCTAGGCCAAACCCATGTGGGCTTAAGTAAGGTCATTGTTAGGGACCCATGGCATACAAATTGAACCTAAATGGGCCAGCAACTAATTAGGGACGTGAGCCACTTGCTTAATGGGCCTAAGGCCCATGATTAATGTGATAAATCAAGATGTCACATGACAGCTTAAGCAGTCATGTGACATGGGAAAATATGGGTATGGATATGGGTTTGGAGCACCCATTCTCATAAGAGGATAAATCTTATCCTCTAATAGAGTCCAAATCCAAATAAAGATTTGGATTAGGAACCTCTTAATCTGATTATGAGAGGTGCTCTTTTAAGGCTTAGAAAAGGGAGAGGGTGAGCTGCTCCAGATCACTTCTGCTCTTAGTTCTCTCTCTGCTCTTGCCGCCTAGACTCCTCAGTTCGACCTCACCTTTCTTGGATTGATTTTGACCAGTTCCTTGTCTGAATTTTACAAGACTATTATAGAGAAAATTCATGCTCATCTCCCTTGTTCAATCCATCCAGTTGGATTGTAGTTTTGTTGAAAACTGCATTGCTGAATCGGCTTCATTCCAAGCTGTGCCATCTTCAGTCGAGGCTGGTGTTTGGATTCAATTTAGGCGTTAATGACCACTTTGGGAAGCTACATCTATGGATTCCATATCAGATATTCTTCTCCCTTATTTTGGTTTCAAAACTGATCCGGTTTCGGTACAAGAACGATCATTGAAAAATGCAATTTTTCTAAAACTAGAAATTCGATTCCCAGAAGGTGAAGGAAAATTTTTGAAATTTTGCCCAACCATCCTGCATGGTTTGGCCATCCATATGATGGATTACACCTTCCTTTAGTGGTATCAGAGCAAGGTTCAATTTTGGACCGAAATAGATCAGATCTGAACCAAGACTGAAATTGGTAGAATTAGTCTGGCCAATTTGCACAATTTGCAGTTTACTGAGAAATTGGTTCTCAGTTTTGGGCAAAAGGTCCTCAAGCTGTTGATGACCACGAGGATGACTGAAAGCTAGATGGTTCATGACCACGTCATGGAGATGATGGGGTATATAAATGAACTGGAGGTTCTTGGATTCCAACTCGACGATGACTCAAAGACTGATGCCATCCTAAACTCTCTTACCCTGTATTTCAATCAGTTTGTCATGAACTATAACATGAACAAGCTAAATGTTAGCCTTCAGGCACTTAGCAATATGTTGCAGAGGGCTGAAGAATTGATAAAAAAGGACAAGCCAGTGGCCATGCTTGTTGAAGGTGGCAAATTTGGCTTGAGAAAGAAGAAGGGTAAGAAGAGACCTCAGAAGTCGGCAGGCAAGCCTAAAAAAGCAGTAAAGGGACAAATCATCGGATGAGTGTCACTACTACAAGAAGACTAGGCACTGGAAGAGGAGTTGTCCTCAATATCTAGAATCCCACAAGAACAATAAAGGTAATTTTGAATCTCTTGTCATAGAAACCAATTTGTTGGTCACTTCTACATCCTAGTGTATTAACTCTAGGGCTTCCACTCATGCGTGTAACACACTACAAGGGTTCAAGGAAAGCAGAAGGATGAATGATGACGAGGTGGTGCTCTACTTGGAGACTTCTGCAACAGTTGCAACTACTGCTATAGGAATAGTAGAGTAGCTAGTCAGATTGGTAGGCGATCACTTGAGCCTCTCTAGCACAATCCAGATATGCGATAACACCAAGCCAAAGAACAATCCATGCAACACGAGCAAGAGGATGGCTGGCCTCAATGGAACACTGCTGATCACCATCCTTAGGAACATTAACCCCGATAGAGAATGGCATGGAATGATGAACAAGATGAACATATGGTCTCCAAACAAAACCCTTGAGCGAATACAGTATTAGCTTGATCTTAGCAATGCCAAACTATTTAAGTCTCTTGGCATTGAGCCACTGTTTCCCTCGGCAAACACCTAGAGACTGTTTCTTAGTCCGATCCCCCTCCAGAGTCACAATGGTAACAGTTAAAGGAGGTAGCTGACGGAGAGTAACACTGAGCTAAAACCACTCACAGATAAACATAAAGTGAAAAGGAGAGAAGATGTAACTACAACACATCTTGCACCTTGGATCCATTATTTGATGGACAATGTTGTCTATCTAGTTAAACAAGTAGCCTAAAAACATAGAAGCCAATGAAAATTGATGGCCACCAACTATAAGAACAATAAGTGGAACTAAAACCATTCGGAAGCCGTAATCAGGGACACCAAGAAATAGGAACCGTGATGCAACATAAAGGATAAATGCTGCTAGATGACACTGGCTGTCCTCCTTTCAAACCATGATGTCATCTGAACTATTGCTCTCGTACCAATATGCTATCCATGCCTCCAATGGCAACTCCCCACAGGCAGATGATTTGTCCACTTGAGACTTAAAAATACGAATCTCCTCCATCAGTTCTGCTCACAAGTCGAACAGATTGGTAGGAACTGATTTAGTGAACTATAAATGGTGCATAGATACCGCCCCTCCTATCGGAAGGGCCAAGAGAGCAGCCAAAATCTTTGATGGTGATGCCAAACTCGCTAAATGCATCGACAAAGGTGTGCGTACGGAAACACCAATGCTCTAGAAGAGGCTTCACATAACTAACCCCCTCCTTGTCGGGGAGGTCCGTAAAGCAGTCGATGAAACGGAGAGGACCGACATCATGGAGTAACCGGAAAAACATAGGGTGCTCTAGTATGTAGTGAGCCCAATCAAAGTAGTTTATTGATGACTTTGAGTCATCGGTCCTTAGCTCATAACATCGGAACAACACTTAATGATGCATACGACCGTATAAGCACATCAGGCCCTTTCCCTTTATGGCATTGAACTCACTACCTCTACCCCTTGCTACTAGCATGGGAGGCCAGAAACCCTTCCCACCATCGGCCACTCTCTCTGAGAGCATATCTGTAGTATCCACGACTCTAACAAAGTCAACGAAAGGACTCTCAGACTTCTTTTAAACACGAGGAGCCATCACAACAAATAGGTTTGAAGAAATGAAAGGAGGAGAGAACTCAAAAAGAGAGATGAAGGGAACACAAAAAGCACAATGGACTCACAACAAGAATGCAAATAGAAAGCATAATGGACTCACAACAAGAATGCAAACAGAAAGCACAAAATCACCCTCTTATAGAAACCTTGCACGAGTCTAGAAGTCCAAATGGCACCGTGGAAGACTTAAGGAGATGATTACCGGTCTCCCGTTGTCGCTCAACCGAAAAGAAGGCCCATGAAAATTATGTAAATACCCTTAGAAAAAGTCGGAGAACCAATAGGCTAATTCAAAAAGGACTGCCACATCAGCAAACCGCCACATTGCAAAAATTGATACCTCATCCCCGAGCCACACACATGTCTATAGCGCATTAATGTGAGTCGACAGTTACGCGTGAGACATAATGGAAACTAAATCATATGCATAACAGTCAGACCCACTGCCACCAAATAGAACAAGAATGCGAAAAGCCCTTGTATCTTCCGATAAATCCACAAGGAGATCAGAGAGCAATGAAAAAGGTACACCACCAACAAAAAAGGGGGCTGAAAACATTGCCCAGAACACCAAACTCCCAAAAATATTTCATGACAAAATTTTCTGCCAAAGACAGGGGGCTGGCAATCAAAAAAACTATCTCAATTGTCTTTGACATATCATTTCCTATCGAGAAACATGGGGATAAAATCAAATTTAACACAACAAACTGCCTTGACAAAGACCACACCGTCGATAATAGGGGGCTAGAAATTGAATTTCCAATCAGTAGCTGCGTTTTAACAAGCTACTTTCTACCGAGATGCAAGGGGGCTGAGAAACTTACCAAATGATCCAACACAGAACTGCCCCTCGATAAAAAGCACCCTGTCAAAAGATAGGAAGGCTGAACACATCAGCACCATCAACCTAACTTACGGAGGAGAAAGAGAGAATGACTCAAATCAACCGCTCCCGGTCTCGCCCAAATAACACCAAGATATAGTGAAACAAGAATGCTTATTGATAAGCTCCCACTTACCAATAAGCAAGGGGGCTAATAACCTACCAAAATTAAAAATTCCTCATTAACACAATCCACCATGCACCTCAATCAAGAACAGGAATGGTCACTAGACCCAACACTGCGAATGCAAAAATCGAAGAGCCACAACACCTACGGTCTTCCATTCTCATCACTCTATCACAGACCTCCAAAGCGAATTACACAAATGCTTATTGATAAGCTCCCATTTGCCAATAAGCAGGGGGGGCTAATGTAGGTACATGGCGATCACCACAACCATAATAGCATAGAGGGTGCTAAACTAATGTCACAGAGGCAACTACGACGAGTCTAGGACTTGGCACCAACCCGCAATGAGTTCTGAGCCCATATAGGCTTGCGATGAACTCAGAGCCCAAGGTGATCTTGCAATGAGATCAAGGCCGCCACGGGCCCACAACATACTCAAAGGCACTCATAGAGGGTAGACTCGAGACCTCGCAAGCCTACAATGAATCCAAGCTCCTTGCAAGCCCACAATGAGTCCAAACTCATCGCAAGGCTATGATGAGTGCAAAATTCATTGCAAACCTACGATGAGCTCAAGTTCATCGTAGGACAGAAGCGAGTAAAAAGACACATGCTTCATTAATAATGCATGCGAAAAAACATCCAGTAGGATTGGAAAAGACACGTGAGATAAGCATTGACGTCACCCACACCATGTCAGTCTAAGAGGCTCGTGAAAGGAAGTAGCACATGTGTATTATGAGAATCCTCAAACAACTGGTGAAACCCTAGCGGTGTTGCCTGACAACTAACACCGAATCCAAGATTCCATTCCCTAGTGGGAATCAAACACTTTTAACTCCTTCCTTTCGGGACCTTGGGATCTCTCCCTATAAGTAGAGGTCCAACTAATAACGAGGACATCGTTCTATCATCTTGATCACCCTAGCCTTTAGCCTACCCTCTGCTCTTGGCTTTCCTTTGTCCTTCAAGGAGACCCCCGTGCATAGCCTTACCACTACACTCATACCTTGGTAAGTAACTTCTCAAAAAGCAAATGGGGCTTTAGGGTAAAAGACTTAAACATACCTTGAAATTTCATAAATTAACTTATATATTCCCTGAGGTTAATGGACTTATGAATCTTTTATCCTTCATTTTCTTTTAAAATTTCAAAAAAAAAGGAAAAAACCAAAAGAAAACAAATTCATTTTTATTGACTTATATATTCATGCTCCATAAATGACAAACACTCCCAAGAGAAAAGAAATAAAAGAAACTAAACTAGATTAGCACAAAGAGGCTAGGAGAAGGGAATACAATGGCTTAAACAACAAGTTTAAGCCTAGAAGTGCCATTCTGGAGAGTAGTTTCTATGATGTATGTTACATACTCCAACATCTATGCCTTTTTAGTGTGGAACTACCACAAACCCTAGCTCATGAGAAGGTCCATTTCACCATAACCAAATGAGGCAGCATAAAACCCCATAAACCTAGTATGCTCCGTTCTTTGATCATTTTCTTTTTTAATAGTGAAGTAAGTCTAGAGCGTTGTTTCTGATCTATTCTTGCATTTGTATAATTTGAAATTCCATAAGCAATTTTATTTTTTTGCATCAAACTTTGTAACTAGTGAGTTGCCTTGCTTTTTCATATAAGGACTATTCTGGTTCTGTCTCTAGGAGTTTCTATAATTAGGAAGAGCCTCGAGGTAAAAAATGGGAGATTTTGGTTCCCATAATCCAAGTTGCATAAATTAATGACTATGAAAGGGAATAAAAGGGTAAATGGGATTTTCAAAATTTTAATTAAATTCACATTTGACATTTTGTAATGGAGGGTGTTTAAGTTCAATTGGTCGGCCCACAAGGTTTACTTAAGTCTATTTTAAAACCCCAAGGTATGTTTAAGTCCTTTGCCCTTATATTTAATATTGTAATATACACATTTATATTTGGTAGGGTTTACTTGTAATGTTTAGTTTTTAGTTTCTTATAAAGCCCAACATTATGTATTAGGGTTATGTTATGTTTTTTGAGAAGTAGAAATCTTTCAAATTCTTTACTTCTTCGACTATTCTCTCTCCTCTATTACTTTTATTCTTCCCGTTGCTTCTTCTTTTTTACTTTTGATAGGTGGTTCTGCATCAGTTTGGTATTAGAGCCAAGCTTCTGTCTCATACTTCTTTCCAATTCAATTGTTGAACCAAAGAAGTTGCATCTCAGTCGATTCCCATCTTTGTTTTTTTTCATCGATTGAACAAAGGTCAGCCATTGTTTCATTTTGTTCTCTTTTTTCTTCTCCTCCACCTCTTTCTTCTTCTTCTTCTTCTTTTCTCCAATCTGCAACTGAACTTTACAATAGTCACCACCTCACTCTCTATCTCTCTTAGGTTCTTTTATTCTTTGCTTTTCTTTTCTTTCTTTATCCCTTCTCCTTCTTCCCCAATTCCATTTTCAACAACAAAACATTAACTATAGCCGTTTCACCCCAATTTCTTTTCTTCTCTCATTATTCCCTTCTCTCTTCTCCCACCACCTCTTTTCTCTTTCACTCTTATTTTTTTTATTATCATTCATCTTCCTTCTTCGATCCCTACCCCCCTTTGTTGTTTTCTTCTTTATTTTCCCCTATCTCCTTCCTTCTTCCTTTTGTTTTCTTTATTTTCTTTATTGCTACTGAAGGGATGAGAGATCCATCATATGGATGGCCAAACCCTACAGGAAGGTTGGGCGAAATTTCAAAAATTTCTCTTTCTCTCCCATTTGTGAATCACATTCCCTATTTTAGAAAACTGTATTTTTAAGGATTATTCTTTAAACAAAACCGAACCAGATCTGAAACCAAAGGAAGGGAAAGGAAAATACCTGATACGAAATTAAAAGGAATTCCTAACATAGGTGTTCACGCCTAAAGAGGATACCAAATCCGTCTCCACTGAAGATGACACAGTGAATGTTGAGGCAGGATTAGCAGGAATGGTTCTTCAGTAAGAACCTGGGATGCTTCACCAAGAATCAAGCAGAGTGGTGTGAGCACGACTTCTGATTGTTTCTTTACTAAGAAACAATATCAAGAACACTTATTGATCCCTCCAGTAGGTGGAGATCGAATTGAGATGGCGCCAAGAACTTAGGGAGAGTAAAGACTACAGAGAGGAGTGTATTCTCTTTGTGGATTTTGCCCCTATTTATAATCCATTCAGGATTGGCTTCCTAATCTGATTAGGAATGAGAGTTCCTAATCTAAATCTTGTATTTAGATTTGGACTCTCAAGTTGATAAGACCTATCTTAACCAACTGCTAATCCCAGTCATATTATAAATCCAAAATTAGCCCAATTTAATTAAACCATTTAAGCTAGTTCGAAATGGGCTTTAGGCCCATTAAGTCATATTACTTACTTAACCCATTAAGTATTGGCTAGTCTGGTTCTCTTTGTATGGCATGGGACCCTAGCATTGATTTACACATCAGCCACATGGGTTCAGCCCAGCCTTTGTTACAAGGCCTGACCGAATTCACTATAGATCACAATGAACCCCTGAGTCCATCAACATGGACTCTTAATGGGTCCAGCATTTACACTAAATGGTCCTTGGGTCGAGCCATCTTGTGAAAACCCAAGGACTGTGGGCAGATGCAAGATTAGCCCATCAGGTATTACCCTCAATTGCCTTACACTTAACCTCTCAGTCCATAATGATCAAACACTGCCCGACAAGAGAGGACCTCTCCTTCGGCTGCAAGGTACAATGTTGCATTCTCTACTCACATGGATCTCAGGAATTAAAACCTTTTGCAAACCAATTTGAAACCATAATATATAAGTATATCTCTATATAAATATATTTTGCAAAACCAAATTTCAAACACATTTGAAATCCACTACCAGTAGTTTAGGTTTCCATCAGAGAGAGTGCATTTCCCTGATCATTGGCTTTGTCCGACAAAGGGGCTGATCCTATCACTATGATCACCCACTCAGGTGAATTCTCGGATTGCCCCAACATACCCAGGTTTTGACCCTATAAAGGATCTCACTGATTGGTATATCAAAGACAGCCCAATCCTACACCTAGTGTAGTACCAATAATCGAGTCTAGGGGTCAGGTGTAACATTCCAGTTTTTCCCATCTATATCTAATGTCCAAGGAAATACTGGAATTTGGTCTGGTTCAAGGTTTCAAGAAAACCCACACTTCATGCACCTCAGGTCTCATCCTGGCAGCTAAGACAAGCCACCCCAACTAAATTGGCGGCACATCAGTTTCAGCCTTGGCAAGATAAATCTCTCTAAATCTATCAAACGACTATGAAGATTCTAAATTAACACGAGTCTCATAACTGTCCAGTTTAAGGGTATTACATAGAAACGTACCATAACAACATGAATCAATTATGCACTTTATTCATTTACAATAAATGACAATAAGTACATAAATCTGATTGGAGCTAAGGGCATACACTATCTAATAGCTCCCATTTGCACTTAGGTCCAATTGGGTACAAGTTGGAGTCCCATACTTTCCACGTGTTTCTCAAACACTTTTTGTGTTAGTGGCTTAGTCAATGGGTCTGCCACATTCTCCACTGATTTTACCTTTTAACATCAATCTCCTGTAGATCTAGTGTTGTCACACAACAGTGAAATGGGTGATGTTTTGAATTCCAAATTATAGAATGAACACCTTCATTCATTAAGCAGACTCACTTACAGTAATGCGCTCGGCTTGGGTTGTGGAATCTGCTATTTTTACTACTCAGGACCCCATCGTAAAGATGTAACCAGATGTAGACTTTTTATCATCTGGGTCTGACTGGAAATTAGCATCAGTATACCCCTAGATCTATAGTGAACTATCATCGAATACCAGGCAAAACTCTTTTATCCTTTGAAGGTATTTTAGTATGTGTTTCACAGCTGTCCAGTGCTCCCGGCCAGGGTTAGATTGAGAGCTACTTACCACACTCACTGCCTGAGCAATGTCGGGCCGAGTGCATAGCATGGCATACATGATGATCCCTATGGCTGAAGCATAGGGAGTCTCTCATGCCCTCAATCTCCTTGGGTGTCTTGGGAGACATGTCCTTGGAGAGAGTGACTCCGTACCTGAAAGGAACATTTCCTTTCTTGGAGTTCTCCATACTGTATCTTTGGACTATCTTGTCAATTTAAGTAGATTGAGATAATCCTATTATCCTCTTCGATCTATCTCTATAGAGTCAAAGACCCAAGATGTCAGAGGCTTCTGATAAGCCTATATTTTTACATATTTTCATACCTCTAACTTGATGATTTTGGTAATAATGTTTTTGGAATTAGCATGGTATTGCACTAATTATGATGAAATTGTCTTGCAAGGTGATTTGGAGCTTAATTGTGAAATTTTAAGGAGGAGTTTGATTTAATTGATCAGATAATCATAGAAGAAGGACCATGCAGCAATGATGCTCCATGATGTAGCCATGAAGGAGAGAATCCATTGAAATCGGATTTGATATGCATGCACAAAAAAAGGGAAATTTCCTACTTTGATATAGTTTCCGTATTTTGGGCATAACTTTCTACCTATAACTCGGATTGAGGTGATTCAAAGTGATAATTAAAGATAAGAGATAGGGATACAACCCTTATGTTTATCACTTACCCTAATTCCACTTCCATCCAAGTGAAATTTGAACTACAATTTTCGGGTCTGACAGCTAGCAGTGCAGAAGAGATTGGAATTCAACTGTGATAAAGACTAAGAGACCTAATTTGTGTTGAATTAGGAGTCTGGGGGGGGGGGGGGGGGGGGGGGGGGGGGGGGCTGTACTATAAAAAGGACCATAGACTCAAGGAAAAGGGGCACATCCTTAGATAGAATTTGGAGAGAATAAAAGAGGAAGCAATCTCAGCACATCAGAAGAGGAGAGGAAGCAGTTTCAACATGCTAGAGAAGGAGAGGAAGAATTCGAATTCAAGAGGGAGGAAGGCTTAGTTTCTGCACTTGCCTTCGACCTTCAAAGGCTAAATTTTTCTCGTTATTCCATTCATTCCTTGATGTATTTTTGTTGTGTTTCTTCCTTAATTTTCTTGAGTGTGTTGAATTTAATGATGTCTAGCTAAATTCTCTTAGCTAGGGTTTAGATGGATTTTGATCTTAAGATTATATAGTTACTTGTTTAATTCAATTCAAGACATTATTATTTGCATGAGAAAATTTTATTGTTGTACTTAATACTTTAAAAGAATTGGCCAATCTTTTAATGATTTGATGATTCATGCATGACTGACCAAAGTATTATTATGAATTAGATCTCTAAGTAATAAAAATTGCATGATAGACTATGATATCGAAAAATGATTAGCCCATGTGTGGGAATCAATGAAGCTTAGTTAATCAAATCCCCTTCTACGATTAGAGGTTTCCAAATAACTTAATGCTTATTTTTCCTTTTGACAACCACTTAGAAATTTGATGGTAGAATTGGATTAATATGACTTGAAAAAGCTTATTAATTAATTTAGGGAAATCCACCATCACATGAAAATAACTTTAATATACCTTAGGGTACTTTCGGTCTTGAGTTGGATTAAATAGGTAATTTTATAACCTTGATTTAATGAAATCTAAACCCTAGCTGCATTCATTCGTCAATTCAGTTTTTATTAAGTTCTTAGATTTGCATTAATTCTTCTTCATTTTTTTCATTCAATTGATTTACGAGTTCAACTTAGGTTAGTTTAAAATTACTTTAGTACTGTGATATAGTCTTTGTGGGATCGACACTCATCTCATCATTATACGCACATTTAACTAAGGTACAGTTGCCTGAATTAATTAGGCATAAATCATGCAACAAGTTTTTGGCGCCGTTGCTAGGGACTAGTTTATTGCATATCAAAACTACCTGAATTAACCTTATATTGAACATCTATTTGTTTTATTTTTGGATTTAAAATTTTCTTTTCTATTTTAATTTCTGTTGTGTTCAGCTTTATAAAATTTTTTTGGAAACTTTTAATTTTTCTTTTCTTTGTAGGTTCCTAGTGCATGACACGCACTAATGGTGGAGAATTAATACCCCTTGATCAAGAAATCGAAAGGACTTTGAAAAAGTGAATGAGGGAGAGAAAGAACAAGATGGCTCAAGACCAAAATAATCCAAGGAAATTGAGCTCCTATGCTATACCTACTCTAGATGGTACTACATAAAGCATTAGGAAGTCGAATGTACAAGCAAACAATTTTGTGATCAAGCCTACAATTATTTTGATGATCCAGATGAATGCAATTTTCTGGCCCCAATGATGACCATAACTCTCATATTGCTAATTTTCTTGAAATATGTGATACTTTTAAGCATAATGGAGTTAGTGATGATGCCATTAGACTTAGGTTGTTTCCCTTTTCCTTAAGGGATAAAGCAAAAGATTGGTTTAACTCTCTTCCTGCAAGTTCGATTACTACATGGGATGACTTGTTACAAAAGTTTTTATCTAAGTATTTTCCACCTACTAAAACTGTTAAATTAAGGAATGACATAACAACTTTTTCTTAATTTGATAATGAAACCTTATATGAGTCGTGGGAAAGATTTAAGGAACTGCTTAGGAAGTGTCCTCACCATGGTCTACCTATTTGGATGCAAGTGAAAACTTTTTATAGTAGTATTAATCAATCTAATCGTTCAATGTTAGATGTAGTTGTAGGTGGTATGCTTATGAGAAAAACTCCCGAGTAGGCATATGAACTTTTGGAGGAGATGGTGGCCAATAGCTATCAATGGGACAATGAGAGAACAAATAAAAAGAGAGTTGGAATTTATAATATTGATTCTATCACTGCTTTATCGGTTCAACTTGCTGCACTAAATAAGAAATTGGAAAATTTGGGGATTTCCGCTATGAGTGTTTCATCTGTTCCCTTTCCTTCTTGTGAGTTTTGTGGGCAAGGGGGACATGATAGTGTAGACCGTCAAGTAGGAAATCCATTTTTGTCTTCTTCCGAACAAGCTAATTTTGTTTCATATGGTGGCAACAAGTCCAATTTCAATCCCTACTCTAACACTTACAATATAGGATGGAGAAGCCATCCAAATTTTTCTTAGAGTAATAACCAACAAAGAGCACCTCCTGTCTTTCAGCAGCAACAACAATAAAATCCACAAGAGAAGAAGCCAAATTTGGAGGATATGATGGCAAAATTTATCAACAGTATGAAGGCAAGAATTCAAGGGTTTGGAAACTCAAATTGGACAACTTGCTCAAGCAATTTCAGCCAGGCCACAAGGAGGATTACCTAGCAATACCGAGAAGAATCCCAGGGAACAAGTAAAGGCCATCACTCTACGAAGTGGAAATGAACTTGGAAAAGAAAAAAAAGATGATAAGCATATAAAAGAAGAAGAAAGTTGAAACCTTGAAGCCAAAGAAGGAGATTGTGAGTCATCAATGGAGAAAAAGGGAAGTTCTTCTACTCTTAATTTAAAATCTTACAAACCCCCTCTTCCTTTTCCTAAAAGATTTCTTAAGGTTAACTTGGATAAGCAATTTGCTAAATTTTTAGAGGTGTTTCAAAAGTTGCATATTAACATTCATCTTCTTGATGTTTTTTCTCAAATGCCAAGTTATGCCAAATTCTTGAAGGAAATAATCTCAAACAAAAGAAAATTGGAGGAGTTTGAGATAGTAAAACTTAATGAGTAATGCTCGGCAATCCTACAAAATAATTTACCTCCAAAACTCAAAGATCTAGGGAGCTTTTCTATTCCGTGCACCATTGACGAAATTAATTTTGACAAGGCTTTATGTGATATTGGTGCAAGCATTAATTTGATGCCCTTCTTTGTCTTTAGGAAGCTTGGGTTGAATGTGCCAACACCTACCACTCTTTCTCTTCAATTGGATAATAGAAGTATCAAATATCCAATGGGAGTAGTGGAAGATGTTTTGGTAAAAGTAGATAAATTTATTTTTCCTGTTGACTTCACTGTTTTGGACATGGAAGAAGATTATGATATGCCCCTAATTTTAGGGAGACATTTTCTTGCCACAGGAAGAGTTTTAATTAATGTCCAACAAGGAAGACTTAGCCTTAGAATTAATGACGAGGAAGTTATTTTTAATGTGTTTAAGGCTATGAAACATTCCAATGATGAAAAATAAGTCTTAATGATAGATTGCATTGATGATTTGGCAGATAGAAAGTTTCATGCATTTAGGTTAGATGGTCTCATAGAAAATTGCATTGCTAACTCTTTTGATGTGAAGGAACAAATTTTAGATGAGAAGCATAAGGAGGCCATAGGCTATTTGGGAGAAAAGCAAAGGGGACTCGTGACAAAGAGAAAAAATTTTGCCTTTGGATATTTCCTCTTCTTCTTCAAAAGCCAAGCCATCAATCAAGAAGCCTCCCACTCTTAAACTTAAATCTCTTCCTTCGCATTTAAAATATGTTTGTTTGGGGAATTCATCTACCTTACCTGTGATTATTTCTTCTTACTTGATAGGTCTTGAAGAAGAAAAGTTGATAAGGGTGCTTAGGGAACACAAAAAGGCTATTAGATGGAGCATTGGCAACATTCAAGGAATAAGTCCATCAGCTTGCATGCACAAAATCTTGATGAAAGAAGGATTCAAGCCTATGGTGCAACCCCAAAGGAGGTTAAATCCTAATATGAAAGAGGTAGTAAAGAAAGAGGTGATAAAATAGCTTGATTTAGGTGTATTATCTTTCCTATCTCTGATTCTTCTTGGGTAAGTCCTGTGCAAGTTGTACCTAAAAAAAGTGAAACCACTATAGTCAAAAATGAAACTAATGAATTAATCCCTACAAGAATAGTAATAGGTTAGAGGGTATGTATCGACTATAGGAAATTGAACGATGCTACTAGAAAATATCATTTCCCCCTTCCCTTTATTGATCAAACGATTGAAAAACTTGTTGGTTAGGAATTTTATTGTTTTCTTGATGGCTATTCTGGTTATCATCAAATTTTCATTGCTCCTGAAGACCAAGAGAAAACTACCTTTATGTGCCCTTATGGAGCATTTGCATTTAGGAGAATGTCTTTTGGTTTGTGCAATGCCCCTGCTACTTTTCAAAGATGCATGATGTCTCTATTTTTGGATTTTATTAATGATTTTATGGAGATATTTATGGTTGACTTCTCTATTTTTGAATGTTCATTCGATGCATGCTTGCATAGTTTGTCTTTGGTGCTTAAAAGGTGTGAGGAATCTAACATTGTTCTTAATTGGGAAAAATGTCATTTTATGGTTAGGGAATGAATTGTTTTAGGCCACAAAGTATCTTCTAAAGGGATTGAAGTGGATAGAGCTAAAATTGAATTAATTGAAAAACTTCATCCTCTAAAATCGTTGAAAGAAGTTAGAGGTTTTTTGGGACATGCAGGTTTTTATAGGAGGTTCATTAAGGACTTTTCTAAAATTGCTAGGCATTTAACTAATCTTTTAGTGAAAGACGCACCTTTTGTGATTGATAGTTCTTGTTTACATGCATTTAATTTCTTAAAAGAGAAATTGATCCAAGCCCCCATAGTTTTGGCCCCCATGTGGAATTTGCCTTTTAAGATCATGTGTGATGCAAGTGATGGTACTTTAGGTGTAGTTTTAGGACAAAGAATAGACAAGAATATTCATACTATTTATTATGCAAGTAGAACCACGAATGATGCACAAAGAAATTATACAACAAATGAAAATGAATTAATTGTTGTAATATTTGCTATTGAAAAATTTAGACCTTATTTGATCTTGTCTAAAGTGATTGTTTATACTGATCGTTCTGCATTGAAGTATCTACTTGCTAAAAAATATGCAAAACCTAAGTTATTAAGATGGATTTTATTGTTGCAAGAATTTGACCTAGAAATCAAAGACAAGAAAGGCATCGAAAACATGTTGATCACTTGTCTAGATTGGACTGGGAGTATGTGGAGAGCATGGATGAACACCCTTTGCATGATTAATTTCCTGATGAGAAATTAAGCTTTGTGCATGATAATGATGAACCGTTGTATAAGGCACTATCTTTGGGAAGAACCATATCTATACAAGATTTGTGTAGATGGCATGGTGAGAAGATGCATACCAAAGGAAGAGATGCAGAGTATACTTAGTTTTTGTCATGACAAAGAAGCAGGTGGACACCATGGACCATCCAAAACGGCAACAAAGGTTTTATAAAGTGAATTTTATTGGGCTACACTATTCAAGGATGCTTATGCCTATGTAAGTTCTTGTGATGTGCCAACAGATAGGTAATATATCAAGGAAAAATGAGATGCCCCTAAACAATATTCTTATTTGTGATATTTTTGATGTTTGGGGCATTGACTTCATGGGTCCTTTTCCAAAATCTTTCAATAATGAGTATATACTTGTTGTTGATTATGTGAGTAAATGGGTGGAAGCAATTGCATGTCCCACTAATGATGCTAAGGTTGTAATCCATTTCTTGAAAAAAAAATATTTTTACTAGATTTGGTACACCGAGGGCTATCATTAGTGATGAAGGTAAATACTTTTGCAATAAATATTTTGATAATTTATTAATTAAATATGGTGTTACCCATAAGATTGCTACCCCTTATCATCCTCAAATTAGTGGACAAGTAGAAATTTCAAATAGGGAATTGAAAGGTAATTTGGAAAATACTGTGAACTTATTTAGGAAGGATTGGTCAATGAAATTAGATGATGCACTTTGGGCTTATAGGACAGCTTTCAAAACACCTATTGGGATGTCTCCTTATAAGTTGGTGTTTGGTAAGATTTGTCACCTTCCTATTAAATTAGAGCATAAAGCATATTGGGCTATGAAACTGCTTAACTTTGATTTGCAAGTTACAGGTGAACAAAAAAAGAAGTAATTTAATGAACTTGAAGAATGATAGTACCAAGCTTATGAGAATTCTAGGATTTATAAAGAAAGGACCAAGGCATGGCATGATACACATATTAAAAAGGAGTTCATAGTTGAAGACAAGGTTCTTCTTTATAATTTTAGATTGAAGCTTTTTCTCGACAAACTAAGGTCAAGATGGAGTGGTCCATACATAGTGACTAAAGTTTTTCCTCATGGTGCAATTGAAGTATCTAATGAAAATAAGGAGACTTTCAAAGTCAATGGGCAAAGATTGAAGCCTTACATTGATGGTGGACATAATCCTTTCTTCAAGTCCACCATTCACTTGAAGGATCCATGAAAATGGAAACAGAGTCAAGTTAACGACTATAACTTAGAACTATATTTTTCATTTATGCACTTTTGGATATCTAGTTGTTTCATGTTTCTTTATTTCCTTTTATGTTTTGTTTTAATTTTTGCTTTCTCTTGTTACTACTGCTTTTTTCTCTTTTTGTTGATGAAACGTAGGTTACGATTTTGGAGTCTATGGACAGGAAATCTCAGCATGTGTAGCCAAAACCAAGACCAACTCAAAAGGATGTCTCTTTCATTATTTGTGCCCGTTAGTTTTCTTAACATTGAGGACAATGTTAAATTTAAGTTTGGGGGGGGGGGGAGATTACAATTTTTTTGAAAAATTTTATGAAAGAGCATGATATAATGGCACCAAATTTTTTTTTATCAAAATATGCTTTATCATAAGTTTGTGATTGTTGAATTTTTCTTGATGACTAAAAGCCTATGATAAAGTCTTGATTGAAATTGAATATGAGTTGGAAAAGGAAGATAGATGCTAATCTTGAGGATTGATTGATTCTTGTGTTAACTTTATTGTATCATGAAAGTTAAATTCTTGAACACATTATGCCATGATCTTATGAATTGTGTGCAACTTGGTGAATGATTATATGAACTATATGGAACATTATGATCATTATGTGATATTATAGAACTAGTTTGATTAGCCTTTGAGGCGAAATCCTAGACAACACATTACTTTATAGATGATTCAGGCCATCTTTGCATCGTTTGAGCCTTTTAAATCCATCTTTGATATATTTCAATCCTTAGTTAGCCTTTTGAGCATTTTCAAAAGAATGGCATATGCAAAGCAAACATATGATTAGCCACCATTCGAATTCTTTTCTTTAACACTCATTGTACTTAACCTGTCAAACTTGAAAAACCATGATCTACCCTTCAAGAAAGCTAGTTTTTCACAATGATGTTGATGAATGAAAGAAGAAAAGATAAAAAAAAAAGTGTTGAGAAAGAAAAGAGGCTTGAAAAATACATCATGAGCCTAAAATTATGTGTTGTACCCAAGAAGATCAAAAGAAATAAATTTGGGGGTTCTAACACATGTGGAAGAAAAAATTAAGAATACGGAGATATCTGGATAATACATTTATATGTGCATATCCTTCTATGCTCTTTTGCTTTGTAATTCCTTATCCTTTCTTTGTTAGCCCCTACCTAGGCCTCACATTACAAGCTTAATAAATACCTATTGATCTAAAGTTTTATGATTGTCTACATTAGTGGATAAGGACTATGAAAAGCAAGCCTATGGAATATCCAAAAATTTACATAATTTGAGCTAAGAAACATGCATGACACTCAAAAATTGGCAAAACACACACACATCAATTTTCATGATGAGATTTTGTTAGCATAAGATTCATGATAATTCTTGGATGGTATTTTGAATGCTTTCTAAGTTATATACCTTATATAATCTTTGAGGCATATACTTTGGAAAATCAATATAAGTAAAGCTGAAAGAATGGTAGGATCCATCTAATGGATGCCATGAAGATTGCGGAATAGGTGGGTGAATTTCAAAAATTTTCCTACCTTCTTCCAACTGGGAATTGTATTCCCTAAATTTAGAATACAATATTCAAGGATCCTAGTTGAACCATAATCGAACCAGATCTAAATCAAAAGGGAAGGGAGGAATTGTACTTGATCCAGAGAAGCAGTATCTCCCAAAGTTGGTGTTCACATCCAAAGAGGACACCAAGATCCGCTCCTGCTGAAGATGACACAGCTGTATGTGGAACGAAACCAGCAGAGCGCGCCCTACACACAGGATCCTTCGCAAGAATCCACTGGAAACTTTGAGCACCAAATCCTTTTCAGTCTTTTCTGCTAAACTGATGTCAAGAACTGACCATGATTTCTTTCTTATTAAAAGATCGAATCTTGCCAGAAAGATTGGCGGCGACTAGAGGAGAACTCCTGAGACGAAGATGGCTGAATTGCTTCTCTTCTCTCTGGAGTGTGTATGAGATCCTATCTCAATTCGCAGGATGATTTCTTGCACTCAACCCTAGGTTCGAAATCTGATTATTTTTCTCTCTCAGGGTTTCTCCTCTTTTCTTCTTGATTAAGAAACCTCCTAATTAGGAGTTATCCCAATCCAAATCAATATTTGGATAGGGGATGATCTTAATCCTATCTGCAGATTAAGTTAGCTTACTCCTGATCTTATCAGGAGGTTACCAGATTCAAATCTGATTTGAATTTGGTCCCCTAGAGTAGATAAGGTTAAAGGCCTAATCCTTTTGCTAACTTTAATCCCAAATTCGCCCCATAAATGGGTGATCACATCAGCCCAGCTCGAAATGGGTTTTTGGCCCATTAAGTGTTCAGTGCATAACTAGTTTCCAATCTGCTGCCCAGTTGGGCTTCTTTGTATGGCGTGAGACCGAAACATTGATCTACACACCAGCCACATGGGTTCGGCCCAACCTTTATTACAAGGCCCAGCCGAATTCACTGAAAAACTCAGTAAACCCCTGAGCCCATCATATGGACCCTATGGGCCCAACACTTACATTAAGTGGTCCCTAGGCCAAGCCATCTTATAAAAACACAGGGACTGTGGGTAGGTGCAAGATTACCCCATCAGGTACTATCCTAAATGGTCTTACACTTAACCTCTCAGCCCTTAATGATCAAGCACTGCTTGACAAGAGAGGACCTCTCCCTCGGCTGCAAGGAACAGTGCCGCACTCTCTACTCACATGGATCCCGGGAATTAAAACCAATTGCAAACATTTTGAAACCGTACAAATATATATATATATATATGTATATTAATTTTGCAAAAAAAAATTCCAACGATTGAAATCAACTGCCGGCAGTTTGGTTTCCGTTAGAGAGAGTGCATTCCCGATCATTACCTTTGTCCGACAAAGGGGTTGATCCTGTCACTATGATTATCCACTCAGATGAATTCTCAGACTGCCCCAACATGTCCAGGTTTTGACCCCCACTAAGGATCTCACTAATTGGCATATCAAAGACAACCTGATCCGACACCTAGTAACGTATCATAATCGAGTCTAGGGGTCAGGTGTAACTTTCCAGTTTTGCCCATCTGTCTCCAAGGTCCCGGGCAATACTGAAAATCTGGTCCGGTTCAAGGATTCGAGTAATCCCATACTGCATGTGCCTTGGGTCTCACCCTGGTGGCCGAGACAAGCCATCCCAACAGTTGGCGGTACACCAATATCAGCCTTGGCAGGATAAATCTCTCCAGACTTATCCAATGGCTGCGAACATTTAAAACTAACACGTGTCTCATTAAGTGTCCAGTTTTAGGGTCTTACACAGAATTATACCAAACAACATGAATCAAACATGCACTTTATTTATTTACACTAAATATCGAAAGTACATCAAATCGGATTGAAGCTAAGGGCATACAAAAACTGTCTAACAGCTCCGACTTGCACTTAAGTCCAATCTGGTACAAGCCGGAGTCCCATACTTTCCACGTGTTTCTCAAACACCTTCTGTGTCAGTGGCTTAGTCAATGGGTCTTCCACATTATCCGGTGATGCTACCTTTTGAATTAGGACGTCCCCTCTTCCAACAATCTCCCGCAGTACATGGTACTTCCTCTCGATGTGCTTTGACTTCGAGTGGGCCCGAGGCTCTTTAGCCTAGGCGATCGCTCCATTGTTGTCACACAACAACGGGATCAATGATGTGCTAGACGGAATCACTCCCAATTCGTGTATGAATTTCTTCATCCACACGGCTTCCTTGACAGCTTCACTTGCGGCAATGTACTCGGCCTCAGTTGTGGAATCTGTAGTGGACCCCTGTTTGCTACTTTTCCAGCAAACAGAAAACGATCCTATCGTGAAAACATACCCAGATGTAGACTTTCTATCATCTGGATCTGACTGGAAATCGGCATCAGTATACCCTAGAACTTATAGTGAACTACCATCTACCAGACAAAACTCTTTTGTCATTCGAAGGTATTTGAGTATGTTCTTCACAACAGTCCAATGCTCCTGCCCTGGGTTGGCCTGGAATCTGCTTACCACACTCACCGCCTAAGCAATGTCCGGGCGAGTGCACAGCATGGCATACATGATGCTCCCTACGGCTGAGGCATAGGGAATGTCTCTCATGCCCTTAATCTCCTCAGAAGTCTTGGGAGACATCTTCTTGGAAAGAGTGACTCCGTGCCTGAAAGGAACATTTCCTTTCTTGGAGTTCTCCATGTTGTATCTTTTGACAATTTTGTCAATGTAAGCAGCCTGGGATAATTCAATTATCCGCTTTGATCTATCTCTATAGAGTCGAAGACCCAATATGTATGAAGCTTCTCCAAGATCTTTCATGGAGAACTGCTGTGATAGACATACCTTAACAAAAGTCAACATTCCTACATCATTCCCAATGAGTAGGATATCGTCCACATACAACACCAAAAAGGTGATCTTATCACCACTGGTCTTCCTGTAAACACAGGGTTCATCCGGATTCTATTCAAAGTCAAACGTTTTGACTGTAGAATCAAAACGGATGTTCCAACTCCTAGAAGCCTACTTAAGTCCATATATGGATCTATTAAGTTTACATACCATGTGTTCCTGACCAGCAGCAATGAAGCCTTGCGGCTGCTGCATATAGATATCTTCACTAAGATCTCCGTTCAGGAATGCGATTTTGACATCCATTTGCCAAATCTCGTAATCATGGTATGCTGCTACAACTACTAGGATCCTAATGGATTTGGGCATGGCCACGGGCAAAAAGATTTCCTCATGATCGATGCCTTCTTTCTGAGTATACCCTTTCGCCACCAATCGAGCTTTGTAGGTCTCAATCCTGCCATCGGGGCCCTTCTTCCTCTTGTAGATCCATTTGCAACCAATTGCTTTTACCCCGGAGGGTGGATCTACTAGAGTTCAGACTCCATTGGTCTCCATCGAGTTCATTTCAGCTCTCATGGCCTCCACCCACTTCTGGGAATCTATGTCTAACATAGCTTCTGCGTAAGTTACGGGATCCTCCTCACTAGTCAAGGCTTCCACCAGGTAACTATCCTGGTCATAACCATATCGGACTGGTGGCCTGGATACCCGAGTGGATCTTCTAGGTTGGTCACTACCTGAAACTTGTGGGACATCTCCCACTACTCCTGAGCTCTCCTCATCAAGAACTATTTCCTGACGATGGGTGTATAGGATGTATTCGGTTTCTAAGAATTAGGCGTTTCGATTGCAGAACACTTTCTGCTCACTTGGGTCATAAAATAGATAACCCACCGAATCTTTTGGGTAGCCTATAAATAGGCAACGACTGGTTTTGGATTCCAACCCCAAATCTTCAATTGTCTCACACTTGGCTTCCTTCCGGTCCATAATTCATATGGAGTCTTCGGAACCGATTTGGTTGGAACCCGATTTAGCACGTAGATAGCAGTCTCTAATGCATATACCAAAAAGGATGTGGGTAATTCTGAGCATACGAGAAGTGACTGGACCATGTCCAACAAGGTCCTATTCCTCCTTTCTGAAACACCGTTGAGTTGAGGTGTAGCAGGAGGAGCTAATTGTGACACTATCCCGTTGACCTTTAAGTAGTCTCTGAATTCGTCAGAGAGATACTCACCACCTCAATCCAATCGAAGGGCCTTAATTTCTCTCCCTAACTGTTTCTCGACTTCCTGTCTGAACTTTTTGAACTTTTCAAAGGATTCAGACTTGAGTCTCATTACGTACACGTAACCATATCATGAAAAATCATCTGTAAAGGTGATGAAATACATGTGTTGATTTCGTGTCCTAACACTCAGGGGACCACATACATCAGTATGTATTAGGTCAAGTGTGCCTGCAGATCTTTCAGGCTTACCGTCAAATGGTCGCTTAGTCATCTTACCTTGGAGGCAAGGCTCACAAGTGGGAAGATTTTCTACAGTTAGAAAATCCAAAGGACCATCCTTTACTAGCCATGTGATTCGGTCAACACCGATATGGCCAAGTCGGTAATGCCAGAGGCACGTGGGATTTACTGTATCACAAGTCCTTTTCTTGGGATTTTCGACCGACGTAGTTTCGGTTAAGTTAGTTTCCAGAGAAGGATGTAGAACATAGAGACCGTTCTCAAGTTCCCCGCATGCGATGAATTTGTTATTCCGTTTAACAGTAATCATATTACTAAAATAAACAGTATATCCATCAGTAAACAGTTTAGAAACAGAAATTAAATTTCTTCTCAAGTTCTGTACATAAAGACAATCTTTAAGTACAAGCACTCCTTCTCAAAAGACTAATTCTACGGTTCCTATTGCCGCAGCTGAAACACTTGCAGTCGTTCCCAAGAATAGTGTCACTCCGCCTTCACTCAATCTTCTGCTAACTTTGAACCCCTGTAGTGAGTTACATGCATGAGTTGAAGCCCCGGAGTCAACACACCAGGACACAGAAGTAACAAACATATTAGTTTCTATGACACAAGTTTTGACGTTACCTTTCTTAGATTCCAAGTAGGCAGGACAGTTCCTCTTCCAGTGGCCGGTCTGCTTGCAGAAGTGACAGACATCAGATGCCTTGTTCTTCTTCTCCTTCTTGGGGTTGGCAGCTTTCTTCTGGGGCTTCTTTTCCTTTCTCTTTTTCTTGCCCGATTTGTTAGCTTCAGCAAGCATAACCACAAGCTCATCCTTCTTGAGTAGATCCCCGGCCCTCTGCAACATATTGCTGAGTTCCTTGACGCTGACATTCAGCTTATTCATGTTGTAGTTCACTGTGAATGCATTGAAGGAAGAGGGCAAAGAATTCAGGATGGCATCCACTTGCGTGCCAAAATCTAGCCCGGATCCAAGGGCTTCGAGTTCGTTAATGTAGCCCATCATCCGAAGACAATGGTCATGAACTTTCTGCCCTTTGGACATCTGCGCGGTCATGAACAGTTTCAGAACCTTCTGTCGAGTAGAACAGTTCTGCTCTTCATACATTGTCTTTAGACTGTCCAATATGTCATTGGCTAGTTCGATCTGATCGAACTACCTCTATATTGAGTTGTCTAGTGAGGCAATGACAAAGCAGCGGGCTAGGGAGTTCTTATCCTCCCAATCTTGGTAGTCCCTCCTACGTGCCTTAGAAGCCCTATCACCTGGACGCTCCGGGGCAGGATTTTTCACCACCTTATCTAACTTTTCGGAAGTAAGGACCAACATAAGATTTCTGTACCAGTCGGCAATAGTTTGGGCCCTCAACCTTATTATCATCTAAAAGCTTTGCGAATTGACCGTTTGCCATTTTCTGATAAAACAACAAAGACGTTAATCCACAACCTTAGTTTGATTCATGTTACCTACATAGATATGGTTTTTAATCTATGTTCCATTCCCATTTGTTCATCTCTGAGATTTTCCTCCTTTCTCAGTGACGAAGACGGAGAAATGTCTTTGGAAATGTGGGAAATCACATAGGGTGCATGGAGCCAACTGTTTCAGCTGCATAACCCCACCACCTTTCTGTGACAGATCATATCCACTCATCAAATGAGTTTCCCTTTGGCCTCTGTCAGACAAGGCTTAGAGCCGTTTTTAGGTAAACCTTTCTGTCCAGTGAGTGCTCACCCATCATATTTAGGTTACGCCAAGGTACCGTGAGAGAGTTTCCATTTTCTGGTGAAGCCCCTCCCACATCGGTTTATGACGCCCCTATCATCTTATGAAACACTCTGACAGATCCAACAGCAAATGGATAGCCCAATTTAATGGTGCGTTTCCTCATTACTGAATGACCCATCATTGTGCTAATGACGGAAGGCCTTTAGAGAGTCCATCATATGGATTTCCCTATCACATGCACTCATATTTGCTGGAGGGAACAAAATTACGCCCTAGTTCTAATTTTAGGTCAAACCAGAGTGGCTCCCACTGACTTTCATAA
This sequence comes from Nelumbo nucifera, assembly GCF_055504915.1. Taxonomy (NCBI): domain Eukaryota; kingdom Viridiplantae; phylum Streptophyta; class Magnoliopsida; order Proteales; family Nelumbonaceae; genus Nelumbo; species Nelumbo nucifera. The sequence goes on from NC_142651.1 coordinate 76,637,559, forward strand.
AGTCAGATTTCTGGTGGGCCTTAAGCGGCTAGGGTTTCCGTACGCATCCCTTTTCAGGGTTGTGGGGCCCACCATGTAAGGAGAGGTCATCCAATGACCTTGAGGGACACCATGGCAATGATGTGCATTCAGCCATGGTGTGCGCAAGAGCCACTAACGAGTCATCATGGGCCAAGTGCTTATGGCCCATGGTCGCAGCACATCAAACATCCAAACATCACATGTAAAGGAAGAATTGATCCAATCAATTAACTGCTGTAAAAACCATTGAACAACCCATTTAAAATCCATAACATTAACAATTAATGTCGACTAGGTGTATGGGCTGAATCGCAGTTAGCAGTTCGACCCATACAACTTTTCTCACAAGAGTGGGCTTTTGCAGTTTTAACCTTTTAAAACTGGGCTTTACAGGTGGGCCGAATTAATCCCTGTAATTGAACATCAGATTTGGAACAATAAGTGTGAGAAAAATTGGACTGAAAACAGTCCCCTTCGAACCCTAGATTCGGTCCAAACAGTTTTGGTCCAATCTAGTTCGAAATTGTCCGAAACTGATTTTCAATTCAAGAGTTAATTCACGAAAGATCTGAAATTAATAATTTCAATTTTAAACAATCACAAATCAAATATGGACTGTTCGCACCACCTGCAAAACAAAGGTTAATCACTAGGGTTGCAGTTTCATAAACTGCAAATCGCAGAAAGCGATCTCTCCATCTACAAATCTCCAGCGCCGCCCTCTTCTTCATTCTTCTTCAATCAAGAAAATAAAAAAGAACAGAAATCCTATTTCTATTACTTAATTACATTCTTGATCAAATCCTATACATTCAGTCTATGAAATAAAAAAAAAATTATTTACAGACCGAGTTGAATGAATAATAATAAAAAAAGGTTGCGCAGACCATCTGCGTCAAATCTGCACTGCGATCTCCAGGTTCGAATAGTCTATTAAATCAAAATAAATAAAGAACAGTTCTAAACAAATTTTGGATTTAACAGAAATTAATTTCAGATCAATCGCCCTTAACAAGCAACAGTTTCTTGAAATAAAGAAAATAATCTGCGCAAATCTTGGTAGAACATCTTCTGTCCATCTACGCAGGTTCAAATCTGATTTTCTTTTGGTTCAAGATTCGAACCTGTGGCTCTGATACCACTGAAAGAATGGTAGGATCCATCTAATGGATGCCATGAAGATTGCGGAATGGGTGGGCGAATTTCAAAAATTTTCCCACCTTCTTCCAACTAGGAATCGTATTCCCTAAATTTAGAATACAATATTCAAGGATCCTACTTGAACCATAATTGAACTAGATCTGAACTAAAAGGGAAGGGAGGAATTATACCTGATCCAGAGAAGCAGTATCTCCCAAAGTTGGTGTTCACGCCCAAAGAAGACACCAAGATCCACTCCTGCTGAAGATGACACAGTTGTATGTGGAACGGAACCAGCAAAGTGTGTCCTACACACTGGATCCTTCGCAAAAATCCATTGGAAACTCTGAGCACCAAATCAGTTTCAGTCCTTTCTGCTAAACTGATGTCAAGAACTGATTTCTTGATTTTTTTCTTCTTCAAAGATCGAATCTTGTCAGAAAGATTGGCGGCGGCTGGAGGAGAACTCCTGAGACGAAGATGGCTGAATTGCTTCTCTTCTCTCTGGAGTGTGTATGAGATCCTATCTCAATTCGCAGGATGATTTCTTGCACTCAACCCTAGGTTCGAAATCTGATTGTTTTTCTCTCTTAGGGTTTCTCCTCTTTCCTTCTTGATTAAGAAACCTCCTAATTAGGAGTTATCCCAATCCAAATCAGTATTTGGATAGGGGATGATCTTAATCCTATCTGCAGATTAAGTTAGCTTACTCCTGATCTTATCAGGTGGTTACCAGATTCAAATTTGATTTGACTTTGGCCTCCCAGAGTGGATAAGGTTAAAGGCCCAATCCTTTTGCTAACTTTAATCCCAGATTCGCCCCATAGATGGGTGATCACATCAGCCCAACTCGAAATGGGCTTTTGGCCCATTAAGTGTTCAGTGCTTAACTAGTTTCCAATCTGTTGCCCAGTTGGGCTTCTTTGTATGGCGTGGGACCCAAGCATTGATCTACACAACAGCCACATGGGTTCGGCCTAGCCTTTATTACAAGGCCCAGTCGAATTCACTGAAAAACTCAGTAAACCCCTGAGCCCATCATATGGACCCTACGGGCCCAACACTTACATTAAGTGGTCCATGGGCCAAGCCATCTTATAAAAACCCAGGGACTGTGGGCACGTGCAAGATTAGCCCATCAGGTACTATCCTAAATGGTCTTACACTTAACCTCTCAGCCCTTAATGATCAAGCACTGCCTGACAAGAGAGGACCTCTCCCTCGGCTGCAAGGAACAGTGCCGTACTCTCTACTCACATGGATCCCGGGAATTAAAATCAATTGCAAACATTTTGAAACCGTACAAATATATATATATATATATATATATATATGTATATTAATTTTGCAAAACAAAATTCCAACGATTAAAATCGACTGCCGGCAGTTTGGTTTCCATCAGAGAGAGTGCATTCCCGATCATTACCTTTGTCCGACAAAGGGGCTGATCCTGTCACTATGATTACCCACTCAAATGAATTCTCAGACTGCCCCAACATGCCCAGGTTTTGACCCCCGCTAAGGATCTCACTGATTGACATATCAAAGACAGCCCGATCTGACATCTAGTGACGTATCATAATCGAGTCTAAGGGTTAGGTGTAACTTTCCAGTTTTGCCCATCTGTCTCCCAGGTCTAGGGCAATACTGGAAATCTGGTCCGGTTCAAGGATTCGAGTAATCCCATACTGCATATGCCTTGGGTCTCACCCTGGTGGCCGAGACAAGCCATCCCAACACTTGGCGGCACACTAGTATCAGGCTTGGCAGGATAAATCTCTCCAGACTTATCCAATGGCTGTGAACATTTAAAACTAACACGTGTCTCATTAAGTGTCTAGTTTTAGGGTCTTACACAGAATTATACCAAACAACATGAATCAAATATACACTTTATTTATTTACACTAAATATCAAAAGTACATCAAATCAGATTGAAGCTAAGGGCATACAAGAACTATCTAACAAAAGCATGATCAATTTATGAGCTTAAGTATGATTTTATTCATATTTTGATCGAGGATGATCAAAAGATAAGTTTGGGGGTATTTGGTAAGCCTATATTTGTACATATTTTCATACCTCTAACTTGATGATTTTGGTAATAATGTTTTTGGAATTAGCATGGTATTGCACTAATTATGATGAAATTGTCTTGCAAGGTGATTTAGAGCTTAATTGTGAAATTTTAAGGAGGAGTTTGATTTAATTGATCATATAATCATAGAGGAAGGACCATGCAGCAATGATGCTCCATGATGTAGCCATGAAGGAGAGAAACGTGCTTTGACCAAAGCACAAGAAGAAACAAAAGCAATTTTTTTAGAGAGGATACAAACCCTTAGTTCAGATATAAATTCCCTTAAAGAGTCTATGACTGAATTAATGAAACAAATATCTATACTCATGGTTAAGTGCCCTGTTGAAGACTCAAGGAATGATCCCCAAGAGTCTACAATGGGGCATAATTATCGAAATGGTCAACCCCAGGTTCTAGTGCTCAACAACTAGGCATTCTCCCAACCCCAACTACTAGGATTCATCAACCGCGAATGATAGGGAGAGTTAAGTTCTAAACTTGGGGCATACTTACATGCAATCCAATCAAGATGTTAGGTTTATTAGTTGTTTTTATAAAACATTGTGGAAACTCTTGGACCAAGTTGAAATTCTCAATTGCTTTTCACCTATAGTCTAATGATCAAACTGAGGTTGTTAATCGAAGTTTAAGAGATTTGCTTAGATGTTTAGTTGGTGAGCTCTTAGGTAGTTAGGACAAGATGTTGCCCATTGAAAAATTTGCTTATCACAACTCAATCAATCAATTAATCGACAAAACACCTTTTGAGATTGTCCATGGCTTTATCCCTTGTACACCCATTGACCTTGTTCCCTTACCTCTTGATGCCCATACTTTTTATTTTTGCTAATTCTTTTGCCTAACATATCCATGATTTGCATGATATTAGACGAAAAATTGAATGGGAACTATAGACTCTCAAGAAATGCACGTCACAAAAATCAAGAATTTAATGAAGGAGATATATGCCTGAGCATTACCCAAAATTTTCCTTCAAAAAGTTTTATGCTCAAGCTAATGGCCCATTTCACATAATCTGAAAGATAGGACCTAATGCATATGAACTAGACTTACCTTCAAACATGGGATTAGTTCAACTTTCAATGTGGAAACTGGAAAATTTGTTTCCTTATTGAGGCACCTATCAGCCTCCTACTCTACTTGAAGTGTGCCCACAACTAGAGCTACTTCACCTTTAGTACCCATACCCATTTTGCCCCGAGTTCAGTCTACACATGTTGAGCAAATTGAGAGTATTCGCCAAGATGAAATTGCCACTTCTAGACTAGGTGCTGATCAATGTTATCTTGTCAAATGGAAAGGTTTCCCTGACACCAATGCTACTTAGATTTCAAAAGAGGAACTTTGTCATCTAGACCTAGATTTATTGGAGCAATATCATTCCCTTGAAGGAAGGCTAGATCCATCATATGGATGGCCGAACCATGCTAGATGGTTGGGTGAAATTTCAAAAAATTTCTTGTAACCTTCCAGTAATCATATTCCCAGTTTTAGAAAAACTGTATTTTCCAATGATCATTCTTGCACCAAAACCGGACCAATTTTGAAACCAAAAGTAGGGAGAAGTATGCCAGATACGGATTCCACAAATGTAGCTCCCAAAGTGGTATGTCACACCCAAACTGAATCCCAAAACCATCCTACATTGAATATGGCGCGACTTGGAAAGTTGGTTCAACAACGAAATTTTCAGCAAAACTGCAATCCAACTGGTTGGATCATATAAGGGAGGTGAGCACGAAATAATTCTGATATTTTCTTGCAAAAATCAGAAATCAGAACTGATCAAGATCAGTCACAAGATGGAGAATGAATTAGGGTTTCTAGGGCTGCAAGAGCAGAGAGAGAGAGAAAACTGAAAGTAGATGTGTAACTAGAGCAATTCGAGCTCTTCTTCTATAAGCCTTAAGTAGCACCACTCCTAATCGAATTAGGAGGTTCCTAATCCAAATCTTTATTTAAATTTGGACTCTCTAAGTGGATAAGACCAAGGTTCAAAATATCGATACGCCCGATACGTCCTTCCAAAGGAAGGACATCTCCCTAGCCTGTGTAGACACCCCATTTTTGCACTCTTCAGTCTTTCTGTGGCACTTTGAGCTTCAAGCATGCTTCAGCTAACCGCGCAATTGACCTGGGGGTATTTTTAGAATTTTACAAAAGTTGGGGCCTCGAGGATCCAAGACCATAGGTACGTAGAGCCTAGAAACCCAAACCCAATGACACCAAGATCACCCAAATCCAACACTGTTTAGTCCATCATCCTAAGACCCGAAGCTGAAACTGATTCAGATCGTCTGATCGGAGTCATTTTAAACCTAATCCTCATTTCACATAAAATCCAAAATCTAAGACCATAGGTATGTAGAGCCCAAAAATCGGAATCCAACAACACCAAGATCACCCGAGTCCGACACCATTTACCCCAGCATCCTAAGACCCGAAGTCGGAACCGATTTCGATCGTCTGATCAGAGTCATTTTAATCCTAATCCTCATTTCACATAAAATCCAAAATCCGAGACCACAGGTACATAGAGCCCAAAAATTTGAATCCAATGACACCAAGATCACCCGAATCTGACACCGCTTACCCCTTCATTTCAAGACCCGAAACTGGAATTGATTCTGATCGTCTAATCGGATCATCTCTGATCCTAAATCCTAACCCCCATAAAATCTGAAATCCAACCTTATATATGGATAGAGCTCAAAATTCTGAGTCCAACGGTACCAAGATCGTCCAATGCCGACACCGTTAGCCCCTCCATCTTGAGACCCGAAGCTAGACTCGATCCGGGCCCTCTGTTTAGAACCCTCTTTACAATAACTTCGAACCTAGGGCATTCCACGACCAAAACTTCCCCTCAGCTTCTAGAAAAATCTTAAAAATCTAAGATTTGACCACCTATAGATTCCAATCAATCAAGCCAATCACCTAAACATGGAATGTCCAATTTAGGTAAATTGATGAAATCTTTCACTCTTTGTCTTGATTGATTGAGAGAATCTCTCACAAAGCTGTCTTGGCAGCCCATTCTCTCAATCAATCTCCCTCCAAAAACCATTCAAGCATCAGCCATTGATCTCCCTTATCTTTCATCTCAGCCCTCCGTTCCCCTCTTAAAAAATTTCTAAATACCACCCATTTTTCACATCCTAGACACAATCTAACCTAAAAACAAGCTAGCTTAGGGGGAGAGCTCAACTCCCACAGCTATTACCCACGTCCCAAAGCCTCCCCACTCACTCTCCAGCATCCCTATAGTCCCTCCATATCAGTTTGAAGCCAAAGATTACCCTTGGGTCGTGCCTCAATTCAAGAGAAAAAGTATGAATCTTTCTTGAAGCAAAGACCATGTTGCAGAAAATTACAGTCATCCAGTATGTTTCTGCACATCTTGGGCTACATATCCAACGTATTTGATCTCCCAAATGACTGGGAGTTCATCTTCAACTCAAGGAATTTCACAAAGTTTTCAAAGGCGTCATGAAAGAAGCTTAGCAAGGACAACTATGAAGGCCATGTTGCTGATAGAAAAATTGGCGAGAGGTGATTCCCACCTTATGATCCGTAAGGTTTTACATTCCCTTGTTTTTTTTTTCTTCTTCTATTGTAGGCTTGCAATTTCCATTTTGTCTTATTTTTTTTCTTTTTTTGTAGTTACAGTATGATTGAATTTCAGCCATAACATTGTTAGCTTCTTTTGATATCTTTAAATCATGTTATCCTACATACGCTTTCATCCCAACCATTAGTTTGTTTGATGCTGATTTAATCATCATTCTATCAGTTTTTCATTTAAGGTGCATGCTAATCATCTAGGATCAATTATTATCTCATTTCATTAAAATAGTTCTACATTATAAGCATTTGAACTTGAGTCTTGTAGCGTCCATAGGGTAATTAAATCATTCCTCATTCGAAGTCATCCCCAGGTAGTTGCTTGCATCGTAACATTGTCTTTCCTACATTAAAACATGAGTCGTTTAGTATTCAATCATCTATTAATTAGTCTTAATTTTCTTTACTGTTTTGATAGGTCAGTAATTTGAAAACTTTTTTTATCATGCATATTTCATAATGAAAAAAACCATCTTCCTACATTGATATAATAGGCATTCAGTCACTCGGGTCGATCATAACCCATACCTTTTTTTCTTTTCTTTTAAATTTCAATGCAGCTTCAGTTTCTTTTCTTGTTTAATTTGCCATTTTCAAAGCATTTGTACCAGGACACTTCATTGTTTTCACATCTCATGTCCCCTTCGAAACTCCACCGTTTTTTTATTAACAACCCATTTCATTTTCACACCTTTTATTGTCTTAGGTGGCACTAATTTGTAGCAGAAGAAAAGAAAAAAATGGACTTCACATTCCACATATTAGCATTAGATTAAGTTAGGAATCCCATACCCGTTCACAATAATCATCTTTTTATCTTAACGTCTTTAGGTCATTGTCTATGAAATTGCATCTTAGGTTGCACGCATGCAATTGGGAGCTCCTTTAATTCTTGTTTTTTTCTTTAAGATAGGTCTTGGCCTTTTTCTTTAATCATTTACTCATCAATTTCGATAGCCATATTTTATATTTTCTAATTAATTGATCAATTTTTATCCATTTGTTTAGTGTTCTATTGTTTTATTAATTGACAGTTAGACTTCTTTTGTCAATTAATCTAGTGTGATGTTCATCTCTTTTAAGCTCAAAAAAAAAAATTAAATTTCCTTGGAACATTGGTCAAGTAGAGGTCGGTTTAACCGGGCACATGTGGGGTGCCTAACACCTTCCCACATCATACCTTGATCCCCAGACCCTAAGAATCTCATCCCCATTGGGCAATGAGTCACCAAGAAAACCAAAATGTTTTTCTTGAAAAATCTCGGGTTTTCCTAAATTCCCAATTCCAAAAATTTAGGTGGCAATTCCAAACTCCATTGAATCCATAATCCATTTTATCTATCCCTCCCTCTGGGTTGGGAAGCCACAACCCGCTGAGTTGAAAACCCGGAAGGGCAATGGTGTGTCCGGAGGCGTGCCGTTAATCACTTCGGAACACCGGTTTTAATATTTGTAAGTTCTCTGATTCTCAAAATAACTACAAATGCAGTTAGTGGTGAGAAAAGTGTCGTATCCACAGCGAAGCGAGGGAAAAACAAATCACTATATACTTTAATTTAGACAAAATAACACGATGGGAAGTTGTAGAAACACATAACTTTAATTAATTAAATTGGAATCCATTAAAATAAGATTCTAACAATGCTGAAAGTGAAAAGTGCAGAAAAATAAATAAATAAATAAAAGAAACTAAATAAAAAGTCTACAACTCGGTCAGAGGTAGCAGTCTCTAGATCTTTCCTTTGACCCTTGAACTCCTCGAGATAGGCCTTCTAGCTTACCTAGCCGAATCCCAGATCTGTAGAAAAAAAAAAAAAAAAAAAACAATTGTAAAAAGGAAAAATAAGAACTGGAAATTAAATCTAAAACGAAAGTAAAATTGGTTGGGATCCGAATCCAGAAGTGGCAGTAGTGGCTAGGCGAACTGCAAGTAGGAACCCCTCCTCTTGCCTGGGCGTTCTCCTCTTCCTCTACCCTTAAACTTCTCAATATCAGCTTTTTGTCTTACCTGGGGGCAGAATTCAACCCCTTCTCAGGAGCCCTTGGGTCTTTTTTATAGAAAAGGGTGGATAAAACTGGGATTAGAGAGAAAGAGGGGGGGGGCAGCTGGGTTTTAGCAAAAATATGGGTGCCCTAGGGTTTAGAATGAAAAGTTAGGATGGTTCTAAGGTGATCCTAAGGCTGAGAAGAGAAGGAGAGGGCGCCCAATATTATGTAGGGCTGAGATTTGAGTGCATAGGGCTGAAAGGTGGAGATTAAAAGGAATGGGTGGGGCCCTAGACTGAATGGCTGGGATAGAGAGTGGAATAAAGGGCTGAGATCTAGTGGCTAAAGGCTGAATGGTGAGGATTAGAAGTTAGGTGGTGCCCTAGGGTTACAATGCTAAAAAGAAAGTGCCCTAAAATGAATGGTGGAGATTAGAAGGGATGAAAGGTGAGGATTTAGTAGTTAGGGGCGGGTAGGGTTTGTTAGAGATGAAAATAATGAGTTGAGAGGTGCCCTAGGGTTTGCTAAGGAAAGGGGAGTATGCTAATACAGTAAGAGGGGTGCTATTCTGGGTTTAGCAGATAGGAAGTGCCCTCTTGTGCTCAATTTTTCACAAACCCCCCCTCTCTCAGTTGGACTTCACACCACCTTCCCAAAAACTGCATTTCAGCCATGAAACTTTCCCAGTTTTCTACAAGATTTGCACAAAGGCCTTCAGATGTCATAATATTGAATTTAATTGGGAAATTGAGACATTTTGACTATTCTAAGGCTTGAAATACCCCTGAAATGGTGCCCTTAAGGCATCAAACTAAAGAGTTATCACACCCCCAACTTAACCGTTGCTGGTCCCTTAGCAATGCAGCCTCAAAATTACACTGAGTAAAGAGATCATTTCATTGCAAGATCATCCTTGACAAAATTAGCCAAGTATCATGATTTCAAAATTCTCAAACTTTGTATAGATTGGTATTGGGCTTAAGGGGTAAAATTGTCTTGCTTTGAACATTATAGAAACTTGGTTTAAAAATCTTATATACCCTTCCATTTGTAGATTGTTTCGATAGGCTGAGATTGATTTTTAAAATCAGGTAGGTATTCTTCTTATCATTTTTAACAGTGGATTTCTACCCCTGAACTTGATATGCACACTTATTTTTATTGCTACCTTCCACCGTTTGATGCGAATCTCGACACTTGCCTTAGGTGAAGACACCCAGTTACTAAGTGCTAGGTGATTATCTTTGGCATTTCCTTTCCCGTTTGACGCAAATCTCAACACTTAACTTAGGTGAAGAGACCCAGTTACTAAGTCTAGGGTATCCATTGACCTTTTATTCTCTTTTTTTTTTTTTACAAACATAGTTCACGGTAGTCCACTGTCTCTAACAATTTGAAGAATTTTTTGTCTAATTTCTCAATCTTTCTCTTCTTATCTTTATAGGGGAAAACTTGGGAGTATTTTCCAATTTCTAAATGGTTTCGACAATGTTTAAATAAGACCAATTTTGTCTCCTATCACTTGTTACCAATTTCTACAAAATTTAGTATTCTTCTATCAGTTGCCTCAACTTTTTTTGTTTGGGAATCTCTTTTAATGGAAAGATGTTTTAAAATTTTTAGTGAAATTTTTAGTTTTGCATTTGTAAAGGCTTAGCTTCAATTTTTTTTTCAATTTCTCTCTCTCTCTCTCTTCCCTCACCCTCTAACTTAAGTGCCATTGTCCCTAATGGCATGACTAGGATGTTGCAAAAGACTTGGGCCAAAGGGAATAATCAAGAGGGTTTTTTTGAGGGGTTCAAGGTCTGCCAATTGGTCTCGAATCATGAAAAGAAACAAAAACTCTAATCCTACAAACAAAAACTACGTTGGGTTGCCTCCCAACCAGCGCTAAGTTTAACGTCTTCAGCCGGACACATTTACGCACTTCTCCCATCTACACTCCCAGACTCGCTTTTTTCTTCACACAGATAGGGCTCAGATTGGAATAACCAAGGGGTAGACAGGGCATCTAAAAGATCGTCCACTATATCTACCATGAACTCATCTTCCCCAAGGTTTGGATACTTAGTGGCACTAAATACATTTAGCTGGACTTTTTGCTCCACAAATGAAATGTCCATTTCTCCCGATTTATAGTTGATGTTTGCATTGGTCGTTACTAGAAACAGACATCCTAAGATCATTGGGTTATGGTTCAGTTCCTCGATTGGGGTCATGTCTAGGATGACAAAATCCATTGGGAGGTAACAATCCTCTATCCTGACAATGACGTCCTTAATAATACCTCGAGGAGTCTTGACTGACCAATCAACAAGTTGCTGAATTACCGGGGTAGGTTTTAACTCGCCAATTCTGAACCTGTTGTAAATAATAGAAGGAAGTAGATTTACATTGGCCCCAAGATCCAATAGGGCCCGATTGAAAGTGATTACAGAGATGACACAACTTATGAGAGGAGCACCAGGGTCTTTCATTTTCTAGGAAAGTTGGCTTAGGAAATCCGCACTAACATCTGTCGAGAGCATCACTTTTTGTGGGGCCAATCGTGGCTCCCTCTTTTGAGTACATAGCTCTTTCAAGAACTTGGCGTAGGCCGGGACATATTGGATCGTGTCAAGGAGAGGGATGTTAATCTGGACTTGCTTAAATAACTCACTGATCTCCTTGTTGCGAGTCTCTTTCATCTTTCGCAACGGCCCGACGATGAATGCAGTTGGAAAAAGAACTACAGGTTGGTTCACTATAGGCTCTTCTTCTAAATTTTCCTTTCCCTTTTCTTCCCCCCCCCCCCCAACTCATGGCCTTCTTGCTCCTTTTCTTCTTCACTGATGTTTTCAACTTTCTTTTTCTCATACGAGTCCTCTAAAATCCTCTCACTCCTTAAGGTTGTAATAGCCTTGGTATTTTCAAAATGAGGATTCTTAGGAAGTGGTTGAATCTACTGTGTAGGAAAACCCAGTGGCTGATTTCTAGGATTCACAATCGGTTGACTCGATAGTTGCCCTACTTGTCTCCTTGCCTTGGCTTCGACTAGTTGTCTTGTTTGGCTCTCTAATATATCAATGGACTGCTACTGAGTTAGAATCAGCTCTTGAAGCTACATGAATTGGTCATCAACTATATGGGTTTGCGGAGCTTGTGGGTAAGCTTGATAAGGTTGGACCGGTTGGTTCCTAGGGTGGATCTACTGGAATTGGCTCTGTACTTGTAGCCTCTGAAATTGCTGGGTCATGGAGTTAGATGGGAGGTACTACTGTTGGGATTGTGTGTAGGTTTGACATGGTTGAGCCGGTTGAGTCCTAGGGTAATCATTGTACTCCCAGTGAGTCTGGGCTTCAAACCATTAAGAGTGCACATCTGGCAAGGTGGGTTCTTGGGCTTGGGCCCAATAAGCGAAATTTGGTTGATTTTCCCACCCAGGGTTATATGGACTAAAGGACGAGTTAACATTGGGTTGGAAAAATCCGTTAGCTGCATGTACTTGTTAGACAGTTATGCCCTTAGCGCCAATCAAATTGATGTATTTTTTGACATTTATTGTAAATGAATCAAGTACATAATTGATTCATGTCATTGTGGTGAGTTTTTATCTTGTCAGGCAGTCTTTGATCATTATGGGTTGAGAGGTTAAGTGTAAGACCATTGAGGGTAATACATGATGGACTAATCTTGCATCCGCCCACAGTCCTTGGGTTTTCATAAGATGGTTGGACCCAAGGACCATTTAGTGTAAATGTTGGGCCCATTAAGAGCCTATGGTGATAGACTCAGGGGTTCACTGTGTCCTACAGTGAATTTGGTCAGGCCTTGTAACAAAGGCAGGGTTGAACCCATGTGGCTGATGTATAGATCAATGTTTGGGTCCCACGCCATACAAAGAGAGCCAACTGGGCAGCAGGTTAAGAGGTTAAGTGAGCACATAAACTTAATGGACCTAAAGACCAATTCGAAATGGGCTTAGGTTAGTTAATAAAAAGGAGGCAAGATAGGATTTATAATCTGATTATGATTAGCTGAAAGATAAGATAAGTCTTATCCATTCAAGAGTCCAGATCCAAATATCAGATTTGGATTAAGGAACTCTCCCCTAATTGGATTAGAAGGCTGATCCTGAGAAGGTTATAAATAAAGGGAGCGAATTCCTCAGATATACAATACAGCAATGTGCAGAGTTCTTCCTTGTTCTTGCCGCCACTACCCAATTCAATCTCCACTTGTGGGAGTGATCAAGAATTGTTCTTGATATTTCTTCTTGGTAAAAGAAGCAATCTGAAGTCGTGCTCACCAGCCCTCTACTCCATTCTTGCTGAAGAATTCGGTTCTTATTGAAGAGTTGTCCTGCTGATCCTGCTTCACCACACACTGTGTCATCTTTAGTGGAAACGAGTTTTGGTTATCTCCTTGGGCGTGAACACCTTCATTGGGAATTATTGCTACTTCGTATCAGGTATATCCCTCTCCTCCCTTTTGGTTTCAGATCTGGTCCGGTTTAGTTCAAGATTGATCCTTGAAAATACAGTTTTCTAAAATAGGGAATGCGATTCCCAGATGGGAGAAAGAGAAATGTTTTGAAATTTTGCCCTACCTTCCTATAGGGTTCGGCCATCCATGTAATGGATCTTTCATCCCTTCAGTGGTTAACTTTTTTTTTTGGGAAATCAATTCCTAGTTTTGGGCGAACGATATGAAATTAAATCTTTGTTAATCTGATTTATATTTAGAATTGTTCTATATATTTTTCTTAGATTTTGGGTTGTTCGTATTGTGGAGACCGAATTCTCTTATTGGCGCAAGAAATCTGTGCACCTGCTAATTTATTCTATTCATTCTTGGTCTGTAAATATATATTTTTTTTAGACGAGATGTATAGGATTTGATTTTGATGTAATATTAATAGAAAAATTAGGTTTTTTCTATTTTATTTCATGGAAGACAAAGCTGGTTCGCGTGGAAGAGAAGACTTGTGCAGATAAGAAATCTGCGATCTGCGAATTGCATTAATGGAAACTGCAATCTGCGAACTAACTTTTGTTTTGTAGGGCTCCAGCCTTGCAAACAACCCCCTTTTTGTTTGATTACTGATTCTTGAATGTCATCTATTAGTTGTTTAATTTCATATCATCTTCTTGAATTGTATCTTGAATTAAACATCAAACCCTAGACCCATTCGAACCAGATTGGACCAAACTATTTGGACCGAATCTGTGGTTCGATGGGGGCTGTTCTCAGCCCTAAAATTTCCTTCATGGGACGAGGGATTGATGGTTAATTGAAAGATGCAATTTGGCCCACATCTGTAAAACCAGTTTTAATCTGTTAAAACTACTTTAGCCCAATTCAGCATAAATGCTATATAGGCCGAAGTGTCTTTTGCAGTTCAACCCATATACCTAGATAATATTAATTGGTAATATTATGGAATTAAATGGGTTCTATTTATGGGTTTTATTGTTATTTAATTGATTGGATCAATTATGGATTTCATGCATGTGTTGTATGGATGTGTGATGTGCTACGAACATGGGCTATAAGCACTTAGCCCATGCTGATTCGGTGATTGGATGATCTCCCTTTCTCAGTGGGGCCCACTTCAGTTTCTCCTTAAGAGGAACACCCTAGAACCCTAGCCGTTTTGGGTTCACTTTGAATCTGGCTTTGTGAAAGCCAATGTGAGCCACTTTGGTTTGACCTAAATCAGATCTAGGGGGTTTTCGTTCCCTCCATTAAATATAAGTGCATGTGATAGTGAATTTCATATGATAAATTCTCTAAAGGCCTTCCATCATTAGTATGAAGGTTGGTTGTATTGGTGGGTGGAGATGCACCACAAAATTGGGTTATCCATCTGCTAATGTAGTTGACTGGAATGCTTCATGAGATGATAGGGGCGTCATAGACCGATGTGGGAGGGGCTTATCCTAAAATGGAACTCTCTCACGGTACCTTGGCGTTCACGAACATGATGGGTGAGCACTTACTGGACAGAAAGGTTTAACCTAAAATGGCTATGAACCTTGTTTGACAGAGGCCAAAGGGAAAGCTCATAAGATGAGTAGATGACATCCTTCATAGGTGGTGGGGTTTTGCAGCTGAAACAGTTGGCTCCATGCACCCCATGTGGTTTCCCACATTTCTAGAGATACAATTGTCTCCGTCATTGAGATTGGAGGGAATCTCAGAGATGCCCAAAATGGAAATGGAACATAGATTAAAAGCCCTTTCTATGTGATGACATGAATCAATTACGTTGTGGACTTATAAATCTACCTTGCCTCTACCAGAAATGGCAAGCGGAAACTTCACCAAATTGTTGAATGATAACAAATTCAATGGCCCTAATTATATTGACTAGTTCTGAAACCTTATGCTGGTTCTGACGTCCGAGAAATTAAACAAAATTGCTAAGAACCCTGCTCCGGATCGTCCGGGTGACAAGGGTTCTAAGGCCTGAAGAAGAGAGTATCAAGAATGGGAAGAGAAAAACTCTCTTGCTCAGTGTTATATTATAGCCTCTTTATACAATCCATTACAATGACAATTCGATAAGATCAAAGTGTCCAATGATATATTGGATAGTCTGAAGACTATGTATGAAGAGCAGAATCATTCTACTCGACAAAAGGTCTTAAAATTGTTTATGACCGCACAAATGACCGAGAACCAATAGGTTCATGACCACTGTCTAAAGATGATGGGTTATATAAATGAACTGGACGGTCTCGGGTCAGGGCAAGATCATGACACCAAAATTGATGCGGTCCTCAATTCCTTACATCCGTCATTCAATCAGTTTATCATGAATTACAAGATGAATAAGCTAAATGTTAGCCTTCTGGAACTCAGCAATATGTTGTAGAGGGCTGAATAACTAATTAAGAATGATAAGCCGATAGCCATGTTTGTTGAACGTGGAAAATCGGACAAGAAAAAACGGAAGGCTAAAAGGAAGGCTCATAAGAAGGGTAGAAAAACAAAAAAGCAGAAGAAAGATAAGGCATCGGATGCCTATCACTTCTGCAAGCATACCAGCTATTAGAAGAGGAATTGTCCTCAATATCTGGAGACTAAGAAGCAAGGTAATTTCGAATCTTTTATCATAGAGACCAATTTGTTGGTCTTCTGCTTCCTGGTGTATTGACTCTGGGGCTTCAACTCATGCATGTAACTCACTGCAAGGGTTCAAGATAAGCAGAAGACTGAGTGACAGAGAAATGACGCTCTACTTAGGGGCTTCTGCAACAGTTGCAGCTACAACCATAGGAACTATAGAACTAGTTTTCAAAGAAGGAACAATTGTACTTAAAGATTGTCTTTTCGTACCTAATTTAAAAAGAAATTTGATTTCTGTCTTAAAATTATGCATGGATGGTTATTCTATCTTATTTAGTAATGTGATTACTATTAAATGGAATAATAAATTCCTCGCATACGGAGAACTTGAGAACAGTTTATATGTTCTCTATTCTTCTCTGAAAACAAACATTACCGAAACTACGTCGGAAATAATCCCCAAGAAGAGTACTCATGATATAGTTAATCTCATGTGCCTGTGGCATTACCGACTTGGCCACATTAATATAGATCGTGTCACAAGGTTGGTAAATGATGGTCCTTTGAACCTTGCCTTTAGAGTAAGATGACAAAGTGGCCATTTACTGGTAAGCCTGAAAGATCTACAAGCACACTTGACCTGATACATACTAATGTATGTGGTCCCCTGAATGTTAGGACACGAAATCAGCATGTTTATTTTATAACATTTACTAATGATTACTCACAGTATGGTTACGTGTACCTAATGAGACATAACTCCGAACCTTTTGAAAAGTTCAAAGAATTCAGACAATATAAGTCAAGAAACAGTTAGTGAGAGAAATTAAGACCCTTCGATCAGAGCGAGGTGGCGAATATCTCTCTGACGAATTTAGGGACTACTTAAAGGACAATAGGATAGTATCACAACTAGCTCCTCCTGCTACACCATAATTAAACGGTGTGTCAGAAAGGAGAAATCTGACTCTATTAGATATAGTCCGATAACTTCTCGTTGACTTAGAGTTACCCATATCATTTTGGGGTTTCGCATTAGAGACTGTGACTTACGTGCTGAACTGGGTTCCAACCAAATCCGTTCCTAAGACTCCATATGAGTTATGGACCGGTAAGAAACCAACTATGAGACACTTGAAGATTTGGTGTTGTCCAGCGCATGTTAAAAGAACTAGTGTTGATAAATTGGAATCCAAGACCGGCCGTTGCCTATTTGTAGGCTACCCCAAAGGCTCTATAAGTTACTTGTTCTATGATCCAAAAGAGCAAAATGTGTTTTGCAGTCGAAACGCCCACTTCCTAGAAGAATATTACATCCTGGATAATCATCATCAGGAAGTTGTTCTTGATGAGGGGAGCCCAGGGGTAATGGGAGATGCCATGAGAGCTAAGATGGACTCAATGGAGACCAATAAAGTCTGGACTCTAGTAGATCTGCCCCCTGGGGTAAAGGCAATTGGTTGCAAATGGATCTATAAGAGGAAGAAGGGACCAGATGGTAAAGTTGAGACCTACAAGGCTCATCTTGTGGCGAAATAGTACACTCAGAAAGAGGTAGTCGATTATGAGGAAACCTTTTTGCCTGTGGCCATGCTTAAATCCATTAGAATCCTGCTAGCTGTAGTAGCATACCATGACTACGAGATTTGGAAAATGGATGTCAAAACCGCGTTCCTGAATAGAGATTTTACTGAAGATATCTATATGCAGCAACCGTAAGGTTTCATAGCTACAGGTCAGGAACACATGGTATGTAAACTCAACCGATCCATATATGGACTTAAACAAGCTTCTAGGAGTTGGAACATCTGGTTTGACTCTACCGTCAAACAGTTTGACTTTACCGTCAAACAGTTTGACTTTGTGCAAAATCCGAATGAGCCCTGTGTTTATAGGAAGACTAGTGGGGATAAGGTTATGTTCTTGGTTCTGTATGTAGATGGCAATCTATTCATTGGGAATGATGTAGGAATGTTAAGTACGGTGAAAGTGTGGGTTTCACAGCAATTCTCCATGAAAGATCTTGGAGAAGCCTCCTACATATTGGGTCTTCTACTCAATAGAGATAGATCGAAGAGGATAATAGGATTATCCCAGTCTGCTTACATTGACAAGATTGTCAGAAGATACAGTATGGAGAACTCCAAGAAATGAAATGTTCATTTCAGACACAGGGTCACTCTCTCCAGGGGTTTGTCTCCCAAGACTCCCAAAGAGATTGAGGGCATGAAAGAGATTCCCTATGACTCAGCCGTAGGGAACATCATGTATGCCATGCTGTGCGCTCGTCCAGACATTTCTCAGGCAGTGAGTGTGGTAAGCAGATACCAATCTAACCCAAGGCAGGAGCATTGGACTGTTGTGAAAAACATAATAAAATATCTTCGGAGGACAAAAGAGTTTTGTCTGGTATTCGATGGTAGTTCACTACAGATCTAGGGGTATACTGATGTCGATTTCCAGTTTGATCCAGATGATAGAAAGTCTACATCTAGTTATATCTTCACGATAGGATCGTGTGCTGTTTGCTGGAAAAGCAGCAAACAAGAGTCTACCGCAGATTTCGCAACCGAGGCCGAGTATATTGCCGCAAGTGAAGCTGCCAAGGAAGCCATTTGGATGAAGAAGTTCATTCAGAAATTAGAAGTAGTCCATCCAGCACGTCACCTATTCCATTGTTGTTTGACAACAATGGAGCCATTGCTCAGGCTAAGGAGCCATAAGCCCACTCAAAGTCGAAGCACACCGAGAGGAAGTACCATGTACTGCGGGAGATAGTTGGAAGAGGGGAAGTCCTGATTCAGAAGGTAGCATCAGCAGAAAATGTAGTAGATCCATTAACTATGCCACAAACATAGAAAGTGTTTGAGAAACACGTGGAAAGTATGGGACTCCGTCTTATACTCGATTGGACCTAAGTGCAAGTGGGAGCTGTTAGACAGTTATGCCCTTAGCTCCAATCAGATTTATATATCTTTTGACATTTATTGTAAATGAATAAAGTACATAATTGATTCATGTCATTGTGGTGTTTTTCTATGTAATACCATTAAATTGGACACTTATGAGACTCAGGTTAGTTTAGAATCTTCACAGCCGTTGGATAGATCTGGGGAGATTTATCCTACCAATGCTGACATTGATGTGTCGCCATGTTGGTTGGGGTGGCTTGTCTCAGTTACCAGGGTAAGACATGAGGTACATGTAGTGTGGGTTTTCTTGAAACCCTAAACCGAACCAAAATTCCAGTATTGCCCTGGACCATGGAGATAGATGGGCAAAACTAGAATGTTACACCTGACCCCTAGACTCGATTATGGTACTGCACTAGGTGTCGGATGGGGTTGTCTTTGATATGCCAATCAATGGGATCCTTAGAGGGGGTCAAAACCTGGGCATGTTGGAATAATCTGAGAATTCACCTGAGTGGGTGATCATAGTGACAGGATCAGCCCCTTTGTCGGACAAAGTGAATGATCGGGGAATGCACTCTCTCTAATGGAAACCTAAACTGCCGGTAGTTGATTTCAACTGTTGAAATTTGTTTTTGCAAAATATATTTATATAGAGATATACATACATATATATATATATATATGGTTTCAAAATGTTTGCAAAAAGTTTTAATTCCCAGGATCCATGTGAGTAGAGAGTGCATCACTGTTCCTTGCAACCGAGGGAGAGGTCTTCTCTTGTCAGGCAGTGTTTGATTATTATGGGCTGAGAGATTAAGTGTAAGACCATTAAGGGTAATACCTGATGTACTAATTTTGCATCTACCTACAATCATTGGGTTTTCATAAGGTGGCTGGACCCAATGACCATTTAGTGTAAATGTTGGGCCCATTAAGAGCCCATGGTGATGGATTTAGGGGTTCACTGTGTCCTACAGTGAATTCGGTCAGGCCTTGTAACAAAGGCTGGGTTGAACCCATGTGACTGATGTGTAGATCAATGTTTGGGTCCCACGCCATACAAAGAGAGCCAACTAGGCAGCAGGTTAAGAGGTTAAGTGAGCACATAAACTTAATGGGCCTAAAGCCCAATTCGAACTGAGCTTAAGTCAATTAATAAAAATGAGGTAATATAGGATTTATAATCTGATTAAGATTAGATGAAGGATAAGATAAGTCTTATCCATTCAAGAGTCTAGATCCAAATATCATATTTGGATTAAGGAACTCTCTCCTAATTGGATTAGGAAGCTGATCCAGAAGGCTATAAATAAAGGGGGTGAATTCCTCAAATATACTACACAGCATTCTGCAGAGTTTTTCCCTGTTCTTGCCGCCCCTACCCAGTTCGATCTCCAATTGTGGGAGTGATCAAAAATTGTTCTTGATATTGCTTCTTGGTAGAAGAAGCAATCTAAATTCATGCTCAACAGCTCTCTACTCCATTCTTGCTGAAGAATTTGGTTCTTGCTGAAGAGTCGTCCTACTGATCCTTCTTCACCACGCACTATGTCATTTTCAGTGGAAGCGGATTTTGGTTATCTACTTGGGCGTGAACACCTTCATTGGGAGTTACTGCTACTTCGTATCAAGTATATCCCTCTCCTCCCTTTTGGTTTCAAATCTGGTTCGGTTTGGTTCAAGATTGATCATTGAAAATGCAGTTTTCTAAAATAGGTAATGTGATTCCCAGATGGGAGAGAGAGAAAATTTTTTAAATTTTTCCCTACCTTCCTACAGGGTTCGGCTATCCATGTGATGGATCTCTCATCCCTTCAGTAATTGCTTTGGAATGACCGATTGACATGGACCCACCGCAGGGCACTAACTAAAATGATGGGTCGGACTTGCACAGATGAAACATGTTGGGCAGGATTACAAGGTTGGGAATGGGCTAAATTGTTGACAACATGCAAGGACTTGGTCAAGTTTTTAGGCCATTAATCTTGTCCAGTTGTCGAGACACATGGTTCCAATATATCTGTGGCTTAGGTTGGAAGTAGTTTCTCATTTCACAAACTCCGACCATTGAATTCATTTTATTTTGTTTTTAAATTTGAAAAAAAAAATTAATACTTTTTTTGAAATTTAAAATTTAAAATCAAATTTGAATTTTTTTAATTTTAAAAAGATGCAAGCAATTCAAACACCCGACCTACGTGTTGACCTAAGGTTTCCTAAACTAATGGTTCAACCAATGTGAATCCTCTTAAGTTCATTTGGAATTACACCACTTCCTTAGGTTGGTCAGGTAAGAGGTGGGGATGTTGGAGGCTCCCCTTGCTCTCGCAAACACCTAATTAAGTAACCACAAAACCGGTTTAGGCTTAGCCATTTAATTTCTTTCCTTAGATACCAACCGTCGGATATGGAAAGTAATTACAAGCTTCCCTAAAATTCAGCACACTTTTGAACCAAATGTGAAGCTCCCTAAAGGATCTTGCTATCCAAATATTAAATTAGAGTTTAGAGTGAACCGCACGTGAAGGGTGGTGATTTTTAGGGCAAGGAAGGTTGATGAAATCCCCACCTTATCTTATTTAAGTTGGATTGCCCTTAAATGGATTAACAGAGAAAAAAAACAAAATAAACAAAATAATTGTAACTAATTACAATGCATGAACAATTATCTCTAATATGCAATTCATCAATTTAACATAAAATAATAAAATAAAACTAATTCAGCAAAAGGAACAATTAAAATAATAAAAAAAAACCTAAAGCATTCACAACAAACAAGATAATTTCAACAATTAAATAATCCTATATGATGCATGCTCTAGCATAACAAACCCTAATTGGAATGCAAATGCAAAAATTTTAATTATTTTTTTATTTTCTAATATGAAATTTGAAATTTAAATTTTGAAAATTAAATTCAAATTCAAATTCAGATTCGAATTAAAATTTAAATTTAAATTCAAATTTGAAATTTAAACTCAAATTCAAAACATGGAATAATTTCTTATTAACAATTACTTATTCAATTAATTAACTAATTAAAGGGCAATTAAATAAAGCAACAAATAATTATAACAAACAGAAATAAAAGAATTAATTTTGCTAAAAAATATATTAACAACTACAAAATAAATTTTAACAAGAAAAATTGCTACTCTAAGGATTAAACCAAAAATAAAAAAAAAAGATTATGCTGCAAAAAAGTAAAATAAATTAAATTAAACGAAGTGAATTTTTTTATTTGAAAAAAACGAACCTAATAAAATAGAAATTCACTCAAGAAATTAAAATAAAGAAAAAAATAGATCTAAGAACAAAACGAGAGAAAAATAATACTAAAAAAATAATAAAATTAATCGGATCTATATAAAAAAATTAACTAAAAATTCAAAAATCACTATTTTACCAAAAAAAAGAATTCAAAAATAAAAACAAAAATAAACAAAATAAAAATGGGATGACTACACTTGAAACGCAATCCAATTTCTCTTCTCTTGTCTTTTTCTTCTGCAGTTCGGCAATGCTTCGGTACCCCACCTTGCGCTATTACATCCTACAAAATCAAAGAGAAACAAGAACTAAAATGAGATTACAGATCAAGTAATCAAACGAAAATAAAAAAAAAAATAGTGAAACAAATCTAGACAAAGCAAATAAAAATTTGTCGTTGCTTCCCCGGTAACAACGCCAAAAACTTGGTGTGTCCGTTAGTGTGTTGTTAACCACTTCGGAACACCAGTTTTAATATTTGTAAGTTCTCTAATTCTCAAAATAACTACAAACGCAGTTAGTGGTGAGAAAGGGGTCATATCCACAGGGAAGCAAGGGAAAAATCACTACGTACTTTAATCCTTACAAAATAACACGATGGGAAGTTGCAAAAACACAAAACTTTAATTAATTAAACTAGAATCCATTAAAATAAGATTCTAACAATGCTGAAAGTGAAAAGTGCAGAAAAATAAATAAATAATAGGAATAAATAAATGAAAGAAACTAAATAAAAAGTCAGCAACTCGGTCAGAGGTAGCAATCTCCGGATCTCTCCTTTGACCCTCAAACTGCTCGAGCTAGGCCTTCCATCTTACCTAGCCAAATCCCAGATCGGTAGAAAAAAAAACAAAAATTAAACTAGATAAAAGTAAATTGTAGAAAGGAAAAATAAGAACTGGAAATTAAACGGAAATTAAATCTAAAACGAAAGTAAAATTGGTTGGGATCCGAATCCAGAGGTGGCAGTAGTGGCTAGGCGAACTACAAGCAAGAACCCCTCCTCTTGCTTGGGCGTCTCCTCTTCCTCTACCCTTGAACTTTTTAATATCAGCCTTCCGTCTTACTTGGGGGCATAATCCAACCCCTTCTCAGGAGCCCTTGGGTCTTTTTTATAGAGAATGGTGGATAAAACTAGGATTAGTGAGAAAGAGGGGGGCGACAACTGGGTTTTTGCAAAAATATGGGCACCCTAGGGTTTAGAATGAAGGGTTATGATGGTTCTAAGGTGATCCTAAGGCTGAGAAAAGAAGGAGAGGGCGCCCAATATTATGTAGGGTTGATATTTAGGCACCCAAAATTGGATGGTGGAGACTTGGGCGCCTAGGGTTGAAAGGTGGAGATTAAAAGGAATGGGTAACGCCCTAGAGTGAATAGTTGGGATAGAGAGTGGAATAGAGGGCTGAGATCTAGTGGCTAAAGGCTGAATGGTGAGGATTAGAAGTTAGGTGGCGCCCTAGGGATAGAATGCTAAAAAGAGAGTGCCCAAGAATGAATGGTGGAGATTAGAAGGGATGGAAGGTGAAGATTTACTAGTTAGAGGCGGCTAGGGTTTGTTAGAGATGAAAAGAATGAGTGGAGAGACGCTTTAGGGTTTGCTAAGGAGAGGGGAGTATGCTAATCCAGTAGGAGGGGCACCATTCTTCGTTTAGCATATAGGAGGCACCCTCCTCTGCTCAGTTTTTCACAAAACCACCCCCTCTCTCAGCTGGACTTCATACCAGCTTCCCAAAAATTGCATTTCAGCCATGAAACTTTCCCAGTTTTCACAAGATTTGCACAGATACCTTCGGATTTCACAATATTGAATTTAACTGAAAAAATGGGACATTTTGACTATTCTAAGGCCTGAAATGATGCCCCTATGGCATCAAAGTACAGAGTTATGAGGCAACTCAAGCAAAAGATAGGGCACAAAAAACAAACAAGAAAAAAAAAAGCCAGAAAAGAAAGGAGAAATAAGCCTACTAGATGAAAACATGAAAGGGCATCTAGGCAAAAGATGAGACACAAAATAATAAATGGCATGAGCAATGAAGATTATATCTCTTTAAGATGAGCTTACAAGCTACACATATATGAGGATAAAGGAAATTCAAGCCAAGGGCATGACTTACGTTGAGCCTTGTTACAAGATCCAAAACCGAGGAAATCGTGAATGACTAATCTTGCGACAAGGCCTAGACCTAGGTAGATTTGGGTGGCATGTATATCTTGAGGAAAGGGCTAAGCTTCTAAGCTAGTGGTTTGGATCAATTCTTTATCTGCAACGTAATCAAGTAGTGCTTCTAAGGCAAGAAGGTCCCAACAACAAAAAAAGTGTTTTCAACAAGTCAAACATTCATATTTCTCAAAAAAAAAGTGTTCTCGGCATCTCATATAGTCCATCACCACCATTCACTCCAGCATACATTTCCAAGGCATGTTAGCCACAATCGATTACTTCAACATGAACCATCAAGAGTTAACACAGGTAAGCAATAGGTATGTAATCATCAACTCAAGCATCTTCTCACTTGCACTATCTCATCTTTACATCAACATCACTACAATCACTGCACTGCATCCATCACGGGAGCCCTAAGTTTCATACACCCCTAATCTTCATATTAGGTGGCTGACCCAACGCCCAACATCAAAGCATATTTTGGACTTCAAAGCCAAATGCCCAAAGAGCCATGTATATTGACTTGCCCACGTCAAACATGCATGGCTCAGGTGTAAGAACTTGTTGGATGTCTTTCAGTTTTGCTTAACAAGGAAATACATTGGAATGACTTTCCCATACTCAACAGTTTTCTGCAAAAAAAGATTTTCTCATTGACAAAGGTCATCTTTCCTTTTTCATCATCTATTTATCAAATCATCAATCTCGAAAAATCTCAAGGAATTGGCCAGCGAGAGATTCCGCAATTCCTCTGTTGCAGGAGTAACCGTAGTCCTAAACAGCCACACAAACGTTGTGGGTGAGAGATTTCATTTCAGAAACCCCTTCAAGAAGATCTAGGGATTGGCCTGCGTACGGCTATCCTTCTATCAAGAGCCAAACGAGTGCTAGACAACTATGGGAGCATACCATAGGAGGATATTCCAGGGACATCATTTTCAATCAAATACAATTATCTTCTTTCAACCATCAACACTTTTGTCATGAAAAAACTTTTTCGAGCAGCACTCTTTTGATCAAGACAGTCATTCCATCGCATTTCTGCGCAAAAATGGGTTGTCTCCTCAGGCTTTGTTGTTCGGATTATCATCCTCCAACAAAGAGGGGCAATCTATAGACAACCCATTTTTGCGCTCTTCAGTCTTTCTATGGCACTTTGAGCTTCAAGCATGATTCATCTAACCTCTCAGCCGAACCGGGGGTATTTTTGGAATTTTACAAAAGTTGGGGCCTCAATGATCCAAAACCATAGGTACGTAGAGCCTAAAAAACCAAACCCAATGACACCAATATCACCCAAATGTGACATTGTTTACCCCTTCATCCTATGACCCGAAGTCGAAACCGATTTCGATTGTCTGATCGGAGTCATTTAAATCCTAATCCTCATTTCACATCAAATTGAAAATATGAAACCATAGGTACGTAGAGCCCAAAAATCTGAATCCAACGACACCAAGATCACCCGAGTCTGACACCGTTTACCCCATCATCCTAAGACCCGAAGCCAAAACCGATTCTGATTGTCTAATCGAAGTCATTTTGATTCTAATCTTCATTTCAAATCAATTCCAAAATCCAAGACCATAGGTACGTAGAGCCCAAAAATCTGAATCCAATGGCACCAAGATCACCCAAGTCCGACACCGTTTACTCCATCATCCTAAGACCCGAAGCTAGAACCGATTTCGATCGTCTGATTAGAGTCATTTTGATCCTAATCCTCATTTAACATTAAATCCAAAATCTGAGACCATAGGTATGTAGAGCCCAAAAATCCAAATCCAGCAATGCCAAGATCACCCAAAGCCGAAATTGCTTAACCCTTCATCTCAAGACCCGAAGCCAGAACCGATTTCGGTCGTTCGATCAGAATCATCTCTGATCCTAAATCCTATCCCGAGAAAATCTGAAATCCAACCTTATAGATGGATAGAGATCAAAATTCCGAGTCCAATGGTACCAAGATTGTCCAATTCCGACACCGTTAGCCCTTCCATCTTAAGCCCGAAGCTAGACTCAATCCGAACCCTCCGTTTAGAATCCTCTTCATAATAACTTCGAACTTAAGGCATTCCACAACCAGAACTTCCTCTCAACCTCTAGAAACATCTTAAAAATCTAAGATTTGACCAGCTATAGCTTCCAATCAATCAAGCCAATCACCTAAACTTAGAATGTCTAATTTAGGTAAATTGGTGAAATCTTTCACTCTTTGTCTTGATTGATTGAGAGAATCTCTCACAAAGCTGTCTTGGCAGCCCATTCTCTCAATCAATCTCCCTCAAATAACCATTTAAACATCAGCCATTGATCTCCCTTGTCTCCCATCTCAGCCCTCCATTCCCCTCTCAAAAAATCTATAAATACCATCCCTTCCTCACATCCTAGACACATAATCTGACATACATAAGCTAGCTTAGGGAGAAAGCTCAACTCCCACGGCTACTACCCACGTCCCAAAGCCTCCTCACTCACTCTCCAGCATCCCTAGAGTCCCCCATATCAGTTTGAAGCCAAAGAACACCCTTGCCTCGAGCATATCCAAGCAAAGAAGCATGAAGCATTCTTGAAGCAAAGATCTTGTAGCAAAGAAGTTCCCATCATCCAACACGTTCTCCACCACTTGGGCCACATTCCATCACACTAAAATGACACTAGATATTTTGAGGATTGAACTAGAGAGTTAATTCCTTTTGGGCATTAAACTGAAGAGAGGAACTAGAGTGATTATGGGGTCCAAAGCTTGCTGAAATGGACCATGAAGAATTCAATCACGACCTACACCCATAAGTGGCATATCTCAAGTCTATTTTTGACAACTATGAGTGAGGTGGTTAGGCTACGTATTAGGGTCTCCTTGAAGGACAAAAGAAGACCGAGTGCAGGAATGACCCCTATTTATAAGGAGAGATCCTAAGGTCCCAAAAGGGAATGAGCCAAAAGTGTTTGATTCCCATTAAGAAAGGGAATCTCGGATTTGCTATCACTTGTTAGAAAGCACTACTAAGGTTTTTCCATGTGTCTTATGACATATCTCAAGGACGAACCTTCCTTTCGTTTGAGGATTCCCATTATACACGTGTGCTACTTTCTTTCGTGACCTTTTTAAACCGACGTGGCGTGGATGACATCACTATTTACCGTGCACGCCCTTATTAGGCCCACGTAGTATAATTTAATAACGCACGTGTGTCTATTATTTGTTCCTGGCCTACGATAATTCCACGCTTATCGCAGTTCTACGATGGATTTGAACTCATCGCAAATCTGCGTGTCTAAAGTTCATCATGAGTCCAGGTGTGTCCAAAGCTCATTGCAAGTCCGCACGTCCAAAGTTCATCGCAGATCCGCACAGGCCAAAATTCATTGCAACATGTTTCAGGTATGAGTTCGTCACAAATGATGAACTCATCACAAACGTGCGATGGGTTATGGACTCATCGCAGGTATTCGTGTAGTATTGATTTGGCACGCTCTGTACTTTGATGGTCTGAGTGACCACTATGTACCTACAACAACAATGGTTGCTTGTTTCCAAGAAAAAAAAAAAGAAATCAATGGTTGTTAAACCCGAAAAGGTAAAGAATGACTTGAATTTTAAGTTAACTATGAAAGGGAGTAGGGAAGGACTAAGGACTAACGAGTAGGGACTAAGTAGTAATTACCTAAATATACAGGGTTGAGTTGATTCAGTTCGATTTTGGTTTTTATATTATTTTTTCACACAAACTAAATCGATTTGATCGATTTGGTCAGTTTGACATTTAATGTGAAGACCCTAAAAACAACAATGTCCAGCGACAAGAACCACTTTTTGGAACACAATTTCCAGTAATTTGGGCTTAATAATGCATTTTTTCCGGTTTCATAAATTCGAAATGTATATACGAAAATAGATGTTAATGGTTAAACTTTAAATCCATTAAACAACCCTAACTCTCGGTATTTAGCATTTCGATGATTCTGAAAATCAATACGTACCATACGATACACACTGATATGTTGCAATATTTTGAACAATACTTATAGAGTGAAATCAATTTCCATCAATAATATAAAATCACTAGAATGTAGTTCAATATGAGCTAGTTTTATTTTTGGGTACATTATAGATTGCCACCTTATAGTTAGAGGGTAGTGACAATCCATGTTCAGAATATCAGTATTGCATATCATATTATGAAGGTTGGACTCACATACCCCCCAAAAACATAAATAACACTAAATATAAAATTTAAAAAATTATACAGACAACAAAATGCACAATTAAATAGTTTATATGAAGAGATACATTATAATCAACAATATCATAAGTGAAAACAACAACAGGGAGGAAGAGATGAGAAACCTAAATTAAGAAATAACTATATACGATATATAAATACTTAAAAAATGCACATTTAAATAGTTTATATGAAAAGATACATTACAATCAACAACACTAGAAGTAAAAACAGCAAGGAAGAACAGAGTATATTGAAGAAGAAACAAAGAAGATTACGAGAAACCCACATTAGGAAAAGGGGTCAGTTGTAGAGATTCAACTGGAGAAACCAGAACAGATCCAGAAAATTGAGGAAGAATTAGAAACAGTCCACTAAGAGCAAAGATGAAATATTGAAAATAAGTCTCAATACCTAACCCATGTAGGAACAATCAAGGTCCAAAATATTGATATGATACTTTCGATACAGAGCATATCATATCTATATCTATAGCCACAGATATGGGATATGCCACAACTAGGTATGTATCCTATGAGTCGTGCATATTGGCACACCTTCATATCAGGCCATATCATGTCGTATCAATGGATACGTTTTAATACACACTAATGCGAAATGTATCGATACCTGGTTTGACAAATTTATATGCTTTATTTTATAATTATATGTTAAAATGAAAAATTAGTTATTATTAATATAAAAATACTAAATAAATAAAATTTTCCAAAAGAATTAATAAAAATTAAAACTTTTAATTATAAAAACTGAAATAGAGTGATAATTATTATGATGTGTCCATGTTCTATAGTTCCAATATTGTTGATTGTAATGTTTCTCTTCATATAACCTATTAAATGTGAATTTCTCAAGTGCTTATACTTTATTCATAAATAATTCATCTTAGGTTTAGTGTTATTAATGTAATATGTGATTTGCATGCATTTCCGAGCTATCCAAGCATTTCCATATCATGTGTTTCCAAAGTGTAACTGTATCCAAGCTATTTGATACGATACTTGATACCCATACTTTGATCCTTAGAACAATACATTATATCAACAAAGTAAAGTAATACTGGGACATACAAGAGTGAAATCAGTTATGGATTAAAAATCCAAAGCTTGGGTTTTTGAATGGCAGAATATTCTAAAATTGGAAGCATTGATAGTGAATCCTACATTTTGATACAAAACTGTATCAGATAGTTCCAATCTTACTGAAATCAAAATTGTTCATATTGGTAAGCATCCCCTAAAATAATGCCAAAATTGCTTTAGCAAAAAATTTATTCTTATGGTAAAAAGTGACATGGCTCTCATCAGATTCACAATCACAAGCATACGTTTTGTTAAGACATGCCAAACCATAATCATGTAGATCAAACCACCTTCGGATCACTATGAAATGCAACAAGACAGATGGTAAACTGCTCCAATTTTTGGCTACATGTTCCTCCTATCTGATATGAATGCTTTTGAAGCATTCATGTATTCATGCGGTTTACTATATGCAGCCCGGCCTCTATCGGCTGCATCATGTCAATACTTTGAGCCTTGACTGTAATTTCATCAAATCTGGTCGATGAAACCGTCTCTTCTTTAGTTGAATATTAGCACCAAATGGTAATAGGATGAACTGAACGAGAAAAAGCTTTGCTCTCTTTAGAGCATATTATATACATACAGATGCATATCTTTTCTTAACAGTGTTCAAGATTATGTGAATAGGGTGTGTATGCATACCAATGGTCCAGTGGAACCGCAGGAGCCTTGATTCTCTACATTTAGATTCACATGCATGTTGGAGTTTGTATAATAGGCATCTGAGTGCATCCTTGGATAAATTGAGTTTAGTCTGCTCACATCTTAGAACTAAGACAGACCCATGACACAAGGATACACTATAATCCTAATCGGAATAGTGCATCCTTGTCAAAATTGAGTTTAGTCTGCTCACATCTTAGAACTAAGATAGACCCATGACACAATGATATACTATAATCCTAATTGGAATCTTACATCTACAACTTCAAACTTCATCACTATACCTGCTCAGATAAACCCCCGGTGTGGAAAAATCTTCAGCTTGTCTGAGTAGAAAATGCTTACTTTGGGAAGTTTAGTTGCTGAGCTGAAAGAAATTACTCCTCTTCATCAAAGTCCATGAGAAAATCAGTAAGGTTCTCTGAGTCATCAATAGCCTCCTCAAGACTCATCGAATCTTTTCTCTTTGGTTTCTCCTAAAAGAAAAAGGATAGACCATGTTGTAGTTAGAAACATTGCATAAAGTGGTTGACGTGGATTTTATTTGTTTGGCATATGATCTTTTTTATGGAACAGATAAAACATATAGAAGAGAAAGGAAGAAATACAAATAAACAGTAGCTAACAATCAACTACTACCAAAGAACAGTTGGTAAAAATCCCACAGCATCTGGAAACAACGTAAGAAATGCAGAAAATAGAAACACCTTTGATTTGTGGAGCTCAGGAGTACTTTTCAAAACACTCCAATTGCGTGTAATTTTCTCTTCTACTTCATCTTCTCCTTCAATATCACTCTCCTCTCCATCCTGTCACAAATAAATGCCAATTGCCAGCTTAACAATTTGCAAGTGGTAAAAGAACCTCCTAAGCTTTTCAGACCCATGAGAGAAGCAAAACAGCAATTCATCAAGCAAACACAAAAAACGAAGCAAGAAGATCTTAAACAGAATATGGTTGCATGCCAACTCACATCATTTTCACCTATATCAACTGCTCGTGCCATAGCTTCATCCATATCTGTCATCTGTATCATAGTTTTGTTGAAGCAATACATTAGTAAGACAAGGGTATGAAATTTACCCTTATAAGTTGCAAAAGTTTCTTTATCATCAATAAGCTCTATGTTCATAAATTCTATCTAGCAAGGTGCAGGCATGCACCGAACCTATATGGTTAGGACAAGGATTTAATGGGTGTTTTTTTTTTTTTTTTTTTGAGTTTTAGTTGAGGATGCAGATACTACATAACCTGGATATTGTTTAGTTTTGTCTAGCTAAAAAAGAGTTGTTTAAGTGTGAAACCAGTACATAATCTCACTCTGCTGAATATTAAAAAAGATGCTTATTATATTTAGAGGAGCTATGTTTTTTTCCCTTCACTTCTTGGAAACCATATAACAGAACTTAACAGATCTTGGATTACAAGGTTTCTTGTTTTTAAGTATTTATATTCTATTTATGTATCTTTTCCTTCTCCATCGGATTATTATAGGTACATTCCCTTAATATTGCACAGTTACATGAAATATTTTATTGTGGAAATCTATCACAACTTTTGGAATAAACTGCAAGGATAGGTCTGTGACTGTGTTTTGCGAATCCAAAGTTTTCATATCAAGCACCTATTAATTTTGGATACTGATACGTTGATCAAGTCATTAGTACAGAAAAATGTACCAGAGATGTTGACTGCAAGGACAAAATTGAATATGAAAGGGAATGGGTTCACAATTCAACAGGCCTGTCAAGGAAATGATGTTAAACAAAGTTCAGTAAAGTGGATGATCAACTTCTTTGGACCACTAACCATACTCCAAAGAATTCCATTGTCTAGATGTAGGCCGATGACCACATTCCCAAGTTGAATTGCTCAGAACAATCTTATCTGTTCACCACTGGACTGAAAGATCACCACCATAATTGATCAGTGGATCACACAGCTGTACATATCAAACAAGTCATGCCACTATATACTGTATGGCAAAGTTGTCAAGGTGACCCCTAGGCAACAAGGCACCCTTTGAGGCTTGCCTCGCCTAATTACCAAAAAGTTCTGTACTTTCTATTGTAAAATACTTTTTTATTCTTTATTTTTTGAGATTATAATTATAAAATAGACATTATTAAACTAAAATATTCATTGTGTGTTTATATACTAATTTCTTTTTATTATTTTCTTATTTGTTAGTGTTTAATCAACACAAACATTGCCAAATGCTGTATTGAACCCTCACACACTTCAAAACCTGAACCAATAAGGAAGAATTTAAAATTTTCTCTAGTCAACACATTTTCTTCTTCCATATGTTCTTCTTCTTCTTCTACCACTACTACAACATTTTCTTTTCTTCCTTTCCTATAACAAAAATAAGGATTCAGCCCCTATATTTTTTGAATTTTATTTTCCTTCTTTTTCTTCTCATGAATATGTTGATTTTCTGTACTTTAATATGAACTTTATACTTATGAAAATTATGAACAATTATTAAGGAAATATGGTTATAGTACCTAGAGACTACCCTAGGATCTATGTTTTTTACATAAAAAAATCCATCGCCTAGGCACCCGCCTAGGTGACTAGGCGACAAGGCGCCCCCTGTCGCCTAGCCTTGCCTTGGTGCCTTGAAAACTATGCTGTACGATAAAAATATGCTAGCATCTTGTATAAAATGCAAGTAACAGGTGTAACTGCTCGATAATATTCTCCAGCATATGGAAAATAAAAAACACCAAATTACTAGAATACACATATGTGCCCATTTTGTGAACAATATAGGGCATACATTCAGTTAATTAGTAAATTTTCTCAATTTCAACTCTCCATTACCTCAAGTTCTTCAGTCTTCTGTTTGGCAAGAATTTTCTCAAGTTCTGGCCTTGGCGTAATTTTTCCATGCTGAAGTCAAGTGATTAAGAATATAAAATGATGTTAGGGGAAGAACTCAGAAATTAAGTATAATTGAATGGCACATTAAGCATATGCAGCAGCAACACTTTAATAGTTTCAGTTTTTCATCCACAGATTTTTCTTGCAGAAAAATAAAACTCATGTACATTTCAGAACATAGATGAATATTGATATTGCATAAATAGCAGTGGTTCATTCCACCAACTCCAAAGCAAAGATGATTTAAAATCCACAGAAACAGCTGTGGTCTTTCTTTTAAAGTAAAATGCTACATACTTGAGAAGATAAATATAACCACGGTACTAGAGGGCAAACTATCATAGAGGATATTTAGTATATTTTAAGGTAAAAACCTAGACAGTTCAAGATGCATAAATTTTTGCATTTCCCTGAAATGCAGGTAACCTAGATCATTGGACAAGTACCTTTAGAGATTCTTCACACTGCATATCAATCCAATTTAATTGCTAGAGCTATCTAATATTGTGAATATGTCTTTTCATGCTCGTTCTAAGGCATTCCCCAAAATGCGCTACACTTTAACCCAAGTGTAGTATCAAATGGGCAAGGGTATGCTAGGACGTTCCTTTGAAGTGAAATTCCACAAATACACCCATTTAGATGAGGGTGAGTAAAGAGGTTAGTCCAATAAAAACGAATTAGTAGACGCTATGAAGAGGAAAAGGATTAATGTTGTATGCTGAGAAGAAAACTAAATGAAAGGGTAAAAATCTAAAGAAATTGATAGCTACAAATTACAGTACATTGGAGAGGTAAATAATAGAAATAGAGTAATGATAATAATAGATAAAGATCTAATAAATCAAAACTGTAAATGTTAAACATCTAATAAATGATAATAATAGATAAAGATCAGAATAATTTTAATTAGACTTGTTTCGAGTGAGAAAATCATTAACATAATTAGTGCTTATGCACCTCAAGAGAGTTTAGAAGAAAATATTACAAGACAACTTGAAAAAACTTAAAAGGATAAATCCAAGAAATTCCAAATAAAGAGAAGATTTGATAGGAAGAGACCTAAATGAGCATGTGAAGAAAAGGTGTAAGATATGATATGGCACATGAAAGATTTGGGTTTGGAGAGAGAAATGAAAAAGGAGAATATTTTAGAAATTGCATGAGATTAAGATATGGCAATAGTAAACATATTTTTCAAAAAGAGGAATTAACACTTGATAACATTTAAAGGTGGATCAAACATAACTCAATTAAATGTTTTCCTTACTAGGAGAATAGAACGGATGATGTGTAAAAATTGCAAAGTTATTCCATGGGAAAGCTTAACCACAACATAGATTAGTGGTGATAGGTGTGCACATTAGGAAATAAAAAAGAAATAGAGAAGAAAATAGGTGTCTAAGAATTAAGTGGGAAACCTAAAAGGAGAAAAACTAGCACAATTAAGAGATATGTTAATAACAGAAGAAAATTGGAATTTAGATGGAAAGGCTAATGATATGTGGCTTGAAATGGCCAATCACATAAAATAACAAACAATGTTTTAAAAAAATCTAAAGAAAAAATGGAAAAGAGCAAGGAAACATGGCAGTGGAATGAACTGGTTAAAAATACAAACAGATTAAATCGAGATTGTTATAAATGTTAGACAGTTTTGTATGCGCTTAGCTTCAATCATTTTGATGTACTTTTGTTATTTAGTGGAAATAAATAAAGTGCATGTTTGATTCATGTTGTTTGGTTTAATTCTGTGTAAAACCCTAAAACTGGACATTTGTAGAGACTCATGTTAGTTTTAAATGTTCACAGCCGTTGGATAAGTCTGGGGAGATTTATCCTGCCAAGGCTGATACTGGTGTGCCACCAAGTGTTGGGATGGCCTGTCTCAGCCATCAGGGTAAGACCCGAGGCACATACAGCATGGGATTACTTGAATCCTTGAACCGGACCAGATTTCCAGTCTTGCCCTGGACCTTGGAGATAGATGGGCAAAACTGGAAAGTTACACCTGACCCCTAGACTCGATTATGACACTTCACTAGGTGCTGGATCAGGCTGCCTTTGATATGCCAATCAGTGAGATCCTTAGTGGGGATCAAAACCTGGGTATGTTGGGGCAGTTTGAGAATTCATCTGAGTGGGTGGTCATAGTGACAGAATCAGCCACTTTGTCGGACAAAGGGTAATGATCGGGTCCACATCACAACTGCCTCCAAGACCCTTCCCCAATCTGTAATTTTTTTGGCTCTTGTAATAATAACTTTCATCTCCCAAACTTCTTTCTCCACATCTAATAGCATCTTCTGATTTTTTGTTTTGCTACACACTATAGCTTCTTGTGTTCCTTTTTTTGGTTTTTCCTTCTTTGAATTGGTAGCTCTGCTTGTCAGACCTCTGGACCATTGCATTGTTTTGGAAATTGTCTTTGTTCCACATTCAACAGAAAGTCCTGTAGTAAATCTACAAACATTCTCCACCCTAATCTCTTTCTACCCTCTGGCAAACATAGCATCTGTTTTCTGTTATCACCACACATTTCCATGATCACTACAAACCAACCTTTCACATTTTCCCTTCTCAACTTCAAACCTTTTCCCATCTGCCACCACCGCACTCTTCCAGTCTTGTTTTTTAATGGAGAATGTTGTCCCATCCATGAAGCCTTTCAGCCATCCAATCACCTCCTCAACTACATAAATGGTGGCTCTTTTTTCTTCTTCAATCAAATATAACTCAAGTTGGTATCAGAGCATTTATCAAAGTCACAACTGTGAACTGCACACCTATCGATGTGCTGATGTCCAGTCACAATACAATAGCACTAATGTTGGTGTCAGCAAGTTTTATCAAAAAAAAATGTTGGTGTCAGCGGTAGTGTTGCTAATGAAGCCACTCCAAGAGGACTCATGACGTTTGGAAAATCTTTGCTATAGAAGAAATTGAGGGAAAGGGAATGAGAGCAGTCTGCCAAAAGTGCAGAAGTGATTTTTTTATCTATAACCAGAAATTTTCATTAATTAATGAAAAAGATACAAATAAGCACCTCGGAGAGAAACTCTCTTAGCTCTCTCCAAGATGACAGAAGAATACAGAAATTACAGAACAGCCAGAAAAGTTGATCCCTTCCCACCCCTTGCTTTGCCAAAGCATTTACACTCCATTTAACCCACTGCATCTTGATCTCTATATCTTGTGTTAAACACTTAAACTTCCTTCTTTCATTGACAAATTTCCACCAACCAATCTCATCTTTTTGCAGCCAGTTAACTACCAACTTTGAATTCCCTTCTATGATCAATGTTCTTATGTTCAACTCCTTCGCTTTTTTGATTCCTTCAATCACAACCATGATTTCTGCCCTCAAAGAATCTCCAACATCTATTGGCCCCAAGTAGAGAGCAATATTTTTAACCCTTTAACCCCCCAAACCCTGGTGACAGGGATTTTTTTTCCTTACTCTCCACTATAAACAGCCAGAGATCGCACCAACTGAGCCACCTTGAACCGGTAATGCAAAAGTGATTTTAGAAATAGTAGCAAAGGTGGCACCAGCCATTTGGCTAGAAACATGGCCACAAATTTGAGAAAAAATGATGATCAGAAACCACACCCTTCAAAATTCTATATGGCCGAGATCCCCCATCTATTTTACCCTATGAGAGGGATACAGCTGTGGTAGCAGAAGTTGATCAAATGCTATATGCTAGAGATGAGGTACTAAAGTCACTTAAGGCCCACCTATTACACAGGCCCAACAGCAGATGAATCTACAGTATGATAAAAAACACCGGACCAATGTTTTAAAAGCGCAAGGCACAAAAAAGGCATAGGGGACAATTTGCACCTGAGGCGCAAGGCACAAGACGAGCCATGCGCCTTTTTAAGCAAGGCGCAAAAATTAAAAAAATGCTAAAAAATCAAAAACAAATTCAAAAAAATTAAAAAAAAATTGTTAAACATAATATTAATAAAAACATGAACTTAAATTTTAAAATAAATGTTTTAAAAAACCTATTATCTAAAATAAAAATACATAAACATAACATGTAAAGCATATTCAAATAAAAATTTAAAAATAAAATCAAACATATAAAACATTTTCAAGCATATAAAACCCACAATCTCTTTTTTTCTCAATTACATTACTTCAAGTAGCTAATGTGAGTGTGACATATTACATTCCTGATTCTACGAGCTGCCTTTGTGCCATGCCCCTCGAGGCAAGGGGCGTGGCACAGGGGATCTGGGGGCAGAGCCCCTGTCCCAGCCGCTAGACTCAAAAAAAAAAAAAGCAAAAAAGCGTCAAATTTTCAAAAGGTGTGCGCCTGAGCTGAGGCGTGTGTGGCTCCTCTCCTTTGGCTTGTAACCCTAATTTCCAGAGGCTGAGCTCCTCAAAGAGCTCAGTCATTTTTGGGGGTGTCAAACCAATTGCCACTCCCATTGATACCAATCATGGATAAGTGTAGATCAAGGACATCTGTTAGAGGACAAGGATCAATATTAAAGATTAGTTATGAGGTTATTACTCATGCATCACTTGTCCAGATGTATTATATGTTGGAAGTATATGCATCAACCACGAGTGGCACATCTTAAAGCAATTGAACAGATTCTTGCTTATTTGAAGGGAAACCCAAAGAAAAAAAATCTTATATGCAAACCATGGTCACCTAAAATTAGAAGCATTCACCAATGCAGATTGAACTAGTTCAGTGGATAATAGGCATTCAACATCAAGCTACTTGTACTTTATTGGGTGTGTCATGGAGGAACCAAAGACAATTTGTCATGGCCAAATCTAGTGCTAAGGCACAGTATAGAACTATAGCTCATGGGGGTTTGGCATTAAAGTTATGAATGGATTTTGAAGGGCCTATGCAGTTGTGTTATCATAATCAAGCAGCCATTAACATTGTACATGAACCAGGTCAGCAAAACTGAACTAAGCACACAGATGTCAAATGACATTTGAGAGAATTTTTTTTTTTATCAATATTTTTAGAGAATGTTACTTCTAGTGAAGTGTGTATCCCTTTTGTGAAATATACATCTAATTCTGCAAACAAACCAAAGAATCAGGTTTCTTATGCAAAATTTACCAAACTTCCCCCTAGCTAGACTATGACTTAACAAATTGGCATACTTTGGGAGCTCCCTGATTAACTTAATCTCCACAGGCCATTCAACCCACAATGGAATAAATAGATAACAATCTGGGAGCTCCTATCCACTTACCATCTTAAACCATGAGAGTATTATTGCAAAAGATGTCTTCAGGACTAAATATAACAGTAACATTTATTGATACTAACCTCCATAAGATAAGACAGCATGTTGGGTGTTGGCTCATGGAAATCCGGACCCCTGTAATCAATCACTTCATTTGGATCTTGAATGTAATTCACAGTAGGATAAACTGGATCTCCACCCCATACTGTAGAGAAGAACGAGAAATTAAAACAAATAAATAAATAAATAAAATAAAAAGACTAAAAACAGGCAAGGCAGCTTTAATGAAAACCTTAGATGAGAATATAAATTAGCAAGATCCTATTAACAGTCAAGAAACAACATGTCCATAAAATGAGTGTGGCAGAAATGTGAATGCTAAGATGGATGAGTAGAAAAATAGAAAGGATAGTATTAGGAATGAAGTCATATGTAGGACCTGGAGAGTAGCTGCAATAGGTGATAAAATGAGAGAGAGAAAGAGAGTACACTACGATGGTTTGGTCACATGCATAGAAGACCCCCAACAGCTCCAGTTAGAAGTGATTTATTACAAGTTAAAGGGGCTAGAAGAGCTAGGGGTAGACCAAAAAGGACATGGGTAGAAGTAGTAAATGATTTAGGCACTAATAATTTAACAGTGGATATGGCTTTAAATAGATGGATTGGTGAAACAGGATTCATGTAGCCAACCTCATATAGTTGGGATAAGGCAAGGATGATGATGAAAATCCTATTAACATTATAGGCTAACCATTTTACAAACAGGAAACCTGAAACTAAGTTAAGGAAAGTATTATGAAATTGTTACAAATGGTTTACCAAATAAATACACTTTTAGCCATTTTTTAATTAACAAGACTTTATTAAATTAAGAAGTCATGTATAAATGGCAACATCTCTGAGATGGTCAAGCCAGAAGCATTATACATCAATGCCTTCCTCCTACACTCCAAAATAGATCTTCTCCATTCACTCCTAGTTTTGCCAAAGCATATGCCAACCCATTAGCAGATCTATAAACCCATTTTGTGACAACACTTCTATTACTTTTGGCACCTTTATCTTCATAATGTTTCTATATTTCCAAGGAGTCTTGTCCCCATTCTGAATCCAGCCAGCCACCAATTTAGAGTCTCCTTCAATTAGAAGGTTTTTTTTATAAGATATGAATTTTATTGAAATTAAAGAGAAGCAAAAGAAAGGTACAAGATGGACACTACAACCACAGAAGCGCGATCTGCAGCCTCAAAGAGTAAAAACCAAATTACAACTGTGCCCAGAAAAACTGATTCTTGTGTACCCCTTGCTTAGCTAAACAATCAGTGACCTCATTGTCTGATCTTCTTCCCAATGAAACCTTACTTCAATGCTTGTGGTTAGCCATTTAATTCTTCGCAAAACATCCCTAAATGACCAAGGCGCTTTCTCTGGTTCCCTTAGCCACCCGATTACCAGTTTAGAGTCACCTTCAACTAGTAATCTGCCAAAGCCCAACTCTCTAGCAAGCTCCACTCCTTCTAAGAGTGCAAGGAGTTCTGTATTCACAGCATTCCCTACTCCAATGGGACCTGAGAATAAAGCTAAAATGTGACACCTGCATTTCTGAACACCCCCCCAATCCCAGAGGGACCCGGATTGCCTAAGCTGCATCCATCAAAGTTCAACTTGATAAATCCTTCTTCAGGGGGGCCCCACTCTATCACAGGCTTCTCCTTGACAGTTGAGCTTTTTGCCATCAGTCCCCAATTCCGCCATAGGTCATCAAAGGTGTAATGTGAAAAGTAGTCTGATTTCGATCGAGAGTGAAGAAGAGAAGAAGAAGAAGAAGGAAGAAGAAGAAGAAGAAGAAGAAAAAGAAGAAGAAGAGAGAAGAGAAGGAAGAGAAAAGAGAAGATTGAGATAAAAAAGTGTAGCTGGCGGCGCCAGACTTTGTATTTATATGTTAGGGCGACAACATAAGAAATAAAAATAAAATAAAAGACAAAAGTTCCCTTGCGGCACATAACTAAGGTTACACCACTCCCCCTCAAGTTGGGGCATAGATATCAATCATCCCCAACTTGTCACAAAGATTATAGCAATGTTTCAAAACACGGAGGCACTCCACTACCTAGAGGCGTGCGTGAGGCATAGTTCAGAACACAAGAGGCGTAAGCCTCCCAAACATAAGGAGGCATAAGCCTCCTTAAGAGGAGGGGAGTTAGGAGGAGGATGAAGAGGAAGGAGGATCTCATTTTTTCTTTATTTTTAATAAAAATCTTTTATATCAAGAAGAATAAAGATGCATAATAAGGGGGGGGGGGGGGGGGGGGGCGGGGAGGGGGGAGGGGGGTAGTGACACTTAGCCCTCCAAACTTTCATTTACAACAGAGAACCTAAACTTTCAGATTCCAACACTTTGCCTCCTCCTCATTAACTGGATTGATGGAGGAAGTTAATTTATGAAAATTCCCTTTCAAGATTCATATGGACAAAAAAACAACAATTCAAAATGATGAAAATGGGCAGGGAAAAGTACATTATCTCTTTTCTTTTTGAAGAATAAAGATCAAAGTTCATTAAAAAAAGGAAAAGAAATACAACAGAAAGGTGATAAGACATCACCCAAAGAAGTGCAACCAAAGGACCCAGCAATCAGACCTCAATGTCTCCATAACAAGACCCAAAAATAACAATCTCTTTATCATCCATTTTTCTTCTAAACCCTAATCAAATAAAACCCTCAATGTGAGAAATAAGTAGAAAGAAACACAACTAAAGGATTTGTACAGATATGTAAGAGTAAGGGCAAAATGGTCCCACAAATTAAGGGAAGGGTAGTGAGGATTTAGAAATGTTTAACAAGCACATGACAGTCACATGAGAATCTTTTTTTATGTTAACTGGTAGAATGCTAACAGAGGGGGACAAAGTGTTGAAATCTGAAAGTTCAAGGGTGACTTTATCACAAATAAAAGTTTGGGGGTGCTAAGCATCACTACCCAAAAAGTAAAGGGTAGTCACCTCTAACTTACCTTTTTTTCTTTCTTTGATGGGTGATAGTTCAGATTTTTTACCAGCCTCAGACCTTGCAAAACAACTAGCAACTCGGTCCAAGTAAATTTTTAATCTTGTTGGCATAATAGTTAAAGCAAAACCATGTTATTTACAATGAGAAATGGAAAGAAAGTTCTTTAAAAGTAGGTTAATACTTGACAGAAAACCATGTTATTTACAATGAGAAATTGAAGTTTTATCTTCCCTTCGATGAAGGAGGTCTGTGCATCAAAAGAGTAAGGATGTCAATATAGATTTGCTTGGGAAATGGATTTTGCAGTTTAGGGTTGATAGAGAGGTTTGGTGGAGGAAGCTAATAGACTCAAAATTTGGTGTTTCTAGAGGCAACTGGATCTCTGAAGACTCTTTTCCTTCTTACAGATGCACTGTTTGAAAGGGAGTAATGAAATCTTGCATCTCTTTCTCTAAAAGGGTATCGTGTAAGGTGGGAGATGGAGGATGGCTGAAAGAGTTGTTTCCCGAGCTTTTCCAGTTAGCTGAGAATAAAGAAGCATCTCTGGGAGATTCTCATCAAATACTTTGGGGGGTGGGTAGTGGGGGCAGTGTGGTTTGGTCTCCAAGTTTTAGGAGAAATTTGCATGACTGGGAGATGGAGAGTGTGCTGGACCTTAAACTGTTGAGAAAATATAACTCTAAGAGCAGGGCAGGAGGATGGGTGGTGCTGGAAATGGGAGAACAATGGCATATTTACTGTCAGATCCTATGAAAGACACTTGAGAACACCCAGAAACACCTTGTTTCCCAATAAGTTGATTTGGAGGCCCCTGGTTCCCTCCAAGGTCAGTTTCCTGCTGTGGCCTGCTGTGATTAGGGCTGTAATCGGGTCAGATTCGGATGGGATTCCAATTATTGAAATTCCAAATCCGAACCCAATCCAAGTCCAATACTTCAGAGTATGGGTTTAAATATAATCGGAGTCCACTATATTGTCATCAAAAATAAAGAAAAATTAAAAATAATAATATTTATTTTTATACATCTATAAAAATGTATATAAATATAGAATATTTTTTTATCAATAACCGATAATTTCATTAAAAATTATAAAACAGTTACAATAAAGTACAAGGGGAGAGGTAAACACTCTCTTAACTCTCCCCAAGACAGAAATCAATTACAACAAAGCCCAAAATAGACTTTCCCTTCCCACCCCTTATTTTGCAAGCATATCCGCAAAGGAATTAGCAGTCCTCTTTACCCACAGTAGTATTTTCCATGTCCCTTTTCAGCCACCTGTACATCCTTTTTTCTGTTTTTGATCAGCAAAATGAGAATTTTATTCAATTAAGAGAATTAGATACAGAATTACAGCAATTAGAAAACAGACATTGCACCAGAAATTGTAAGAATAAATCCCAAATGAGCTGTTAACTTTGAACTCCCTGTTTGGCTAGAGAATCATCCATTCCATTTGCAGTTCTCCTGATCCATGTGAACGAGGCATTAAGTCCCGTTGCTATGCTTACTATCTCCCTCAACAGATGTTTGTATATCCAAGGAACATTCCCGCTTGAGTTGGTCCAAGATATCACTATTTTTGAGTCCCCTTCTATCTCCAAGTTCTTAAGATCTGCTTGCTTGGCAAGTTTTAACCCTTGTAGCAAAGCTAATACTTCATCTTTAGTAGGGGTGAGCAAAAAATACCAAAAAACCGAACCGGTGGAAAAACCCAACCGAAACCGAACCGAAAATTCGGTTAACCGAACCGGTCGGTTCGGTTTTGGTTCGATATTCTTAAAAAACCGATAGTTTCAGTTCGGTTTCAGTTAACCATTTAAAAAACCAGCGGTCAACCGAACCAACCGATATATATAATATTTTATATTTTTATTTATTTTGAAATTCAATTAAAAGAGTTCGGCAGTCTGAGAAACTGTCGGCATTGCCAGTCTAACAATGCCAGACTGTCAGTTTGAGTGTCTGACAGTTCGGCATTGCCAGTTTGAAACTTTCAATTGAAAGTTCGGTAGTGCCAGACTGCCAGTCTAACAGTCTCCATTGCCCATCAGTTTTCTCTTTTATCTTTTCTACTTTTCTCTTTTCTCTCTCTCACTCTCTCAGTTCTCTACTTCTCTTACTCTTCTTCAGTTCTTCTACTCTTCGTATTCCCCAATCCCCACTCTAGAGTCCAAACGGCCGCGCGGCCCGCGCCAACCACCAGCACGGCAGCAGCCGCAACATCAAGCGGCAACGCCGGTCACCACCTCGCCAGCAAGCAAGCACCAACGGTCCAACGCCAACCACCAACACGGCTGCATGGCAGCACCAAGCCCGTCGAATAGACTTCTGTCTCTCTTCTCTCTCTCTCACCTCTCCTCTCTACGTCTCTGCTAGACTTGCGACAGCAACCACCAGCACCAACCAGTGCCGGCACAAACAACAACCACCATCTTCATGAAAAATGAAAAAAGAAATGAAAAATCCACCATCTTCGTGAAAAATACGACACCGACAGCAACCACCAACAATTTTAGTTCTTTTTTTATTTTAAGTGCATAAAAAATCGAAAAACCAAACCGCGGTTAACAGGCCACCTGAACCGGTTAACCAATTGCATCGGTTCGGTTTCATTTTGGATATTTAAAAAACCGATCAGGTCGGTTCGGTTTGAAAAAATACCCCACAGTTCGGTTATATCTTTAGAGAATCACCTTCCCCTAAAGGTCCTGAGTACATAGCCAATACTTTGCTTGAGAAATCTCTAATCACACCACCAATGCCTACCATACCCAGGCTTCCTATAGAACTCCCATCAAAGTTTAGCGTAATCTTGTTGGGGCTTGGGGATTCCACTCCATGACCTTTCTTTCCTTCTTCTCAGCAGTGTGTGCCACTTCATTCCACGCTCTTACTATATCAGAAATTGAGAAATTTTGAAAGAGCTGAAGTGGTTTCACCCAGTGTGCAACTTTTATCTCTATGGCCTCCACTAGATCTTCTTGTGACCTGTACTTCTCGTAGAAAATTCTTGCATTCCTTTTCTACCATATTGTCCACACCACTGCTGCCCTTACTGATTTCCACATAACCCTTCCTCTTTTTGTTGGCTGCCTAAGAAATTTGGACTGAAGAGGCTTTCTACATCATGGGGAGTACTCCACCTGCAACCAAAAAGAGAGCAAAAAGATTCCCAAACAGAAAGCACATAAGGGCAATGAATCAATAAATGGGGTAGGGATTCACCATCTACAGAGCAAAGAATGCACATATGAGGGGAGAGGCATTTATTGGCCTCCTTTTTTGAAGCATGTCACAGGTGTTCACCTTCCCAAGAAACACCTCCCAACACAGAGCTTGAACTTTTGGTGGAATGGGCTTGCTCCAAATCTCATTCATTGGAAAATTCTCACCCCCAACAAGAGTTTGTACAAGGGTATTTAAGAAAGAAGCACAAGTAAAGGTGCCATCAGAAGAAGTA
This sequence comes from Nelumbo nucifera, assembly GCF_055504915.1. Lineage (NCBI taxonomy): Eukaryota > Viridiplantae > Streptophyta > Magnoliopsida > Proteales > Nelumbonaceae > Nelumbo > Nelumbo nucifera. The sequence goes on from NC_142651.1 coordinate 76,682,427, forward strand.
GACCATACTCTAGTGTCCTCCAAAGGTTGAACCAAGTAAGTTGACCTACGAGTATCAAGCAAACAAATAAGGGACACACTCATTATCCCTCAAACCCCATCTGAAACACAAATCCCAACTCAATCTAGAGTGAGAGAAGCTAACGGAATTTGAAATGGATTGTAACTTGTAGGTTGAAACTGAAAAAAAAAAAATCAATGAAAAGGGAACACAATGGAGTATCATCCAGCAAGAGGTCTTCCCAGAAAACCACTCTAAAAGCACAACCCACATCAAATCTGATAAGATTAAAAAAGATAGGATATACCTCTTGAACGCTTTCTATCACCTTATGCCACAGTTTGTCACTTTCCAATGGAAACCTCCAAAGCCACTTTCCTAACAAACAAGAATTCCTGTGGACTAAGTTCCCTAATCCTAAACCCCCTTTTCCCTTGTTTTGTTGGTTTATTCCCACTTTACTAGATGATCCTTCTTTTCCTCCCCAGGTTCCCAGTGAAAATCCCTCATAAGTTTTTTAATTGTCTTGCTACTCTAGTTGGAATTCTAAAGGTTGATAGGAAATAGGCTGTTAGGTTAGGTTTGCTAAAGTTGCTCTAATCAGGGTAATCCTCCTACCTATGGATAAATAATTCCTCTTCCAAAGTGCCAACTTCCTGTAAACCTCTCCACCACTGGCTTTCAAAAGACTTCTAGTCTTGGATTCCCTCCCAAAGGTAACCCTAAGTACTCCAACGGCTACAATTTGACCTCACACCCCAAAAGCTCAGCTAGCTCTCTCAAACTTTCATCTTCCAAGTTAAGCCCATACAACTTTTTACCCAATCTACCTTCAATTTGGAAAGTGATTCAAAGGAAGTAATGAGCTCACGCAAATTCCTTATACTCTCTTGATTGCCTCCCTCATAGAATAAAATGATGTCATCTGCAAACTGCAAATGAGTGACTGTCACCTCAAGTCTTCCTATCCTCCATCCTCTAAATAGGTTTCTCTGATCAGCCTCCATAATCATCCTACTTAAGACATACAACAATTAACGTGAAAAGGAAGGGGGAAAGGGAATCCCCTTGTCTCAATCCTCTTTTTGCAGGAAAGTAATCTCTAGCCACACCATTAATCATGATCAAGTACTGCAGTGAACCAAGGCATCCTTTCATCCACATCCTCCACCACTCCCCTAACACAATTCTCCCCATAATTTCCAAAAGAAAAGACCAGTCCACAAAGTCATAAGTCTTCTTTAAATCCAACTTGCACATCAAGCCCCTCCCTCTCCTCTTCTCTACTTAACATTCATTTGCTACCAATACTTGGTCAATGATCTATCTTCCTTCAACAAAGGCACCTTGATGTTGTGAGATGACCAAAGCTAACACCTTTTTTAGTCTCCTGGATAAGACCTTTGCTAATAATCTTGTAGAGGATTCCCACTAGGATTATTGGTCTGAAATCCTTTGGAATTTTTGCTTCCTTCTTTTTGGGAATTAGGTCAATGAAAGTTGAGCTTATACCTTGAGAAATCTCCCCTTCAATGTGGAACTCATTGAACACTTCTAACAAATCTCTTTTGATAAGATCCCAACACTCCTAATAAAAAGATAAAGAGAAACCATCCAGTCTAGGGGTTTTAGACCTTTCCATTGAGAAAATTGCCTCTCTTATTTCTTCTAAAGAAAACTCCACCTCTAACGCTGCAACCATAGCTTCAGACACTCTACCCTATTGAACATCTGGGAGGAAATGGCTCCTCTCCCCTTGACTCTGGTAGACATTCTTAAAGTGACCCACAAAAACCTTAATAATCTCCTCCTCCCTGGTTATCTCAAGGCCATCCACTTCTAGCCTAGTAGTTTGATTCTTTCTTCTCCTCCCATTGGCTAGAGAGTGAAAAAACTTTGTACTGACATCCCTCTCCAACAGCCACTTGCATCTAGATTTTTGCCTCCAAGAAATCTCTTCCTTCCTAAGGAATTCTTCTAACTCACATTTTAACTTCCACCTTTCCTCTCTTTCTGTCATATCTAACAGAAATATTGCTGCCATACGAACACTGTGGGGACCACATAAGTGGGGTCCACATCAGTGTTCTTTACAGTAGAAAACAAAGATCCTAAGGTAGTTCCCTAGGTACCATAACCATATTTCCTTAATAATTATTCATAATTTTCATAATAAAAGTATAGAGTTCATGTTAAAGTATAGAAAATCAACATATTAATGAGAAGAAGAAAAAGAAGGAAAAGAACATTGAAAAAATATAAGGGTTGAACCCTTATTTTTGTTAGAGGAAAAAAAGCAAAAAAAGTAGTAGTAGAAAATGTGTTGATTAGACAAAATTTTAAGTGCTTCCTTACTTATTGGTTCAGGTTTTGAAGTCTTTGAGGGTTCAATACAGCATTTAGCAATGTTTGTATTGATTAAACCCTAACAAATAAGAAAATAATAAAAAGAAATTAGTATATAAACACACAAAATGAATATTTTAGTTTAATAGTGCCTATTTTGTAATTATAATGTCAAAAAATAAAGAATAAAAAAGTATTTTATAATACATAGTACAAAACTGCTTGGCAATTAGGCGAGGCAAACCTCCAAGGGCACCTTGTCGCCTAGCCGTCGCCTTGACAACTATGATTACAAATATACCCCTATAATCTCCAACACGCTCCCTGAAAGAAAGCTCAAATACAACCAAATACACTCTACACCCTCCCTCAAACTCGAGATGGGGAACCCAGCTTGAGTTTGCAAGTAAGGGTGTTGAAGCAACCTCTACGAAAGTCAATGTACTGTTGAGGCAACCACGAATGAAACTCAAGATGTTGAAGTAGCCTCCTAGAAACCAGAATTGGCTCTTTATCTATTTTCTCCTTTTATACATTTTCTTATTTTCTTTTGCTTTAAAAATATAAAACATAATCACTGTTAATTTTCATTGGACAAATTACATCATGCCATCAATAAAGCTGCACACTATTATAGAGAAACAATTAAGAGAGAGTGTGAATGAGAGAGAGAGAGAGACGTGTTTGAGGCCATTTAAGAGAGTGTGAATGAGAGAGATTATATTATTATTATTATTAGAGAGAGAGAGACCTTTGAGTTTTCCATGGTGTCTCATCTCAATGCATGTTATTATTACATTTAAGAAAGACATTTAAGAGAAAGAGAAATAGAGAGAGAGTGATGGTGGGAATAGTAATACAACATAATAAAATAAAATTTTAATAAATGAAAAAATATAAATAGTTAATAAAAGTCCACTAAACTTCCAAATAAAAATAATAACTATTAATCAAACTTAGTAAAAATTAAAATATATTTATCTTTAATAGTTAATAAAAATTATGAAATTTGTTTTCCTTAACACGTTAATTAAAGACATTCCAATTCCACTGACAATCAAACTTAATAAACACTAATAAAAATAAGAAGTTTAAATATTATGATTTAAAATCCATTGGACATAATAAACATGGGTTTGATATATTGCACATAGAACCCGTGTTCTAATGTTGTATTTTGTTTTATTTAATTCTTTTTACTTTATTAGATAACTTTGTATTAATGCATTTTAGATAAATTAATAATATTGTTAAAATTAATAATTTTTATGAGTTAAGACCTTTACTATGCATAGTGCACATACTACATAAAAGACTTGCATAAAATAGGGGACCCATTAAAAAATTTTGTAAAAAAAATTAGTGAATATTTAAAACGTAGAACTTGTTTTATCACTCGGGTGAAGAAGACGATCTAAACAGGTCTGTACTAACCCATTTTCAAAAACGGTTCCGGTTTGTCCAAAAATCCATACTATGTGATATATGGTACAACATATTTTAACACATGAAAAAATAATAACAATATATTAATATATAATAATATATAATAATAATAATAATAGTAATATATATTTATATATAATAAAACAAGACATGCCATGTCAGCATGGCTTTCCTTTCTCCCCTACCATTCGAATTCCTTTTAATTTGTTAATTGTCAGAAAATTATAATTTGAAACCTAATAACCAAAATTAATAAAAAAATACATCTTTGTCCCCAAAATTTTATCAACATTACAAATATACCCCTGTAACCTCCAACCAAGGTTCAGTCCACAAGGATTACTGAGATGAGATTAGAGATAAATTTCTTTCCAATGGCCTTGTTTTGAATTCCTAAAAACATGAACCTGGGTGTTGATGATCTAGCTAGTATGGTTTGTAGATTTTTTTCAAGGGGGGTTACAGCAACAGCACAACAGCATTATGCCTGTCAAGTTTTTTCTTTTCTCTTCAGGATGGGGCTGCAGTCACATATTTCACATACATGTGTACATCCTCTTATGTACTCATCAGCTTTTATAGTTACATTATTCAAGAAAAAAAATGGTAAACATATTCTGTGTCTGCAAAACCAGAAGAAGAACCGAGGGTGACAGAATGATATCTGATAAAATAAGAGATAACTGAAAAAGGTATGGCAGCAGAATCCATACTTTCTTTTATTTGATCTTCTCGCATTCGCATTGCTAAAGGATCCCGGCGGATACGGACATCTGTTCCCATCATGATACGATATTCTGCAGCTGTTTGATTCTGAAACATATTAATAAGTTGGGTGTTCTCATCTTCACCAGTCTCTTCAAAATGTTTTTGCACAGCCTCCTGTGATGTATCCTTCTTCCATGCTTTAACCCATTCTGAATAGTATGCTATTGGTCCTATTCTTTCCAGTCTCTCTTGTTCAGATTGTAGTCTGATGATAATATAGAAAACCACTAATGACAAATCCAATTCATGTAAATGCAGCAGGAAAAATATCTCCAAACTACATGACTACATCTTCAGTTTTATAACTAGGAAAGAAAGCATTCACAAGATTGAAACTTTTGATAGGTTGTATAATTGTCCTGTGACTCCTGTCAAGAATATGCTTTAAGAACCCTTTGAAAATTTACAAAGGACAGTAAACAGTATGAGTACAAACAAGTAAAAGGGTTTTCTTCAGTTATCGTGTAGCAAGGTCTTCAGTAATTATTAACTGCTTAAAGTTCAAACTAACTAAATTAGTTAAACTTGGAACTTTATAACACAAAAGAGAGAGAGAGAGAGATCAACAAAATAAACAATGAGATAGACCAAACATTCCACAGGAATTCTCAACTGAGGATGCCACTTCAGCAGGTAATCACTAAATCTAGTAATCAGAAGGCTGGCAAAAGTAGCCTTGATAAGAATTACTCTTCCCCTTAGAGGTGTAGTTCCTCATCCAAGAAACGACATATCTTTGACACCTCTGAACTACTGGATCCTGAAAACAGGATGACTTTGGATTTCTTCCTAGGAAGAGCCCCAAGAAAGATGCCAACCTTCCCCCCCCCCCAAAAAAAAGGTTCATTTCATCTTGGACATATATCCATGACAAGCAGCTTTTTCTCAAGCTTATCTTCAAAATTGAGATCATTTCAAAAGATGCCTCCCTTGATGTTCACCAGAGTTTGGTGATGACTCCAAAAACAAAATGATGTCATTGGAAAATCAATAAATCATGCATGCCAAGCTTGTAAGTGATCTCTTTCTTCTGCTCTAGCAATTAAGGAGCCATTACTCATAATAGAGAACTAGGGTGGCTCTACATAGCCTCTAACCACTTCATCTAATAATTCCAAGCAACAAAGGCAAAACTCTAATGCATATATGGGGATCAGCCATCACCCAGCTATCCCTGAATGGTTTGGTGCATAAACTCCCAGTTCGCCCTATTAGACACCCTCTCCAAGCCTAATTTGCAAACAACTCCAACATCATCTTTCTAATCCTTTCTTTTGCACATTCATTTGCCACTAAAAATTCCATCCACCATTTGTCAGCACTTAACAAAAGCACTCTGATTGATTGAAATGATATGACCTAATATTACCCAAGTTAGGATGCAAGAATTTTGGCAAAAATTTTATACATACTACCAACCAAACTGATAGGACTGAAATCCTTAATCTCCTCTAAATCCTTCTTAGAGATGAGAACAACAAAAGGTTGTTACTGAAATTACCTAATGTGACTTTTCTTATGTGCATACTGTTCATAGCTTAAGGGGCCTTGGCACTTCTACTTTCTGATTACACAATACAATAAATCGCTTACCAAAACAGATATTTTTTGGATAAATAACATGAAGTTCTTTTTATTAATATATATAGTGTTTGTCATAAAAATAAATTAGTAAAAATACATATTTTCAATGAAACTGAAGAACAAACACCTTTATTCCAACTGTCCAGCCAGGAAATTGCATTTTTTTTTTATCAATAGCCAGGAAACTGCATTTAAGGCATCTTCAATGGTCTCTCTTTCTTATCATTGCACTGTTTATTTTTCAGAGAGGGAAACAGAACAAAGAAGGTAAAAGTTGAAACAACTGAAGTCCACAAAGATCAGTAGCATTCAGTAGAGAAAAAAGGGCCCACTGTAAAATTTAAACTGGATACATCTTAAACTACAGAAGATACAGCATAAACTTGCATAGAAATTAAATCACAACCTAAATTGCATTGCATTTTTCATGCTACATGAAGAAATATCTGGAAAGGCACCATTTTCCATCCACTAATATACCAAAACATGAAAAAGAAGAACTTCAAAAGCGGAGATTCACATAAAACTTTTCCTTTTGAGAAATAATGGATGTCATCCTGTATTAAACATTTACCTGCAAAGAAAATATCTCTGTTCTACCAAAATGCAAGAGCATGCCACAAAAGATGAGTAAAAGAAAAGCGATTAAGATTTTACAGTGTTACCTTTCCTCTTTAAATAGATGCCGCCTTGCCCTGTAAAGAGAGGTCTCAGTCAGTGTTGGTTGGTCTCCATAAAGCTTTACTTGCCCAGTCTCTGCCATAGCTTTAAGAAATACCTGCAAACATCTCCACATCTTTAACCTTGAGTTTCTCTAGAAGAGACTTCAGAAAATCTATAGAACTATTCAGGTTAGCAGCAGCCAATGGCACAATGAAATATATGGTGCCATTTGGCAAGTCTTTTTAGGAAGATCTACTGACAACCCTAATGGCCAAAAGACATGGAACTCTTTGGGTCTTGTCATTAAAGATCAAGACTGCTTGGTATGTCCCCTGGTCTACTGTGGTCTACCAGGCTGTTAAACGAAAGATTTTAGGCATGGAAAGACAGGAAGCTTCATTAGATTTTTGGCTGTTTCGGGCTTTCATGAGCTTTTTGAGACGTGGGTCTTTCTGGATTCCCATCTTTCATTGACAAACAGAGAAAGACCATTTTTTGGTCTAGCAGTCTTTGAAAAGTCCAAAAGATCTTCTGAAAAGAGTAGCCAAACAGGCCCTAGTAAATGTTCAACAGTAAGATCAACCTGGGAGATCTCCTGTAGAAAAAATTTTCCAGTTGGATTGCTCTAGTATCTATAAACAGTTTTTGGTGTCGCTTTTTTAGAGGGCTGATTAGGCACACCCCAATTTTGATAAGGGGACATCCCTGGTTTAAAAAATAAAAGGTATCCCTATAAAAGTACACAAGTACATAAAGGTGTCTGTCTTTTCAAAACACCACGTTTGGCCTATTCAGTAGGGTTGTGCTCCATTTATCAAAAATGAGTTGTGCTATAATCACCACTATTTTCTTAACGATAAACAGTTTTTTTCTTTTTTTATCAGTAAAAGGATTTCATTTATCAAAATCAGTAAACAGTTTTAGTATAGTTGCAGAAATTTTTTCTATCTGCCAAGAAGAAGAAAACAAAAAGAAAATGAATTTCAAGACATCTAATGAGTAGATTCACTTGAAGAAATACAGCATGGACTAGGAGATCTCCCAGGTAAAACGTTAAGATGGTGGGTCCACCTGCATCAAACATTGTGCTATTACAGCATACCAGAAAATATCATATATTCACTATTCATGCTCTTTTTTTTTTGACTAACCGTTTCAACATCTGGTTTTCTCCTTTGCCACCTTGACCATTGTTCCTTATCTGGCTTTCTCCAGTTCCACCATAGTTCTTCACTTGAAAGTGTCTCCTCGATTGGTTTCTTAACCTTTGGATCAACAAAAGGGTGAGGGTGTCCATATTTCTTGTCTAATTCATAATCATCGATGCTCTCTTCCTCAGGCTCCGTTTGATAAACAACATATTCTGAGGATGGGTCTTTAGTCTCCTCCGAAACATCATCAGAAGTTTCAAGCATTGCTGGATCACTTGAATCTACACTCAATTCTGAAGATTCTACAGTGCCTACGGATGCTTTATACTTCTTCCTTCTGCTTCCAGGATGTTTCCCAAATGATGATGCAGTTATGGACTTTCCGGTTGGCTCAGGAGCCCTGGCAGCTCTGACCCGACTCACTGTGCCTTCAGGCCAATAATCCTGCCCAGGAATGCTTGCACGAGCACCAGACGCTGGTTCAAGCTGCCCAGATGTGGAGTCCATATAACTATAGTATGGTGGACGCTCAACAGATAACGGGTCAAAGGAACCATCCTTCTTTGCACACTTGATAAAAGGAAGTAAAGTGGTCTTCCTTATAAATGGATTACTGTTCAATGCAATCTTAAGTTGCACCTTTCCTGCTGTAAATGAACCTACAAAAGATGTCTGGGTGATTCCCAGAAAATTAGATATGCACATATCAGTTATCAGTTATTACTTTAGGAGAAATACTCAAGTCAGGTCAGGGAGGAGCAATGGAGCCTTCCTACTCTTCTGTTAAAATAATGAACATGCAGGTTAGTTGGGAATGGTATTCACCATTGGTAAATTCCACCAAATATCATTGTAAAAACCAACTTAATTGAATGAGGAAACAATCTGATCCAATGTGTTTAGACATTTAAAGAAAATATATGGATCAAATTGTTATTTTTCATTCCATAGGACCAGTTTCTTCCCCTTAAAAATTTCTTGGTGGAATTATTACTAAATGGATCCCAACCACCAAGATTCATGGAACATGTACTGAGAGGATAGGGAAAGTGAGTTTTCCACAGCCTCCTTCCTGACTCATGTACTCAATTACTAATATATGAAAAAGATCAAGTACTAAAATCTAAGAATCCAATACAGAGTAAGTTAAACATTCAAAATTACTACCTTTTTTTTCTGATAGAAAGGAAAACAGATTATACAAACTCAGGGATAGAACAACCCCAAGCATCCTATAAGAAAAATAAAAAAGATTACGATAATTGCTACTCAACAATACCTTCGTACTGCAGTTAAAAATATTCCAATCACCAATTGAAGGGTAAATGACAACTAAAAAAAATGAGCTACTAGGCGGCTTTGGAAGTTTGTTTTCATATGTCTAAGTAAGGAGCATCAAAAGTTTCTCAAGGAAGCTTTATCCTTTGATAATGAGATCTTTGATATTCAAGAATGTAATTCCCAAAAGGAAAAAAACTGGTGCATACTTCAGATGATGAAAATTCCAGCATCTCATTTCCACAGGACATACCACATACGTTGGATGAGAAACATAGTTATCAATAAAATGCCTAGGTCAAAGAGCATCTTTATGAGTATCCTTTTGTGCCTGATAGCCCTGACCCAAGTGTTTTTGCGTGAGAATGTGCCAAATGTAGGTATTATTTGTGTCACATCATATCATATTGTATTCAACATAGTAAGTGAAGGAGCATTGTAAAATATCAGTTTTTAGTTCAAAGAACCATAAAATGAGTTTAGTTATTGGTTAACTATGATAGAACTTCAACTAGTAGCCTTCACTATCATATTCTTTGTGAGAGCCAAGAGGCACCTTCTTCTACTAATCTCTCAATCTCTGTGAGCAAAACAGAGTACCATTTCTCTCTATGGAAAACTAGCGGCTTCTATGGAAAACTAGCGGCTCCTTCCCTTCATGTTTTCCTTTTTCCTTACCCCCCATGCGGACCTCAGTCTCTTTATCACATTGAACATAACAAAGACTCCACCCCTGTTTTCTTTTTCTCCATTCTCTGATTTAGACAGATACATATTTTCTTCATATCTCTCTTTGGCATGAATAAAATGGGATCTTCACCCCCTTGTATTTTTCCCATAGATTATGTAATGTTGCTTTTATACTTTTAATTCTCATACTTGCTACTTCAATTAAGGAAACAACTATGTTTTAGTGGTTCAGATAAGTCCTGTTCAAGGAGAAAGAGAAAGAAGAAGGAGGAAGAAAGCTGTCAAACTAGAGAGTCTCAACCCTCCTAGTCAACCATAATCTCTATTATATTAAAATAAGGGTACAAAGACAAATATACCCCAATTTTAAGTATGGGACAAGAAAAATAAAAAAACAAAACAGAATTGCCACATCACTACACTACTTAAAGTTTAATGAAAAGACCAAGTTACCCTTACTCGACCAACTCAAACACTCTCCCTCAAGCTGGAGAATATATGTAATATAATCCTAGCTTATTACATATATAGTTCGCTCTCCCTGAACTCAAACCTTTTGTGAACAAGTCTGCCCATTGATCACCTGAACTCGTGTATTCTATGCTTATCTCTCCAGTAAGGACTTTCTCCCTAACAAAATGGCAATCAACCTCTATGTGTTTTGTCCTTTCATGGAAAATCGGATTAGATGAGATGTGGATTGCAACTTGATTGTCACAGTACAATCTCATAGGTTTGCTCATTGAGAATCCAACTTCTTGCAAAAGATTTTTTAGCCATATTGATTCACATGTGGTGTGTACCATGGCCCTGTATTCAGATTCAACACTACTCCTTGCCACAACAGTTTGCTTCTTACTCTTTCATGTCACTAGATTTCCTCCAAGAAATGTGCAATAACCTGTAGTGGATCTCCTAGTAGACACCGAGCCTGGCTAATCTGCATCTGTATACCCAACTATCTCAAGTCTTCCCCCTGGTTTGTACAACAACCCACGACCTGGAGCTCCCTTCAAGTACCGCATAATTCTAAGAACTGCATCCCAGTGAGGTACTTCAGAGTTTTGCATAAATTGATTCACCATACTAATAGCAAATGAGATGTCTGGTCTGCTAATGCTTAAGGTAGTTCAGCTTCCCCACTAACAATCTATATCTTCCAGGATCATCAAACATTTCACCTGCATCACTAATCAACTTAGCATTTGGTTCCATGGGTGTTTCAACTGATTTCACACCTAACAATCATGTTTCTTCCAACAGATCAAGAACATTTTTTCTTTGGCACAAATTTATACCTTGTATCGACCTAGCAACTTCTATACCCAAGAAGTACTTCAACTTGCCAAGATCTTTTGTTTGGAAATGTTCTTGCAAAAAGGCCTTTAGTTTGTCAATCCCTAATCTGCCGCTACCAGTTATGACTATATCATCCACATAAACCACTAATAAAATCTTTCCGGCTTCATAATCATAGCTAAACACTGAGTGGTCGACCTGACATTGTTTCATTCCAAATTTTTCAGCACTTCACTAAACTTTCCAAACCAAGCACGAGGAGACTGTTTCAGCCCATAAATTGCCTTCTTGAGCCTACACACTTTACCATCCTCCTCCTGAGCAACAAATCCTAGTGGTTGCTCCATATAGACCTCCTCCAAAAGGTCACCATGGAGGAAGGCATTTTTAATGTCAAGCTGAAACAAAGGCCAATCATACATAACTACCAAGGAAATCAAGACACAAATTGAACCAATCTTAGCCACAGAAGAAAAGGTTTCCACATAATGCACCCCATATAACTGAGAATAACCTTTAGCAACCAATCGAGCCTTCAACCATTCCACACTGCCATTTGATAAATATTTAACATATACACCCATTTACAACCTATAACATACTTACCAGGAGTAAGAGTGGTGAGCTCCCACGTGTGGTTGTACTGAAGAGCAAAGAGCTCCTCCATTACTTGACTCCACCCCAGTGAAGTAAGAGACTCCTAAACATCCTTGGGTATAGATATAGAAGACAACAAAGAAACAAACCGGTGATGTGAAGTGGAAAGGTGAGAGATAGAAACATAATTGGAAGTGAGATGTAAGGTACAACTATGTTTACCTTTTCGTAACATAATGGGAAGATCAAGTTTAGAAGAAGTAGGCAACTCTAGGACAGGAGCAACTACAGGATCTGCAGACAAGGTAGAAGTCGAAGGAGGTGTCGGTGTTTGTCAATGAGTATACACGTACCGGATCGATGGTCGTTCAGTAAGTATCTACACTAGAGGAGGTGAAGGGTCAGACATAACAGCAACAGCTGGAATGGGATCACCAACTGGAAGAGGAAGAGGGATCAATGGTGAAGAGGACGGTACATCAGGACTCAAGAAGAACGGCATGGACTCAAAAAAGGTGACATCAGGGCAGACAAATGACTTCCGAGTGATAGGATTGTAACACTTATACCCTTTCTGGGTCTAAGAATAGCCAAGAAAGATACCCTTAATAGAGCGTGCATCCGGCTTGTCTAAACCAGGTCTCAAATTATGAACAAAGCAAACACACCCAAAGACCTGGGGAGTTAATGGAAAGCAAGACAAAGTGGGAAACAAAATAGAAAAGGGAGACCGACCATAAAGAATAAAGGAGGGCATCCGATTAATGAGAAAACAAGCCCCAAGCACAGCGTCACTCCAAAATCATTTAGGAACGTTCATATGATGAAGGATAGACCGAGCAGTCTCAAGAAGATGACGGTTCTTTCGTTTAGTCACCCATTTTGTTGAGGGGTGGATGCACACGAAGTCTAATGAATGATGCCATATTGCTCCAAATATTGTTGAAAGGAGGTAAAAAAGTATTTGTGACCATTATTAGAACAAAGAAATTTTATTGGAACACCAAACTGTGTACGTATTTCAGCATGGAATTTTTGAAAAAATAGAAAACAATTCACTCCTTTCTTTCATTAAATAAATTCATGTCATCCTTAAACAATCATCAATAAAAATGATAAAATACTAGTAACCGTTATAGGACTCAACTTTAATCGGACCTTAAACATCTGAATAGACTAAAGCAAAAGGACTAAACATACGACTATCAACACTAGGACTAAAGGAAACCTGATGGTGTTTCCCATACTGACACAACTCACACTACAAGGAAGACAAATGACTCAAAGAATGAACTAGTAGCTTGAGAGTAGGGGTGAGCATTCGGTTTATTCGGTTAAAAACTGAACTGAATAAACCGAAATTTTAAAAACCAAAATAAAAAATGAAAACCGAACCGAAACCAAATTACAAGAAAACCGGAATTTTCGGTTATTTCAATTAAAAACTGAATTTAATTAATATTATATATTATAACCTATAATGCATACATATATATATATATTATTATAATATATTATGAAATTGAATTTCATTATAATACATTATATATAATATATTAATATATAAATATATAGCATATTATATATTAAATGTTATATATAGTATATTATATATTACATATTATATAATGAATTTCAGTTAATTCAATTTTTTCGGTTAATTGAATTTCTAACTCTGAAAACCAAAACCGAAAACCAAAATTCCTAAAAACCGAACTAACTAAACCGAATTACCCAAAAACTGAAAAAACCAAAACCGAAATTTTCGGTTCGATATTTCGGTTTTAACCAAATAATGCTCACCCCTACTTGAGAGCCTTGAGAGATGGATGTCTCAGCCGACAATGCCATTGGAGAGGAGTCAAGGAAGTTTGAAGTGTAACTGAAAATCCACCACCATCAAAATAATACAATCCACTAGCTTCATGCCCTCCACCAATCTTCTTCCCTGTCTAGAGATCCTAAGAAACACAAGATGAAGGGTAAAAAGTGATAGAACAATTACGGGCCTTAGTTAATTTACTAATAGACATGAGGTTGAATGGAAATTTAGGCACATATAGAACAAACGATAAAGAAAGCGATGCAATGTCAACATTACCAACAACACCACAAATGGGGAGAAGAAGAACCATTGGCCAGGGTAACAGTTTGTGATGTGGAAGTTTTAAAGAGGGAAGAAAACACACCTGGAATCCCGGTCATGTGATCAGAGGCTCCAAAATCAATAATCTAGTGAGAAGGATTGGATGCCAGACAGGCCATACCTGAGTGTGCAAGAGTAGTAGTATTATGTTGTGAAGTGGCTTGAAGGAACCTCTCATACTCATCTCGTAGTACACTCATCATCTCCTTCCCAGAAGCAAATGTAGATGTGAAATATGTTTGATCCGTATGTTGATTATCACTCACATCACCACCAACAACAACTACATGATTAGCCCATGTAGAGGGTGGGCCATTTAGATCATAACAAAAATTAATCGTATGTCCGTCTTTGCCACAATGTGTACATTTTCTAGTAGTGTGCCCTCTTCCTCTACCACGGCCTCCCCCTAAGTCATGACCTCCACCACGACCAAACATGGGACTACCATGGCCTCCTTGAAATGTATGCTCCCCCTATTGCCACGTTCACCTCCTCTCGCTACAACAAACATTGATCTATCAGACGTTGTGGTACTCTCTATGGGTTCCAAGGAAATTCTGCAAAGCCGAGCAAAGACCTCCTCAAGTGTAGGAAGAGCAAAACCTTCCAATATTTGTGCTCTAACTGGTTTATATTTTGATTTCAGCCCCATTAAGAACCTGGTTACATCAAGTTGCTCCCTTTGTTGTAGCTGAATTTTAACATCTGAAGTTAGGGGATAATGGATACTGAGTTCATTTCTGAGGTTCCTCGTACTAGCATAATACTCTTCAAGGGTCCGATTTCCTTGATGCAAATTAAAATACTCCCGATAGAGTTGATACACTCTCGTAGTATTATCCTGTCCTAAATAGAGCTTTTTGGCATGTTCCCATATTTCCTTGGTTCTATCTAGGAACATAAAGTTTACACTTATCTTAGGTTCTATATTGTTCCATAGCCATGTCAGGATTTGGGCATCCTCTTGTTCCCAATCATCAAACCCTGAAGAGTCAACTGATGGTTTATCCTCCTTCACATGTTTCACCTTCCTCTTGGCCTTGAGAAAAACCTCAACCGACTTAGCCCATGGAACATAATTTTCACCATTAAGTTTAATTGATGTCATCTACACACCTAAATAGTCTGAGGGGATCACCACCACTATCTCCGGTTGCTTCCATTATGTTCTCAATACACTAGATTTCTCCTAGTTCTGAATAATCAGCCAACAAAAAGGATTTCTGCTGTTCAATCAACACTACTGCAATCTGCACATCACCTTATGGCACTTTCTCAACCAGCCACCATAAAAAATAAAAAAATAAAAAAAAAAACTGATTTCTCACACCACTACTGTTAACCACACTATTTCGCGCATCACCATTCAAACACAAACAAAGAAAAAACCCCTCTTGAAACTGCTCAGTAGAGGGTCTGTAACACAACAAACACCACCACACAACCACTAGGGCTGTCACTCATGGTGACAGCAATCTAAGAACTACTCACCTAGGGCTGTCACACCTTCCTAACACCTGTAATGGGGATTGCAGCAGTCATGGATCACCGAAAAAGGGTTGCCACAGCCTTCTACTGGGTGTGCCACAACCTTCTACCTGTGTAACTGAGATCACACCTCAGAGAAAAGGAGAAAAGAAGAAGAGAAGAGATTGCAGGTCCAGGAACTTGAGATTGCAGCCTTCCTCTCTTTTATTTAGGGCTCTGATACCATGTTTTAGTGGTTCAGATAAGTCCTGTTCAAAGTGAAAGAGAAAGAAGAAGAAGAAGGAAGAAAGCTGTCGAACTAGAGTCTCAACCCTCCTAGTCAACCATAATCTCTATTATATTAAAATAAGGGTACAAAGTCAAATATACCCCTACTTAAGTATGGGACAAGAAAAATAAAAAAACAAAACAGAATTTCCACATCACTACACTACTTAAACTATAATGAAAAGACTAAGTTACCCTTACTCGACCAACTCTAACAAACTGGTTCATAAAAACGAAGGAAATCAGCTACAACTAACCAGGTTTTTTGATAATGCTTAGATAGAAACCCAGTTGCCTAGGCAACATGGTTCTCCCTGCCACCTACAATCACCTTAGCACTTTGACGACTAGCCCATAGAAAAAGGGAAATAAACGAAAAACCAAGTATTTATCAAAACCTAATGCCTGGAATAGAAACTTAGTTGCCTAGGCAACATAGTGCTCCCCGCCACCTAGCCTCACCTTAGCATTTTGACAAATAGCAACTACAATGAGAAGAAAGAAACGGATTTATCATTCAACAATCTAACCTAGATTGTTATGTTCAACCTGATCAGATGGTGGAACTATTTGATCTATTGTCTTCTTCTCAAGGAAACCGTTACTTAGGGGACAGAGCACATATTGGGTAGCAATATTGATCTAATCATTTCAACTTTATCCAGGAATTCACCAGCATGACACTCATAACAGGGTATGTGCAGATCCATGGTACATGTACATGAACACTGTCATAGCATGCTCAGTTTTTCTTTTAGTGCACAAGTTGCATCTTTTCTATACCTAGGTAACATAGCATGCATAACATGAATGAGTCAATGAATTTCCATTTATAACTAGTTGGGATAAGGCATGGATGATGATGATGATAATGATGGTGATTTTTTTCTCCTTTCTATCATAGAAGGAATGTTTCTCTCCCTTTCATTCCCTGACCCTTGCTTATATTAAAATAGAATGTTTCTATATTGTAGAAACAGTGTCCACTCCACATTCCATGGTGAATAACTAAAATTTAAAAAAATATATATATAGAAGATAAATTTAATTAAACTAAAAGACCTCTTAGAGCTCTACTCAACTTGAATATTGATGCTTTTTTATCAGTAAATCAGATATTAATTGTTTTAGCAAATATTCCAACACAATATCTGTTCTTAAAGGCAGAAAATTCTCTTACTCAAAATCAGCATTTTCACAACAAACTAAAACCACTGAGCCCGAGGTCTTATCTAGGTGCAACAAGTCCATGTTTCTCCATAGATTAGCAATGTATGGACAAAGATTCTTACGATGTCAAAAAAGTTATTCAGGGATGCACCAAAGGCACCAAAATTTAACACAAAATGGAAGGGAAATACTGAGGTAACAGAATGAACTAGACCATATATATTCAATACCTTGGAATTCTATGCTAAATACTCAACGCACTTAGCTAGATCCTAGGGTATTTCTTTTTCTCAATGTGAAGATTATATGATTCAGTATTTCTCTATTACCAGAAAAACCCAGTTAAAAAATTTAACGAATTTACACAAATCACTGATAAATAGCGAGAACTCATAATAGAACCAAGAAAAGTTAAAATTCAAGCATAATACAAATACAGGAATGCAGGGAATGGTGATAAGAAGTAGAACACCCTTTTAAATTTATCCAAACTAAACAAACCTGGGAATTTAAACATGACTTCCCAATAAGAAATCCATCATTAGACGCCAAACCCTTAGGTCCTCTATCTGCTAGGAAAAAAGGAAATGAACACATTTCTCTTACTAATAAGTTCAAAACATATCTCAACAGAAATATCATAATTATCTATCAAAGAAGCTGAAAATTCAAGAAAAAAAAATAGGGACCTTGATAAAGCCAAGTTGGTGCTAGAGACGCCATTTCTACAACATATACAACAGCAGGGAGTCCGAAAAAGAATTGCAGGTACTAATTATTTACTTAAAAAGATGAAAACTTTGCTAAAGCAAAAAACCAGGTTGGAGTCAAGAAAAATGAGATAGAAATCGTTAGTTGCTTCGCCTGAGAAATAGAGTGATTCTACTGAATTTCGAGAGATGAAGAAGTGAAGCGGGAGACTGGGAAGTTGAATGCGTAACTACAACTTTGAAGAGAAGAAGAGGATAAACCCGCTAGTTATATTGTACAGCCGACCCGGTCAGTTGACTCACTTCAACTTTGCCTCCTTATCGAATGAACCGGATTACCGGCTATGCAGGGTTTATAAAATTGTACGGTCATCTATCATCAGTTCATCACTACCGTTTCTCATGGGTCCCAACTCCAAGAGTGAGAGACTGAGAGTCGCACTTTATATTCCCCTCTTCCCTTTTATCTATTTTGAAAATTTGTATCATGTCATTTCGGCCTAGAGCCATTTTGGCCTCTGAAATTTAAAATGCAATAATTTATTATCTAAATTTTTAAAACGTACAACAAACCATTATGAAAATATACAAATACCCAAGGGTCATCTAGTTTTGTTATCAATCATCAAATATATATATATATATATATAAATTGGTCTGTTCACGTCATTATACTTCTCCTTGCTTCAAACCCTCTTTCCTAATTTTCTTTTTTTTTGAATTTTTTAATTCTGCATAATTTTTCTAAAATCACATACGCTTAACTATTTCTAACAATCATAAAGAAAAGAAGGATTTGCTTTTCTAATGTTTAGACAAGTGGCACCACTTTCCCCCACTTCTTCCTAAATTGTCTCTAATTTCTATTAATCTCCTAAATTATCTCTAACTCCTATTTATCTCTTAAATTATTCAATTTAAATGTTATTCAAATAATAAAAATTTAACATTAATAAATTAAACATTGTTTAAATATTCCAATAAATAATAATCTTAATTAAAAAACATCAAAAATAGCTAAATAATATAACAAAATATTTAATATTATATAATAACATTAAAATAACTAAAATGAAAAAAATGAAAATTTTTAAATACTTTATATATTATTTAAATATTTAAAAAACAAAATATTTAACATGACAAAATTTTAAATAGTTAGAATAAAGAAATTATGTAATAAATTTTAAAAAAATCTTAAAAGTAGAAAAATAATTATAATATAATTCATAACATTCATATTAATAATAATTTAATAATTTACAAAATTAATAACGAATTATGTAATAATAGTACAATTATAATTTTATGGATTATTAAAATAAATAAATAATTAATATTTTAAGAATTAAAATAACAATATTATTTCAATAACTAAATAATATTGTAAATAACTAATTTTACTTATATTAATTAATAATTATAGAAAATAACTATCAACAAAATTATATTTATTAGTAATTTGTTCAACGATTGGTTCAATTCAATTGCAGGTTGTTTCGCCAACCAAATCGATCTGGTCAAGTCCGCAATTTGTCACTCAAAACCGATTGACCATTAGCAAAAAACCCACCAAATCGGGTTGTACCGCTTTGGGTCTATTTTCGGTTTAGTTTGTTTGTTCAAAAGATTTAAACTTGAAAATTAACTTTAAATTTCTTAAATTTAATGATATTATTAAAAAAATAAGTTACAAAAATTAAATCTATGATATAAAATATTTTAGACTAACAAATATGGGAATTTTCCTACTTTCCCGTATTAAAAAATTAAATTTAAAATATAAAATATTAATATATATTTACTAAACCAAAGCCGATCTCAAATACTAGAAAACCGACTAACTCGGGTTGAGTTTTATCAGATTGTTTATTAAAAAGTTAAAATATAAAACAATTATATACTCTTATGTATTTCTATTGTTTAACTTTTGCTTAACAAAGCACGGCTCCCTGTCACCATGCTTCTCCTTGCTCCATTATCCCCACCCTGCATTCTCTTTGACTTTCTCTCCTCTCTCCTTCCCACCTCTCCCATTAAGCCATGTCACCCAACTACCTAAAAATATTCCTATAATCTCTCTCCTAAGGTATCTCATTTAAACTAGGAAAGTCTCATGTTTCCCCACTCCTTAATCAATTCCTAAAATGCATCCCCCAATCTATATCCACTCTCCCTCATTTAAACTATTCATATTAATTAATAAATAGTTAAATACGATTAATATTTAATCCCACCCATATATTCAATGAGTATTAAATAGTGTTATTACCAAAAGTTAAAAAAATGGTTAGTAAATTACCAAAAATTAAATATTCTTTTTAGTACAATTAGTAAATTACAAAAAATTAATAAATATTGTTATTAATTAACTCATTAACAACATTTTATAGAAATTGAAAACTCTTTAACTAATTTCTATAAAATTGAGAATCAAATTTAACAATTATAAAAAAAGTATAAAATTTTAATTATTATTATTATTATAATTAATAACCAAATACAAATGGGGGAACAAAATATTATAATGTTAGAAAATGAAATTATTAATTAATTTATATTGAAAAAGAAAAGATAAATTAGTGTAATTTTGTTAGTAAACTACCAAATAAAAAATATATTTAATAACAATTTAAAAAAAAATCAATAAATCCCTATAGTTACACAAATGTAATAAATTTTTCAAAAGTTTACATAAAACTACATTTTTGTAAAATAACATGTTTGAAATTAAAAGATATAAAGTATTTGAAAGTTTATTTAAAATGCCTTAAATAATTATTGAAAATGATTAGAATATTTTAGAAATTTTAGGGAAATTTATTACAGTTGATAGATTTTGGAAAACCATTGAAAAATTATGTAACTTTCATTGCAAATTATTGAAAATTATTAAAGATAAATGACTATGGGAAATGGAAAACTATAATTTGAACAAATAATTACACAAATTATTAAGATAAATTAGTATAATATTGGAAAAAGGAAACTATTGCTTAGTTTATACTAGAAATTATAAGATAAATTAGTATAATTATGTAAGTAAACCATTTAAAAAGAAAATAAATTATTTAGTAATGATTTAAATAAATTTTCAAAATTACACAAGTACAATAAATTTTCCAAAATTTTCATAAAATTACATTTTTGAATATTAAAGACAATTTAGTGTACTTTTAGAAATTTACAATGTGGTTGATACTCAATATATCATTTTGATCATTTCTATCATCAAATCGAATATTGGGTTGACAGGGACAGTGTTTTCAAAACTGGATCAAACCAAATGGTTAGACCGGGAAAATTGGGAACCAGACACCATTTCACCTCAAAACATGTTTTTGTCCAAAAACTGTTTATTTGGTTAGCGAACCACTGACATGGGCGGTCGAACTGTCAACCTAAACAACGGTTTTTGGCCTTTTTTTCTAATTTTTTACTTTTTTGTTAGAGCGGGTCATTCGTTTGAACCAAACAGTCAGACCGTTCGACCCCAAAACGGTTCCATATCCGGTCCAATTTTAAAAACCTTGGATAGGGAGTGGGTGACTTGCCTTGAGCTTGGCTTGGTGTGTGGCATGGCCTTGCCCATGGACTAGCCCGACCCACAACACAACATGGGCCCGTGCGGGCTCAAGCCGTGGGTCGTGCCAAACCGACCCCCGAAATTATCCTAGAGGAGGGAGGCATGGCCCAGGATGCCTCATGGGCTAGCACGACACGACTCGCACTTTGTACGGGCCACATGCGGGTCGTATCGTGCCGACCCAGCATGACCTAATTTACACCTCTACTTGAACCCACCCAATACTGGGGACAGGGCGGGGAAATTCGAGGATTTTCCAACCTTGATGAGAAGTGGGGTGCCTTGCCCCTGAACTCGCCCAACATTAAGGATTGGTTACCTTGCCCTGAACCCATGTGACATTGGGGACGGAGCGGGGATGGGGTAGAGTGTCTTGACTATAGGGCAGGGAAAGGGATGGGGTGCCCTGCCCTGAACCCACCCCGTTGTCATTCCTATATAATTGTTAATTATTAGTGGAATTAATAAAAATATCAGCTTTTATAATTATTTTTATTTATTTAAAATTAATCAAATTTTCATTTAAAAATTATTAAAATTACTACAAATTATTAATAAAACTAAATTTATTAAAAAATAATTATTCATATTCAATTAAAAATAATTATTTTTTATAAATCAACATTAAATGAAAAATAAAATTATTAAATCTTTCATATTTTCTCGTGCATCGCACGGGTCCCTACTAGTATAGAAATACACAAATATTCGTAGAGTACTAGTCTTGTCGGTAAACCAAATCATCTCTTATTGGGATAAGAACAGTTTGTTCAAAATTTCAAATCAATACCATTTTCTGAACGAGTGAAATTTCACATGTTTAATTCAGATTGGGGCTTAGAGCCTTAAGCTAGAACAATCACAGATCCAGAGTAGGAATCCAGTTGGTCATCCGTCGAACAAATATGAGTGACCCGTCTGGAGATACCCAACTTATAAGCTATAACCTGATTCAAACTGGTCAAAAATAACATGAGAAATTAAAGTCAAGCATGGAACTATCTTTCTGCTTACCGATTATAATTAGATAGATGATCAAGGCATCAATGGTGATCAAAACGCAAATATGAACCGCCAAGGCTCCAAAGCCTCCCGAACGACTAGGCCAGGACGTCGATGTAAGTCCTTGAATCACCACAATGAATATAGTTCAGGAGGAAACAGGCAAAAATATCTGAAAAGACAACGATGATAAAGATGAGTGTAGGTATGTACAACTTACTTAGACCCTCAAAGAATACTCAAACACCAAGAATACCACCACAAAAACACTTACAAATAGTCCACGGTCAGCTCCCCACGTCGCAATTAACCTACAATCAACCATGGTCGTTGCGATGAACCCGTTGCATGTTAAATAGAACCACGATAAGGCTGCCACCCACCAAATCCAGTCAGTAACCAAAACTCAAACAAGCTTTAGAAAGATTTGCCTACAAGATCCAAGCACCCTCGGGTGTGTGATGAAGTCACACTCACAACGGATCGGGAGGACAACGGACCAAGCCTGTGGCGAGACCCGACCATGTACCCAAACACGTGGAACCGTTACAAAGAAGCGCTTCGCAAATCGCCACAGGACATTAACGAATATCGACTTTCGGACGGTGATGTCATTGTCTCCACGTAGGATTAGTGATGGCGTGCAAAAAAGGTGGTAACACACATGGGTAATGAGGAATCTCGAGAATAAGGAAAGCTGATCCTCGAGGATATCTTCAGGAAACATGTGACAATACCTCATAGTGTACCCAATAATTGCCAGCGAGTACTATATTTCCTTTCCTGATATAGAGCAAATATCCTCACCTCCTACCTTTTGGGGTCTCGGGACCTCCTCCATATTAAGGGGTCCTCTTCGTACTAGACATCACAGATCTTAGGTGGTTTGCTACTGATATTCCCAAGTGCTTACAACCCTTTCACCTCTTTAGACCCGTTTTCCCTCGCAGGCTCTCCCTCATCCTTCAAAGAGAGACCATTTCCCAATCCAGCTAGACACCTCCTACTAACAGTAGAATCTCTGGTTCACTTTTTGATCATGAAGGATGGCCTCAAGAAGAATCAATCTTACTACCATCCTTGAGGAACAGAGCGACGTTCAAGAGAATGCTAATCCTGGGATCGAGAACCAACCCGAGACAGAGACACCCATTCAGGCCGATATCGAGATTTTGTCGAACAAGATCTATGGATTCGAGGCTTCCCTTCCGCTCTTTAAATAACGCTTCAAAAGGATAGAGCAAAACACGGAGGAAACGAGAAGCACCCTGCAAATATTGTTTAACTGCTCGACCCATGCATAGCAAACACCTACTATTAATATCCCCGACGTTCCAAATCCCAACCAGCATACTCCTAGTGTCATACCCACCTTCCTTGGAGTCTCTGAACAACATTACAGGGGCAATCCAGCCCCATCCCATGCTGGATCGAATCCAGCCCCATCCCAAGCAGGATTTGCGCCCACCTACCAACCCCGTGCTCCACCTAGCATCGACCCACTGTCGGAGATTCCCCTCAGCAGGGACGAATTGAAGGAGTTCGTTACAGGTTTAGTGGTCGAAAGTCGTGGCCGAGCGCAGGATTCAACAGTTTTGCATAAGCCTTAATTCGATCGTATCCTGTACAAGCCGTATCCCGCCGGGTACGCTTCTCCTCAACAATTGCCACAGTATGACGGACAGAGAGGTAGCCTGTAGGAACATATCAGCAAGTTTGAAGATTCTCTCAGTCCCTTTGCTCTTGACGAAGACCTCAAGGTGTGAGAATTCTCAAAATCGCTAATAGAACTAGCATACACATGGTTTGTGAATCTCACCCCCGGGAGCATTGACTCATGGGGAGAGCTAGCCGAGAAAATCCTATCGAAATGGTTTACGTTGGAAAGGAAGTTGATGATGGCAGATCTCCAAAATGTGGAGCAGGGGCCAGGGAAGGATCTACAAGCCTATGTTTTGAGATTTCAGAAGCTCGCCTATTCCGTCTTTGACGAGCATGCCACTAAGAAAAGCTTTGTCGAACAATGCGTTCAGGGGATGCGACCAGCATACCGGATCGACATCGAAAACGTTGAAGCAAAAACTTTTAGCCAGCTCTGGAAATGCATGGAGAGAACAACACAAAACATTTAAGGGAACGACCCCGCACGACAGGGAAGAGGCATACGCGGTCGACAGAAGGCCACGGAGTCAAGGGATAGCCAAACAGGGGCCGTACTAAAGAAGAAATACCTAAGGAAGAAGAGATGCACCAACACCTCCCCCCTTCCCTTGTACTAAAGAAGAAGTGATCATGATCATGAACAAATTAGTAGAAGATGGGATCATCAACTTGCCACCACCACCACCGGGAATAAATCTGGAAAAAGGCAAACACGTCAGTAGGTGGTGCGACTACCACCAAACACCGCAACATGAATTGATGGACTACTTCTTCCTCAGAAGGATATTCGCATAGAAAGTAAAACTAGATCAGCTTGTAACAAAAGAACCAGCTCGCGTGGAGACCGATCCCTTGCCAACACACACTTGGGGAGGTAGCATTAATGTAGTCGGGGCTATGGGACAATACTAAGTAGACGCCTTGATAGAGAGATTGGAGAGGAGTGAAGAACTACGCCAATTCTTCACTAAGCAAGGGGCCAACACTGCAACACGAGAATCGGCCATCAAGGCATTGGCATAAGTGTTTCAATACCCCCTACAGCCGTACAGTTGCGATCGTAGTAGCGTGGAGTTCACGATGTACGACATGCTAGCAGCTGACCCCCTTCACAACTGGCCCCTATACATCATGGCAAAGATAGGGGGTATGACATGCGGAGATTTATGGTTGACCCCGGGAGTTCCATAAATCTTATATTGGTCCACACACTAGAGCTCATGGGCATCCAGAAGGAAGATGTCAAAGGGCTCTTGCTAGAAATAACAGATTTCAATGGAACCCCCTCGACCATCGAGGGGTCTATAGAGCTGCAAGTCGCAATTGGGTTGTTCAGCATAATGTAGGAATTTCAAGTAGTCCAAGGAAAAACCTCTTACCATGCACTCCTAGGACGACCACTGGTACATGACCTGGGCTCCATTCAACAAGGATTTCGGCCACCAGGGCTCCATTCGACAAGACCGAAACGCACCTTTAGGATGCTATCTACTTCATGGAGTTAGCGGAGGATGGTGAGACCCGGATAGCCAAAGTTGAGGGGACAAAGCTACTGTAGCCACCTAAGAGCGAACTCGTGGGGACATTGGAGCGACAGAAGAGGAGGAGATGTGTACGGATGACAGGAAAGAATATTACACCATGATATGATCCACCTAAGAGCGAACCCTAAGGGTGCCCCTCAGAACTTTCAGAACACATATAGGAAATTTCTACTACAATATGATGCCCTTTGGGTTAAAGAAAGCTGGGGCCACATACCAGAGAGCAATGACTAGTATTTTCCATGAAATGATCCACCGGGAGATAAAGTGCTACATGGATGATATAGTCGTCAAAACTAAGAAGAAAAAAGAACACCCCAAAGTCCTAAGGAAAATTTTCACTAGGTGTAGGGAATTCAAACTGAGATTGAACCTGTTGAAATGCACATTTAGAGTACAATCAGACAAATTCTTAGGTTACCGAGTGGACCAAGATAGGATACACCCGGATGAGAACAAGATCAAAGCCATCTTAGACTTGCCACTGCTAGTGAATCAGTCCCAGTTGAAGACTTTCCTTGGGAAAGTGTCCTATTTAAGGAGATTCATCCCCGACCTTGCACACTCAGCCTTGCCATTAATGAAATTGGTTAAGAAAACCGTTGGGTTTGAATGGACCTAGGAGCACCAAGATGCTTTCGGATGTTTAAAACAAACATTAGCCAAAGTGCTCGCGATGCAACCTCCTAAAAATGGATGAGAGTTCATGATGTATATTGTGATAGGGCCGGAAGCTATAAGATGCCTGTTGGCAGAGGAAGATGAAAGCAAACCGGAAATCCTCATTTACTACGCCAGTAGAACCCTCAAAACAGTGGAGAAGAACTATTCCTACATGGAACAACAATGTCTAGCCCTAGTCTTTGCCACACAGAAATTTAGGCATTATATTCTCGGGCAAAAGGTGAGGCTTATTGCACGAAGTGATCCGGTCAAGTTTTTGATGGATAGGCCACCCTTGTCCGGCCGACTCGTGAAATGGATGATGTAGCTTAATGAGTATGACATAGAATATACATAGCCCAAGGCTGTTAAATGTTAAGCCGCTTCCGACTTACTGGCCATTTTTCCGTCCACCTCCGATTTCACTCTATCGGAAGAAATCCTTGGAGACATGCCCAGGGTCACTTTGGTAGGAAGTAGTGAGTGGATCCTAACCTTCGACGGGACCAGCACAAGCAACTCTACCGGTGTCGGGGTAACTCTAACTCCGCCCAATGGACAGATGTCGGCCTTTTCATTTAAACTCCAGTTCCCATGCTCACACAATATAGCAGAATATGAGGCATTGGTTCTTGGGCTGCTAAAAGCAATCAAAGCCAGCGCGAAGAGGATAAGAGTGTTCGGTGATGTGAAGCTAGTAATCGGGCAGTTCGATGGAAGCACGATGGTAAAAGAGCTCACCATCTTACCTTATAGAACCTTGATACAAAAATTACTTCGCAGTCTTGGCATACGCTTCGAACATCAAAATAGAGCCAAGAACAGGTTCGTCGATGCCTTAGCCACATTAGGGTCCAAGAAATGAGCTATCCCCGAGCCAATAGAAATCACCATTCAAACCATCAACAAATAGTCGATTATCACTTTGATAGATCAAGTGGAAGATGAAAAGTAGATATTAGTTGACGATTGGAGATACGAGATAATACAGAAACTAAAGGGGTAGACCATGGGGACTCAAGACATAGATCGCAAAGTTCTAGCTAGTGCACGAAGTATCGTACCATCAAGAGTCGAATGGCGTAAGGACAAGGTGTTTAGGCAAGGAGGAAGTGGAGGCCACATTGGGCAAGATTCACGAGGCGACCTATGGGGCAGTCATGAGTCCCCTGTTTTGCAAATTACAACAATTGGGGTATTATTGGCCTACAATGAAATGGGATTCGATTAGAATACAACGGGAATGCGATAAGTGTATTCTACAAACAGATAACAAGGAATGCTTGGTGGTTTACGATGAAGATTGGAGGAGGATATATATAGAATACTTGCAAAAGTGCACACTTCCAATTGATACTCACTTGCGGAGGAAGTTATTGTCCAAAATCAAGAGATTCTACCTCCAAGACGGCATGCTGTACAGAAAGTCTTACACAGGCAAACCTCTACGGTGCTTGGCGAGGAAATTGACGACATCTTGGAAGCAGCACACAATTCCGAACCCGCAATCCACCAGGGCAATCTTGCCTTGCATAACCACATCTTGCACCTCAGATTCTATTGGCCAACTATGATGGAGGACACACAATGACATATGCGCTGGTGTCACAAGTGCCAAGTTTACGGGGAGAGGATTCGTAAACCTGCCAATGCTCTACAGTCTGTTATCACACCCAGGCCCTTTCACACTTGGGGAGTAAACCTTATAGGGAAGATACACCCATCGTCCAAGGGGTATTGTTTCATCATCGTCGCAACGGATTACTTCACTAAATGGGCGGAAGCCACTCCCTTACAATGAATCTTTGTCGCTAACATAACGAACTTTCTACAACAAAACATTGTCCATAGGTTTGGGGTACCGATGCAGATATTGACGGGTAATGGCCTGTCCATCAAAAATCAAGAGGTTTGCGACCTTTTAGGGTAGTATAGGGAAATATTGGGTACATCTACGACCTACTACCCCTAGGTAACTGCCAAGCAGAGACCACAAACAAGATGTTGCTAAAAGTGCTAATTAAAATAGTAGCCGACAAGTAGAAGGATTGGGCAGAGAAGCTATTAGAGACGCTATGGGCCTACCGCACCATGATCAGGAAAAGCACACAGGCGACACCCTACTCTTTGGTTTATGGACAAGAAGCAGTACTCCCGACAGAGATCAAGGTCGTGTTTGCCATGGTAGCTGCGACGATGGGTAAAAAGATCATATCAGAGGATCTGGATAATTTGCTTGCAAATGAATTCGAAGTGGTAGATGAAATCAGAGACAGAGCGGCAGAGAAGAAAAACAAATATAAATAAGCACTAGCAACCAATTTCAACAGACACCTGAGACCTAGAAGCTTGGGGATAAAGTATTAAAGACAACCCTTAACATTAGGTAAGGCAAGTCCGCAGGGAAATTTGCACCAACCTGGGAAGGGCCCTATCTAATAAAAGAGGCCCACAAGTCAGGTTACTATGTATTTAAAACTATAGACACAGGTGACGACGCTACTGGTTGAAACCTTACTTTGAGTAATCATGTTTCCTTACACACATACAAATATATATTCCTTTTTTGCTGCATGATACATTTTTTTTATTTTCATTTTTTTACATAAAATACAATCTTGCATCATGATACTATCTAGATTTCTTTATACTCTCATACCATGACAAATGCTTTTTATTGAGCATACGTTTGTTGTCCTGCTCACGTGACTACACACATATATACCTCTCATCTCTATAAAAGCCCTGGACATCCCAGGCATCGTAATGATAAGCCCCGGCCCCCCAAGCATCTCTATAAAAGCCTTGGACACCCTAGGCACCTCAACGATAAGCCCCGGCCCCCCAAGCATCTCTACAAAGCTTTGGGCACCCTGAACACCTCAACGATAAGCCCCGGCCCCCCAGGCATCTCTGTAAAAGCCCTGGACACCCCGGGCACCTCAACGATAAGCCTTGGCCCCCCCAGGAATCTCTACAAAGCCTCAAACACCTCAGATACCTCAGACACTTCAGCAATAAGCCCTGGCTCCCCAAGCATCACTATAAAAGCCCTGGACACCCCAGGCACCTAAGCGATAAGCCCCGACCCCCCAGGTATCTCTACAAATCCTTGGACACCCCGGGCACCTCAATGTTAAGCCCTGGCCCCCTAGACATCTTTACAAAGCCCTAAACACCCTGGGCACCTTAGCGATAAGCCTCAACACCTCAGGCATCCATACCAAGCCCTAGACACCCCGGGCACCTCAACGATAAGCACCAACCCCCCCAGGCATCTCTATAAAGCCCTGGACACCCTGGACACCTCAGCAATAAGCCCCAGCCCCCTAGGCATCTCTACAAAGCCATGACACCCCGGGCACCTCAACGATAAGCCCCGGCCCCCTAGGCATCTCTATAAAAGCCCTGGACACCCTAGGCACCTCAGTGATAAGCCCCGGCCCCCAAGCATCTCTACAAAGCCCTGGACACCTCAGACACCTCAGTGATAAGCCCCGGCCCTCCAGGCATCTCTACAAAGCCCTGGACACCCTGGGCACCTCAGCGATAAGCCCCGACCCCCTCAGGAATCTCTACAAAGCCCTGGACACCTTGGGCACCTTAGCGATAAGCCTCAGCACCCCAGGCATCCATACCAAGCTCTGGCATCCCTAGACACAGAGAAAGCCTTGGTAACCCCAGGCACAGAAAGCCCTAATGACCCCAAGTACAGAAAAAAGCCCGGGTACCCGCCAGACATAGAAAAAGCCCTGGTAACCCCAGGCATAGAAAAAGCCTTGGCAACCCCAGGCATAAAAAAAAACTCCGGCAACCCCGAGCACCGCAAAAGCCTTGAAAACACAGGCAGGCCCATGCCTCCCTGTAGCCTTTGGGAGACTCTGTCGATGGTAGGTATAATTCCTAGCCAATTTAACACTAACAATAGCACTCCGCTTATGAGCATCACTTTGTTCCCTATACATGGTTGCAATAAAATTCCAACTTAAGCTAATTATCCATACTATGGCCGAAACTTAATTGCATCGCCCATGAAGGGCCCCGTCTTCCTAAGACACGACAACCCTTGACCATGATCTCACCACCCAATGGGCGCTCGACCCTAAATCACTTGAACCCTAGTATTCCCAACATTTACTACAAAACACCTGTGAAGTCCCTCCAAATAAAAGTGGACACGTGTGGTCTTCTTTCTTCTCAACAACGTTTAACACCTATGCTAAGAATCCAAAAACTAAGGAGTACACACAATCACCGCCGATTACACCCACAACAATGTTCAATTGCAATTTACCCCTATAAACTCATGAAACTACTTATTTTTGACAGAGTGTACAAACAAATCAATTCCAAATGATTTGGCCATCATTCGACATATACGTTGATACTAGTCGCGACAAGCATTCGACATATATGATAAAGTTTTTTTTACGACATCGAAAACTACGAATAAGTAATGATAGATGATGTTGACTCGCCAAAGAAACATCACAAGTTTTACTAATACAAAGATTCTATTATACAAAACACAAGATGATTTGGCGATAGTCTATTACAACGAAAGTCACTTGGTCCATTCCCTACGTATAGCCGCTATGGCATCCACCACCCCGCTGGTCTCCTCATATTTCTTCAAGGAGTCCAACTCTGCTCTATAATCCTCAAGGATTTGCTCCTGCCACACACACTCATCCCTCAGATTTGCAAGTTTATCAGTAACCCTCTTCATGTTGGCCTCGACAACCTGGCAATTGTCTCGAACGTTCTTTAATGAATGAAACAGGTCTACCTGAGGAATATCTTGGCCCTCCTTCCAGAAAGCATGTGCCAGTACTACAATACGCCTTTTGATTCGACCTATACAGAAGCCCATTGACGAAAAATCTCAGCTAGCCTCCATCCAGCAGGGGAAATCGGTCCACGATAGTTCCTTCGACAGTTAACCCATTATAAAACTCATCAAGGTCACCACAGTATTCAGAACAGGACCCACAAACTCGGGGTGCAACTTTCTTTCCAGCAACCACCCTGCCTGAATCGCATGGGACGCGAATGAGGCGACGACACTGGATATGCTATACATGACTTCCTTAACTTGGAACAACACCGGGTCCACCATTGGGAAATGCAGGGGAGGGATGTTGTGGCAATCACAACACCCCAACAATTGTTATCGTATATGAAGCAAGTCTTCTTCATATGATAATTCTTCGGGAGTGAGAGTAAATGCTGGATCCCCCCTTTGATTATGGGACAATGCTCCAGATCACCGGTGACCCCCGATCGAGGAGAAACATTGTCACCATCGGCTACAGTTTCCCTTTCCCCAACACCACCTCCTGACATGATATTGCTATATGCGAGCTTGTTGCCATTTGCTCGACCTGATGTGCTGCCGGTCCAGCCACATCGCAGACATTCTCGTTGGAACTGACACCCCCTATACCGCCCACGGATTCAGCCTTAGGGGCTGCTCCACCCTTAACTCCTCCGTTGAACGACCAAATAGGAGGGAGTCCAACACACCATCGACATGCTCGGCGAATGAACCCTATACCAAATCAAACACAACTAACCAGTCTAACAAATACACACTAAAACCCAAGAGAAGAGAGAATAAGGGAGGGTCGACGGGAGAACAACTATAACTTACACCACGATCAGTTTCACCGGCCCTGACAACATCTTCATCGGGTCGGGTAAAGCTTCAACAAGGCTAGGGAGGATCTTGATCAATGAGTTTTACTTGTTATTTTACTTTGATTCCTTGAGAGGTTTCAATGTTTAATTTTGTTCTTGAGAGATTTCCTTTATTTGATAAACCCAGAAGTTATATTCTTCAATTTCCATATAAGATTAGTCAAGCTCTTTTTATGTACAATTTGTTAGAAAATAATTGGTTGGGTAAATTTATTTAATGGGTTGATCCTTTAGTACAATACTGTCAGTTTGACATATTGTCGTTCTTGGATAGCTTGTAAGAATAGATCATTCTGTTCTTCATTGTAAATTAATTTTCTCATAACAAATACTTTTGTTCTTGTTGTTGGTTTTTAAAGTTATATTTTCCGATTGTTTGTTTGGGATGTAAAACTTGCAATTAAGTAATAAATTGGAATCAAAGTCGAGAACAGTTAAACAAATCGATCAAGTGAATCTCAAAGCCTTGTTCATCACAATACTACTTTTCATCCTTTAAACATTGTTACTTTTATTCAAATATTTTTATTCTTCTTTTATTTTTAGAAAATCATATATTTTTTTAGTTTATTTACTCTTAGCGATAACTCCTCTTGTTGGTTTAATTAGCTTCTTTGTGGATTCGACACCTAAAGCAACGCTTCAATGACCACTTAGCCAAGGGCAATAATTTTGGGCGAGACACAAAATTTGGCACTGTTGACGAGGAAGCCAAACCAACAACTGAGTTTGAACATTCTTTACTTATCTTTTATTTCCTTTGCTTGTTTCGTTTTCTTTAGTTTCATTTTATTTTCTTGATCTCATTTTCCTTTTCTTCTTCTTGTAAGTTAAAAAAATAGGAGCTTAGGGTGTGTGAATAGACCAAGGGACAAAAGAGGGAGATTTTCTAGACAGATACGAATAGACCCACCACCACTTCCTAAAGAAGAAGTAGCATCTACTTCATCTAGTTCATCCTTTGATTCTGAAACCATGACTCAACACAAGGATAACCCTGTTAGGTCTATGAAAGACTACATGCACCCCACCCTCGGATAGCCACACCATCATGCATAATGTTCCCTCCGAATACACCACAATTTGATTTCAAATGTAGAATGATCCAACTCTTGCCCAATTTCCATGGTTTAGATAGTGAGAATCCATATGTGCATATTAGGGAATTTGAAGAGATAGTGGCCACCTTCCATAACCGAGCTGATATTGTAGACATTGTTGGGCTGAAAATTTTCCCTTTTTCCCTGAAAGAGAGAGCTAAGAGTTGGCTATACTCTTTGAGAACAAAATCCATAGGTACATGGGCGGAAATGACCCAATCTTTCTTTAACAAGTACTTCCTGCACCATAAGACCAACAACCTTAAGAGACAAATCTAAACCTTTTCTCAAAAGGATAGTGAAACCAACCTTGGGAGAGATTCAAAGAGCTACAGAACTTGTGTCCGCACCATGGGTAAGAAAGTTGGCGATTGGTTAGCTATTTTTATGAGGGTTTAACCAATAGGAAGTGCCAATTCATAGAGATAATGTGTATAGGGGAGTTTTTGCAAAAGGATCGTAAAGAATCCATAGATTACCTGAATGAGTTAGGTGAGAAAGCCCACACATGGAATGGACCTAGTGCTACTGATAGTATTAATAGGTCACGTCCAACCTGGATTTACCATCTTAAGGAGGAAGACAACCTCAAAGCCCAATTAGAAGCTGTAACTAGGGAACTTGAGGCCTTAAAGATGAGAAATAATAAAGTCACCCACACGGTTGCCATGGTAGAAACTCAAACTTCAAGTTTTGTCTGTGGGGGATTGGATCATTTAGCTCAGATTGCCCAACCTATGGTGAGATGAGAGAGGTTTATGAAGAACAGTGTAATGCCTTAGGAATGTACAAGAAACCTTTCTCACCCTATTCAAAGACCTATAACCCTAGCTGGAGGAACCATCCCAATTTTAGTTGGAAGGCTGATTAGAACCAACCCACGTCGTCTAACAATAATTGGAGTGTAGAGGTGCAACCATCCTGATTTCATCCTACACCTCAATACAATGCTCGATCGAATAAGAATCCTTTAGAGGAAACACTTCAAGTATTTATGGAGGCACAGAAAAAGACTTACCAAAAGTTTGAATCTATTCTTGTGCAGGTGGTTGAAGAGAACAAGGATATCAAGAGTTAGATAACTAAGCTTACCAATGCTCTTACTATACAAGAGAGAGGCAAAATTCCATCTCAGCCTCAGACCAATCTGAAGGGGTTACATATGGTACAAGGATCCACCTCTGGTCCGGAGAAGATTAAGGGGGTCCACACCATCATTACTCGTAGTGGTAAGGTTTTAGATGGGCCTTTGCCGAACCCACCTTGCACAAATGTCACCATTTCGAGCAGAACTGAAGATGCCCCCTCAAAAGAGCCAGAAAAGGAGGCTACGACCCAAGTGCCTTTTCCCTAAGCTCTTAGATCTGGACGAAAAGGTTTAGACAACCAAGGTGAGATTTTGGAACATTTGAAAGAAATTAAAATTAATCTACTTTTGTTGCATGTGATTAAGTAGGTACCAGCTTATGCCGAGGTGATCACAGATCTATGTACCATGAAAAAGAGACACCATGTCAAGAAAACTATATTTCTGACAGAACAGGTAAGTACAGAGATTGAGCAGAGAACGCCACCAAAGTACAAAGATCCAGGGTGCCCCACGATTGCCTGCCATATTGGGATATAAGAGTTCGGTCAAGCTCTCTTGGACCAGGAGCAAGTGTAAATTTAATGCCTTATTCAATTTACTTGCAGTTAGGTCATGGAGAGATAAAACCCATGTCTGTGGTGTTACAACTGGTTGACCGTTCTATTCGGAAACCAAGGGGGATAATAGAAGATATCTTGCTTCAGATTGATAAATTCTATTATCCTGCTAATTTTCTAGTTTTAGATACTCAATCTATAGTTGACATTGAGTCAAAGATTCCACTTATTTTAAGAAGGCCATTCCTTGCTACAGCCAATGCTCTTATTAATCGTAGGAATGATTTGATTAAGCTTTCATTTGGGAATATGACTCTTGAGGTGAATATTTTTCATGTTGGGAAGTAGCCCTGAGACGAGGACGTGTGCTATCATACCTACATGATAGACTCTCTCATTGTAGAGGAAGTAGATGAAAGGGAAAATTCTGAATCTTTAGAATACCTCCTCTGTGATTCTGATTTGAATTCTGAATTTTTGTTTTATCCTGTTAATAATGTTTCTATGTTTCCTTTATTTCTAATGACATGCAGGATAAGTAGAAAAAGTTTTGGCAACCATGCTTTGAGGAGTTGCCGCATGAGAGAGACCAACTGAAGCCATCTTCTATGTAGACACCAAAAGTAGAGTTATCCCCACTCCTTGATGGATTGAAACATGCATTTTTGAGACCAGGTGATACCTTTCCTATTATAATGTCTTCTAAACTTAGTGTTGAGTTGGATGAGAAATTGATAAATCTGTTAAGAGAACATAAATCTGCACTACGTTGGACCATAGTTGATATTAAAGGTATAAGCCCACTGATATGTTCCCATAGGATTCATTTAGAAGAACGAACTATCCCACGTAGAGACCCCAAAGAAGATTGAACCCAATGATGAAAGAAGTTGTTAAAAAGGAGGTCTTAAAATTGTTAGACGCAGGAATATATCCTATATTTGACTGTAAATGGGTTATCCCTACACAGGTTGTGCCAAAGAGATCAGGGGTCACAATAGTTGAAAATGAGGAAGGAGTTCTTGTTCCTAATAGGGTAGTGACTGGGTGGCATATGTGCATTAACTATAGGAAACTAAACGCAGTCACCCAGAAGGGTGTCGAAAATGTATTGGCTGATCACTTGTCTCGATTGGAGTTCAATAATTCCGATGATGATGGGATACCCTTGCAGATCGCACCCTTTTGATAACCGGCGGGCGGCTGCTATGCCCTTCTCCTTACCCCAGCGGACTCCTCTTGCATTCACTTACATCCCTCTCTAAAGGACCTACCGTGACGGAAATTGGGATGGCACCTCGGTTGGTGGCATGACCCTCTAGAGGCGCTAGGGAATGACGAGGCCTAGGGGACTTCCTGACCACTTCTTGGAAACCTGCCAGCAATGCACAAAGATAGGCCAATTGCAGGGCCTTACACCGTGGCTCCCTATAGAAACCGGCTATTGGCAAACACGAGCAACCTGGGAAAGCCCGACCGTATCGATGGGTCCAGAACACATCTTCACCGGCGGCCTACAGAAACTGCCCACCCAAATCGTCATATCCAAATTGACGCATTACCCGGTCTAGACGATATACAACTAGTTGCGATTCGCCGTTGCGATTGAGATAAGATATGACCCTGGGCCATGCGATCAACTGCGTCATGCCTGCCACAACATTGTCCACATCTAGAGTGCAATGTTGGTATGCATCACTAGGGATGGGCGCGCCAACACAAAACAGTATAGCATCGCGAACCATTTGGGAATAGGGCCTCCACTTGAACCCACGTAAGGAGGTTAGCTGGACATTGATCTCAGCTGTTTTGAAGCTCTTATGGCGAGTGGCCTGTAACCACCATTTTCCCTTTCCATACTTCAAAAGTCTTTTCCTCGAATTCATCTCCATGTAGAGTTGCCACTGGAACTCTGAGGCGTGCAAGTTGACGTGGGGTAACTGCAAGACCAAACCGCTCGCACAGGAACATCCAGAGGAATGGCACACAGATATACCTTACACGGCGTTTGCAGCTTGGATCCACCAACTACCTCACGGTGTTGTCCAGCTGCTCATACATACAACCCAGAAACATAGAAGCCAGGGAAAGATAGCGGCCGGTTGTGGCAAGGATGGCAAGGGGGACCATGGAAGTACGTAACCCATAGTCTGGCAAACCTTGGGAGAGGAACCGGGACACCACGTGTAGAATAAATGCCGCGAGATGACATTAACTGTCCCAACCCCTCACCATTACATCATGTCTGCCATGCGATTCGAACAAAAAACTCTATCCAGTGATCTAATGACATCTTCCCATGCGATGTGGTCTGATCCTCTCGCGCCTTGAACGAACCTACCGTGTAAAGAAGCTCATTGCACAGTTCTCTATAATCTGTTGGGATGAACTCAATGTGCTGCAGATGATGGGCAGATAGAGCACCACTAGTAGGAAATGCTAGTAGGGTGATTGCGTCCTCCACTATCACCGGGAGTTCTCCAAAAGCCCCAATGAATGTGTGTGTACGACAACACCACAATTCCAACAAACGGCATATATATTTCACGCCTTCTCTACTGGACAGACCTATATAGCAATCTACGAGCCTGAGTAAGTCAGAATCCTGCAACATCCGACAGTACATGGGGTTTTCGAGTACAAATTCTATCCATGTCGAATAGTTGTTGGGGGACTTTGAATTGTCAGTCCTCGACTCCTAGCACTTATATGACATGGATTGATCAGAAAGTCCATAGAGGCACAACTCCGTCCCTTGAATAGGGTCGAACATGCCTTTTACGCCTCTCTTCATAGGGACTAGGGGCCAAAACCCCTGTTCCCCTATAGTGACTAAGGCGGCCTCCCTCTCTGAAAGAATCTCTGCCATATCGACCGTCCTCACGAAATCCACAAAAGGACACTCAACCCTCTTTTTAGTTTCCGTTACCCCCTGCCCCTTGGCGACCCTAACATCCTAGCGACAACGCGAAGCAATGGATAGAAACCAAAGTGAGTTTCAAAAGGGGCACTAGAGCAGAGGTAACCTTACACACAAGCCGCGAGCAAGAAGCACTGCCCCGTTTGTCCACCCCATCTTATGAAGATTTTCTTCGACATTGTCACATGTAGTAGAGTGAATGGCAGTGGCGCACACGAACGGATGCCAGTGCAAATCTTGAGGCGTTACTTAGTTCAAAAAACACGTTGCGCCAGTAACCGATGCTAAACCGTAGCAGTTACTGAGTTTGCCTTCGATGCGTGATTGATGTGTAATGATTTTGCAAGTGCCAATTGAATGACGCTATCAATGAGTTTCACCTGTCCAAGACTAACCAACCATTAAACCCCAAAGGGACAAGTCAGATGACCTCCACTGGTTTGACACTAAGTTGACAGGCCTACCACTCAGGAAAAGCCCCTACAAGCCATCCCTGAATTGATAGGATGAATAACTGTAGGGTGTCCCTGCGTTATTCCAACACCACTAACACCGTGGAATTGATGTAGTCCGACAACCCAGTCAAACTAATCACTCACACAAATTAGGGGCAACAACAACCGCACACTATGAGCGCCACACACACAAGATTAAATTTGACTGATCTCCACAAAACCCTTTCTCAAACCACGACACAATATGAAAGGAAAATAAGTACACTAGGATGCAGGTGAATTCTTTGATTCCATACAAAATAAATTCACATATTTACAAACAAAATACAATGTTTGTCACGCATCCCACACGATCCTCACAGCTTCAATATCTCGAAGCAGAGGCTCCCAAGCCTCATATATCGACAACTTAGCTATCTCTGCCTCGCACACCACCACCATGCGGCACTGATAAACACACTGTGCCTCAACTTTTGCAAGATGCCTGGTAGCCGCCTCTAGTCTGGCCTCTGATGCCTCCATGCGATGGTGCACATTTGCTAAAGACTGCCTATAAACCAACGGCGTGTCCCTGAGACCCGCCTTCCAAAATATGCGCGCTAATTGAATGGCACGATCCTCAACCTCCGCGACATGGAAACCGATTGTGGTGAGACTCTTACAAGTCCTCACCCACTATGCGAGGATTGGTCATGAAATTTGGTCATGCGGTAGGTTGATAATTTCAGACATCACTGATCTGAGCATATTCAGTGTTGGATTGGCAATGACAGAAGGCAACTCCGCTGGAGGCATCCAACCAAACCGATTGACTGCTTTTGCAAAACCCACTACTCCTCTTAACACTACAAACCCGTTTCGCGGGCGAGTGCCATGAATGGATACTCCATCAACAATATCATACCCCAAAGGGGCTATGCCATTCTCCCTACAGTGCTATCTAAACCGATGGTGGACCATGGCGTATTCCAAGGACAACGCCGACCCCACTGGAGACGGCAAGTTAGAGCCCTTGGATTCGCCATTAGGCATCTATGCATCATTTTGACCAAGAGCCATCCTCAACCATGAAAAAAAAAACGAATGCGGAAACAAGTCGTTGTGATGCAAAACAAGACACCCCTTCCCTTTTATAGATAATCTATACCTCAAAAGGGGGGAAACTGAAAAGGCGCACCTAGACGACTCGTCGCGAGGGACAAAACAACACTCCTCACTAGTACGCCTCAGAAAAGATACAATGTTGTGACATGCGTCATTAGAAGTAATGATGAATCTGACACTGACACTGGGCCAGCGGGAACCTGAACGCTACACGTGGCACTTGTCATATTGACACAAAAGAAATAATGACCGATGTTGCAACCTAATCACCAGTCCATCTACAAAGGGGTTAACCGAATAGACGCACCTCCAACCAGTTAACTTGTTATCTTTCAGTGATTTCTTTTCTGACAGCATTCAAAAAAGGGGGAACCAAAACACGCAATTTACATAACACTAAATGTTGCCAGAAAACAACTCACCAAAAGATAGGGGGGCTAAACCCTAGACCGTAATAAGCTACCAAACACAAATATAAGGTATACGTGATTTGTACAAAACTGCAAGGTAAACAAAACACCAGACCTAACGAAACCGCCATAACTCAAAAACAAAAGCAATGTGCTTATTGATAAATTCCCATTTATTAATAAGCAGGGGGGCTAATGTAGGTATGTACAACTTACTTAGACCCTCAAAGAATACTCAGACACCAAGAATACCACCATAGAAACACTTACAAACAGCCCACGGTCAGTTCCCCATGCCGCGAATAACCTATAGTCTATCGTGGCCGTTGTGATGAACCCGTAGCATGTTAAATAGAACCATGATAAGCTCGCAACCCACCAAATTCAGTCAGTAAGCAAAACTCAAACAAGTTTCAGAAAGATTTGCTTATAAGATCCAAGCACACTCGAGAGTGTGATGAAGTCAGACTCACAATGGATCGGAAGGACAATGGACCAAGCCTATGGCGAGACCCGAGGGTGTACCCAAATATGCGGAACTGTTACAAAGAAGTGCCTCGCAAGCCGCCATAGGACATTAATGAATATCGACTTTCGGACAGTGTTGTCATTGTCTCCACGTAGGATTAGTGACGATGCACAAAAAAGGTGTTAGCACGCGTGGGTAATGAGGAATCTCGAGGATAAGGAAAGCTGATCCTCGAGGATATATTCATGAAACACGTGGCAATACCTAATAGCGTACCCAATAGTTGCCAGTGAGCAGTATATTTCCTTTCCTGATATAGATTGAATATCCCCACCTCCTACCTTTTGGGGCCTCAAGACCTTCTCCATAAATAAGGGGGTCCTCTTCGTGTTAGACATCACAGATCTTAGGCGATTTGCTATTGATAACCCCAAGTGCTTACAACCCTTTCACCTCTTTAGACCCTTTTTCCCTCGCAGGCTCTCCCTCGTCCTTCGAAGAGAGACCATTTCTCAATCCAGCTAGACACCTCCTACCAACAATGAGGATGAAAGCTAGAACTATGCCTAACACTTTCATAGTAGTTGTAGCTAGAATCGACATAATTCCAGCACCAACGATGGTGGTAGACATGTTAAATATTGTGCTAGAAACTGAAGCTCCCTCAAAATTGTTTCTCTCAGAGATGAATTTCGACAAAAGTGGACTGTTGTCTCCACATCTTTGTTTCTCGACTTCATCTTCATCTTCGATTTATCTTATTTCTAGAGAAACTTTTCTTTGAATTGTCTTAGATCACAACCACTTTTGTATATGTATTGCATGCTAAACATTGGTTTGCATGTGACAACATATATATATATATATATATATATATATATATATATATATATATTAAAGTTGGTCCATCCATGGCAGCATGTCTCTCCTTTGAGAGAAGTTATTTATCTATTTTCTCCATTTTTTGCATTTTTTCTTATTTTCTTTTGTTTTAAAAATATAAACCAATAATCATTGCTTATCTTGATTAGATTAATAAAGTTGCACATTATTAGAGAGAGACCTTTGGGTTTTCCAAGGCCTCTTATTTTAATCAATTTTATTATTACATTTAAAAAAGTCATTTAAGAGAGATAAAGAGCCTTGGGTTTTCCAAGGCCTCTTATTTTAATGCATGTTATTATTACATTTAAAAGATAGTGAGTGAGAGAGAGAGAGAATAGTAATAATATAAATCAAGGTTTTTAAAACCGAATCGAACAACGAACCAGTCAGAGGTCCGGTTCGTTTGAACCAAACGGATGGCCCGCTCTAACAAAAAAATAAAAAAAAACAAAAATGGCCAAACTGTTGGACAGTTCAAATAGTTTGACCGCCACGTTAGCGATTTGCTAACCAAATCAATAATTTTTGGAAAAATAACGGTTTTGGGGTAAAACACAACCCGTCACCGGACCAGATCCTTCTTTTCCAGTCCAGTTTGATTTTGAAAACCATGATATAAATCAAATAATATAAATAGGTTGAGGTTAAACAATCAAAAAATTATTAATTTAAAAATACACTAAACTTTCACTAAAAATAAATGTTAACAAAACTTAGTAAATATTAAAAATGAGTTTCAATTCCACTTAAATTCCAACTTAATAAACACTAATAAAAATAAGAAATTTAAATATAAAAATATTCGTTGATAGTTTTAATAATATCATTAGATAACTTATGAGTTGAGACCTTAACAAATGCTAATAAAAAATATTAATTGATGGTTTTAAAATACCAATAATTAATTAAAAATCTGAAAAATTCTGAAAAACTTAAAGATAATTAAAATACTAAAAATAATTAAAAAATATTGAAAATTAGAAATATTTTATATTAATAAGGGTATTTACTGAAAATAATTAAAAAGTACAGTTAATAGTATTTTATTATTAAAAATATCAAAAAATTATTAAAGAAAATACCTAAGCCATAAATTATTGAAAAATATTGAAATTTAGTTATATTTTTTATTAACTATGGTATTTATTTAGTTATTTAATTTATTTTTATTGAAAGCAAATGAAAATTAATTTTGTAGTGACTAATATGCAAAAATAAATGCTGAAAATACTGAAAATAATCATATGCAAAAATTACTAAAAAATAAATTAAAACACCAAAAATTAATTAAAAATCTGAAAATTCTGAAAACCTAAAGCTTAATTAAATTACTAGGAATAATTAAAAAATTAAATTAATTGTATTTTATTGTAAAAATGCTGAATAATAATGAAAAAATAATGTAATTTTATTATTAATAGTAATATAATTAAAAATAATTATTTTTAAACTATAACTAATAGTAATTATAATTTAAGCTATAAAAAGTAGGAATTTGCATTTAATTTCCAAAAAGTTATATTTAATTACCTGAAAATTACATTTAATTAGTTTTAGCTAATAAATTAGCAATATTTATGAAAATATGATAATTTTCAGAAATTACTGTATTTTAAGTAAATACAGTAATTTAAGAATTACAATATTTTAATAGCTAACAATATTTTAATAATTAATAATAAAAAGTAACAAGTCGTTTATAACTTAACCAAACCCGATTAGATCTATAAATTTGCAGGCTTAAGCAATTATTTTATTTTGAGTTAGGTCTAGGCGTCTAGCTGAGATATGCACCATGCCCACACATTTTCAGGGATAATCATATCGAAATTCTAATTGGGTATCAAACTTTTGGAGTCCAATGATGGCTTTAGCAGATAGGGCCCAAGCTAAACAACCCCTAATAAGCTCAACTTGGAAGTTATATGCATATATTGTAAATATTATTATATAATATTTAAATAACAAATTTTATATTAATATATATATATATATATATATATATATAGAACTGTTATATATTTTTTATACTATAGTAGAATTAAATAAAAATTTTAATTTGTAAAAAATCATAGTTTTATAATTAGGAATGACAACGGGGTGGGTTTGGGGCGGGGATTACATTCCCCATCCCCGACCCCGACCCCCAAATCACCCTCCATCCCCGTCGCCGATCCCCGGCGGGAAAGGAATTCCCCCTCCATCCCCGACCCCAACGGGGATGAATTCCCCGTCGGAGACTCGAATCCCCGATGGACTGAGAGGTTGAGATAGAGAGAATGAGAGATTGAGACTGAGAGAGAGAGAGAAAGAGAGAGAGGACCGTTGGGAGAGTTAAGATCGGCGACGAGAGAGA
This sequence comes from Nelumbo nucifera, assembly GCF_055504915.1. NCBI lineage: Eukaryota > Viridiplantae > Streptophyta > Magnoliopsida > Proteales > Nelumbonaceae > Nelumbo > Nelumbo nucifera. The sequence goes on from NC_142651.1 coordinate 76,725,536, forward strand.
GTCTGACGGGCGACGACGTTACGACGACGGCAATCAACGACAATAGGCGAAGGTTAGAAGGACTAACGACTGAAACTCTTCTTTATCTATTCTCTATCACGCGAGAAGGCACAAAGCTAGGGTTCTGAATCTTCTACGGCGACGGCGGGCGATAGTGACAGCGATTCGATGACGAAGAGTCAAAGATGAAGGAAGGCGAATTGACGAAGCTGTTCGAGAAACAGACGAGTTGAGAGTTCTTGACTTCTCTCTTCTCTCTGTCGAGGGTTTTAGACTTTAGTTTAGTATTTTACACTTTTACTATTTTGCAAGTTTTAATAATTAATATTTTAAAAACGAATAATATTACATATATATATATTAATCGGGGATGGGTCGAGGCGGGGATTGCATTCCTTGTCCCCATCCCCATCCCTGATTGGGGATTCAGGGGTAGCCCCATCCTCGACCCTGACCCCGCCAAGGTACCCACAGATGGCGTCAGGGAGCCTGGGTACCCGTCGAGGATGGGGAAAATTGCCACCCCTATTTATAATTAACATGGGCCTCATTATCAACAGAAAATGTGCAAGCCTAAGCCCGAGCCCAGGCCAACCATCGAGCCTAGATCTTGAGCCCAAGCCTATCCCTTACATAAAACCCGAAGCCCGATCTATACACAAAATGTCTTATTTTCAGTATACTTTTATAAACTAATAGTATATTAATTTAGTAATAGTTTAATAAATTAATAAACTAATTTATATTTCCTAATAGTAAATTGATATTTATTAATAATTTAAGAAGCATATATATATATATATATATTATATATACAAGTACTTCTTTATATATGCAATAGTATCAAGCCGTGCTTATTTAAGAAAGCCCGAGCTCAAGCCTACGAGCCTAAAATTTTGTCCAAGTCTGAAAAATAACGAGTCAAGCCGGGCCGGGTCGTTGGGCTACCTGGCCCATGAATAGGTCTAATTGTATACATCAAAAATCATATGAAATAGAAATTTAAGCATCTTTTTCATTTTTTTAAATGGACCTCTCATAGCTTAGTCTGGTCGGTGGCCTGGCCTGGCCCATTTGAAATCAGTTTAGCGGGTTTTTAACGTCCATGTGACCTAATGATTGTGTGGCATTCATGCATCCCTAGTACGCTACCTCGAGCCTAGGCTGGACCGACCAAACCAACCCGATCCCGAGCCATTGGTCAGACCACGATCAAGGATGGAACTCGGACCAAATCACCTTGGGTTAAGAGTACTCCCTCTCCGGACTGATCATGCTAGACTTGGGAGTGGGGAACAATTGACGAGGAGTAATTTGGTCCTCCAATGATATCACGACACATGGAATTACAGAACAACAGAGTGACACCTTGGCATAGACCTCAAGTTGGCATAAGAGGTGACCTACTTCGACTGATCTAACCTGACTCTGGTTAGCGACCTACTTGACGTGTCGAGCGACCTCCCCCTTAAGCAGACTACCACCTCCTAATTCCTTGGGATTACGATACTACGTTGGATGAGCTGGTTATCACCCCTCTCACTTCGGACAGGATTGGATAAATGTTACCTATTTACACGAAGTCCACCTCCAGGCATGAAACCACCACCGAACTAGATGGGCTGGAGATCCCGGATGCGTTTCGTGAGGCTCACGACAGCTCGCCTATATATGGGCCTCACCTCCAATCCCATAAGGTATGCGCGATTTAGCAGTCAAGCTCTCTATCTCTCTCTCTCGCTTTCTAACTTTATGAAAATTCCAGTTCTCTAACTTAAGTATCAGAGTGCCCACACTAGGTAAAGCAGCCCGAGTACTCTGATATTTTCTCTCTTTTTTTATAGTTCGACCAAGTGACCTACGTAATCCGACATTCGGACTCTGCCAACAGAGAGCGTCAGATCATGCACCATCAATGAATATTGCGGATGGACTCATTATACTGATTTCTGTGCTATTTCGATGAGTTTCTATTAACTTGAAGCTATTTTAATTCCAGACTTGCTAGTTTCTAGTGAGTTGGATAATGTTCTGATAGTTCTTAGTTGACTGAAGCTTTTTTAAATTGCTAATTCGACGTGTTTCTGTTAACTTGAAGCTATTTTATTTCCAGACTTGCTAGTTTCTAATTAGTTGGATAATGTTCTGATGTTCTTAGTTAACCGGTCGAAGCTTTTTGAAATTTCTAACTTGATGAGCTGCTGGGTAATGCTTAATTTCCAGATGTTCAAAACAACTAATTAGAGAGGAGTTCGGATTAGCTGAATGTAATCTCAACGTGCCGTAGAGTCGTAGGAGTTGTGTATTCATCGAACTGTAGAACGTTTCGACCCTTAAATTAAATAAAGCTGCAAATTGGGCTGTCACAACCTCAGCCCAACCCAACCCAATTCTAGCTTTTGCATGGATTGGGCTTGGGTTTAGGTCTTAGGTAGCCGAAACCAGCTGAAACCAGTTTATCCGAACCTAGTCCACCTGACTTTGTATGATAGTTGCATATTAGAAGAAGGGACCCATGTAATGGTTGATGTTAAAAATGAAAACTGGATTGGTTATGGCTGAGGCTGGGTTTAAATAACCCCATGATGTATTCGAATTCAGGCAACAGATAAGAGAGGTGTGAAGGAGCTAGAGACTGGACAAGTTAAGGAAATTAGTCGAGTTAAGCTTCTTTCCAAAGGCATAAGAAAGAGAGGACACTAAGGTGTATCCTTGATAGAGACCTCTCCGATGCTTAAGTCACTAGATGAGCAAGGATCGTCGGACCGAGCCGAAGAAGCTAATTAGAGAAGAAAGCAAAAGATGAGGTGAAAGAAAGAAGAGAGTTATAGCATCAATACCTGTTTTTCTGTGATGTTTTACCTATTTATAGAGGAGCGGCCCGAGCTTCTGATGGTTGTCCATATCAGAATCTAGGCATGTTAGAGGTGTTTGGGTGAACTGGTTGGTTGTCTTGGCCGGTCCAGGTCATCAGTGATCTTCTTGAACGTTTGTTCAGGGACACATGACGGCTCTAAATTGGACATGCGACACGGCTTGTGTACCACAGCAGGGTTTTCTAAAACAAAACATTTTACTTCTTTAGAATAAAAAAAGGTTCTAGTCATAGAGACTATAGAGGAGTTGTTACATCCAATAGAATGTAGATGTAAAAAGTTCTAGTCTCTATTCATTACCACCTAATTAGATTTAGACTTGGATAATGTTTTAAAAATCAATCTGGAACCGGAACCATTTTGGCCATCAGTTTTTGGGTCAGCGGTTCAACCGTCTGATATGAATGGATGACTCATTTTAATTAAAAAAAATAATTAAAATAAAAATAATCAAAAACTGTTGTTCAGGTCAAACAGGTCGACAATTTGATCACCTGAATTAGTGGATTGCTGATTAGGTCAACAGTTTTCTTCCAAAGAACATGTTAAGAATGAAGTAGAATTGGTTGCTTAAACGGTTCTTGAACTAAATGGTCCAACCGTCTAGGTCAATAACGATTCTAAAATACTACTTAGATTTGAGTGCATCCATAATCCATATTCAGTAGGGCAGCAATTTGAACGGTGATCACGTTGGAAATTTGTTGAAGTTTTAAAGGACTCGGCCCAATGTGTAAATTCTTTAAATCGGATATTCAACTTTAACCCCTGATATTCGGCCCATCTATACTATATCGATCGATTTGATCCAAATATAAACCAATCAACTTTTACCCCATTGACCGTATTAATAAAATCTTGCTATGTATCAAGCTTGTAAAAAATAAAAATCTTACCATGTATTACTATAATATTTTCAAGGCGTATGACTTGCCAACCTTTCACTGGATAGGTTTTTTAGGCCCATTTAGTCCATGAGCTGTTTACTTACAAAAAGAACAATGACTCAAATAACTTAGAATTATTCTAAATCTAATTAATCTTAATGCACTGATAAATCTTTTAATCCAAAGAAAAATTAAAAATAAGGGAAGTAGATTACCTCGACATAATTCAGTGCCTACATCAGGTAAATATGTTTTATGCACGACTAAAATTTCACAATTTCTATAGCTTCTTTTCTTCTTGCCGTTAATGATGAAAGAATATGCATAACTTATGTGGACACCGAACAATAGAAGAGAGATTTCTAGTGGAACCAGAAGGATCTTGAGATTTTTGTTTTTTTGATTTCTTTTTGAAGGGGTTATACAACGGAGGTATCCTATTCCCCAATCCATAACCCTCCCAACTCAGGTACAGGCAGGATTTGATCCTAAGTCTTCACTACAACCAGTAAGAGATTTTACTAACTAGCTGGTTGGCAGAAATTCAGATACATCAGAAGATAAGGCAGAAATTCATAAAGTCCGGGATTACGGACCAAGTTTTAGGAGAGTTACAGTGTAATTGCAAGGGTGTGAGCTGCCTTGTTATAAGATCTGGGTGTGAAGATTACTGAGGAATTTGGATGCTCCATGGAGGGTTTGGGTTTACCTCCAACAAAGAGTCTATAGTTATCTTAGCATCACCTTCAAGGGGCGTTCTTAAGTGTTTCTCAGGAAAACTTACTTAAGTAATAACTGCATTTACCTGGATAAGTAATTTACCGAAAAACGAACAGGACCTTAAAGATAACTGATTGAATCCCAAGTTGTAAGGCAAACTTGATACCTTCAAGCAGGGCAAATGCTTCAGTATTAGAGCTGGGGAAGCATCGAAGGGGATTATCCCAAATTATCAACCAGCTCCAGATTTTGAACCTGAAGTGGCCCCATCAAAATTGAGTTTCAATTTACCATGTGGGTGTCTAATCCAACTCCGTGGTTGTAGAGAAGTAGTTGAAGAAGACATATTTCCACAGCCATGAGACACAAGAGGTGGAGCATGAAGTTGAAAGATAAGTTGAGCTTTATGAATGGTGAAGTCCGGACTCCATCTTTGATGACTAAAAATAATGAAATTTCTAGCGAGCCAAATTGTCCAAAGAGTGGCAATGATCTTCCAAACTATAAGATAATTGGTCTCATGGGTGTCATTATGATGGAACCAGTGAGAGATCCAATCAGAGAAATTTCGATTGGGAAAATCAGTAATTCAAATACCAAGGTCGGATCCAAACCAAACAACCACCGTGAAAGGGCAGTAGATGAAAATATGTTCCACCGTTTCTTCAGCTCCTTCACAAAAAGGACAAGTTGAATCTGGTTCCAAAACTTCTTCAGACGATTAATTAAAAAACTATTAATAAATCTATACGGGAAAGGATATAGCCCGCCTTGCCCCAATCCCATATGTCCCGTCCTGAAATAACTCAGACGAAGAATCTCTAGCTTATATGTCCAATATTGAAATCATTTCAGAGGTTTTCCCTAATGTCCGTGTCAATAAAAAATTCGAAATACCTTGATTTTTTTAAAATAGGTCCGAGTCAAATAGCAATAATTCGAAGCATTTTTTTTTTTACATTATTTCACAAACCCAAGGACTCAATCGTACGTATAGATATATATCCCATAGAAAGCTGTAGGTAGAGGATCACTTGGCCGTAAAAGCCAACCCCTTTTCGTATCACATCCATGATTGCCCAATGCATCTGCAACCTGGTTGCGCTCTCTATAGGCATGGCATACTTTCCCTGCAGCCACTCTACTTAGAAGATTCTTCAATTCATTCTAAATAGCCCACAACCACCAAGGAACAGCATAATCTCCTTTTATCATTTTCACCTAATTAAACTTCTGAATCCATCTCCACCCAAATCCTATTCAACCCAATCTCATCACAGAGCTGAAGCCCATCTAATAGAGACAAGGCCTCATCTTTTGTGTTTGAGTCTTCACCATAGAATTTTGCATAAGCCAGTAACAGGTTACCATCATGATCTCTAATGGTACCTCCACTTCTGTTCAAACATTGTGCTTCCCCTGGGCGCCCTTATACGGGTGTTATTGGCCATTCCATCAGTGGACGACAAATGGTGCGCCCCTTAGGGCATTCTTGTCATCTCGACCTCATACAAGGACATTATTTTCCTTTCCCGCTATCAATGCAAAGGCACTCATTGTGGACATTACGGTCTCGATTGAGCCTTCTCCAACGCATTTATTGCAGGGTAACACTCGGCCGCGTGGATTATGCCCCTATTAACTCCTGCAGTCGTGCCCCCCAACAGGAGGAGCCGTTACACCGTGCCCACTGTGTTGGCTCCCGGGTGACTCTGGTTATATAAGGGATTCCATGGTTTCAAGTACCTCTGTTACATGTACATTGCTTATTGAGATCTTGGCATTTTTTGAGCCTTCGGCTAACATGACTGTTAGAGTTCTTGCCCTTGGGACTACATCCCGAGGTTTTGATGTCTTTTGACTATTTGCAAGTGGGACTCTCAGCCTCTTTATCTTGGAAGTGACAAAGTTGTCATCGTCTCCAGATTTGGCAGCAAAACACCCCATCCAAGTTCAATTTAAAATTGTGTCCCCTAGGCTTTAACCACTTCACCACTCTAACTCTCTCCTGTAGCACCGGTGCCTTTCTCACTCCTAGAATACTCAGGATGGTTTTATGAAGAAGGTAAAGGGTATGTCTAGCTCTAAAGTGAAACATAGCCTGGAGACATATTTATTCCATTAAATTACTTTAGCCAGGTATATTGTAAAGGAGTGATCTATTTCTTAAACCCAAATACAAATATGTGCAATGCAAAACATTATATACAATTACATATTTGTATTTGCACAAATATGAACAATACAAAACTTTGTATACAATATTTCTAAACTCATATTTGCATTTGTATATGTTTGTATTTGCACTTTTCCCAAACTCAGTATTTGCATTTGTATATGGCTGCATTTGTCTCAGGTATAAATGCACTTCTAACGGATGAAGTTGAGACACAATCGTTTAGTGAGAGTGTAAAATAGGGATCATCTATTGTGCCCATTTACACTTGTCTTGTTTGGTTACATCAACGTAAGTGGAGGTTACTCTTTTTCTAGTTTGTTGCAGTGTGGGAGATTTATTAGAGAGGTAAAAAGGGAGAGATTGATCAAAGATTTTTTTCTCCTCTCAGAATCTGAGAGATGACTGTTGCTGGTGATAGTTGCTAGTGTTCTCACCGGTTTCAGTTTTCTCCGCCCAGAATCTGAGAGACGACCATTGTTGGTGACGGTTGCTCATGCTCTTCGTAGTTTTAGTTTTATTTGCTCAGAATCTAAGAGACGACCATTGCTAGCGAAGGTTGCTAGTGTTCTTGCCGGTTTTAGTTTTCTCCACTTAGAATTTGAGAAACGACCATGTTTGGCGACGGTTGCTCATGTTCTTGCCAGTTTTAGTTTTCTTCGCTCAGAATCTGAGAGACGACCATATCTCGTATTCTCACCGGTTTTAGAATTCTCCGCTCAAAATCTGAAAAATGACCATTGTTAGCTGTAAGAAAATATCAACCTATTCAAGGACCTCACCTAATAGCTTAAGCTTTTAGGTTGAATGGTTCTCTAAGATGGTATCAGAGCCATTTAGACCAACTGGTCTAGTGTTCCATTCTCGTTATCCCCATTATAATTAAATAAGTTTCAGTACAAGGTATGGGTGGGCCTGTGCTAGCGATGGTTGCTTGTGTTCTCGCTGGTTTGATTAAGTGAAAGGGCGCTGACCAGCGAAGCTCGTGTTTTCGCTAGTTGTAGTTTTTTAGCTGCTGATTCTCTTCACTACTTTTTCATGCCGCTAGAACCCTTGCCTTGGGCCCTGTTTTCAGATGGAAAGAGAAAGAAGTTTCATTAAGTCTAGAAGTGATGGAGCTTTTACATCGATTTTATCTTGGTAAACTTTTTACGAGATATACTGACAAGAATAGATTTATACAACAATTTACGAGATATATTAATACCTCTACCAAACACCTGCAAAATTAGAATGTGGTGTCAAATTTACTCTAGTTCTCATTTACACCTCAAACAAACGTGGCCAATGATTCAAACTGAAATGCTTCATGTTGAAACGCCAGGATAGCAAACACTATATCAAACATTATATGATGTTATTGTTTCTTCAAGCACCAGGGTACAAACTATATGATTTTATTTTCTAAACCATTTCTAAAAGAATGATTTATAAAATAATCAAATTAGGTGCCTTACTCTTCCCGATGCTTTTGATGCTTTATATTAATTATTAATTAAATATTTTTAATACCAAGTAGACACTAAACGCCACTTCAATAGAGGGTAGAAGAGACAAAAGATTTTTTTTCCCCTTAATAATCACTTTGTGTGTTAAGTGGGACATCATTGATTTGGAAATCTAGAATTTTGAGGGAGCATAGCCGATAGCCCCACCACCACAGCCCTTGGTCCATTTGGTACCGCCCCGGGAGCTGTGTTGGGCGTCAGCCTGTTCAAGTTGTAGTATGGTATTCGGCTTTTATTCTTGCAAGCATCTCTCTCTACATCTTAACCTTCCCCACAATCCTCAATAATACATATATAATAATAAACACCGAAAGAAGCAATTAAGGAGATGGGATACTAAGAAAGTTAATTAAAAAAGCCCCAACAGATCCCGTGCAAGAGAAATTAGGCCCCTTTTGGCCTTGGTTAGATTTTTCTTATGTAAGCAGATCTCCCTTTCAAATAGAAAATTCAACTTTTAATTTGGGCCTAATGACTTTCAGACGATTTTATTGCATATTCTAAAAGATTAGGGACAACGTCTTTCCCCACCCAATAATTTACCCTTGTTATCATACTTTTCTCTGTCCTACTATATCTAGCTATAGGTCCTTCCAAAGATCACAAACTTAATCTTCTGACCAAATTTATTACTCTCTCTCTCTCTTGCATTGATCAGTTGGGTCCATATATATATAGAGAGAGAGAGAGATTTGACTTCCTCATATGGAGGACTCTTGATCATTCTTTCCTTTTTTTTATGCTCACCTGGTAGAGGGAGGTTGGTTAGCAGGGACATAATGAGAACACAGGTGCTAATGTTGGATTGGAGACTTCTGTCACCCAAAACAAGATCAAGTACTAAACGAAACAAGGATTGATTGCTTCTATTGTTTGTTTGCCTCTTCAATTGCATTTACAAATAAAACAAAGCAACATACATTTGGATTTGGTCAAGTTGTAGGATGCGTTTTACAGTCGGGAATCTCAATATTCTCTAGGGATATCAAGGAGGGGACACTTAACCCCCTTTTTTAATCATTATTACATCCTTTCTTAGTCATCTAAATCTCCTGCTTTTCTTTTGATAATGATTAATCATATGGGGTCCCCATAAGCATGAGCATTCTCCCTTGCCTTTGCTTCTCCATTAGTGTTCACTTGTTCTCAACCTGTCTTATTGCCCTTTTCAAGAAAGGAATCTTAATCTTTATTATATTATTACAAATATGTGTTTAATCTCGGTTTGACTCGAGATTGGAGATGTCCGTGATGTGCAGCTGTATGTTGTACTGTCAGTAGATCCCATTGCGTTTGGCTCAAAGCTTGAAAACTCATGTATAATACGTGTGATTTATATGTATTAATGCTTTTTTTTGAAGAAAATGTCCTGAATTTCTTATTTTTCAAAATATAGAAAAACGTGGAAAATAAATATATAATAAACAAATAATTCAGATTTCTAACAAAAATTTGGTATTTTTTGACTTTATATACATTTTTTTAACTGATAGGGCAGAGGTCTTGTAAAACTATAGTTGAAATCCTATTGTACACAATTTGTTTTCATCTATTTATTTAGATTTCTATATCAAGAAAGATTTTGAATGATTTGAATTAAAAACATGTGAAAATCAAATAACTTATTCGTTAAAAAAACCATCATCACCATCAACGCCTTTTCCCAACCACATGGGTAGGCCTTTAAGAATCCAGTTTCTTCATTCCTTTATGTGAGTTAGTTTGGGCTTTGCATAGGAAGAGTGCAAATGGGATTCAGTTCATAGTTGCGCTCTGATTCAGTTTTGCTAGTGTTTGGTAAGGATGTTTCCGTGTCTTGAAAATTACAACAAAAAACATTTTAAGACCTGTTTGCATTCAAAATAATAGCAAATTTTGCATAAAGTAAATGGATGCAAATTTTGCACTCGAAGTTGATCAATGTTAAAAAGATATATTTCTGATGAAGCCCATGGAATTGGCTCAAGCTAGAGAGCTCCCAATGACCTAAACTGGCCCAACTACCTATCTGATCTGGTACTCATCTCCCTTTGACATCTCTTCTATATATAGGTATGACCTCCTCGGATAAAAGATACACAATACACCACTTCCCAACTCCTTTCTTCCTATCTTTCCTTGCCAACCAATCTCATTGGCTTGGCCCGGTTACCCCTTGCTCACTGACTTAAGCATTGGAGAGATCTCACCCTGGGGATATATCTTGGGACTCTCCCCTTTTGTAGGCCTATGGAAATAGCCCAGTCCGATTGCTTATTGTCGTGCCCAAAATTATTACTCTTGGTTAAGTGGTCGTTGAAGCATAGCTTTAGGCGTTGAATCCACAAAGAAATTGATTAAACCAAGGCTTCGGGATGAAAAGTAGTATTGTGATGAACAAGGCTTTAGGATTCACTTGATTGATTTGTTCAATTGTTCTCAATTTGATTCCTACTTATTACTTAATTACAAGTTTTGCATCCCAAACAAACAATCGAAAAGTATAACTTTAAAAACCAACGACAAGACCAAAAGTATTTGTTCTGAGAAAATTAATTTCAATGAAGAACAAAATGATCTATTCGTACAAGCTATCCAAGAACGACAATATATCAAACCGACAGTATTGCAATAAATGATCAACCCATAAAATAAATCTACCCAATCAATTATTTTCTAACAAATTGCACATAAAAAGAGCATGACTAATCTTATGGAAAATGAAGAATATAATCTTTGGGTTTATCAAAAAGATAATAAAAGAAGTCTTTCAAGAACAAAATTAAACATTGAAATCTCTCAAGGAATCAAAATAAAATAATAACTAAAACTCATCGATCAAGATCCTCCCTAGCCTTGTTGAAGCTTTAGCCGCGCTTGGACGTCATTCTCTCCTTTTCTCTTCTGTGAAATATTGAGAAAATAATGCCAAAACAACCTTTGGAAGTTGGCTCCCTTTTAGGCATTTTAAACAAAAATGTTGAAAAAAGATCACAAATGCTATCAAGATTACTTCAATTATAACTTCCAAAAGTGAATGTGTGTGAACTAAGCAAATCCTTCATACCACAAACCGCAACACATAGCCTTGAGAATTAATCAAAGTAAAACCCTCAACTCCATATCCTCATAGGTAAACCGTTTTAGGGCAAGGGATTTCTCTCATGGAGTTGGAAATTAGATAATCACTCAAAGAAAAGGCCGAATTTATGCACAAACAAACAAATGATCATTGATCAGAAGATAGGAAAATTAGTTGTTGAGAACTCCACCATTCTTACCTCAAACTAGCTTCAGGATTTCAATTAGTCAAATATGAGAGCAATACAAATAGAAATTGAGCCTAGTGAGAAAGATTGTTCCCCAAGAAAAGAAGTCTGTCTTTTGAATTAACGAAAGACTTTATTGTACTGAGTATTCTTCTTTAATTTTTTTTTTGATAATGCAAAGTAGGGAAAGTGCAGAGTTTCTCACATAACTAATATTACACATGTTATTCTAAAGGCTTCACATAACATAACACGAACTAGCTCCCCCTCTTTTTTTTTCGGAAATTGACTAATATTATCCTTCAGCGTATCATCCAAGCATTCCTCAAACCAAGTAATGTCATTTTAAACAGCAACTAACCAATTCAATAGATCAATGAAAGTTCATAAGTTGTTTCCTCAACTCTCCACTCACTCACAAAATATGTGTCTAGAAAAATGTGTGCTTAAACATGACAATTCTCTTAGCTATATATATTGAACATCCATCTAACCACAAAGCTTAATATTGTGCGCAAAAAGTTTTCAAAAGTTATTCCTTGATAATCAAGATAAAAAAAGTAACTTAAACCAAACAATTTTGAAATCATACCTAGATAGAAAAGCAGAAAATTCAATCTAAGCTTCTCAAACATGCAATGCAAACTTATTCACACAAAAACTACCAGAATAAAAACATTAAGCAATGTGTTGGTTGTCTCTCTTTCACACAAGAAGAATGTATGTAAAAAGTAGGCATAGAATGTGCATGCAATGCTACCACCCCCAACCTGAACGAGATAGTGTCCTCACTGGCATAAAAATAAAAGAAATAACAGAGCAAAGGATAGAGGACACCTGAATGACGGGCTGAGACTAAACCTGCAAATTTATCAACTAGAAGAAGGAAACATAAAAACTAATAAAAGAAAAACAAAAACAAATAAAAGAAAAGAAAGATAAAAATGGTAGTGCAGAAAGATAGAACCTAATTAAGCATTGTAGACTGGAGCTACAAGAGTGAGCTACTCAGGTTGGTCTACCCTTTCCACATAATGCTTCAACCGTTGTCCATTAACTCGAAAAACTCTCCCATCGGTCGGATCCTCAATCTCAACAACACCACTGGGGAAGACTTGTTTCACCACAAATGGACCTTTCCATCTAGATCTCAGCTTTCCTTGGTGGAGATGCAAATGGGAATCATAAAGATGCACCCATTGGTTTGGCTCAAAATTCTTCCTTAGGATCTGTTTATCATGAGCCACTTTTAGTTTAACCTTGTAGATCCTAGAATTATCATATGCATTGTTCCTCAGTTCTTTCATCTTTGACAACTGTAACTTCTTTTGAATATCTGCAACATTTGAATCGAAATTAAGTGCTTTGACAGTCCAATAAGCTTTATGCTCAAGCTCTACAGATAAATGACACGCTTTCCCATAAATGAGTCAGTATGGTGACATCCCAAGGACAGTTTTATAAGCAATACGGTATGCCCAAAGTGCATTAGAAAGGCATAAAGACCAATCCTTGCGGTTCAGGTTGACCGTCTTTTCCAAAATTTGCTTGACCTCCCTATTAGCTAACTCAACTTGCCCATTGGTCTATGGATGGTAAGCAGTTGACACCTTGTGAATAACGCCGTACCTATGCATCAAAGATTCAAAAGAACGATTACAAAAATGTGCCCCTTGATCACTAATAATCACATGTGGCGTACCATACCTAGATAACACATTTTCTTTCAAGAACTTAACAACAACTTTGTTATCATTAGTACGACACGACACAACTTCAACCCATTTAGACACATGGTTAACAGCAAGAGGAATATAAAGATAGACAAAAGAAGGTGAAAATGACCCCATGAAATCAATACCCCAACAATAAAAAATCTTAATAACCAGGATGAGGTTAAGGGGCATCATGTGACGACGAGTTAATGTACCTAGCTTCTGGCACCTATCACAAGAACGACAAAAAGCATTAATATCCTTAAACAAAGTAGGCCAGCAAAGACCACTTTGCAAAACCTTTGCAGTAGTCTTCTTCATAGAAAAATGGCCACCACAAGTTTAGAATGACAAAAATTAAGGACACTATTAATCTCACCATCTGGAATGCAACGCCTCATGATTTGGTTAGGGCAATACTTAAACAAATAAGGATCATCCCAATAAAACTTTCTTACCTCAACCAAGAACTTACGCTTATCTTGTGCACTCCAGTTCGATGGAAATTCACCTGAAACCAAGTAATTAACGATGTGGGCATACCATGACACTTGGCTAACGGTGAACAAGTGCACGTCAAGGAAATCATAATGGGTGGGTCATTATCAGTAGAGTTATTGAACTCCAATCGAGACAAATGATTAGCCACTACATTTTCAACACCCTTCTTATCCTTGATCATTAGATCAAATTCCTACAAAAGAAAAATCCACCTAATCAAGCGAGCCTTAGCATCCTTCTTAGAAAGAAGGTGCTTAAGAGTTGCATTGTCAGTAAACACAGTAATAGGTGAACCAATGAGATAAGCATGGAATTTGTCTAAAGCAAAAACAACAACTAGTAGCTCCTTTTCAATTGTAGAATAATTCCTTTGAGCACTATTAAAAGTTCTATTAGCATAATAAATAACAAAGGGCTTCCCCTCCCTTTGTTGGCCTAAAATAGCTCCCATTGCATAGTTACTAGCATCACACATAATCTCAAACGGAAGGTTCCAATTTGGTGATTGCATGGTTGGTGCAGTGGTTAGCTTAGTGATGAGTGTTCTAAGAGCTTCTTCACACTTTGGCGTCCAATTGAACTCAACATCTTTGACTAGGAGGTTGCATAATGATCATGATATAGCAGAAAAATTCTGTATGAACCTCCTGTAAAAACTAACTTGTCCAAGAAAAGACTAGACTTCTCTTACCATTTTAGGTGTGGGTAATTTAGAGATCAACTCCATTTTGGCCTTGTCAACCTCTATTCCTCTTTCAGACACGATGTGTCCCAAAACAATACTTGAAGTCACCATGAAATGACATTTCTCCCAGTTAAGCACAAGTCCTTTTTCTTCACACCTAGTCAAAACCACTTTCAAGTTAGGTAGGCAAGAAACAAAAGAATCACCAAAAACAGTTAAATCATCCATAAAGAATTTCATGCCTTTTTCAACCATATCAAAAAACACACCAAGCATGCATCGTTGAAAAGTAGCTGGAACATTACATAAACCAAATGGCATCCTACGGAAAGCATAAGTACCAAAAGGACATGTAAAAGTAGTCTTATCCTGACTTTCTAAAGCTATCTCAATCTGATAATAACCTGAATAACCATCAAGAAAGCAATAGAAAGGATGGCCAACCACACGTTCTAAGATTTGATCAATAAATGGCAACGGAAAATGGTCTTTCTGGGTGGTTATATTTAATTTTCTATAGTTAATGCACATGCACCACCCAGTTACTACCCTAGTAGGAACAAGAACTCATTGTTAACTACTGTGACCCTTGATTTCTTTGGCACAACCTGTGTAGGGCTAACCCATTTACTGTCAGATATAGGATATATGATTCCTACATTTAACAATTTTAAGACCTCATTTTTAACAACTTTTTTTATCATTGGGTTCAATCTTCTTCAGGGGTCTCTATGTGGGATATCTTCTTCTTCTAAATGAATCCTATGGGAACATATCAGTGGGCTTATACCTTTAATATCAGCTCTAGTCCAACCTAGTGCAGCCTTATGTCCTCTTAACAGATTTATCAATTTCTCATATTGCTTAGCACTAAGTTTAGAAGATACTATAACAAGAAAGGTGTCACCTGGTCCCAAAAATGCATGTTTCAATCCTTCAGGTAGTGGGGATAATTCCACTTTGGGTGTCTCTATAGAAGATGGCTTCGACTGGTCTTTCTCACACGACAATTCCTCAAAGTGTGGTTGCCAAAACTTCTTCTACTTATCCTACATGTCATTATAAATAGAGGAAACATTAGAAACATCAATAACAAGATAAAATGAAAGTTCATAATTCAAATCATAATCATAGAGGAGGTATTCTAAAGATTTAGAATTTTCCCTTTCATCTACTTCCTCTGCAATGAGAGAGTCTATCATGTAGGTATGATAGCACTTGTCCTCGTCTCGGGGCTGCTTCCCAACATGAAAAATGTTCACTTCAAGAGTCAAATTCCCAAATGAAAGTTTCATCAAACCATTCCTCCAATTAATAAGAGCATTGGTTGTAGCAAGGAATGGCCATCCTAAAATAAGCGGAATCGTCGACTCACTATCAATTACAATTGAATATCTAGAACCAGAAAATCAACAGGATAATAGGACTTATCAATATGAAGCAAAACGTCTTCTACTACCCCCCTCGGTTTCCAAATAGAACGGTTAGTCAGCTGTAACACCATGGATGTGGGTTTTATCTCTCAAAGACCTAATTTCAAGTAATCTGAATAAGGCATTAAATTTATACTTGCTCTTAAGTCCAAGAGAGCTTGACCGAACTCTTGTATCCCAATATGGTAGGCAATTTTGGGGCACCCTGGCGGCGTTCTCTACTCAATCACCACACTTACCTGTTCTGTCAAAAATGTAGTTTTCTTGACATGGTGTTTCCTTTTCATGGTGCATAGATCCTTGATCACCTTGGCATAAGCCGGTACTTACTTAATCACATGCAACAAAGGTAAATTAATCTTAATTTCTTTGAAATGTTCCAAAATCTCACCTTGGTTGTCTGAAACTTTTCCTCCAGATTTGAGAGCTTGGGGAAAACGAACTTGGACCGTAAACTCCTTTTCTGGCTCTTTTGAGGGGGCATTTTCAGTTCTACTCCAAGTGGTGACACTTGTGCGAGGTGGGCTCAGCAAAGGCCTATCTAAAACCTTACCATTGGAAGTAGTGATGGCGTGGACCCCTTGGTGTTCTCCAAATCAGAGGTGGATTCCTGTACCATATGTGACCCCTTCAGATTGGTTTGAGGCTGAGATGGAATTTTGCCTCTCTCTTGTATAGTAAGAGCATTGGTAAGCTTAGTTATCTGACTCTTGATATCCTTGTTCTCTTTAACCACCTGCGCAAGAACAGATTCAAAATTTTGGTTAGTCTTATTTTGTGCCTCCACAAATGCTTGAAGGGTTTCCTCTAAAGGATTCTTATTCGGTCGAGCATTGTATTGAGGTGCAGGATAAAGTCTGGATGGTTGCGCCTCTACACTCCAATTATTGTTGGACGGTGTGGGTTGGTTTTGATCAGCTTTCCAACTAAAATTGGGATGGTTCCTTCAGCTAGGGTTATAGGTCTCTGAATCGGGTGAGAAAGGTTTCTTATACATTCCTAAGGCATTACACTGTTCTTCATAAACTTCTCTCATCTCACCATAGGTTGGGCAATCTTGAGCTAAGTGATCCAATCCCCCACAGACAAAACATGAAGTTTGAGTTTCTACCATGGCAACCATGTGGATGACTTTATTATTCCTCATCTTTTTGTTTGTTAATCAAGTCGAACTCGATCCCAATGAAGCCCGACTTATGAGCCTAATTGAATCCAATACATACATACATACATACATACATACATACATACATACATACATACATACATACATACATACATACATACATACATTCATACATTCATACATGCATACATGCATACATACATACATACAAACATACATACATACATACATTCATACATGCATTATTATATATACAATAAATGATTTTTATAATTCTTATTTTTCGTATGTAAAATAAAATATGTTTGAGTTTCTACCATGGCAACCATGTGGGTGACTTTATTATTCATCTTTTTGTTTGTTAATCAAGCCGAACTCGATCCCAATGAAGCCCGACTTGTGAGCCTAATTGAGTCCAATACATACATACATACGTACATACATACATACATACATACATACATACATACATACATACATACATACATACATACATACATACATACATACATACATGCATACATGCATACATACATGCATACATGCATACATACATGCATACATACATGCATACATACATACATACATACATACATACATACATACATACATACATACATGCATACATGCATACATGCATTATTATATATACAATAAATGATTTTTATAATTCTTATTTTTTGTATGTAAAATAAAATATAATTTTTATATGTATAATTTTTACTTTTATAGGAAGCTTGGCTCATGGTCATGCTCGAGCGAATCCAAACTCGAACTTACAAACTTTTGAGCTGAGACGAATTAAAACTCAAGTCTCTAGCTCGAATTGAGCTCGAGCTCGAGTCTAACATTATTTTGACATGCCAAGTTTAAATCGAGATATTCGGCTCAACTCAGATTCAAATCCACTCCTAGTTGAGACCTAGTAAAATAGTACTAATATCCAAAAAGGTAACATTATATACATAAACTAACAAACAGGCCATGCGCATGCCTTGAAACATCAAATGTTTTTAAATGAGAAATTAATGTTTTGCTAGAAAAGTTAGGATTGGGATTTTCCTTGATGAGATGGTCCCCAAGCTTTTATATATTTTTATTTTTTTTATTTTATTGAGCACAATTCAAAGTGTCAATGCAATAAGATAAAGAAGAATCTCATATAAGAAGCTTGTAAATGATCTGTCAAAGATCAAATGAGAAGCTGCACATAGAAATGGAAGTGACTAAATTTCTGCAATTACCATATTTTTTTTTATGTTTTGGTTTGTTCTTTGCAGTTTCGTTTTAGCTTGTGTTAGCTGATATAAGCGATTTTCTAGTAGCAATTATTGTATTTTTTTAAGGGTTAAGGGTTCTCAGTTCCGTCTCCTTAACATGGGTTGTTTCTTTTAGAGTGTATTTGGTTGCCGAGATAGTTGGTCGAGAAAAAAAATGGGAAGAGAATTTATTATTTTCTCATTTTGTTATCCTGTGTTTGGTTGTTGAACAACGTATATATGGCAGTTGCACCATTTCTAATAGCTGATGTGGCAAATTGAGGAACCACATGTCATCTCAGATTTGCAATGCAATGCACGTGGGCATTTGCTTTGGTTTAATTACCTAGGTCAACAAGTTAACCCGTGAAGTCGACAATAAAAATTACAAATAAACTCATGGCCAAATAATGGGATCAGATAGGTTAGAAACAAAATCAATACACAACGAGTTAGGCAATCTATCAAGAGTGAACATGCCAGTGTTTTGTATACATGGAGCCCACGTGGGATCCACATCTTATGCATATGGAACAATGGCGTGTTCATTCTTGATAAGTTGCCTAATCCGTTGTTCATGATTTTGTCTCTGACCCATGATCAGGACCTCAAATAAATTAATCAGCAGTTCAACTGTCCAAATCTGCAGGTCATAGGTTTTTTCTTTTTTTTTTTTTTTTTTTCTGTGCAATATAATGTGTTATAGGGTAACTAGACCAAGAGTTGGGATTGGGTCACCTGATCACTGGTCCAATTGGCTAAATTGACAAAGGATTCAAAACATTGGTCACTATTTTACTTATTTCTATTTCCTTTTATATTCATTGTCTATCAACCAAACAAACCTTTAATATCAACTAGTAAGTGTGCACATGCTTTACACGTGACAATTCAAGATGATGATAGTGATAGTAATTATGTATCCAAAATTTCCTATAAACTTTTTGTATTTTTTATCTTTTGTTTTTATATTTTATTTTATTTTTTATTATTAATCAGATCAGATTGCAAAATATTAATCTGATTATATAAACAATTCATCCGAATATGTGATAATCGAATTAAGTTATAAAGTTTCAAGTATCATTGACAGACCTACCTATTTGGCTAGAGTCTTCTTTTTGTAATGTTTTATCTTTTTGGTGTATCTTTTTTTTATTCATTTATAAAAAAATATAAGATTTAAATAAACGGAATTGAATGATGTTAAAAGTAGTAGTTCAATTTATAATTGAAGCCTCACAGTTAAATAGGGATTAAGTTAAAAAATGAGTATTTTAGTTAAAAGAAAGTTTTACAATCTTATTCATATTTTTAGCCAAACAAGTGGTACATAAGCACTCTATATTTTGGACTCAGTTGTAATTTTGGGGGTTGGAAAGTTGGTGTCTATTTGTAACTTTCACAATTACTTTTTGTGCCTCTTTAATTAATTTAATGAAATGTTCTTCAGAGTATTGATAAAAAAGAAATAGTAGTGTAAGTATAGAATATAGACGTGTTCAATTTTTTCTATGATTTTTTTTTGTATTTCTGTGTAAAAGTATTTTTGATATGTCGTACTTACTTTTTGTTTAAATATGATAAATATATGATATTATACATGTGCTTAAATTTTTTTGCAAAATTTATATATTTTTTCATTTATGTATTTTTATATTTTGTTAATTTTATTATTTATTTATAATATTAAAGGTTAACACATTTGTTCCAAAAGTTGAACTATAGATCTTTGCCAAACAGTAAAATAATTTCATTTTTGATCAGTTCTAAATTATGTATTTCATTTTCATTATCAATAAAAATAATTATTGATTATTAGAATTATTTTTGAAATTGATTAACAAAAATATCATAAATATGTCTAATTTTTTCTATATTTTTGTAATTTTTATATTTGTTTCTATTTTAAAAACTCTATTACCTAACTATGACTCCATAAGTTGATCAATTTTATTTGGATGGTTGAATTGTTTAGCCACCAATTGGATAAAGAATGGTTTTGCTTTTGAGTTAGATTTAAAACATATGGGTTTATATTGTTTAAATTATTGACATACATCTAATTGGTAGCCTTTATTAGTGAAAAATAACTTAAATATTGGATTTAATAAGAAAAATATGGGAGTTAATACCTTAACTATAAGATTTAATGGGAGGGTATTAAATGAGGTAGAAAGTAATAACTGAAATTACATTTCCAACCCTTATAATTAAAGATTGACTAAATACATAAATATGAACATTTTAGTAGCCATAAAAGCTAACAAGTTATAATAAAATGGATTTTATACCCTTTGTCAAACAAAATACAAATAGAAGGTAATTTTAATCCAAAAAGCTTTCATTCTACATCTTCACTTTTATATATAATATAGATGAAATTTTCTCCCAATTATTTATTTATTTATTTTGGTACAACTCTCCCTAAGTATGGAGTGTAACTAGAATGAAAAAGATGTAATTTTATGTGATTTCTCTGAATAGCTACCTGGATCCAGACTATTGTATTGACCTTAGGTTTCCTTAGGTAAGATGGTAAAAACAAATTAAAAAAAAAAAAACCTTTTGAATCCGGTGTTGGCTATTCCGTTGGAGACAGTTAAACAGTACAACTTGTTGGGGGCACAGAATTTGAAATCTAAATTAGACTGACACTATTTTCTAGTAACCAAACAATATAGGTATTGGTTAAACCTCTTCCTTTTGATTCACATAACTGGTGCTTGCAGAAGCTAGAACTTTTTTTAAGGCTTGCAAGTGACTGGATTTGGGATTTAGAGATGTTATGATCGTGATTTTGAAAACCGGATGGAGCGGACGGTCGGACCAGTTAACTCAGGAACTGGTCATGTCTCAGGGTCTGGCTTGAGACCCCAAAACTGTTCGATCGGAGTTCAGACCAGATGGTTGGAACATTTTCCTGGGACCAGTAGTCCAATTTTCGAAACCATGATTATTATTGAGGATGATGCAAAGTTCATCATCGATCTTTTGTTGTTGGTGGAGATTCTTAGTCCACCTTGGTGTACCAAAAACCTGACTGCTTCTCGTAGGGATGTCAATGGGTCAGGCCTGGGTCGGATCTAGTTAGAAATGGAATCGATCTGATAAGAAAAATATGAAGGACCCGGAGCCAAATCGGATCTGACAGTGTCTATAATTTTTAGACCTAGAATAAAACCGATTGGTTCTTGTGTCAATTGGGTCTGACCCAATGGACTCAATTACAATAAATTGATAATTATATATATAACTTGGGTTGAGTCTGAATCAATTTGAGACTGGATGAAACCAATTCCAAACCAATAATAATCGGGACAATATATTAGGACCCAAAATCGGCCCATTGGTTCAAGTTTTCGGAACCAAAATTGATTCAATCGATTGGATCCATCAGATATGTCGGGTCGGACCTGTCCCATTGACAGCCCTAACTTCTCACAGGGATTTCTGTTTTCGCCTCAACTCTTGTTTGATCAAGAAAGAAGAATCTGTTGTACTCCAAGAAATTGTAATAGTGTGGTTCACTCTATGGACAAATTTACTCTTTCTTGTACTCGTTCTGTTTCTTGGTCTTCAATCTTTTCTTTCCATGAAGATATTGATAAGGGGTAATTTGGTCTGATCTATCATGTTGCGACACGTGGCCTTTGGGTGACATCTCAGCGCTGAGTAAGCAAACTAGCTCGACAAGTCAGCTTAGAGTACCTCGTTTAGGCCGACCTCTACCTCGGCAGGGCCGAATTGACAGACCTTATAAGATTACAACGACTTGTCCTAGAAGCCGGCCGAGCTGTAGGAGTTCATGGAAACCTGCGAGGAAGAGCCCGCTTACCTAGCAATACATTACCAAGCCGGGATCCCTGAAGCGCTGATACCTCGACCGTTAGACCGGCCTACCACATCGCACACCTCGGAGTTACTCGGGTAGATCATAACCCGCGTGAATCTCGCAACCGACATATTAATGCGCCCGATAAAGCGGTAATGGTTCGGTGAGAAGCATGACCACACACTCTCAAACTCTCTCAATTTCCTAAAGAACTCTCAAAAACTCTCTGACTTAAGCATCGGAGTTCCCTCCCCAGGTAAAGACAACTCGGGCACTCTAATCTCCTTCTTGTAGAATATTTCAGCTCGGCCACCTTTCAGCTTGGCCTAGCACAGTTCGACCCTAACTAGGAAATATCCCAATTAGAGTCCGAGTTAGCAGACACGAGGGAGCTTCCAGATTATGTGACATCAATTGGTGCCGTCTGTGGGAACTCTGAAATGAAAAAGCTAAGTACTCTTCCTTTACATTCCTTTCGAAAGAATAAGAACCAATGGCTTCTTCAAGCAACCAGCCCGCCAACAATGGACAAGTGCCCACCGTTGCCATTGGGCAGGTTGACGTTCCTCTGAACCCGGTCAATGTACCAGAGAATGTGAACGCGCCTCCTCTTGTGGTCAAGCCTATAGCAGCTCCCACAATAGTCGATGCACGTCAATTCTATGATCTGGTATAGTGTGTTCGAGGAATGAACAATCAGCTCAAATTATGGGAAAGCAAGTTCACTTTCATGGTGGGAGAATAGCAGCAACAACAACAATGGCATCACCAGCAACAGGTACCGCCTCCTAGGCATGTACTATGATAGAACACCGATCATAATCAACTCGACAACCAGAACTCGGTCCGGACCAGAGCCAACAACTAAATTCAGGTTCCTTGCCAAGTTCCAAAACTTGTCCGAGAACTAGCTTGCAATTGACCTCAAGTTGACAACGTGGCCCTTGAACCCCACCAGATCAAGTTGCTTGTAGAAAGCCGAGCCACAACTCTTATCGATATAGAGGCTGCTAGTTAGCCAGAAGGGTCCATGAGAAGGTGCAGGAGGCACGCCCACCGTGCCGAAAAGAAGAGTTAGTTAGAAGGGTCCAAGAGAAGGCGCAGGGGAACGCCGGACAATAAGGCAGACAACAAGGCATAAAGCAAGGTGAGCGGCAATGTGGTAAGTCAAGCAGGACTTCTTCTGGAGAACTGCTCATCACTCGGGAATCTCCATTCGCACTAGAGGTTCTTTAGGCCCCAAGGCCAAAGAATTTCAGAGCGCTCGTCTTCGAGACTTACAAAGGTTCAACCAACCCGGTAGAGCATGCCGACAACTTCCATGCCCTAATGCTACTACACGGAGCCAATGATGCAAGCATGTGCATCGCCTTTCCAACTACTTTGAGAGAAGAAGCTCGATTGTGGTACATCGGGTTGGTGCCTAGTTCTATAAAAAACTGGAATCAGTTCACCAATCTATTAATTACTCATTTTATAACAAGTAAAAAACACTCAAAGTTAGCTACTTGTTTGTTAAATGTAATTCAAAAACAAGGAGAAACCTTTTGTGAACATATAAGGAGGTTCAATGTAGAACACTTGTAGATCCCAAACCTGAATCCTACCGTCCAGCTCATCGCAGCCAAGAGCATCACCCCGACCTACGCTGGGAGATAGAGTTGAACCCCCAGCTACCATGGAAGAATTCCTTGACGTAGCGGAGAAGTTCATCAAGGCAGAAGAAGCACTTGGATCGGGGTCGAGCTGTTTGGGAAAAGAAAGCGGACTGAAGAAGAAGCGGGCAATAGTAAGAACAAATGGATAAGTAAATCTCCCAAAAGAAGCAGATCGCTAAGAAGCAGAAGCAATAGCTCGCCTCAAAGAAAGAATAAGTCTCCACCTCGGGGATCAAACCAACGAACTAGTACCCCACCTTTGTATACTAGAACTTTCACTCCCTTGAATGCAAAAAGGAGAGAAATTTTAATGCAAACAAAATCCAATAACTATGTAAAGTGGCTTCTTAGGATGAAGGGATGAAGGGCGACCCAAGCACTAGAAATCCCAACAAATACTACCACTTCCATCGCGATGTTGGCCATGACACAAAAAATTGTTGGAATCTCAAAAATGAGATCGGAGATCTAATCAAGCAAGGATACCTTAAGCACTTCATCAAAGAAGAACACTGACCTGAAGAGTAGAACAGAAAAGCACCCCAAACAAGCAGGGAGCAAGAAATAGCTCCCCGAAACCAACAGCAGGAGCGACTTGTCCGGGGGTTCATTAATATGATCACTGGAGACCACCTCAACAGGGATGAATTCAGTCAGAGAACTAGAACATGAAGATGATAATCTGCCAAAGCGCCCAAGAAAGGAAGAAGTCATCTACTTCACTGAAGATGACATGCGCGGAGTGTAGTATCCGCACGACGACACTTTGGTGGTAAGGTTACGAATCAATGACTTTAAGGTGAAAAGGATTTTGCTCAACTCTAAAAACTCGACAGACATTATATTTTTAAAGGCCTTTGAGTGCATTGATCTGGGAAAGAAGGATCTCCAGCTCACAGACAAACCCCTAATAGGCTATAGCGGGGAAGTAGTTCGTCCAGTTGGCAGCGTAAGGGTACTAGTCGAGGCAGGCTCGCCTCCTAACATGGTTCGGTTTGATCATGACTTCCTTGTGGTCGCCAGCCCCTCCCCGTACAATGCCATACCGGGCTGACCTATCCTGCACACCCTTTAGGTGGTCGTCTTGACATACCATCTGGTAGTAAAATTCCCGACAGATATAAGCATCAAGGTCATGCGAGGTGATCGATTAGAATCTCGTAAGTGCTACGTAGCTGCCTTGAAGGCAAAGGGCAAGGTTTCCATCGACATAGACCTGGAGCCACCTCCTGAGAATGCAGATGAGTGAGCTCAACCCACTGAAGAAACCATCCTGGTTCCGATTTCAATAACTGAGCCAGAAAAGATAGTGCCGATAGGAGCTCGCCTTATAGAACCAGTGCACTCCAACCTGGTATTTTTCTTGCTTAATAACCTAGATGTATTCACCTGGTCGGTAGCAGAAATGCCTAGCATAGACCCAAGACTTATAACTCATTAATTGAATGTTGACCCTACAGTTAGACTAATCTGGTAGGAGAAAAGGAACCTCGCCCTGGAAAGATGGAAAGTAGTAGATGAAGAAGTAGGAAAGTTGCTAATTGTGGACTTTGTGAAGGAAGTCTAGTACCCGAGCTGGATAGCAAATCCAATGCTGGTGAAAAAGGCCAACGGCAAGTGGTGCATGTAAGTCAAATACATCGACCTAAACCAAGCTTGCCTCAAAGACAACTTCCCTCTCCCCCAGATAGACTGCCTAGTGGATGCGGCCTCAGGGTTTGAGCTGTTGAGTTTCATGGATGCATAGTTCGGTTGCAACCAGATCTCGATGGACCTAGGAGACCAAGAAAAAATGGCCTTTGTGACCGAAACTGGCTTGTATTGTTACAAAGTCATGCCTTTCAGCTTGAAAATGTTGGGGTAACTTTCCAGCAACTTGTAAACCATGTATTTTCAGATTTAATTGACAATAAAATTGAGTGTTATGTTGATGACATGGTTGTCAAAACTTGGTTTTCAAATGATTTAATCGCTAACCTAGACCTTGTTTTCAACGTTTTGAGAAAATACAAGTTGAGACTTAACCCAAACAAGTACGCCTTCAGTGTGATGTCCGGTAAATTCCTTGGATACATTGTTAGCTGATGTGGCATCGAAGCTTACCCAGAAAAAATCCAGGCAATTTTAGATATGCGACTTCTTAGATCAGTTAAGGAAACCCAAAAGTTAATTGGCCAAATAGCTGCCCTAAACTGATTTATGTCTAAATCGGCTAGGAAATGCTTACCCTTTTTAAGGCAATAAAGAAAAACCAAGACTTCGAGTGGACTAAGGAGTGTCAACTCACCTTTGATGAATTGAAAAGATACCTCAGTTCGCCTCCTTTATTGACTAGACTAGAGATCGGGGACGAGCTTAAACTCTACCTCTCTACAAGCGACGAGGCAGTTAGCTCGGTCCTAATAGGAGAAGTAGATAAAGTTCAGTGACCTGTCTACTACGTGAGCAAAGTCCTACACGTTGCTGAGATGAGGTACTCGAACATAGAGAAGCTCGCCTTTGCACTAGTGTAGGTAGCTCAAAAACTAAGGCCCTACTTCCATGTCCACACTATTGTAGTCCTGACTGATTGACCTCTGAGGCAAATTCTTCAGAAGCCCAAGGTCTCGAGGAGACTAACAAAGTGGGCAATAGAGCTTAGTGAATACGACATCCATTATGAGCCACGCCCAGTAATAAAAGAGCAGGTCTTGGCTACTTTATTGCTGAGTGCACCTTCAACTCGCCGGCCCCTGAAGTTGCCGAGCTAGTAACCACATTGGAGGCTTCAACTAGTGTGGCACTGCCCCAACTCACAAGATCGCGACCTGGGACGGGGAGCCCTGGATACTTCATGTAGATGGCTTGTCCAACCAGAGTGGAAGCGGAGCCGGGTTGATACTCTACAAACCTAGCGAGGTGAAACTAGAATACACGTTCCGGTTTTTGTTTCAAGCTTCAAACAACAATGTCGAATATGAGGCACTTCTCATCGGGCTGTCACTAGCAAATGAAGTCGGGGCCAAGCATCTCGTGCTCGTCCAACTAGAGTGGAAGCAGAGCCGGGTTGATATCTACAAACCTAGCGAGGTGAAACTGGAATACGCGCTCCGGTTTTTGTTTCAAGCTTCAAATAACGATGTCGAATATGAGGCACTTATCACCAGGCTATCACTAGCAAAGGAAGTCGGGGCCAAGCATCTCGTGGTTTGCAATGATTCACAACTCATGGCAAGTATAAGGCTCGAGAACCCGCCATGTCAGCCTATTTGGAAAAGGTAAGGGAACTCTTGCCCAACATCCACTCTTGGCACCTACAACAAATTACAAGATCAGAAAACATAGAGGCCAACACTCTCTCCAGGTTGGCCAGCGTAATCGACTTGACCAAGAGAACGGTCTATATAGAAGACCTACCTTGCCCTTCCATAGAGAAGGCAGTAGAGGAGGTCACCCAGATAATGATAGTAGAGCTGAGCTAGATAGATCCACTCCTCGACTACCTGCACTAAGGCATATTGCCAAAAGAACGAATACAACTCGGTGAATAGAATGACAAGCAGCTCACTATGTGATCGTTAGGCGAGCAACTCTATAGAAGGTCCTTTACGTTGCCTTACCTATGGTGCCTACACTAAACTGAAGTAGATTGAGTGTTACACGAGATCCACGAAGGGCTTTGTGGAGGACACTTGGGGGGCAGGGTCATTGCCCAAAAGGCTTTACGACAAGGGTACTACTATCCCACCATGAAGGCGGACATGATTGGCTTGGTCCAGAAATGTGATAACTGCCAGCAACATGCCAACATTTTACACCAACCAGCGACCGGCTTAAAGTACTTGACCAGTCTATGGCCATTTGCACAATGGGGGATAGACTTATTAACCCCCTTCCCACTAGCAAAGTGACAAAATAAGTTCCTAGTGGTAGCAGTCGACTACTTTACAAAGTGGGTAGAGGCCGAGCCACTAGTCACCATAACAACACGCAATGTTCAGAATTTTTTCTGGAGGAATATTGTGTGTAGATTCAGGCTACCAAGGGTATTGATCTCGGACAACGAAAAATAGTTTGAAGATATCAAATTTCAAGATTAGTGTGCACAAATGGGTATAAGGTAGAATTTCACCTTGGTTGCCCATCCCCAAGCCAACGGCCATGCCGAAGTAACTAACAGGGCCATCCTCTGCGAACTTAAAGTTCGTCTTTCCTGAGCTAAAGGTTTGTGGGTGGATGGGCTGCCTAGTGTATTATGGGCCTACCGAACAACTGTTAAAATAGCGACAGGTGAAATGCCTTTTAACTTAACGTATGGAACAGAAATGGAGGTGCCGACCTTGTGATATGAAACATTCGATGATGAAAGTAATGGGGACGACCTACGAACCAATCTCAACTTGGTAAAAGAAGTAAGAGACCTAGCTTACATTCGGATACCAACAACGGGTGGCTCGGTACTACAAAGCTCGAGTCAAAAGACACCAATTTAGGGTTGTGACCTGGTACTCAGGAAGGTCATGGTACTTGAGCCCGGTGTGGGAAAGTTCGGCCCGAACTAGGAAGGCCCCTATAGGGTCTCCAAAGTTATAGGAGGAAATGCGTACGAGCTCGAAACACTCGAAGGGAAGGTAGTGCCCTGGGTGTGGTACATAGACAATCTATGTAAATACTATCTTTGAAAGAAGTATTTTGAGCTATGTTCGCAAGTTCATCAAATTCCACTAAGGCACCCAAACGGACCTGCAGCTTGGCCAAAAGGCGTTAGAGATGAACTACTACAAAAAATTTTTTTGCTAAGGCATTTGACCAACATGGCGACAATCTAACCGGGATGGCATGACAGAGACAAGAAAGAAACCAATCCAAGAAGAAAGCAAGAAATGCAAAATGCTAACTCCATTAATTGAAGAAAGGCCAATGGTCTTACATGTACACAAAAAGAAATCTCAATAGTTCAGACATCAAAAGGGCACACAGGCCCAAGAGAATCTTGCAGAAGCACACAGGCTCCCAGAATTGCTAGGAAGTTGTCACCTGTAGATCGATCAGGCTATTCATCATTGCTGCCCTAGACCTCTTCATCGCCGTTGCCCTCTTGATCTCCTTCCTCGCCGTCACCCTGAACTCGTCGTCATCCTCCTCATCCTCTTCTGGCGTCAATGGCTCCTCATCAACTTGTGTGGCGAGCTCGAGCAGCATGTCATTCATAGAAAAGGAGCCAAATCAAAGGTGGGATGCAGCATTTTCAGGTACCGGCAGTAGAGTTTGAAACCCCTCTTCATCATAGGAATACCATCCTCGGCCTTTTTCTTTTCCTACTCCGAGGACTTCAAGAAATGAGAAACAATCGCCTCCTTAGATTGGTGGATATCCTGAGTATACTTTGACTGCCTCTCCTCTAGTTGACGCACCTGGGCAGCAATGGTGTCTTGGGCCTTAGCCAACTTGCACTGAGCCTCGGTCAGTTTGCACTGCATTCCCTGATTCTACTCATAAAATCGGTGACAATCTTCCTCCGAGCTACGCTGGACCCTTTGCATCTCGGCCTGTAGCGAGTTGATGTTCGCTTGCATCTCACTTCTCTCTTTCTCACTTGCGTGAACATGGTCTAGCAAAACCTGTCCAATGGAGCTCACCTACCAAAAGGAAGTAAGTATGATTAGAACAAACTCCTCATAAACAAAAGAGCAAAAAATTCTATAAGAAGACAAACCCAAACAATATGGTGAGCCATATGAGCTCCGGCTTCAATGGGGTCTAGACTGTGGAAATAGTGAATGTCCTCTAGGAGCAACATGCCCTTGGCCAACCAGATCGCCACCTGAGGGTCAGACACACGATCAAGCATGGAAATGTCGATGACATTGGGGACAAAGCGAGGGATGTCTGAAACATAAGGGCTGGCCTCACGTTCCTCCTGGCCGACATGAGGTTGGAAGGCAGAGGGTCCAGATGAGTACTGGTCCAGATGAGTACAGGAGGAGCGGGGTGTGGCGACCTCACCTCAGCACTTGCCAAGGTCCCCTTCATTGGGGAGCGACAATCCGACTTTCACTTCTTTCTCGAAGCTTTCTTCTCCCTGTTAAGTGCCAACATAAAATCCATGCTCGCCGTATATGAAACATAAGGAACTCCAATTAGACGAGCTAATTGTTACCAAAACAAAAAAATGTAGATGCAGATGACTCAATGGCCGACCTACCTACGTGGCTCAGGCCAGCCTGAATAAGCATGGGCTCAGCCAGAACGCTCCCCACTTCGACTTTCTAGTAGACAAACTCCTGAAGAAACTTACAGCTCCATATCCAAAGACTCACCGAAGCTCCGACAATTGCTTTTCCAAATGGTGCTCATACCCCAGCAACCATCCTTAGAAAGATAGAAGAACTTACCCTTCCAACCTTTAACCTTATTAGGAAAATTAGTCAAAACCATCTGACCACCTTGGAAGGGAAGGTAGAAACAGAAGGATCTTTAATCCTCTGCATGACACACAAGCTAGAAAAAAACATCCATGTTCAAAGGGAAGTTGCAGTGATGGCACAAGCTTATCAGCCCCACCAAGGTATAGATTGCATTGGGACTGAGTTGACCTAGAGACACATCGTAGTATCTCAACAAAGACAATGAAAGGATAGAGGGGGAATCGAAGACTAGCGGCCAGCGCCTCCTCACAGACACACACTGCATCTCAATCATGGTCCCATGGGTAGTAATCGGCACGTAGCTCGATCCAATTATACTCATTGGGTATCTGGTATGTATGGCATAGCTCAACTATACGCTCCACAAATAGCTCAGTCGAGCCAAAGACAGCAACAACTTGCTTGACCTCACTCTTCTTCCCTACTAGGCACCCTCCATAGTATTCTCCAAACGAGTCCTCCCCTAAGGATCTCGCCTCGTCATCTGACCTCTGGTTGGGCGACCTACTGTCAGATTGACTATGAGATGTTGGAAGGACTAGAAATACTCACTGGAAAAGGTGAAAAAGGTTGACGGCGGCAACTAGCAAAACCTCGACAAAGGGAAAACGAAGAGCAATGCTTGGACTACGACCTCCACCAGTCAGACACCACCCTAGAAAGCTCAAAAAATAGTGCAAGTAGGGACCTTAGTGGGGACCCCTTATTTATAACCCGTCTAAAAAAGAATGAATTGTGGAGAGGCACATACAACAAATCTATGGCCAACAACGTGCATAGGAAATTTTAAAATTCGAGATTTGCGCACCTTAAGAGTGTGCTCCTGTTTGAATTTGAAATTAGCGCACCCTTTCCATGTGCCTCTTTTCGAATTTGAAATTAGCGTGCCCTTCTGTATGGCTCTTTTCAAATTTTTGTAGAACGTGCCCTATCCCAAAGTTTGAAATTTGGAACCTGCTGCGAACCAACCCTACCTCAGCTCGAGTCAAGAAAGAGTAAACCAATCGGACCAATTACTTTTATTAAGAGCTACTTCCTTCGCTGGGCTAATGCTGGCTCGAGAGTGGGGGGAAATTGATGAGGGGTAATTCGGTCCAATCTATCATGTTGCGACACATGGCCTTTAGGTGACATCTCGGTGCTGAGTAAGCAAACTAGCTCGGGAAGTTAGCTTGTTGCACCTCGTTCAGGCCGACCTCCACTTTGGTAGGGCCAAACTGATAGATCTCATAAGATTACGATGACCTATCCTGGAAGTTGGCCGAGCTGTAGGAGTTCATGGCGACCTACGAGGAAGAGCCTGGAGCACTAATAGCTCGACCGTTAGACCGACCTACCGCATCGCACACCTTGGTGTTACTCGAGTAGATCGTAACCCCATGCGGATCTCGCAACCTGCACATTAACGCACCCGATAAAGCGGTAACGGTTTTGCGAGAAGCTCAGGCCTGTTACAAGAGGGCTTTGACCACTAGTACCTATAAAAGGCACTTATTTCTATCTGAAAAGTTATGCGTGACCACACACTCTCAAACTCTTTCAATTTCCTAAAGAACTCTTAAACACTTTATGACTTAAGCATCGGAGTGCCCTCCTTGAGTTCGGGGAAAGACAACCCGGGCACTCTAATCTTCCTTCTTGTAGAATATTTCAGCTCAGCCAAGCATAGCTCGACCTTGACCAAGAAATATCCCAATTAGAGTCCGAGTCAGTAGACACGGTGGAGCTTCTAGATTGCACGACATCAGATATCATTTGAAGTGAGATGTAACTATATAATCAAAAAACAAAAGAAAAATTATGTTGAAAATGATTGTTTAAGAAAATTTTCTGAATATACATCCATCATTTTGAAGAATGAATAACAAACTTTAGTAAAGAGGGTTCGAGCTAATATGCTTGAAATTTAAGAGACTCTCTCTTTCCACTTAAAAAAAATAAAAAATCTCCTAAATGACCTTTTTGAGTTGCGAATTCTTTACCAGAAGCCTTTTTGTTGATGTTGTTTCTATAACTATGATTGTAAATGTTACTTTTAAATTTTTAATGCCATGCTACACTGTACTAATAATGGGGATGGTAATTTGTGATCTTTTATTTTGATAAATAGTTCCATATAAAATAAAAAATCCCCATTTATATTAATTGGTTATAATTTTATAAAAAGGTTTTTGGGTATATATATCTTTTCATTAGGACATAAATACTTAATATATTTTAGGGGAGCATCTAAATGATCATTTGTTCCTTCCCTCCTTCAAGGAAAAAGTTAGGACTACAACAATTTTATGTTATTTTTTCCTATTGAAAAATGTTATCTCTCTATTTGGATGTAAATTCTTTACCAAGATTTCTCATGTAAGAAATTTGCTTCTTTGGTTGGTTTGATATTTAGGCCTGAGTAATAATGTCCTATTTATATTTTTCAAAACCCTATTTTGCCACTCCCCTTGAAGGGCTGATTCCTAAAATTTCTTAAATCATTTTCCGAAGTCCAAAACCAAATCCTGTTCTCACTTCAAATCCAAAAATCTAGCTCTTTTAGTCTCCCACACTTTTCTTCATGGTCTTTTTATCTCTCTTTTAAAGGTACAAAATATTAGCCCTTTTGCCTATTTCTCTCTCTAAAACCCAATAACCCATGTTTTGTCCCTTAAACTTTCTTATAAATACTGATGAACCCCCCCTTCAAATTGCACCATGGCTTCTCTATTGTTGGGTTACGTCATTTTTATTTTTATTTTTATTTTTTATTTTTTATAGTTACTTCACCATTAATTCATTCTGTTTTAACTTATTTAGACAAAAAATAGCTTTGATTTAGGAACCCAAAATAAAAACATCAAATGCATCTCTTCCTCTATTTCATTCTCTTTCCATTGAAGACTTAAGTTTAATATCAAACAATATTTGGGGATCAATTGCAAGGTTTTATATGTAATATGTATTTTATTATTTAATAATAACACCATGTGTTGATCCATTTGATATGAATAGCTGAAACACTAACCCACCACTTGGATGGAAAAAACACTTTTTCTTTTTTGGTTGATTTTAAATCATGTATTACATTTTCATCATCAATAAAAGTAATTCTTATTTTCGTATTTATTTTTGCACGTGACAGTATCAAATGATGATGAACCATTGACCTATTTAACTAGGAAGATGGACTATGATTAAGACATTAATTCTCATTTTTTTCTTTGTATTTTAGCCATTCCTATCTTTACTAACAATAATATTACTTAGTTATGACATCAATACATCATAGATTGACCCATTTGACCCAAAATGTTAGATCATTGACCTACCTACCATCTAGATATGGAAATGGTTTCATTTTCAAATTGGTTTTAAATTTTGCATTTCATTTATATCGTTGATAAAATAATTCTTATTTATCATACATTTTTTTATATTATTAGTATATAATATTATAGATATGCCCAAAATTGTTTCATATTTTTTGTATTATTCTATTTTAAAAAAAATATTTTTAATTATACATCATGTGACCTAAATGGTTGAACAACTAACCTATCCTCTAGATAGGAAGATGGTTTAATTTTCAATCGGTTTTAAGTTGTATATTTGATGTCCATCATTAATAAAATTATGTCTATTTTATCATAGTTATTTTTTAATATGACAAATATATAATAATAGAAACGTGTTCATTTTTTTTTTTCAAAATTTCTTTTTTTCTTCTATATTTCTTGTATTTTTTATATTTCTAAATTGTATTATTTATTTATGACATCATGATATTATCCATTTGACCCAAATGGTTGAACTACTTACCCACGACCTAAATGGAAAATATGATTTCATTTTTAAGTTTATTTTAACATATAAAATTTCATTCTATTAATAATGGTTGTGTATGAATTTATTAGTGGAATTTAATGATGATAAACAAAGTATAAATGTTTGAATTTATTAGTGCACTACAATAAAGGAGATGCTAGCAGAAACTCAGTATCAAGCTACTAGTCTTTCTTTTGATGCATCAGGTAAGTTGAAACTGAAATGGAAAAGAAAAATGTGAACCCGGTGTCACAATGCTCACACTTGAGTATACATTCCTATATGGGATCTATCCACACAATGACACAGTCACCAGAACTAGTTTAGAACAATGTAAAAGCTCATGCTTGGAGGACCCATGCACATCCGTGACTGTAGTAAATGATGGTACTGCACAATGCCTTACAAAGCTAACTCCACATATTACTGGTTATGCACATCCCTCAATAAAGTCAATATCCATTGTCAACTGTGTTTAGATCCAGTTGCTTTCTTTCCCAAACACTGCCCTACATCCTCTGCATACCAGTTCTGTATTCCATGTCTTATTGGGGCAACCATGGGCACACTTGTAGCATTGGTTATAATTCAGATTGGAATTGGCCTTTGTATCCACAGAAGGAAATCCATCAAGAACACCACAACTTTATCTCACATGGATCCTAATTTCAAAGGCTTGATCATTTTATCCTATAGAGAAATTAAGGATCTAACTGGGAGCTTTAAGCATTGTCTTGGACCAAAGAGGTTCAAGGGTGTGCTTCCAAGCAACCAAGCAGTTGCAATCAAGGACTTGAAGGCAGCTGTATCAGAGAAGCAATTCAGGCAGCACTGTGTCAATTATAAGTAGCATTCGTGTACCATAAAAACCTGGTGAAGCTAGAGGGTTATTGTTGTGAGTAAGGCCAAAAGTTTTTGGTCTATGAGTTTATAAAGAATGGTTCAGTGGATAAGTGGATAGAGGAAGCTAGTCTCAGATATAAGAGGTTGACTTGGAAGAAGAGAATGGAGATTTGTATTGGTGTGGCAAGGGCCATGTCCTATTTGCACATTGGGTGTAGGGAGTTTGTAAGTCATGGGAATTTGAAGTGGGAGAATGTGGTTTTAGATGCTGAATTGGAGGCTAAGGTAACTGATGCCCCACCACCACTACATCTTCTGCAGCCCCTCCACTAGATATTCTGAAGGCACTCTCCCTTTGAGTCTTATCTTCTAATCCAGATTCAGCCAAGATAGTGTTCTACTACAACTGTCCCTACTATATTTTATTTGGTAGTTATGATAACTGTCCCTCTACTTCAATATCTGTCTAGCTTTGCTTGAATGAGTTCACATGTTTCTCTCTCTCTCTCTATATGAGCAGTGGGCTTTGGTTGTCTTGATTT
The DNA here is from genome assembly GCF_055504915.1 of Nelumbo nucifera. NCBI lineage: Eukaryota > Viridiplantae > Streptophyta > Magnoliopsida > Proteales > Nelumbonaceae > Nelumbo > Nelumbo nucifera. Next base: position 76,760,765 of record NC_142651.1, read on the forward strand.
ATTCTTTGTTTTATTGTATCTTAATAAATTAATAATAGTTATGAAGGGAGACAAAAGCAATGAGGGAGGAGCTTCACGAGCTTCTCTTTCCTACATGATGATGAAACCCAAGAGCTACATGCTACATTAGAACAGCCATGAAAAATTAATAACTACCCAGAATGCTCTCTAATGGGATTTGAAGAAATCTGTATCATGTCTGCTCTGCCGAGAGAGAGAGAGAGAACTAACATATTATATCTCAAGATTCTAGGTGCCTGTTGCATTGTGGGTAGATAGCCACACTTGATTCATGTGACTCCCTCTAACAATGTTATTATGGATAAGGTTGGTGAGCCCAACATAGACAGCACTGTCACCAGCCTATTGACATGGATCAACATGGGACCCACTTTTCCAATAGATATTGAGGCAATGAGATCCATGAGATACACCATTAAAATATAGTTGGGGTTGGGGGGACCCACTTGAAATGATACAATATTGCATAAGATGGTTTCTAAGAACTTACACCTAATTTAATTGGAAAATATTTTGAGTTAAATGACACGTGGCAATGAAACCCAAAAGGGCTATACATGTTTCACTTTCACTCATCCCCCTTTATTCATGCTGCAAATTAATATCATCCCTGAAGTCCTTGACTCCTTGGTCTTTGCCTGATGGGCTAATGCCTGATGGGCTAATCTTGCATCTGCCCACAGTCCCTGTGTGTTACAAGGTGGCTTGGCCCAGGGACCACTTAGTGTAAGTGTTGGGCCCATAGAGCTCATTTGATGGGTTTCAGGGGGTACACTGTCTTCAGCAGTGCATTCTGCCGGGCCTTGTAACAAAGGCTGGGCTGAACCCATGTGGCTGATGTGTAGATCAATGCTTGGGTCCCACGCCATACAAGGAAGCCCAACTGGGCAGCAATTTGGAAGGTTTTTTGAGTACATAACCTTAATGGGCCTTAAGCCCATTTCGAACTGGGCTGATTTGATCAGTCATTTAAAGGGGGCGAATTCTGAAGTGGGTCAGCTAAAAGGATTGGGCTTAGACCCTATCCACTCAGAGAGTCCAAGATCTAAATAAGATTTAGATCTGGAAACCTCCTAATTAGATTAGGAGACAGCTGATCTGATTTGCAGATAAGATAAGGATTATCCCTTATCACTAAGGGACTTCTAACCCAAATATGATTTGGATTAGCAACTCCTAATCTGATTAGGAGCTGATCCCTTTGAGATTATAAAAGGGGAAGGGGGCGGCAGCCTTTTACATCATCAACAGCATTCTTCTCTTTAAGAAAGAGAGATTAAGAGATTTCCTGGATACTGCGAATTCTCTTCTGCCACCACCTTCCTGCCATTGCCATTCCTTCAGTTCGATCTCTAGTTCTTGGGAGCAATCAAGATTGGATCTTGATTTCAATCTTTTGGGAAAAGATTGATTGGAGCTGTACTCACAAGCCGTCCAGTTGATTCTTGCGAAGGGTCAAGTTCTTTTGAAGAACATTGCTGATTCTGCTCCATCCTTCACTGCGCCATCTTCAGTGGGAGCAGATTTTGGATCCTTCCTTGGGCGTGAACACCTCCATTGGGAGATAGTATTTCTCCGTATCAGGTATAATCCTCTCCCACTCCTTTTGGTTCAGATCTGGTTCAGTTTATGGTTCAAGATTGATCCTTGAAAATATGATTTTCTAAATAGGGAATACGATTCCCAGTTGAAGGGAGAGAAAAATTTTTGAAATTCGCCCCTTATTCCGCATTCTTTGGGCGTCCATAGGATGGATCTCTCATCCCTTCAGTGGTATCAGAGCCATGGTTCAAATCTTGAACCAGTTTGTTTCAGATCTAAACCTGCGCAAATGGGCAGAAGGTGTTCTACCCGATTTGCGCAGATATGGGTTTTGGGAAATTTTGTTCCCAAAATTAATGGGCGAATAATCTGAATTTAATTTTATATAAATCTGATTATTATTTAGAATTTTTCTTTATGATTTTCTTGATTTATGGGCTGTTCGTACAAGAGGAGATCGAAATCTTGGTTTGCGCAGGGAACCTGCAAGATTTGCAGTTTCTTGATTTATTTATCACATTTGGTTTGTAAATAATTTTTTTATTTTCTAGACTCAATGTATAGGCATTCGATTTGATGTAATAATTAATAGAAATAGGATTTCTATTTAACTTTATTAGATCGAAGATGGCGGCGCAAAAAGGGAGAAATCGCAAAGAAGAAGATTTCGCAGATGGGAGAATCGCTATCTGCGATTTGCAGTTTATGAAACTGCATTCTGTGATCTAACCTCTGTTTTGCAGGATGGTCTGTACGAACAGCCCTGATTTACTGATTGTTGTTTTTCTTTTATCAGTAATTAATTTCAGATTATTTTCTTGAATTAAAGATTTAATTAGAAATCAAACCCTAGACCCATTCGAACCAAGATTGGTTCAAACTGTTTGGACCAAATCTAGGGTTTAATCAAGGCTGAAAGTCAGCCCTAATTTTCCCACTAATGGGCCTAAGGATTGATATTTAATTGAATGGTTAATTCGGCCCAACCTGTAAAGGCCCAGTTTTAAATAGTTAAAACTGCTAAAAGCCCACTTAACACATAAAGCTATATGGGTTGAACCGTTCGGCCCATATACCTGAATAATATTAATGGTTAATATTATGGATTTAAAATGGGCTGCAAATGGGCTTTACAGATAATTTGATTGGATCAATTTATCCCTGCATGTGATGTATGGATGTGTGATGTGCTACGTACATGGGCCATAAGTACTTGGCCCATGCTCAATCGACAGTGGCTCTTTCGCACACCATGGCTGAATGCACATCATTGCCATGGTGTCCCTTTTGGTCATTGGATGACCTCCCTCAGTGGTGGGCCCCACACCTCATCATGAGGTCTCGTGCGGAACCCTAGCCGATTTAGGCCCACCACAATCTGGCTTTATGAAAGTTAGTGGGAGCCACTTTGGTTTGACCTAAAGATAAAACTAGGGCGTAATTATCTGTTCCCTCCAGATAATATGAGTGCATGTGATAGGGAGATTCATATGATGAACTCTCTAAAGGCCTTCCATCATTAGCACAAGGATGGGTCCTTCAGTAATGAGGAAACGCACCAGAAAATGGGCTATCCATTTGCTGTTGGGCTTGTCTAAGTGTTTCATAAGATAATAGGGGCGTCATAGACCGATGTGGGAGGGGCTTCACCAGAAAATGGGAACTCTCTCACGGTACCTTGGCGTTCACGAACATGATGGGTAAGCACTCACTGGATAGAAAGGTTTACCTGAAAACGGCTCTGAACCTTGTCTGACAGAGGCCAAAGGGAAAACTCATATGATGAGTGGATATGATCCTTCACAGAAAGGTGGTGGGGTTATGCAGCTGAAACAGTTGGCCTCATGCACCCTATGTGATTTCCCACATTTCCAGAGACAACCCGTAGTCTCCATCACTGAGAAAGGAGGGAAATCTCAGAGATGAATAAATGGAAATGGATCGTAGATTAAAATCCATATCTATGAAATGAACATGAATCAAATTAGGTCGTGGACTGATGTTTGCTCTTTTATCAGAAAATGGCAAACGGATCATTTGCAAAGCTACTTGATGATAACAAGTTGAAAGGCCCAAACTATGCTGACTGGTACAGGAACCTTAAGTTGGTCTTGACCTCTGAGAGATTGGACAAGGTAGCCAAGAATCCTGCCCCGGACCGTCCGGGAGATAGGGCTTCTAAGGCCCGAAGAAGAGAATACCAAGAATGGGAGGAGAAAAACTCCCTTGCCCGCTGCTATATCATTGCCTCCTTGGACAATCCAATTCAGAGGCAGTTCGATCAGATCGAACTTGCTAAAGACGTATTGGACAGTCTTAGGACAATGTACGAAGAGCAGAATCGTTCTACTCGGCAGAAGGTCTTGAAACAGTTCATGACCGCGCAGATGACCAAGGGCCAACAAGTTCACGACCATTGTCTCCGGATGATGGGGTATATCAACGAACTAGAGGCTCTTGGATCTGGGCTGGATCTGGTAACTCAGATCGATGCTATTCCCAACTCTCTGCCTCCATCCTTTAATCCATTCATCATGAACTACAACATGAACAAGCTGAACGTCAGCTTGCAGGAACTCAGCAATATGTTGCAGAGGGCCGAAGAATTGATTAAAAAGGATGAGCCCATTGCCATGCTTGTTGAAACTGGCAAATTGGGCAAGAAAAGGAAGGCAAAGAGAAAGCCCCAGAAAAAGGTTGCCAAACCCAAGAAACAGAGGAAGGACAAGGCATCAGATGCTTGTCATTTTTGCAAGAAGACCGGCCACTGAAAAAGGAATTGTCCTGCCTACCTGGAATCCAAGAAAGGTAACTTCGAAACTTGTGTTATAGAAACCAATTTGTTGGTAGTTTCTGCGTCCTGGTGTATTGACTCCGGGGCTTCAACTCATGCGTGTAACTCACTGCAGGGGTTCAAGGTAAGCAGAAGGCTGAGTGAAGGAGAAGTAACACTTTACTTGGGGACTACTGCAACTGTTGCAGCCACGGCCATAGGAACCGTGGAATTATGTTTCAGAGAAGGAATAATTGTACTCAAAGATTGCCTTTATGTTCAAAATTTAAGAAGAAATTTGATTTCTGTCTCAAAACTATGTGCAGATGGTTATTCTGTCTTCTTTAGTAATACGATTACTATTAAAAGAAACAACAGATTCATCGCATACGGGGAACTGGAGAACGGTCTCTATGTTCTACATCCTTCTCTAGAAACTAACATAACCGAAACTACGTCGGTTGAAAACCCCAAGAAGAGAGCCCGTGATACAGTTAATCCCACGTGTCTGTGGCATTACCGACTTGGCCACATCGGTGTTGACCGAATCACAAGGTTGGTAAAGGATGGTCCTTTGGATTTTCTAGCTGTAGAAAATCTTCCCACCTGTGAGCCTTGCCTACAAGGCAAGATGACGAAACGGCCATTTGACGGTAAGCCTGAAAGATGTACAGGCACACTTGACCTAATACATACTGATGTATGTGGTCCCCTGAGTGTTAGGACACGGAATCAACACGTGTATTTCATCACCTTCACAGATGATTTTTCACGATATGGTTACGTGTACCTAATGAGACACAAGTCTGAATCCTTTAAAAAGTTCAAAGAGTTTAGACAAGAGGTCGAAAAACAGTTAGGGAGAGAAATTAAAGCCCTTCGATCCGATCGAGGTGGCAAATATCTCTCTGATGAATTCAGGGACTACTTAAGGCAAAATGGGATAGTATCACAATTGGCTCCTCCTACTACACCACAACTTAACGGTGTTTCAGAGAGGAGGAATTATTAGATATGGTCCGGTCACTTCTCATACACTCAGAGTTACCCACATCCTTTTGGGGTTACGCATTAGAGACTGCGATATACGTGCTGAATCGGGTTCCAACCAAATCGGTACCGAATACTCCATATGAACTTTGGACCGGAAAGAAACCAAGTGTCAGACACTTGAAGATTTGGGGTTGTCCAACACACGTTAAAAGAACGAGTGCAGACAAGTTGGAATCCAAGACCAGCCGTTGCCTATTTGTAGGCTACCCAAAAGGCTCTGTAGGTTACCTTTTCTATGACCCAAGTGAGCAGAAAGTGTTCTGCAGTCGAAATGCACAATTCTTGGAAACCGACTATATCCTGGACACCCATCGTCAGGAAGTTGTTCTTGATGAGGAGAGCTCAGGAGCAGTGGGAGATGTCCCACAAGTTCCAGGTAGTGACCAACTTAGAAGATCCACTCGGGCATCCAGGCCACCAGTCCGTTATGGTTATGACCGGGATAGTTACCTGGTGGAAACCTTGACTAGTGAGGAGGATCCCGTGACTTACGCGGAAGCTATGTTGGACATAGATTCCCAGAAGTGGGTGGAGGCCATGAGAGCAGAGATGGACTCAATGGAGACCAATGGAGTCTGGACTCTAGTAGATCCGCCCTCCGGGGTAAAGGCAATCGGTTGCAAATGGATTTACAAGAGGAAGAAGGGCCCCGATGGTAAAGTTGAGACCTTCAAGGCTCGTCTGGTGGCGAAAGTGTACACTCAGAAAGAGGGCATCGATTATGAGGAAACCTTTTCGCCTGTGGCCATGCTTAAATCCGTTAGGATCCTGCTAGCTGTAGCAGCATACCATGATTATGAGATTTGGCAGATGGATGTCAAAACTGCATTCCTGAATGGAGATCTTACTGAATATATCTATATGCAGCAGCCGCAAGGCTTCATTGCTGCAGGTCAGGAAAACATGGTATGTAAACTTAACAGATCCATTTATGGGCTTAAGCAAGCTTCTAGAAGTTGGAACATCCGTTTTAACTCTGCTGTCAAATTGTTTGACTTCGAACAGAATCCGGATGAACCCTGTGTCTACAGGAAGTACAGTGGGGATAAGGTTACCTTCTTGGTTCTGTGTGTAGATGACATTCTACTCATTGGGAATGATGTGGGATTGTTAACTACGGTGAAAGTATGGCTTTCGCAGCAATTCTCCATGAAAGATCTTGGAGAAGCCTCCTATATACTGGGTCTTCGACTCTATAGAGATAGATCGAAGCGGATAATAGGATTATCCCAATCTGCTTACATTGACAAAATAGTCATAAGATACAGCATGGAAAACTCCAAGAAAGGAAATGTTCCTTTCAGGCACGGAGTCACTCTCTTCAAAAAGATGTCTCCTAAGACCTTTGAGGAGATTGATGGCATGAAAGACGTTCCCTGTGCCTCTGCCGTAGGGAGCATCATGTATGCCATGCTATGCACTCGTCCTGACATTGCTCTGGCAGTGAGTGTAGTAAGCAGATTTCAGGCCAACCCAGGGCAGGAGCATTGGACTGCTGTGAAAAACATACTTAAGTACCTTCGAAGGACAAAAGAGTTTTGTTTGGTGTTCGACGGTAGCTCACTACAGATCCAGGGGTTTACAGATGCCGATTTCCAGTCAGACCCAGATGATAGAAAGTCTACATCTGGATATGGTTTCACGATAGGATCGTGTGTTGTTTCCTGAATGTCAGCAAACAGGGGTCCTAAGTAGCAAATTAATAGTCCACAACCCAAGCCGAAAGCATTGCCGTAAGTGAGGTTGCCTTATGAATGAAGGTGTTCATTCCTGAATTTGGAATTCAGCACATCACCCATTCCACTGTTGTATGACAACGCTGAACCTATGGGAGGATAGTGTAAAGAGGTAGCATCAGCGGAGAATGTGGTAGACCCATTGACTAAGCCACTATCACAGAAAGTGTTTGAGAAACACGTGGAAAGCATGGGACTCCGGCTAGTACCTGATTGGACCTAAGTGCAAGTGGGAGCTGTTAGACAGTTTTGTATGCCCTTAGCTTCAATCAGAATGATGTACTTTATGAGTTTATTGTAAATGAATAAAGATACATATTTGATTCATGTTCCCTTGGTATGTTTCTGTGTAATACCCTTAAACTGGACACTTAATGAGACTCGTGTTAGTTTAGAATGTTCACAACCAGTGGGTCGGTCTGGGGAGACCTATCCTGACAAGGCTGACACTGTGGTGCCACCAAGTCGGTTGGGGTGGCCTGTCTCAGCTGCCAGGGTGAGACCCTAGGCACATACAGTGTAGGATTAATTGAATTTTTGAACTGGACCAGATTTCCAGTATTGCCCTGGACCTTGGAGATTGATGGGCAAAACTGGAAAGTTACACCCGACCCCTAGACTCGATTATGATACTACACTAGGTGTCGGATTGGGCTGTCTTTGATGTACCAATCGGTGAGATCCTTAGCGGGGGTCAAAACCTGGGTATGTTGGGACAGTCCGAGAATTCATCTGAGTGGGTGATCATAGTGACAGGATCAGCCCCTTTGTCGGACAAAGGTAATGATCGGGGATGCACTCTCACTGATGGAAACCAAGACTGCCGGCAGCCGATTTCAACCGTTGAGATTTGTTTTGCAAAATATATTTTATATGAGATATAAAAGTATATATATTATGGTTTCTAAAATGTTTGCAAAAGGTTTTAATTCCCGGTATCCATATAAGTGGAGAGTGCAACACTGTTCCTTGCAGCCGAGGGAGAGGTCCTCTCTTGTCGGGCAATGTATGATCATTATGGGCTGAGAGGTTAAGTGTAAGACCATTGAGGATAATGCCTGATGGGCTAATCTTGCATCTGCCCACAGTCCCTGGGTGTTACAAGGTGGCTTGGCCCAGGGACCACTTAGTATAAGTGTTGGGCCCATAGAGCTCATTTGATGGGTTTCAGGGGGTACACTGTCTTCAGCAGTGCATTCTGCCGGGCCTTGTAACAAAGGCTGGGCTGAACCCATGTGGCTGATGTGTAGATCAATGCTTGGGTCCCACACCATACAAGGAAGCCCAACTGGGCAGCAATTTGGAAGGTTTTTTGAGTACATAACCTTAATGGGCCTTAAGCCCATTTCGAACTGGGCTGATTTGATCAGTCATTTAAAGGGGGCGAATTCTGAAGTGGGTCAGCTAAAAGGATTGGGCCCTTATCACTAAGGGACTGATTTGATCAGTCCCTTATCACTAAGGGACTTCTAACCCAAATATGATTTGGATTAGCAACTCCTAATCTGATTAGGAGCTGATCCCTGTGAGATTATAAAAGGGGAAGGGGGCGGCAGCCTTTTACATCATCAACAGCATTCTTCTCTTTAAGAAAGAGAGATTAAGAGATTTCCTGGATACTGCGAATTCTCTTCTGCCGCCACCTTCCTGCCATTGCCATTCCTTCAGTTCGATCTCCAGTTCTTGGGAGCAATCAAGATTGGATCTTGATTTCAATCTTTTGGGAAAAGATTGATTGGAGCTGTACTCACAAGCCGTCCAGTTGATTCTTGCGAAGGGTCAAGTTCTTTTGAAGAACATTGCTGATTCTGCTCCATCCTTCACTGCGCCATCTTCAGTGGGAGCAGATTTTGGATCCTTCATTGGGCGTGAACACCTCCATTGGGAGATAGTATTTCTCCGTATCAGGTATAATCCTCTCCCACTCCTTTTGGTTCAGATCTGGTTCAGTTTATGGTTCAAGATTGATCCTTGAAAATATGATTTTCTAAATAGGGAATACGATTCCCAGTTGAAGGGAGAGAAAAATTTTTGAAATTCGCCCCTTATTCCGCATTCTTTGGGCGTCCATAGGATGGATCTCTCATCCCTTCAGGCTGGACCCCTAGTAAATGAAATTTTGGTTAAAAAATAAATAAATGAATACATGCTAAGATGCTAATATGAAAAGTTTGGCATATTTGTCTATGCAAATGTATAAAAATATTCATTTTATCAAATAGAATAATATTTTTATATTCTAAAGTATATTAACAAATAATAATTTTAGTAGATTTTAAAGAATAGTATTATTTTCATATTTTTCATATCTTTGAATAATTTGATACTTTATGTAGTTTCATATTTATGGTATTTTTTGCAATTTTTCTAAACAAATTTTGCAATTTTTTGCTATTTGTCTTTATTTCTACAATTTTCTGAGGTACCTCAATTAATAATCTCTCCATTCCAATCCTCTTTCCTCGTGTTCAGGTGTATTGTTCTAATAAATACTCTAAATTTTGTTGGATGATTTAGGTTATCTCAAGCATACCGCAATGGAGTTATGCAATTTATTGATTTTGCTTTCACTCATTCTTCACAAGCAGATAGGATTTTATGTCCATGCATTAGATGCAATAATTTGTTTTGGGTGACTAGATGGGATGCACGTGATCATCTTATATGTGAAGGATTTAGTACTAATTATACCTTTTGGAAATTTCATGGGGAAGAAAGTGCTTTTGTTATGCATGAATCTGGTAATACATTGAATGGTGATCCATGCCCAAATGATGACATGCGTGGATTACAACATAATGCATTTGGCTTCTCTTATTCAAGTGATGAAGATAATGATGCGGAGCAGAAACCTAAATATAGCAATGATTTTGAAGGTGGAAAATTTCTTAAGTTGTTAGAAGATGCAGACAAGGAATTATACCCGGGTTGTAAGAAGTTTACTAAACTTTCTTTCATTGTTGGGCTGTATCATATAAAATGTATTTCAAATTGGAGCAATCAATCATTCACAATGTTGCTTGAGTTGTTGAAGGATGCACTCCCCACCGGTGAAACTTTGCCAAACTCATTCTATGAAGTTAAGAAGATCATTGTTGACTTGGGTCTTAGTTACAATAAAATAGATGCTTGTCCAAATGATTGTATGTTATATTGGAAGGAGGCTGCCAATGACCAATCATGTTCTAAGTGTGGTGCTTCTAGATGGGATGAAGCTAAAAATTCAAATGGTGTGATAGGAACCTCATCCTTAAAGAATAAGAAAATTGTAGCAAAGATATTATGCCATTTTCCTTTAAAACCAAGGCTTCAGAGGTTATTTATATCATCACATACAACCACATTAATGAGATGGCATGAAGAGGGGCGCACAAAAGATGGAGTTTTAAGGCATCCGGTAGATTCCCCAACTTGGAAGACATTTGACAATCTACATCCTGATTTTAATGCAAACTGTCGCAGTGTAAGACTTGGTTTAGCAGCAGATGGTTTTAACCCATTTAGGACCATGAGTATTACTTATAGCACGTGGCCTGTTATTTTAATTCCATACAACTTACCACCATGGATGTGCATGAAACAATCATACTTCATCATTTTTTTACTTATTTCTGGTCCTTTCTTACCGGGTAATGATATTGATGTTTACTTACAGCCTTTGATAGATGATTTGAAAGAATTGTGGGAAGTTGGAGTAATTACTTTTGATGCTTCCACCAAAAAATTATTTCCATTATATGCTGCACTAATGTGGACTATTAGCGATTTTCCTGCCTATTCCATGCTATCAGGGTGGAGCACCAAAGGGCGCTATGCTTGTCTTTGTTGCAATAAGAAAACAAATGCCCAGTACTGTTATATGGGTCATCGGAGATTCTTAGAACATGATCACAAGTTTAGAACTGACAAAAGATCATTTAATGGAAAGAATGACTTCAGAACTGCTCCACCTACATTACATGGGTCTGATGTTTTATCTCAATTAGAAGGTTTCGTTAATACTTTTGGTAAGAAGCCAAGTACCCCTACCAATGAAAGCAAGAAAAGGAAGGTACATAATAAGTCCAAACAAATTGAGGAGCAAGATGGGTAGAAACAATCAAGCAAGTGCAAGAAATACTACAATTGGAAGAAGAAGAGTATTTTTTTTTATTTGCCATTGTGGAAAGATAATTTCGTTCGACACAATTTAGATGTAATGCACATTGAGAAAAATATATGTGACAGTGTGATAGGAACTTTACTGAATATTAAAGATAAAACAAAGGACAATCTAAGTACTCCTCTTGATTTGCAAAATATGGGTATTAGACAAGCGCTTCATCCACAACCTGCCCCTGGAGGCAAGATGTATTTGCCTCCTTCATGCTTCACAATGACAACAGATGAGAAAGAGATTTTTTGTTTAGTACTACAAGAGTTAAAAGTCCCTGATGGATACTCATTTAATATTTCAAGACGTGTAAATCTTAAAGAGCGGACTCAAGAGCCATGATTGTCACATTCTGATGCAACAACTTCTTCCGTTAGCCATACGGAAAACATTACCTAAAAATGTGAGATTAGTTTTACTTGAATTGAGCAATTTCTTTAACGGACTATGTTTTAAGGTTGGGCAAGTGAGGGAGTTTGATAGATTAGAGTCCCAAATTGCACTTACACTTTGTAAGTTAGAACGGATATTTCCTTCTGCATTTTTTGATATTATGGTGCATTTGCCAATTCATTTAGTGCGTGAAGCAAGGATAGCTGGTTCAGTACAATATCATTTGATGTATCCAATTGAAAGGTCAGTTAAAGTTTTATTATTTAGTGTTCTTCATGTTATAATATAAACTTTGTATTCTATATTTTTAATTATGTATATGTATAAGTATAGGTACCTACTCACGTTGTAGTCTTATGTGCGTAATAGAAGTCGACGTGAGGGATCGATTGTAGAAGTCTTATGTATAACTATAGGTACCTACTGCATTTTTTCTGCAATTTTTTTGTATTTTCCTGGTATTTTCTGCAATTTTTATGCAAATTTCTGGTACTTTTCTGCATTTTCTGTAATTTTTTTTGCAATTTCTACTATTTTGTGGTATTTTTCTGCATTTTTGGAATTTTTTGTAATTTCTGTAATTTTCTACAATTTCTGCAATTTTTTTGCAATTTTCTCCTACTTTGTGGTATTTTTCTGCAATTGTTTGGTATTTTTCTGCATTTTCTAGTATTTTTTTGCATTTTTTGCAATTCTGTAATTTTCTGCAATTCTATTATTTTCTACTATTTTGTGGTCTTTTTTGCTATTTCTGCTACTTTTTTGCTATTTTCCTGCAATTTTCTGCTATGTTTTGGTATTTACCTTCTTTGGGATTCCCTCTAGAAACAATTGACCAGCAGAAACCTACAAGGCCATAACAATATTAGTTATCCTACCTTCTTGACAAGGTTCATAGTCCTAACTTGGCGCCATCCTTGATGAAGCTCCACCACAGATTGGTAAGGGGGATGGTAGTGGCATGCCAAAGAGCATGAGCATTACCAAATCCCTTGTATGGAGGAAAATCATACATCTCCAAAAGCATAGCAAGACCACCTCCTACAACAACGACCCATAACTTCCAACGTGAAGGATGGTGAGTGAGACCAACCCAAACAGCCCACAGTAGAAGCTGAACTACACCCATGGAAACACACACTTTCATGTTTAATCCTGCAAGATTTACTGAAAGATTAGACCCTTGAATCAAAATAACTGCAAGAGGAAACAAATATTTTCATCAGGAAAAAAAACTCAGTTCTAAATTATATGTTAATATTAAAAGTTTAGGTTTGAGCATGATTCATATATGATTCCATGCCAGCATCACTTGACTGACAACTCGTATGCATGCTCGCTTTGAGATGGTTATAGGCACTAACATATTAACCAACTTTCTACATCTTCAATTTTGTATGCAATTGTTAAATCATTTATATGTTTTCTATACAGAAATCTACTCCTAATTTTATGGACATTCTTCTCTTTTTCCTTAGTTTAATCCATGTTTCATTAAAGAAAATGATATCCCATGAGGGTTAAGTTTCACCTCGAGACTAACGAATTACCTAACTGGAAGTCCTGGTTCTTTGAATCACTCTCTTGGTGCTTCAAAGATTGATAATTTGATATATGTAAGAGAGAGGTCTAAATTTTGATATTATTTAATTAACAAGGCCATAAGTCTTCAAGATAGCCATGCATATTTTCTTTTTAATTTCTTACTACCCAGAAGTTAAAAAATTGCAAAGCACTAAATAGTTATATCTTTTCTCTAGTCGTTCTGTATTTCTTTTCTCCTTCTTTCTCTATTGATTGGCTGCTTTATTTCTAATACAACAGCTATTTATCTTTGGCTTCCTTCTAATTTTTATTGCCAAAGTTTTGAATTTTTAACTCAGCATCTTTTTACTCAGTCTAGCTAGCTCTATTTCATCTTTATTATTAAATCTGAATATCAAATTCTCATAATCTGCTGCATATAAATTCGTTTGCCATTTCAAACTGCTGCATTATATTAATGCAACAAGTTATTATATTGAATTGTTATATGTGATACATGGTGGAGATATAAAGGGGGGTCAGAGTTAGAATTAGTAAAAGAAAACTAAAGCAAAGACAAAGAGTTCCTAAGAAGTAAAAAGGACTAAGGGAGACGGAAACTAGGATAGAACAGCCAATGCCATTTTCATGGTCCTAGTTTGTATAGTGTTCCCAAGTGAGGTTCTGTGAAACTGTAGCTTAATCTCCCCATTGCCCTATTGCTTGAGGTGAAGATTAGAAGATTTCTACCATGTTCTTTCTAATGAAGTAACGACTTAGGAGACATGTTTCCAAACTCCTTAGAGGTCAAGACCCATGAAATCTTGAACTAAGGGGGAGAGAATGTGGCCTTTGAATGTGTCAAAGGATGGCTTCTTGCTTTGAAAGGTATGCTTATTCCTTTTTTCCCATGTTCCCCACATGACAGAATGAACAATGATTATCCCATATGACCTTCCCTTGACTCGATTCATGTGCCCTTCCAAAGGATCCAACCAACCTTGATATGAAATGATACTGAGGGTCTCTCAGGAACTTATAGGTTGCCCTTTCTATACTTTAACTAGCCAAAAGTGGCCAGCCTCGGAACCCGGAGTGAGATATTTTATCCTGGATGTCCACATTGTTGCCCCTAATCACCTACAAATGATTTCATTTGTCTTGTAAATTATGTTAGCTTTTGGCTCCCCTTCCATTGTAACCCTCAACATTTCTACCAAGTTAGGTGACTATATACCTTGGAATAAGGCTCAGGCTACAGTTCTAATTGCACCATTTTCGTCTTCTGGGCTTTGGAACACTTGTGCCTTCACCATCCTTGGAAATGCCTTCTGTCCTTGAAGGTGTTAGACTTCCAACCGAATATCAATAAAAGCTTAGCATCTCCATATTTGGCTTTGGGAGTTTGGGTGCTATTACTTTACCACCTTTGGATGGAATACCGATTTCTTATAATGCTCAATGAAAGTGCTACCTCAATAACTCTAACTCTAACACACAATGCATCCTTCTAAGTTTCATACAGTTAATGCGGAAGTTATGGATATCTATCTTCTATCTCCCTCATATTCTTTCTGCCCCAATATAATGGGCTGTAGTATATATCTCCAAATATAATTGGCTGCAAAACAATGAATGCATACATGGGTTGCTCATTCTCCATAAAGTTGCATATTTTACATGTGTAGCCATAGTTTTCATTCTTTTTTATCTTGATTATTAAATTAGATGTGTTCCTGGGATAGCTGGCAACTTCAGAAAGCCTTTGTATTAAAACTGGAGAGGCTTTTTCGTTTTTTTACAAAGCTTCAAAGAATAGGCCATTTATAAGAAAAAGTACTATGCAAGCCACAGTGACTAGAGATTATTATTATATTATGAGGGAGAGATCAATGCATATTAGGAGTGCTCAATAAGATTAGTAATTTGATTGGTTTCATCTTTTTGAAGTTCCTGGAAAATGGTTAGATTCCATGAGAGTCTAAATAACAAATGAATGAATAAATCAACCTATCTTTGTTTCTTTTAGGAAGGGAGGTTGTTCTAACAATGATAACCAGAAGCAAGTGCTCCTTTTTTACTCCAAATATCTTACTAGAACCTTACCCCCATCAAGGGACTATAAATGGAAGACTTTTTGTCATTGGATCTTATCACACCTTGAGTCCCCCTGATAGTAAGCATTACAACTAAAACGCCTTAGGAGCTAAAGCTTTCTAAGTCACTTTCAATATGTTTTTAATACTACGCCAGTTTTTCACAGTAGAATGAAATAGTAGGGTATGGTAAGGAATGGGTATAGGTTGTACCCTTGTAAGTGGAATTATATAGTTTAATCATGTCCTTATATATTGCTTACTTAGTTTAAATCTTGTACACAGTTGGGGTAGTATGCCGAGTTTTCCATGATACGAAAAACTGGAAAAAGCTCAGACCCCCTTATGAAAAGGGGTTTCAACCAGTGTTACATGGAATGTTCTAAGTGGATGGAAGTATCTACTTCTGATTCCAACACTCTATGCATTCCTAATAGAAACTTCAACAAAACATTTTCCTTTATCTATCTGCTTATTTGACATAATTGAATAATTAGTGATGAGGGCGGATTTGGCCCTCCAGTGAAATTGTGACACTTGGCACCTCGTGCCAACCAAGTGCAGCCTCTCAACAACTGGGCAGCTCGAGCAGCTCGGCAAAGCTTGCGACAGGCAGCTTGCCACTTATAGACAGCTTGGCATAGCTTGCCACAAGCAGCTCGGCAGAGCTCGCCGCAAGCAGCTCGGCATAGCTCTCCCCCAGGCAGCTCACCACTTGCAGGGTAGCTCGGTACAAGGTAGAGCAGTTCGGCATATCGCAGGAAGATCCCCTGCCTGACAACTGTACCTGACAGATCCGGAGACCTGCGCCCATGTCTCTCGCCAGGCGGCGCCGTGCCTGCCAGCCCTGAGAGCTGTCCCTTGACTGGCAGAGACGTACTCTGCAGCAGCCACCTGCACCCGCCACCTCAGCTCTGGCAGTAACGGCTGCGGCAAAGAGATAGAGGCAGTTACGCCTGATTTGACAGGACACCACTATATAAGGACTCCGACCCCCAAAGACAAGGGAGAGAGAATGAAAAAATGGAGGTAATCCCTACTCTCTAGCTCTCTCATTTCTCTCCAAGCTCCCTACAATCAGAATGCTAACTTAGGCATCGAAGAGTCCCCGCCGGGAGAATACCCTCGGGTCCTCTAATTCAGTTCTCGCAGGTTCCTCAGCTCCCGCTACCTACAAAGAGGAGGAAAAGATGGAGTTCTCGTAGGTCCCTCAACTCCCGCCGCCTACAAAGGAGAGGAGATCACCTCATGCAGAGGGTAGTCAGGTTGCGCTACACCAGGGAGCTCCACCATCCCCTGAGTTACAGGTCGCCTAGGAGCAGGTCAAATGACAAGTCCACCAAGTAGCTCACCGCTAGGGAGCTCGTCACCAGGCAGTTCTCCCCCAGGGAGCTCGCCACCAGGCAATTCTCCCCCAGGGAGCTCGCTACCAGGTAGTTTGCCACCAGGCAGTTCTCCCCAGGCAGTTCGCCACCAGGGAGTTCGCCACCAGGCAGTTCTCCCTAGGCAGTTCTCCCTAGGCAGTTCGCCACCAAGCAGTTCGCAACCAAGTAGCTCATCACTAAGGCACGTCACCGGGTCAAATAACGAGGTACTTAGCCAAAAAAAATTTATATATCACAAAAAATTAGTACATGATCAGAAACGGTTACATCAATTAGTATACACAATGATTGCCATTTATAAAAACTGAATTGTTGACTTTAGTGTAGGGTCTTAGGTTAGCTAAGCAATTGGGACTCAGTCAAATGGAGGTGGAAGGGGACTCAAAAGTAATCATCTCTTAGGCTAGATGAGACATATTCTATAGACTCTTAAGAATGCTTATAGGGAAATAGAAAGGACTGCAAGAGAGTTGGGTGCTGAATTCAAATGGCAAGATGTAACAGACATAGACATATTCTGTGGACTCTCAAAAGTTTGCATTTTTTTTGTAGGTTGATATTACATACTACGCAAGGAGCAATAGTGATCAATGGATGGATGAAGACTTTTGATTAATATTTTGATATGTTTTTTGAAGTTTCATATGTATTAGAACAATTCATTTAACATTTATAATATACCTTTTCTTGTGTAAATATTCTTTTAAAATATAAATGTATGAATTCTATTTGAAATGAGTATTTATTTTGCTGAATTTTGTTTTAAAATTATAGGTTTTTAATGATTCTAATATTGAATATGATAGCTGATAAAACAGGTTTTAATTATTTATAGTGGCAGTTATAAACGCCACTATAGGTTCAACTAAACAAATCTATTGCAGCGGTTATAAACGCTAGTACAGGTTCAATCAAATAGATCTATAGCAACAATTACAAATGCCACAACACGTTCACTAAAAAAGATCTATTGTGGTGTTTATAAACGCCATGATAGGCCCAATTAGTTATTGCTATCGTGGCATTAATGCCACTATAGATGTTATATTTATAGCGGCAATTATATAGAATTGTTTCCTGCGGCGTTTCTCTAAATGCTGCTATTTCTTATACTGACATAGTTTTTAGCGGCGTAAGACGATACGCCACAAATATGCCACCATAAGTATATAGTGGTGTATAAACTGGTATATAGCGGCATAAAAAGAACACCGTTATAGTCATTTTTTATTGTAGTGGTGGAATTTAATGGTTGAACTATTTATCTATCATCTAGATGAAAAATATGATTTCATTTCTATGTTTAGTTTAAAAATATAAAATTTCATTCTATTAATAGTTATTTTGTATGGATTTATTAGTGTAATGATGATAAACAAAAGTATAAATATTGGATTCAATGAGAGAATGTGATTTATTTATTAATAGTTATTAAATACTGAACGATATTCTTTTAATTACATTTTTTGCCCTTTCAATAGAGATGAACTAAATTCAAAAGGAAGAGTATTTTAGTAATGAAAAATTCAGAAACCAATACCCCTTCATTCGTACTTTTGTAAGTAGTATATGGAGATATAGATAAGAAGTTAATGCAAGTAATGTGTCAATCAAGAGCAAGAAGCTCCTAAGCAGACTAGGTTGTTTTTCTCTGCAAACAGCCAAATTAAAGTTTTTCCTAATGGAAGAGAGAGAGAGCTTCTCCAACCTGAGAAGAAGCTCTACCCAATAAATCACTGCTCATATGAAGAGTGAGGAAAGTTGCATAACCCAACGAAGCAGACTTGCCAAGAAGGAAAATTCATCTAGAGGCATCCGACCCACCAAAATCAGTACTCTGCAAACTGTTAAGACATATTATTAGGGTAAATCACTATTTACCCTTCTATTTTGTTCACAATTCTTCTAATTTTGATATTTTCTTATTGGCTTGCTTTTCCACTTTCAACCTAATTAGGATAGAGAAAACGTTGCTGCCCACAAGCTTTCTCCAAGTGGCACCTTAGGCTATACCTATACTGCCATGCCTTCAGCATTGTTAATTATCGTTGCATTATGGCACGATCAAGTGGGTTATGCCGCCTGGGGCCCGGCCTGGCACGGTTCATATATACTATTTATATATAATTTATATATATTTATATATATACATAATATTTATATATTTTATATATTTATATATATAATATATAATATATTATATAAATTATAATTATATAATAATATATAGTATATAATATATTAATAAAATAAACAATTTTTTTTTCAATTTTATTATACTACTTTGTTTAATTATTGTATATATAAGCAATTATATACATCAAAATTCATATAAAATTAAAATTTTAAGTTTTTTTTCTTTTTTTTTAAATAAATAGTCAATAATAGCTTTGGCCCAGTCCATGGCCCGACTTGGGCCAAGGCTTGGCCCGTGGGCCAGCCCGGCCCGCAGCATGGCACGGGCCCATGTAGGCCTGGGTTGTGGGTTGTGCTAGGCCAACCCACAAAATTTTCATCGAGGAGGGTAGCACAGCCTGTGATGGCCCGCGGCACGGCACGGGCCCACGTAGGCCTGGGCCGTGGGCTGTGCCAGGCCGACCCCCAAATTTTCACCGGGGAGGGCAGCACAGCCTGTGACGGCCCGTGGGCTAGCATGGCATGGCCCGCAC
Organism: Nelumbo nucifera; assembly: GCF_055504915.1. Taxonomy (NCBI): domain Eukaryota; kingdom Viridiplantae; phylum Streptophyta; class Magnoliopsida; order Proteales; family Nelumbonaceae; genus Nelumbo; species Nelumbo nucifera. The sequence goes on from NC_142651.1 coordinate 76,780,110, forward strand.
TTTGCGCAGGCCGTGCTGGCCTGACACGACTCACTTTTACACCTCTAATTGAAGATATTGGACAACCAATATTTTCAACTAATATTCTAAGGGATAAATTAAAATTTCTTTTCTTTTCTTAAGCACTAATAGATGATCTTTAGGCTGCGTTTGGAAACCACGCAAACAAGTGTGAATGCAAATATGGAGTGTAAAACGGTTCATATAAATTGCAAAAAGTTGGGTTAGTTTTGCACTGACAAATTTACCTTTTTACCAAATAGACTTTTAAGCTGTAATGGATGCAAACATGAATTTCAATAAAACATATGCTTTTTTTTTATCAAAAGCCCACTTGAATGCAAATTTACTTATTATGTTGATGTACTTTTTCATCTTATCATCAATATTGTAAATATGATTTGGTTTGTCATTTGTCAATGCATAAATTATATCATTTCCAAACCAGGATTTATACTCCATTTACATCATTTCCAAACCAGGATTTATACTCCATTTACATCATTTCCAAACGCAGCCTTATGAACCAAGAGGGGGCATGTTGCTTAGTTGCAAGGAGAAGGGATCCCTAACGCCTTCTTCCCTTGTCAATTAAATGCCAAAGTTTACAATCTCTCTATGTCACAACCAAAGCCTTATACCCATAAAGTTACTTTAGTAGTTTTATCGTAATGAATTTTAAACCTTAATTATGTCATTTTGAAGAAGATTTTAGGGGTTTTTATTGTTCAGTCTACCTTTATAAATCTCAACTCCACTGTATAAGATGGGATCAATCCTAACCATGGATCGATGCCAAATCTACAAGCAGGATATAATTTAAAAGAAAGGGGAATACTAATAGACTAGAAGGAGGTTATAATTTTAAATTTTTGAGGTGGAGTATAGTCTATTTATCATAAATCAAGATCCACTTTCCCCGCCGAACCACACAAATGAATCCGGATTAACTGCACTTAGTTGACTTAGTTGATGTTCAATTAATATACCACATCAGTAATGCTCGCAAAGTGAGAGATTTGAGAGGTTGTGGGGCATACAAACTTGATAGCTGATGTGGAGGTTATTATGGTTAAACATCCTCTAATGCAGCCATCAAGTGCCGGCTGGTAATTTGAACTCGACAACTTGGAAAATTGAACCTAGAACAAAAAAAAAAAAAAAAAAAATCTATCTAGCTAGCCTAGAATCACAACAATAGACATGGCAAGCCTCATTAATTATGTGGCCCTTGATGCACATAACGGTCGTATTTAATTATAATATAATCTACAATCTTCACATGTTAGAAGAAGCTTTCCTTCATCAATCTTTAATATAACCCATGAGACAGAGAAAGAAGAGCAGATGAGGTCTTGACCCAAACAAGTCCTAGCCCAGAACGGTGCAAAGAACAGGGACAGGTGATGAGCTCACATCCCATGAAACTACGTACCAGATTTGAAGGAATATGTAACACGACCTCACGAGGTCGTAATAACACAAGGTTGTATTCATTTATCTTTTTTGCTGGTGATTCTGCCTCACTTTTTGTTTGTTGGAAACGTTTTTTCATTTTCTGAATATTTTGTTTTAATTTTTTAGATACTTATATTTTTGCTTGGTTATGTTACCACTTTTCTGTTTTTATATAATGTTTTTATGCTTTTTTCTTTGGTACTGTGACCGCTGCTCTATATTCATACAAATTTTATAATTGAATGAAATATGATGTTAAAAAGAAAACACGAGACTGCGAGGTTACAAAGCCTACGAGGTTGCCAGATTGTGAGGCTGCAAGATCACGAGACTGCGAAGCTATCCCACAAGGTTACAAGACGAAGCTGCAAGACTAAGCTATGAGGCTATTTCATCTGCGTCGTGAATTCTACGACCTACAATGCTCGTTGACTTGGTCTGTTCGTTCTAGCACAAAGTCCAACAACCAGCCAACTAGCAGAGTATGCCGACCTTCGGCCATTGTAGATTGCTATTTCCAGCTTTCATTGTTTGCGTTAGAGTTTTATCTTTGTTGTTTAGTCAGTTTTGTATAGTGGCCTTTGGCACCAAAATTGAATCCGTTTTAGTTTCAACACCCATATAATCTACTTTGAGGACTGTAACAGATAAGTTTTAATTGAATTATGTATTGATGAGGTAGGACCCCGATAGGAAGATCTGCTCAAAGCAAAAGAGAACGTAGAGTTCATTGATGTGAGGCCTTAGTTGTGGTGCCATCATAAATGGAGGAAGCTGTGAGAATGTCATCTTTGAGGAAACAATTTAGAAGCTTTGACTTCATGCCAACCTGTGCACACTCTCACCCCTATATATTCCCTCCATTGGTTCAAGCAAGACAATCCCTCATTCAGTTTGCAATAAGTCTTACATTAACGAGGTTTAGTATAATATCATCCAGATGGATGCTTGTCACATCCTCTTGGGTAGTCCGTGACAATATAATCAAAGTGTCGTCCACAATAGATATAACACTTACAGCCTTGTTAAGGATGGGGTCAAGTTTGTGCTTAGACCCGCAAGACTGCAATATATAATAGGAGCCACAAAAGATGTTTGGTACGACCTAGCTTCACCCTAATGACAAGAAAGGATTTTGAGAGCAAGGGCAAGAAGGAAAGAGTAATGTTGGCCCTCATCACAAGTTCTAGTTGCAAATTTGGCCCCTCTATTCTCAAAAGACTTCAGCCTCTCGTTAGTGAGTAAGCCCATCTATTTCCACCTGCAAAGTTGTAGAGGCAAGTAAATGACTTGCTCCAGAAAGGACACAAACGACCGAGTCTGAATCCCTATGTTGTCCCTATTCTATTTGCTCCCAAAAAAAGATGGCTCTTAGAGAATGTGTATAGATAGCTCATTTAGTGGAAATATTGGACCAACTTAGCTAGGCCACCCTCTTCGTAAAGATTGATATGAAAAGCTAGTACCACCAAATTTGCATTAAATCTGGGGATGAATGGAAGACAACCCGTAAAGGTATGTACTAGTGGCTAGTCAGGCCGTTCGGGTGGTTGTCCAAGGCACCTTCCGCCTTTATGTGAGTGATGACTCAATTTTTTATAGTGCTTCTTAGGCAAATATCTAGTTGTTTATTTTAATTATATTCTTATTTATTGCAGGACTATTGATGGACACACAACATATATAAATGTCTTGAACATAGAAATTTTTTTTGTCAATCTAAACAGGTGATTCTTAAATTAAAGCAACTGAAGGCATGACTCGCCAATTAGGGGGTGTTCTTTTTCTAGATTTTGAAAGGGGGGAAAGTTGGTTAGTGGGATTTTGATTCCCATTGACCAAAATTCCCACGTTCGTTTTTGAGTTTTATGTGGGGACCAGGGAAAATTTATTTTCTTGGGTACCACTTATTCGAGTAAGTGATACCCATTTTCTAGGTGAATAAATAACTTTTCTATCTTGAGGGAAAATTGTCAACACTTGAAAGAGATAAAAATACTCCTTGTAATAATGGATTTTTATGGATAAAATAGTCATTACCTTATTTATATGGGAAATAAAAGAATATGGATAAATACACTTACCCTGAATAAATATTTCCTAAAAAACAATTACCTAAATATGTGCATTTATTGGAATAAGTAACTTACAGAAATATAAACAGGGCCTTAGAGTGGTCTAGACTCTAGACCCAGGTAGCTGTAATCTGAGAATGGCCTACTGCCTACACCAAGACATGTACGATGGATACGCCGCGTAGCAGAGAAGGGTGGAGAGTAGAATCTAAGTACTATATGCCCTCTAGCAGAAGAGCGTCTCTCGTCGCCATGTCGTAAATTAAGCTCTTCAGTTTCGATTATTTTAGAGGCATATGTATAGATGACACTAATTTCTCTTCAAAGGACAATCGGTTGTGCGTTCTTAATTGTCGCTCGAGGCTGTTGATTTTGCAAGAATTTAAAATGAAGGGCACTTTGAGAGAGACAAGACTTGGAGGATATATATCTGGACTTCACTCTTGGCCTACCTTGCATGTCGTAGACAGAGATTTTTAAAGATGTCCCACTTCATTCCTTGCAAAAAGACCCGTGATGCTTCCCATGTAGCCTAACTCATCCTCACAGCAATTATATATCATGGGGTGCCCAAATCCATTATTTTAGACTGATGCTAACACTTCTGGAGATACCTCTAGATGAGGCTCAACAACAGTCTCAAATTTAGTAGCTCTTACTATGCACCCTCAAACTGATGGTGAAACTGAAGTGGTGAACTGCAAGGTTGCAAAGTTGTGTTCTAAGATCAATAAGTCTCCCCAAGCATAGGATTTCTCCTTGCCCCACATAGAACTCTACTACAATAAGAGTCTCTAATATAGCACCCATCTTAGCCCTTGCCAAATAGTTTATGGGTTTCAACCTCATGTGGGTGACGATGATATTGCCCACAGAAGAAGAAGAGCATATGAGGTCTCAACCCACGAGGTCCAGGGAAACTAGTCCTAAGCCAATGTGACGAAAAGAGACAGGGCAAGGACAGGTGAGGTCACAACCTATGAAACTGCCCGAATAAGCCTTGTGCACAAAACAACCTCGTGAGGTCATAACACCATGAGGCTTCTAAATCCCTAGGAGACTAAGCTACGACTACGAGACTAAGTCAGGAGGCTTCTCTGTCCATATTAGGGGTGGTAATGTTTCACTCAACCCGTTGAACCCACCCAACCGCCAATTTATTTAGCGGGTGGTTGATCACCCATTGGGTCAATTTAAATGGGTTGGGTTGTCGATAATTATTGGATTAACCATTAAAGATACAAGTATGAATTTCTTAGCCTTTTTTTTTATTTTTCTTCATTTGAGTGAAATAATTTATAATTAATGCATTAATTAATTACTAAAATTAGTTTTTTTGAATAAACACATTTCACCTGAATCCAAACCAGTCCGAATCAATTCAGCCCAGTCTGAATATGAACAGACTTGATCACCTCGGTTTGATTCGTTTGGGTCGATCAGCCTAGTCTGAACCCAACCCGATTTAGTATGGAGCAATCTGATCCGATCCAAATACAGAACGGTTTTGGGCAGACTGGTTCAACCCAGATCTGGTTTGATCTGACTTGAAGCAACCTGGCCCATCTGTTTTGGCTTGTTCCAATGTGACCCGACCCAAATCACAAACAGTTACGAGCAAAACCGGTTTGGGCCAGATCTGGTCCAACCCGAAGCTACACGGACCATCCACTTCGGGTCGTCCCAACTCGGTTCCACAACAGTAACGTGCAAGCTAGTTTGGCCCAGATCCGGTCTGACCTGAAGTGGCATGATCCACTCGTTTCGGGTTCTGGGTTGGGCCGACCAAACCTGAATACGTGCGACCCGACTCGGATTTGGACCGGAATGCCCCCTGCCCTGCTTCGAACTAGTCGGTTCAGTCCGAGTCAATCTGCCATTGACTGAACCAGTCCAATCTAGTTTGACCGGACTAATCCTAATCCAAACGGTTCAACCACTCTTGATGTGATTAGCTTGAAGACAAATCCATTAGATCGTTCAAGTTGGTCTAACTGATTTGAACCTAAGTGGTTCGTTCAAACCTAAAACCCGAACATAGTTAATGGCTTCTCCACTTGTATAAAAATAATATGCATGTAATGTAATTTGAACCTTCACCACTTGTGTAAATAACAACTACTATTACCACCAAGCTATGACCAACTTGTTTGTTAAGTGGGAGTTAGTTTTTAGTTTTAAGTACATAAATATAAGACTAATAGGTTTAGGCAGGTTGGATTGAGTAAAGTCAGGTTTGGGTTGAATCCAATCCATTTAATTTTATATAATTGGGTCATTAATGGGTTGACGGATTAGATGGATTGAATTGAAACTCAACCCAAACCAAACCCAACCCAATCCGCCCAATTGCCCCCGCTAGTCCATATCACTATTTCTACAAATCATATTGATCGTTGATTTGGTTTCATCTGATGCACCAATCTTCCTCTATAAACATGTATATTGGTGCAAGGAACCATATGAAATTTGGTGTTGCTAACAGATTTTTTTGTTTTATATTTATTAATTGAACTTTCCAATTGCAAAGCAAATTATTGGTTTCCCACCAAACTAGCTAGCTATGGGGGTGCTCTACAACAAAAAATTTGCCATATCAGCAAAAAAAAAGTTCTTGAATTGTTTTTTTGTTTTGAGAAGCAAAAGCAAGTTACTTTAGTTTTAGAAACCGATTAATTTTTTTCAAAACCATTAAGGGGGCATTCTCCAATTTGATCAATTGTTTTTCTTGTTATCTATTTCAAAAACAAGAAAATAGATTGTTCCTCAAAATAGAAACATAGCAACTTGTTCTTGGTTGTGTATTTTTTTTTTTAAAATGTTTTAAGAAGAGTGAAAACTTGCTTTTGTTTTAGAAAACATAATTTTGATGGTTTCAAAACATGATTTGCTTTTGGAAACAAAACTATTTTATTTTCACTTCTCAAAACAAAAAACAAAGTTGAGAAATGTGTTTTTAATTTTTAATATTTTATTTTATTTTTGCTAACATGGCAATTTTCAAAACAAGTGAAAACAGAAACATTCACATTGTGGAACACCCTCTAAAATAATGGTTTTCAAAACAAAAACAAAATTTGGCGTCCAAATATTATATTATATGATATGAAAGCTGATGGAAAGCTCTTGGATGAAAGCATGATTATAAACCAAAAATCCAATATATTTTTGCTTTAGTTGTGGAAACAAAACACATATATAGCCAAGAACATGTTCTCTATGTTTGTATATTAAGAACCAACTAGCAGGGAAGCCTATGCTTTGCAGGGGTGAAATAGAAAAATGACATTTGGAGATACAATAATAAATTAGATTATTTTTTTTGTTAAATAAAATAACTATAATTATGTTACTATAAATAATGAATAATTATAGTGGGCCCCACTTTGGTTTAGGGCTATGAACGGGTCAGGTCTAGGTAGAACTAGTCTTGAACCAATTATTTAATTGGGATAAAATCATAAACCTGATTATATTCAAATAATGACTTAAAATAATACTAAATTATTTTTATGTTAATAAGTTAAGCATCTTTAATTAATATTATCTTATTTATTATATACCAAATTTACTATTTCAAACATAAAACGTGATAAAAATTACAAGAAAGTTAAATTATTATATATTTCCATAAAATAATTGGTTGTGGATCTGAATTAGTTTTGGACAGGTAAGAACAAAAACCGACCCAATTATTAATTGAGACAAAATCATGGAACCATAACCATTATAATTATGTTCAATCAATTTAGCTCCATTGGGTAGACCCAACCCATTGATTCAACCCTAGTTTTTTTTAAAATAAATTAATGTTTGATAATTTATTAAATAAAATAAAATAAATAAAAGTTTATTGGGATGAGACTAGTATAAGCTATCTCGTACCAGACCCGACCCGTTGGTAACTCTTGATATTGGGCTTAAAGGGAGAGAATAATTTGTTAGTAAATTATTTCTAAATAAATAAATAATTTAGTAAAATAATAAATATTTATTAAAATATTTCTCTCAATGTCATATCTCCTTTATTTATTGATTTATAAATAATTTATTTACTTTTATTAAATAAATAAATGTTTAGATGATGATGATGATAATAATAATAATAATAATAATAATAATAATAATAATAATAATAATAATAATAATAATAACAACAATAATAATAAGAATATTAATGAATAAACAAAATAGAAAGAGAATATGAGGAGAGAGAATTAGGTGAGAGAGAAGAAGGATGACATTTTATTTTATAAGATAGCAAAATTATAAATAATTATATGTGACACTCCTATAATTTTTGAATATTGCCATAGTGTCAATTACATTAGAAGGTTTGTCTTATATGTGATAGTCCTATAATTTTCGAATATCATAAAGGCAATTACATAGTGAGATAAAGAGAGTAAATTTGTCTTATATGTGGCACTCTTATAAATTTTGAATGCCATAGAGTTATATTGGAAGGTTTGTCTTATATGTGGCAATCCTGTAATTTTCGAATATCATAAAGACAATTACATAGTGAGGTAAGGAGAGTAAACTTGTCATATATGTGACACTTCTGTAATTTTTGAATAACATAAAAGTCAATTGTATAGGGATCTTTGTCTTTATGTGGCACTCTTATAATTTTCCGAGGTCATTTTCGCACTTTTCGTTATCTTTGTATGTGGGATACCATTTCTTGGAAGGAGAACGCATGACCGTAAATCCATTTTATTGTTAAGAATATCATAAAGTCAATTATATAGGGAGAATTTTCTTTATGTGGCATTTCTATAATTTCTTGAGGTCATTTTCGCACGCTTCATGATCTTTGTATGTAGGATACCATTTCTTGGAAGGAGATTGCATAACCATACATCCATTTTATTGTTAGGATATATATAGATTTGTTTTCAAAATAGATGGTTTTAAATTGTTTTTGAAATTTAGAAGAAAAACAATTAACATTTAAGAGCACCCCCTATACAATTAGTTAAATGTAATATTGTTTGTTGTAATTCCTTTCAACTTTAGTTGAAAGAAGAGATAATGTATACAATGAGGCAAAGCCATTATTAACAGTATTGAAACAATACACATGCAACCCTCTGAAATCACTGAAGCTAAATCTTTTTGAGAAGTTCTATGTTGGGCTCGGGACCTGAAGCTTTGTCATGTGCATATCAAAGGAGAAGTATAGAAAATTACTAGTATCCTATTGGACTTTAATGCTCAGGTCCTTAGCGTGTGATTTGCATAATGCCAATCACTATCTACCTTGTCTCCTACATTCCATGTACTAGTAATAAACTTGCAATAATCTTTGGGTTTTTGTTGGGAATTGGGGTCATGAAAACATAGAAGAGAAGCTTTGAGGCGTGTCTAAAGACATTGCCATTGGAACATTATTTGCCCCCACTCAGTTTTAGGGTGAGAATCTGCAACCAGCAAAGTTGAAGAGTCTCCAAAGAAACCTTTTATGAGAAAGTTAGTTAATAGTTAATGATTGTTAACTTTTGAATAGTGTGTATTGATCACACCCGATCAACGCAAAGTGTGAGCAAAGTTCACTTCTAAAGAGCCTTATTGCACCGCACACATGTGTGCGCACGTTGTGCCAACAAAGTTGAAGAGTCTTCGAAGAAACTTTCTGTGAGAAAGTTAGCTAACAGTTAATGATTGCTAACTTTTGAATAATGCGTCTTGGTCACACCCCATAAATGCAAAGTGCAAGAAAAGTGCGCCTCTAAAGTGACTTATTGCATCGCATACATGCGCGTGCACATTGTGTGGTAACAAGCCTCCATATCTCCTCTTATAAATCTAAGGAGTGTAAACAAGCTCCTATTTAAAAACTCAAAACATGTTTAGTAATTTTCCAACATGAGACAAGGCTTTAAAGAAGAGAAACAAGTTGAAAAATAGTTTTAATTTGAGATTTAAAAACTATTTTCAAGATACATGTGGAAGTGTATTTTCATGTAATTAATCAATCAAATCCCATTGGATTTAATCTCTAATGAAATTAAAATCCAACAATTTCTTCAAAAACATATAATCCATAGTTGCCTAAGGACTATACATAAAAAGAGCTTAATTAGAAATAAATGAAATATCTTTATTAGAAAATACCTGATGATAACCTTACACAAATAGTAAATCAAAGCAATTATTTGCGTCTCGATTCCCCAAAATACAATAATTTATCCATCAACTTTTTTAGGGATATAATTATTGATTTTTTAGTATATTTTTCTCTTATAATTAACAAAATTTTACATTAATACCACCTTATTTATTGTTGTAATTGTTGATTACCCTCATAAACTTAAATTACAAGTTTTCCATAAAAAAGCTACTCATTAAATGCTATTACTTTAATGTTCATGTCATCCTTCTCTTTAAAACTTCAAATTGTTCCCTTTTCTACACCTTTAGGGGGATAACTGATATTATTGATTTTATGTATTATAAATTTTCATGAATAAAAAATCATCCCTGTTGTGCCACCAAGTACACATTAACAACATTTATTGGTCAACCAAAGCAAAGGGGATGTTAGCTTCTCTCCATTCACAAGAGGTGTATCTTCTGTGTATAGTCTTATCTTGTATAGACTAGTCTAGTACAAATCAGTCTTCTGAAATTCTTCTATTCCTTATACACAATTAAATCTGATGGTGGGCAAAACCAACACACCGACCTCTTGACGCCACGTCACCTCGGAAGCCTCAGGACTCGCAAGAACAACGGGTTGGGAGTCATTTGCCTTTAGGTCGGGAATCACCTTAGAAGCCTCCTGACGCCACATCACCTCGGAAGCCTTAGGCTTGAAAGAACAACAGTTGGAAGTAGTTTTCTGACTTGTTCATTTCTCACTTCGCCACTAGCAAGAGATACTCTAAGACCGCAGCAAGCTTGATGTCCATCTGACAACATTCTAGAGAAAGTATTCAGGAATACATGCATAGATTCAACCTGGAGTGCCTACAAATCTGAGACCTCAACCTAGCAGCACAAGTCATTGCCATGACCTACAGAGTATGAAATTGGTTCCTTAGAGTCTCCATGACCAAGAATCCCCCACAAAACATGAAGAGCTTCCTTCACCGAGCACAAAAAGACATGAATGCAGAAGAGCTCATGGCAGATCAAGGAGACGTGGACTGAGGTGACTAGGGAGACAGGAAGAAGAAATACCGAGATGAGAACCATGGAAGAAGCAGCAAAAGAGGACAACATGAGCATAGGTTGCCTAGAAGATTGAAGTCACCGGACAAATGAAAAACGAAGGGGAGATTCTCATGTAGATCAAGAAGACGGAGTATCTAAAGTGGCCACCTCGCATGAAGGGAAACCTAGAGAACAGGAACCAAGACATTGCCACTTCCACAAAGCCAAGGGCCATGACACAGAATAATGCTAAGACCTCAAAAACAAGATCAAGGAGCTAATCAAAAGGGGCTACCTAAAATAATTCATAAAGAAGGGAGAACGTGTGCCCAAGCAACCCAGGAACTAGTGCAAAGAGACCAATGATGAGGAGCAGATAGCAGGGGTAATAGCAACTATCACCAGAGGGTTGCTTGTGGCCGGATGCAGTACCTCGATAGGGAAAATTTCCGTTAAAGAGCTGCAACATGAAGAAGAGAACCGACCAAAAAAGCCAAGGTCAGAAGAGGCCATTTCCTTCACTGAAGATGACCTTCGGGGAGTGTATTTCCCGCACGATGACACATTGGTTGTAATGTTCGTTATTGCCAAATTAAAACGTATATGTGTAGACAGTGGAAGCTTGGCCAATATCTTGTTCCTGCAGGCCTTTAAGAAGATGAAGTTGACGACAAAGGACCTTACACCAATTGATGTGCCTCTGGTCGATTTCAGTGGGGATGTTGTACACCCCTTGGGCAAAATAAACTTGTCAGTTTCGCGGGGACCATTCCGAATAGGCAAAGGCTAAAACATGATATTTTAATTGTTGATTCACCATGCCCTCTAAGCCATGGTATCAACATACCACCTCGTAATGAAATTCCCAACCAAGCATGGGTCGGTATTGTCAAAGGGGAACATCTTGGGTCCTACAAATGTTACGTGGCGGCCCTAAAAGGTAAGGGCAAACAATCTTTGGCTGTGGATGTCGCTCTCGACTCACTTGAGAAGCCCAAGGAAGAGTGTGGAAAGCCCTCCAAGGAGATGATCTTGGTTCCTATCTTTGAGACCAAGCCAGAAATGAAAGTGCAAGTCGGGTCACTCCTTGAGGAGCCCCTAAACACCAAACTGGTAAGACTCTTGGCCTTAAACTCTGATGTTTTTGCTTGACCAATCACCGATATGCTTGGTATAGACCCCTTTTTGGTTAGACCTGTGAAGAAGAGGAAAAGGAACTTCGCTGCTGACCGGTTGACCATCGATGAGGAGGTCGGGAAACTCCTAGATGCTGGATTCATCAGAGAAGTTGAGTACCCAGACTACCAAACTGGTAAGATTCCTAGCCTTAAACTCTGATGTTTTTGCTTGGTTAGTTGCTGGTATGCCTGGCATAGACCCATCTTTGGTTAGACCCATGAAGCAAAGGAAAAGGAACTTCACCACTGATTGGTGGAGGATCATTGATGAGGAGGTTGGGAATTTCTTAGATGCTAGCTTCATCAGAGAAGTTGAGTACCCGGATTTGATTGCCAATATGGTACTCATAAAAAAGGTGAATAATAAATGGTGTATGTATGTAGATAATACCGACCTCAATAAAGCCTACCCCAAAGACTACTTCCCGCTTCCTCAAATAGATTGGTTCGTAGATGCCACCTTGGGGTTCGAACTGCTAAGCTTCATGGATGCCCACTCAAATAAATAGATCTTGGTGCACCCCATCGACCAAGAAACAACCACTTTTGTAACCGAGACTAGCCTGTACTACTACACAATCATTCCCTTTGTCCTTAAAATGTTGGGGCAACCTATCAAAGTCTTGTAAATAATTTTTTTTTCGAATTAATAGGAAATAAAATTAAAGTGTACGTCGATGATATGGTTGTAAAATGTCATTTTGCTAATTCTCTTATTTCTAACATCATCAATGTCTTTAATGTTTTAAGAAAGTACAAGTTAAAGCTAAATCCGAGCAAATGCATTTTTGGTGTCACCTCGGGTAAATTCTTAGCCTACATAGTAACCCGATGTGTTATTGAGGCTAACCTAGAAAAAGTCCAAGCGATTTTAGATATGACACCACCTCGGTCCATTAAGGAAATCTAGAGACTTACTGGTTGGGTCACCGTTCTCAATCGCTTCATGCCCAAGTCAGCACAGTGATGCCTCCCTTTCTTTCAAGCAATAAAAAACTTCCAATGGATAGAGGAGTGCCAAGCTGCATTTGAATAACTTAAGCTCTACCTGAGCTCACCATTGTTATTAACAAGGCCAGAGCCACCTATCTGTTAGCAACGAAGTCATCAACTTGGTGCTGGTCCGGATAGTTGACAAAGTATAGAGACTTGTTTATTACGTAAGTAGAGTCCTACATGCAGCCGAGACCTAATACCCCTACATCGAGAAACTCGCTTTTGCGCTCATCATCTTGGCCAGAAAGCTTTGACCTTACTTTCAGGCACACACCGCCATCGTGCTCATCGGCCAACCACTTCACCAAGTCTTGCAGAAGCCCGAAGTATTAGGGCAGTTAACAAAATGGACAATTGAATTAACTGAGTACAACATATGCTTTTAACCGCGTCACATAATCAAGGCTCAAGTTTTGGTAGACTTCATCTTAGCACGTTCAATACACTAGCAACCGATGACCTACCTTTAAGTTAAGAAGCATCCACCAGTCCGACACTACCTAGCAAACCCAGAGTAGAATCCTGGATTTTCCACATAAATGTATCATCAAATCAGAGGGGTAGTAGGGCCAAACTCATTTTGCTCAGGCTAGATGAAGTAAGCATCAAGTACACCCTAAGACTCAGATTACAGTCATCCAACAATGAAGCGGAATATGAAGCTTTGATAGCCAGTCTATCCTTAGCCAAAGAGATCAGTGAGAGTGATCTATAGGTATGTAGTGACTCGTAGCTCGTCGTCAACCAAGTAAATGGGCACTACGAATCTCGGGAACCAGCAATGATCAACTATTTGGCCAAGATTTACAAAATCATTTGGCAATTTGATTCACTCTCCATCCATCAAATATTGATGTCAGAGAATGCGTAGGCTGACACGTTTTCAAAGCTGGCCGATGCCATAAATAATACAAGGAGAATAGTGCATATTAAAGATTTACCCCAACCTAAGCTGAAGAAATAGCCCTTGTACAGATCGCTGAACCGAGTTGGATAGAGCCAATTTTCAAATACTTGCAACATAGAGCAAAACCATCAGACAAGAATGCAACTCGAAAGATTAGGCAGAAGTCAGCTCACAATGTGATAATTGGAGAGCAACTTGTTAGACTGCGTATGCCCTTAGCTCCAATCAGAATGATGTACCTTATGACATTTAATGTAAATGAATAAAGTACATATTTGATTCATGTTATTATGGTGTGTTTCTGTGTAATACCCTTAAACTGGACACATATGAGACTTGTGTTAGTTTAGAATCTTCACAGCCATTGGATAGATCTGGGGAGATTTATCCTGCCAAGGCTGAGATTGATGTGCCGCCAAGTTGGTTGGGATGGCTTGTCTTAGCAGTTTGGGTTTTCTTGAAACCCTGAACCGGACCAGAATTCCAGTATTGCCCTGGACCTTGAAGATAAAAGGGTAAAGCTGGAATGTTACATCTGACCCCTAGACTCAATTATGATACTGCACTAGATGTCGGATTGGGTTGTCTTTGATATGCCAATCAGTGAGATCCTTAGAGGGGGTCAAAACCTGGGTATGTTGGGACAATCCGATAATTCATCTGACTGGGTGATCATAGTGACAGGATCATCCCCTTTGTCAGACAAAGTGAATGATTAGGGATGCACTCTCTCTGATGGAAACCAAAGCTGCAGGCAGCCGATTTCAACCATTGAAATTTGTTTTGCAAAATATATTTATATAGAGATATACATATATATGTTATGGTTTCAAAATGTTTGCAAAAGGTTTTAATTCCCGAGATCCATGTGAGTAGAGAGTGTAGCACTGTTCCTTGCAGTCGAGGGAGAGGTCCTCTCTTGTCGGGCAGTGTTTAATCATTATGGGCTGAGAGGTTAAATGTAAGACTATTGAGGGTAATACCTGATAGGCTAATCTTGCATCTGCCCACAGTCCTTGGATTTTTATAAGGTGGCTTGACCCAGGGACTATTTAGTGTAAATGTTGGGCCCATTAAGAGCCCATGGTGATGGACTCAGGGGTTCACTCTCTCCTATAGTGAAATCGGCTAGGCCTTGTAACAGTGACTGGGCTGAACCCATGTGGCTGATGTGTAGATCAATGTTTGGGTCCCATGCCATACAAGGATACCCAACTGGTCAGCAGTTTGGAGGATAAGTGAGCACATGTACTTAATGGGCCTAATGCCCAATTCAAATTGGTTTAATATGATTAATTAAAAAGGTGCGGTTCTGGGATTTAGATTAGCAGATAGGATAAGGGATTGTCCCTATCCACTCAGAGAGTCCAGATCCAAATAGAGATTTGTATAAGGAAACTCCTAATCAGATTAGGAGGGCTGATCTTTATATGTAGATAAGATAAGGGATTATCCTTATCTCTTAAAGAGAGTCCAGATCCAAATACAAGATTTGGATTAGGAAACTCTTAATGAGATTAGGAGAACCTCTCTTTAAGGCTATAAATAGAGGAGGAGGGTGAATCCCAATTTACCCAATCAGATTACTGATACAAGAGAGAAGACAACTGCAGTTGGATTGACGCGATCTTCTACTCTTGCCTTCTCCTGTTGCTACCGCCATTGCCAGTTTGATCTCCACCTATAGGAGCGATCGAGAAAGGTTCTTGATATAAGTTTTTGGAGAAAAACTGATATGAAGTCGTGCTCACTCGCCCTCCATCAGATTCTTGGTGAAGAATTAGGTTTTTGCTGAAGAACCACCCTGTTGATTCTACTCCAGCCTACGCTGTGTCATCTTCAGTGGGAGCAGTCTTTGGTGATCTCCTTGGGCATGAACACCTTCATTGGGAGTTATTACTACTCTGTATCAGGTATATCCCTCTCCTACATTTTTCTTTCATATCTGGTCTGGTTTAGGGTTCAAGCTTGATCCTTGAAAATGCAGTTTTCTAAAATAGGGAATGCGATTCCCACATGGGAGAGAGAAATTTTTGAAATTTCCACCAACCTACCTGCATGGTTTGGCCATCCATATGATAGATTTCTCATCCCTTCAGTGGTATCAAAGCCAGGTTCAAATCTTGAACCGAAATTGGCCAGATCTAAAACTGCGCAAATGGGCAGAGGGCGTTCTACTTGATTTGCGCAAATTGTTGATTTTCTGGGAAATTGGTTCCCAGATTAAGGGTGATTGATCTGAAATTAAATCTTTTTAAATCTGATTGATATTTGGAACTATTCTTTATATTTATCTTGATTTATGGGATGTTCGTACGGTGGTATCGTAATCTTGATTGGCACAAGAAATCTTCGCTTTGTAGTTATTTTACATTATTGTTTGTAATTAATTTTTTTTAACTTTAGATTGAATGTATAGGAATTTGATTTGATGTAATATTAATAGAAATTAGCATTTTCTATTTTTTATTTCAATCAAAATCGAAGCAGATTGCGTAGAAGGAAGGATTTTCGCAAATTAGGATTCGACTATCTGCAATTTACAGTTTGAGAAACTACAAGCTGTGAACTAACCTCTGTTTTGCAGGGTAGTCGGTCTGTGAACAACCCTAGTACTGATTCTTGAATGTCTTTTATTAGTAATTGAATTTCAAATCAATTCTTGAATTAAAATCTTGAATTAAAAATCAAACCCTAGACCCATTCGAATCAGATTGAACCAAACTGGTTGGACCGAATCTGTGGTTCGATGGGGGTTGTTCTCAGCCCTAATTTTTTCATTCATGGGTCTAGGAGTTGATGTTTAATTGCAAGACCTAATTCGGCTCACACCTGTAAAACCCTGTTTTAAGGTGTTAAAGCTGCTTCAGCCCTTTAACTCTACAAAAGCTATATGGGCCGAATTGCTCATTGCTATTCAGCCCATATACCTAGATAATATTAATCAATAATATTATGGATTATTATGTGCTTTAATAATGGGCTGAATTGCTCATTGCTATTCAGCCCATATACCTAGATAATATTAATCAATAATATTATGGATTATTATGTGCTTTAATAATGGGTTTTACAGATATTAATTGATTGGATCAATTTTATCCCTACATGTGATGTATGGATGTTTGATGTGCAACGTTTATGGGCCATAAGTACTTGGCCCATGCTGATACGATAGTGGCTCTTGTGCATACCATGGCTGAATTCACATCATTACCATGGTGTCTTTAAGATAAATGGATGATCTTCCCTTCATGGTGGGCCCCACACCTCCCTAAGAGGAACCGTGTGGAACCCTAGCCATTTAGGGCCCATCAAAATCTGACTTTATTAAAGTTAGTGGGAGCCACTTTGGTTTAACCTAAATTAAACTAGGGTGTAACTTTTGTTCCCTCTTGAAATATGAGCGCATGTGATAGGGAGATTCATATGATGAACTCTCTAAAGGCCTTCCATCATTAGCATGAAGATGGGTCCTTCAGTAATGAGGAAATGTACCATAAAATTGGGCTATCTATTTGCTGCTGGATCTGTTGGAATGTTTCATAAGATGATAGGGGTGTCATAGACCGATGTGGGAGGGGCCTATCCTAAAATGGAAGACTCTCTCACGGTACCTTGGCGTTAACGAATATGATGGGTGAGCACTCACTAGACAGAAAGGTTTAACCTAAAATGGCAATGAACCTTGTCTAACAGAGGCCAAAGGGAAAGCTCATAAGATGAGCGGATATGATCCTTTACAGAAAGGTGGTGGGGTTATGCAGCTGAAATAGTTGGCTCCATGCACCCTATGTGATTTCCCACATTTCCAGAGACATGATTCGCAGTCTTCGTCACTGAGATAGACTGTGTATGCCCTTAGCTCCAATCAGAATGATGTACCTTATGACATTTAATGTAAATGAATAACGTACATATTTGATTCATGTTATTATGGTGTGTTTCTGAGTAATACCCTTAAACTGGACACATATGAGACTCGTATTAGTTTAGAATCTTCACAGCCATTGGATAGATCTAGGGAGATTTATCCTGCCAAGGTTAACACTGATGTGCCGCCAAGTTGGTTGGGGTGGCTTGTCTCAGCTGACAGGGTGAGACCTGAGGTACATGCAGTGTGGGTTTTCTTGAAACCCTGAACTGGACCGGAATTCCAGTATTGCCTTGGACCTTGGAGATAGATGGGCAAAGCTAGAATGTTACACCTGACCCCTAGACTCGATTATGATATTGCACTAGGTGTCGGATTGGGCTGTCTTTGATATGCCAATCAGTGAGATCTTTAGAGGGGGTCAAAACCTGGGTATGTTGGGACAGTCCGAGAATTCATATGAGTCGGTGATCATAGTGACAGGATCACCCCCTTTGTCGGCCAAAGTGAATGATCAGGGATGCACTCTCTCTGATGGAAACCAAAGCTGCCAGTAGCCGATTTCAACTGTTGAAATTTGTTTTGCAAAATATATTTATATAAAGATATACATATATACATATATATATATATATATATTATGGTTTCAAAATGTTTGCAAAATGTTTTAATTCCCGGGATCCATGTGTGTAGAGAGTGCAGCATTGTTCCTTGCAGCCGAGGGAGAGGTTCTCTCTTGTTGAATAGTGTTTGATCATTTTGGGCTGAGAGGTTAAGTGTAAGACCATTGAGGGTAATACCTGATGGGCTAATCTTGCATCTGCCCACAGTCTTTGGGATTTTATAAGGTGGCTTGACCTAGGGACCATTTAGTGTAAATGTTGGGCCCATTAAGAGCCCATGGTGACGGACTCAGGGGTTCACTGTCACCTATAGTGAATTCGGCTAGGCCTTGTAACAGAGGTTGGGCTGAACCCATGTGGCTGTTGTGTACATCAATGTTTGGTTCCCACGCCATACAAGGATACCCAACTGGGCAGTAGTTGTTGCAGATACAGAAGTAGTAGACACACTCGTAGGCGAGCCTAACCATCGCAACCAGCAGCAGTAGTGAAGGGCAGCAGCACTGAAGAGGGGCCCACACGACAGCTCATCAGGGGCCCACTTACCTTGCCACTCTAGCCAACTCACCGCCAGCTTACCTTATCCCATCTACTTATCCCATCTACTTATCCCCTGTTCTTAGTAGGAGTTGTGTTACCAGTAGAAATAGGAAGTTAATTACCATTAGAAGTAGGAGTTTGAGTTTCCTAGTCGGATGTTATGGACGCACAGCAGCGCGTGCCGCCCGACAGCAGCATGCACGGCAGCACACATAGCAGCACTCACCGCAGCACGCGCCGCCCAACAGCAGCGCTTAGGAGCCGCGCATGCACCATCCAGCAGCAGCACTAGAGAGGGGCCCACACGACAGCTCAGCAGGGTTGGTCCACACTTATCTTGCCACAACTTCTCTGCTCGCCAACTCACCACCAGCTACATCATTCCTCATCCCTTATCTTATCTTATCTTCTTAAGTAAGAGTTGTGTTACCATTAGGAGTTTGAGTTTGAGTTGGAATACCCTAGCCTAGCCGAATCCAACAAGGAATTCCCTTCTGTAATCTCCTATTTATGGAGCTACGAGTTGAAGTAAAGGCATTTAGTTTTTCGACCAAGAAAGGTGTAAGGAGAGTTAGGGTGGTCTCTTGGACAAATCACCCCCTAGTTCACCACAATAGGGTCAGCACGCAAAGGGAAGGGCAGGGAAAGGCTAGGAGTTTTCCTCGTGGACCGACCCGTGACGAGATCCTACGCCCGGGCCCATAACAGTAGTTTAGAGGATAAGTGAGCACATGGAATTAATGGGCCTAAAGCCCAATTCAAACTAGTTTAATATGATTAATTAAAGAGGGGCGGTTCTGGGATTTAGATCAACAGATAGGATAAGGGATTGTCCCTATCCACTCAGAGAGTCCAGATCCAAATAGAGATTTGGATTAGGAAACTCCTAATCAGATTAGGAGGGCTGATCTTTATCTGTAGATAAGATAAAGGACTATCATTATCTCTTAAAGAGAGTCCAGATCCAAATACAAGATTTGGATTAGGAAACTCTTAATGGGATTAGGAGAGCCTCTCTTTAAGGCTATAAATAGAGGAGGAGGGTGAATCCCAATTTACCCAATCAGATTACTGATACAAGAGAGAAGACAACTGCAGTTGGACTGATGCCATCTTCTGCTCTTGCCTTCTCCTGTTGCTGCCGCCATTGCTAGTTCGATCTCCACCTGTAGGAGCAATCAATAAAGGTTCTTGATATCAGTTTTTGGAGAAATACTGATTTGAAGTCGTGCTCACTCGCCCTCCATCAGATTCTTGGTGAAGAATCAGGTTTTTGCTGAAGAACCACCCTATTGATTCTACTCCACCCTACGCTGTGTCATCTTCAGTGGGAGCAGTCTTTGGTGATCTCCTTGGGCGTGAACACCTTCATTGGGAGTTACTACTACTCTATATCAGGTATATCCCTTTCCTACCTTTTTCTTTCAGATCTGGTCTGGTTTAGGGTTCAATCTTGATCCTTGAAAATGCAATTTTCTAAAATAGGGAATGTGATTCCCACATGGGAGAGAGAAATTTTTGAAATTTTGCCCAACCTACCTGCAGGGTTCGGCCATCCATATGATAGATCTCTCATCCCTTTACAACTGTACAAGAAATCTTTCACCCTCCCGAACTTGCATTGCCTCCGACCTACTGAAGCGGAATGTGTCCTTCATGAAATCCATGGAGATATATGTGGTGAACACTTGGGGGTAGGGCCTTCGCTCAGAAAGCCCTCAAGCAAGGTTACTATTGGCCGACAATGAAAGCTGATGCCATCATGCTTGTCTAACGATGTGATAGATGCCATCACAATACTAATATACCACGACGATCCACCGCTGACTTGCAGTACATTACTAGTTTCTAGCCCTTTGCATAGTAGGGGATAGATATCCTCGGCCCATTCCCTGTGGCAACTATGTGTAGAAAGTTCTGGTCGTAGTTGTAGATTACTTCACCAAATGCGTTGACGCAAAGATACTAGTAACCATTACAGCTCAAAATGTGTAAAGTTTCTTTTAGAGAAACATTGTTTTCCGGTATGGACTACCTCGCACACTGATCTCAGATAATGGTAAACAGTTCAAAGACATTGGGTTCTAGAACTAGTGCAACAAGCTAGGGATTAAACAATACTTCACATCTGTGGTCCTCCCCCAGGAAAACAGGCTGATTGAGGTGACAAACCGAGCTATTCTATAAGGTTTAAGGCTTGGATGGCCTAAGAGAAAGAGTTATGGGTAGACAAACTCCCTAGCATCCTCTGGGCATATCAAATGACTTGTAGAATGGCCACTGGCGAACCCCTTTCAACCTCACTTATGGAACCAAAGTTGTGATACTGGCCGAAATTGAAGTACTAACCCTCAGGTCGTAAACATATGACAAGGACAACATTGATGTTGAACTACACACCAACCTCGACCTCGTTGAAGAAATAAGGGATCGAGCTGAAGTCAAGGCCATGACTTACCAACAAAGAGTAGCTCTCTATCATAATGCTCGGGTCAAAAGGCGAGATTTCCAAGTTAAGAATCTTGTTCTTTGGAAAGTCATGGTACCTAAGTCGGGCATAGGCAAGCTCGAGCTGAACTGGGAGGAACCATAAAGGGAACAAAGGTCATTGGTCTCAGTGCTTATGAGCTCGAAACCTTGGAAGGGAGGTCAGTACCCTATACGTGGTACGGCGAGGACCTAAGGAAGTACTACACCTAGAATTTTTGAACTCTTCATGTAACAAGTGTGTGACTCGGTTTTAAGAGTTTGTTAGCACAAATGCTTCGATTTAATTCGGCATAAACACCTCAATTTAATTTGGCATACACTTGGCTCTCTTTGATTTGCATCATCTTGACAATATTTCACTAAGAAATTGCCTAGTGTAGAGACCATGGTTCGTTTTCACGGTATTCGCATAACTACTTTATTAAAATTAATTAAGTAACCAAACACCTCGGTTAGGAACCTACACCTTGGGCTGCGACCTCTAGGTCATGATCATTTTAACACCCTAGGTTACCTCCGAGCTCACATTTGAATATAAGAGCTCGAACTACCTCGGGAATCATTTCAACCCCATTCCAACAATTAGCAAAATTTCGTATAGTTTTGGACCAGGGTTCATAAGCTGACCTGCTATCACGTCCGGAACCTTTTACATTCAATTATTTAAGGGAATAAGCATACGAAAAAGAAACACTTTGTTGCAACAAAATAAGAGAAGTTTGATACATCCATCCAAAAAAAAGAGTGGGAGAAGCCCTAGAAAACCGAGTTTGGAGGCTCAGGCTACTAGTTATGAACAAAAGGTCCAAGAAAAGATGCAAAAGAAATCACTGTAAGCTGGGGGAAGATCATCGACCCTCATGTTCCCTCCATCCTTGCCACATTTTCTGACCTCACCTCCTTCCATTTCTTCGCCACCCTCGTCCTTGTTGCCACTCTCCTTGAAGTCGTCCTCCAGGCTAGCATCGTCTCCCCCAGAGTCTAGCTCGTTATGGACTTTCACGGTCATTCCGAGCGTGACGGCGTCGATTACCAGGGAGTCGATGTCATAATCCAGGGTAAGCTAACTGACGAGCTTACAACATAACTTGAAGCCCTCCCTCATGGCGCTAGTGGCATATTTGTCCTTCTCTTTGATGAAGTGGCGGGAGGCTCGGAAAGCAACGACAACCTTCACTTCGGTAGCTCGAATGTCCTCGGCATGCTTGGACTGTTGTTCCTTCAACTGGATAGACTGTTCATTTAGCTCAATCATCAAGTTCACATTCTTCTCGAACTCAGTCAACTCCATCTTCTTCGACTTCACAATGGCGACCTACTCCAACAGCTACGCCACGCTGCATCGGCACCCCTCCAACTGAGCTCGAAGATCCTCCACTTCCCTTCCTATTAGCTCGCGTTGATGTTCGGAGTTCACACATCGGTTTGTAAAGACTTGGGCTAGGGTGTTCGACTACATGGCATGATCGAATCAGAATAAGGGAAACAAAAGGGTCCTCAAGGATAAGGGTCGAGTTCTTACCAGCAAAATAGTTCGGTTGAGTTTCCCTCCGAGTACTTGAGTGGGCTGGCCAGTGAAGTCCTTGACATCCTCAGGGACAAAAATAACCCTACTCATCTCAAGCACCACCCAGGGGTCCATGATCTGGTTTGACATCGTTACTTACCACTCCAGAGCAAACCGAGGTGGTGGCATGTCGGCAACTATTGGAATTTCCTTGGCCACGTTTGTTCACTTGGGCTTGGAGCTTGGATCAATCTACTCAGAGCTCAGTGTAGCCCTTGCAGCAATGATGTGATCAATCTGCATTGGCTCAACCTCCTCCTCCTCAAGGATGACTATTAGGGTGGACTACTAGCACTCCTACTCACTAGAAGCACTCTAGGACGAATCTCCAGCCTTCTTCTTTCTCACCTTCTTCTTAGCTCGGTTGAGGATTCCCACGGTGTTGACACCACCATTTCACTTGTGCACATGAGAACAGATCGTAAGACAAAAAGATAAACATGATCAAGGAACATACCTAAGTGTCGGCAGATGACCTACCCTAAGGACTTAGCCCAGCTCAGATTAGTGCCTCCTTGGTCAAGTAGTCACTAACACATGCTTTCTTCTTGATCAACCCTTTCACCCACTCGAGCTTGGCTCGTGAAAAGCTCGGCTTGACTTGGTTTTACCATGCTTTGAGCCGATCTCAAGCCCAATTCACTGGTTCAATAATGAAACATGCCAAGCTCGAGCCGTCTCGAATATATATACATATATATATATATATATAATAAAATTATATAAAATAATATATATATAATAAAAATATTATAATAATTATTATTATAATTCATAATTTTTTAAATATCAAATAAAAAATATTTTTATATATGATTTTTTATTTTTATAACTATTTTTTCTCAAAATTGAGCTTGAGCCGAGCCGAGCCGAGCTTAAGCTTATGAATTTTTGACTCGAGCCGAGCTCGAGCTCAAGGTTCTGGCTTGAACCGATCTTGAACCTTATAGAAACAGTCTCAAGCCGAGTTCGAGCCTCGTACTATCCGGCTTGGCTCAGCTCAGCTCAAATCCACCCCTATCCCTAATGGATGACCTCTACTCAATACTGAAGGACCACTCCTTATAGATGAGGAAGAATTTGCTTCTCCATTTTGGCACCTTGGACGGGAAACCGCCCAACAACTTGTACCCAAACCGGTGGGAGAGATAAAAGCTATACTCATCAGCGGTGTTTTTCTTCAAGTGGCAAAGGCAAGCAAAGGTGTCGAGGTCCAAAGGTAAACCAATGTGATGGTAGAATGAAATGGTCCCTACCAAGCCCCTTACAAAGTTCGGATGAAGTTGGGAAAGGGTAATACTATAGTAATTCAACACCTCAACTATGAAAGGGTGGAGTGGAAATCTTAGTCCGACCTCTAGAGCCTGTTCGAAGACACAAACTTCATTTTGGTCGTGCTTCTAGGGCATCTAGCTGGCGACGGGAAGCATACACTCGAAATAGTTTGGGATCCTATATTGACTTATGAGAAACCTGACCTCTTTGGATGTTAGCTCAGCCAGACCGAACTCGGATTTTTTGGGTAGACATTGGGAGGTGGAGGTCCCCTTCTGGGAACCTCATCACTCTTGGGCCGAGGACCCCTCGTCGATGTGGGAAGCATGTCGTCCTTCCCCTTTGGACTCACTACCAAACATGGAGATAGGAAAGAAGGAGAGAAACTTATCAAAAAAACTCCTAGGGATGACCGACTCCGCAATGTTATATCAACCAAACCGACGTAACCAAGCTCTCCACCACCTAGCTCTCGCTTAAAGACAGGGGAAATGGACACCCTAACGTCAACTATTTATATTCAGAGGGCTCGAGTCCTCAACAACTATGATCAACTCCATCTAACGGTCTAGATTGGCACGTCATTTTGATTCCGAGAATCCAAACCCAATTTAATAAATCACTGGTGTCCATGATAACCTAATGGGGTGTCACGCCATGCGACTCTCTAGAAGCTTCCATTCAAAAGGCACCATTTGAACCATGGCTCGTTTTACCTCGGCCACGATTTGAAGAAAATAAATAATCGAAAGCCCACTTCACTGATCTACTCCTTTTGCCTGAGCTCTTCCACCTTGAGCTCGGGAGTCGGAGGAAATTGATGATGGGTGAAACCAGCACACCGACCTAATGATGCCATGTCACCTCAAAAGCCTCAAGACTTGCAAGAACAATAGGATGGGAATCATCTTCCTTCAGGGTGGATGCGCATATTTTCATGTAACTTTTGGAGGTCGTCAAGATCAACACCCTGGCCGAATAATGCCAATATGCCACATCAGTGTGAGCGATGTGTTTTCAGGCACTCAATGCCTCTGAAATCCTCGAGAACGTGTTGAGCAACTGGCGGTAATGACAAGAGCCTCCCCGCTTCTTAGGGAAACAGTGAGCGCCTCATCCGGAGAATGCTCACGTGAGTCCCTAAGAATCCAGTCACCCAAAATCCATTACTCCCAAGAATCTCGGAATCGCCTTAATCACCCCTTATCTCTTTAAAAGGGGGGTACCTTCGCCTTCACCAGGTACACTCTCTAACAACAACTAGCTCACATTGCTCTCTCTACTCAGAACTCTCTCTTAGTTTGTTTAGCTCGACACTAACTTAACCGTTGGAGCCTCCTTGCCTGGACTCACAACCCAGGCTCTCTGACATTCTCTCTCTTGCGAGGCTTGTGCCACTATATGCTCTCATATAAGGTCCTGAGCAGATGAAGCACCATCAAAATCCCTTAGACTCTGTGTTGGTTGTAGTGAAAATCTATTTGCACTTATGAAAAATTGTGACAGTGCAAATGATTTGGTTGCAAACGAGAATAAAATAAAACCCAAAGGTTGTATTTGGTTGCAGTGCAAATTTATTTACACTAGTACAAATGCATGGGAGTGGAAATTTAAAAAATGCAAATTCTAGTTTAATTTTATTTTGGATTTTACTTTATTCTGGTTCTCATTTTAATTTACTTCACTTTTACTACAATCAAACAATATAAACTAAATTTTGAAACAAAAATAGGTCAGAATTTACACTCAAATTATTTGCACTGCCATGGTTTTACATCAATACAAATTTATTTGCATTGCAATTAAAGACGGCCAAATCAAAATTTTTAGAAACTTTCAATGTTGAAAACTAGCTTCCCAACCTTTTTTTTTTCGATCAATAACAGAAAATTTATTAAAGAGAGAAATATAGAGTACAAAGTAAACAAAAGGGAGAGAGAAAATCTCCTAACCCTCCCAATAATATCGAAAATGGGAGTATCAAGAGAGTGGCCCATCTTAAAGCTACCTTGAATACAATATCTTTTTTCTTTTCAATAAATGGGAGCTATCAAGAGAGTGGTCCATCACACCACCACTTATCAATTTATGTATGATTTGGTCCATATCTCTCCACCTTCATATGTTTCTAGGAAAATCTGGAGTGCTATTAATGATGAAAGATCCTACTTATAATGAGCATTGACATTTCATACTGATCAATTAATTGTTTGTACTTGCATGCGAATCAACTCAATTCAATTCATCTTTAATCTCAACTGTTTGGGGTTTGTAATTGCAATCCATAAGCTCTAATTTCCATTAGCCTGTGATGATCCCTCAAGAACACTCAACACCATATATTGTTTTTGATTATGATCATCAAACGAGTATTCAACACAACCATCCTGTCCTGGTAATACATGCATGCATAATGTGAATGTGAAACCATGTTTTTAAGTTTCAAGTAGAGAACAAAATAAAACTAATTAATCAGAAATCAATCAATTGGTCTTAACTGAGCTGTCAAAATCACCAGCCACTTTGAAAATGCAAACCTAGCCTAACTTTAGGTTGGACTTGGACTTTATATATATATATTAGGGTTTCTGGTGCTGGTTTTTGATAGATTAGGGTTTCTTATACGATAATACCCCTATGGAGAAAAATTGAGACTATTCATCCGGTGAGCAATTTACATGATCCATTTGTATGGAGTGCTTGTTTAGACAGCACTATACTTCACCATATTCTGTTTCTGTTGGGTTGATGATTTGATGGAAAAGCTCCCATTCAGTAGCCTAATTGAGTTGCCTTTCAAAACCCTACCATGTCCATTCATTAACTGAAAAAACACAGACAAGAGTTGAACCAACACTGAGAGCAATCCCATCTACTCACTACTCTTTGTCTTGTGCTGCCCAAGTGCCTATGACTATTTAATCCTCTAGCAATGATTTCTTCATTTTCTTCCCTCTGTGCATTTATAGTCTATACCCTACCATTCTCATGTGTCCTCTGTTGAGTAAATCAAGGCAGACCTTAAGAAGGCATCCGGATCCACACTAGTGACTCTACCCACAAACGCTTCCCAATGTGCTGCTGTAGTGCAAGTTGGTACGGTTGTGTGAAGGCTCGTGGGTAGCAGATCCGAGCTACTTAAGAAGGGTCCCTCCCCACTCATAAGATTGTTCAACCATTTATCACATGCAAACACTATTTCTAGAGGTGTCCATGAAAAATCAAAAAATCCAACCAAAACAAATCAACTGAAAAATGTGATGAACTGAATTGATCGGTTCGGTATTCTTGAAAAATCGAAGAATTGGTTTGATTTTCGATTAACCTATAAAAAGCCGGCAGTTAATCAAACCAACCAATATATTTTTAATATATGTCACATATTTTCTATATATTATATAAATATATATTTATATATATAAATATATATTTATTATATATATAAATATATACATATATTATATTTATAATAATCTATTTATAAATATATTAGATATATTATATATTTTTATAATATTTATAATATATTATATATTATATATCATTTATTATTTATAATATAATATTATACATATATTTATATAATATATATTATAAATATAAAAAACCGAAAAATCGAAGAACCAAAATGGTCAAAAGCTGAAACCGATGGACTAGTTTGGGGAAATGAAAAACCGGTGGTACTGGTTCGGTTTACAAAAATTGCCTATGGTTCGGTTAACTGGACCGTGGACACCCCTAATTATTTCCACTCCTTGGATGGGTTGACTGCTACTTCTAGGCAGAAATTCCAAAATTTTCGGATTGGGCTGAAAATGATCACCTTACTTATGAATCAAAGAGGTTGCTTGGTTTAGATTTGTTCAAAGGCCCGGTCGGGTCGGGCCGAGATTTACCTTTACATTAACAAAATATGTTCAGGTCTGAGCTCAAGCATGATTAGAAATTTGAAAAAAATATTTTTTCTTTTTTATTCAAATAAAAACTATTTTATTTATATTAAAAGACCTCAAAATCTAAAAATAAATGAAAGATCTCACTATTACTTGAAAAAAGAGAAGAATAATAAAAAAAATATTATATATTTATTATATAAAATATATTTTTATTATATAACACATTATCAAATCGGACCTTTTTGAGAAAGCCTGAACCTAGCTCAAAAAAAAATATCAGGCCCAATGTTTTGGGTCCGAACTCGAATCAACATGCCTGAAATTCTGTCCAAACCTGACTTAAATCGGACTGGCCTACCCGGCCCGTCGGGCTATCCGGCCCATAAACAGCTCTAACCTGGTTCCATCGCATGACTCATGAGGGGAAACCGTTGCCCTTTTGCTCTTCCATCGTTGGAACTTATGGGACCCGCAAATCTAGCCGTGAGCTGTTGCTCTTTTGACGTATATAGCTTTCCAAAAATTCAAAGTCGCTCTCTCCCTTTCGCGCATGTCTCCATTCTCCCGAGAGAGGGAGTGATGATGGAAAAGGGAAATTCATGTGGGTGAGGCCACTTTCACACACCTGACAGCGACAAAAACCCTAAAAAATAATGTATGCTTCTACTATTGCCCCTAAAGAAAATTAACATTTACAATCTGTACCCTACGCCCCTAGGTCTAGGGCAACCCTACAGGGGCCTAGATCAATAATTGTGAGCAAAGAAGCGATGTGATCTCTGCCACGAATCCCAGTAACC
This sequence comes from Nelumbo nucifera, assembly GCF_055504915.1. Lineage (NCBI taxonomy): Eukaryota > Viridiplantae > Streptophyta > Magnoliopsida > Proteales > Nelumbonaceae > Nelumbo > Nelumbo nucifera. The sequence goes on from NC_142651.1 coordinate 76,808,950, forward strand.
CACTGTGGACCTTACAAAGGACGTACGTACTTCCCAAGGACCCAACACAGATAACACAGGTGGGGAGTGTGTGCATCTGTACCACATTGCTCCCATGTACTGGACTTAATTTGTAGGGTTGGAGCCCAACATTGTGACCCAATTTGATATAATCAGGCTGGTTTCGGGCCACTGCTGCCAGTATATTTTTATTCTGATCCAATTAGGGATCCCTTTACATGTGATTCAACTTTCGTGGCGTCAGATCAGAATCTACTTAATTAACATCAAGACCCCACCTTGTAATTGGCATTACGTCTCATCTCTTATCTGACAGCCATGCACTAGTTAAAGGTTCTCTGTCATTTGAGGGGCCCCCTGTTTGAATTGCGACAGTTACCTATTAACTTGATGGGCCGAGTAGCTATATATGGGTCTGCTCCTATATTATTATTTACCCATATCCATATGATCACTTTCAAATTTCAACAGAAATGCTACTGCCAGTGAGCAACGCTTTTGTGCAACTCTTAGAAATTAAGTTCAAATGACGTCAATGAAGCCTTGATCTCTCTTAGAAAGTCTCATCTCTTATCAGAAAGTAGCTATGCACTAGTAAATGAAGCCAGTGAGCAACGCTTTTGAACCCTTAATTTGTCTTTGAGCCGGGGTGGCAAATTGGCAGGTTGGGTTGTGGATACTGTTCAATCTAGAAATTAATAAAACCATTTTTCTATTTAGGTGATGGATCAATTATTCTCAATTAGTTAAATGAAATGAGTTAATTGGTGATGTCATAATTAGATATATAACAAAAATATATGATAGATAAAATATAAAATTAAAAAAAATTAAAAATTTATAAAAAGTAGGAATGTCTCTAATATTATATATTTATTATATTAAACATAATTATGTATGTTAAAAAAAATATTTTTTTTAATGAAGGAAATGACAAAAGTACAGAAATAGAAGAAAGATAATCAAATACCTAACTTGTGACTTGCTAATTGAGGGGGTGTTTTATTCATGGTTGTTTTCGCTTTTCATTTGGTTCAAAAACACATCATTGTGGAATGCATTTTCATTTTGTTGTTGGTTTTAGAACTAGTAAATTATGGTTCTAGAACTAGTAAAATACTAAAATCCCCTTTTTTGAGCACTATGGAAGATAGTTTTTGAACATAACCACATGGTTAAAAAGAAGGGTGACATGGTGAAGTGATTCTGTATATCTCAAGCAATATTCCCACATTATATAAAATGTAATAATATATTATATGCATATGAAAAATATATATTTTTACATATACTTGTTAAGATATTATATATATTTTCAATAATAAAAAAGGGCAGCCCAATGTGCGAGGTTCCCGCCAATGCAAGGTCTGGGGAGGGACAAATTATGCAACCTTACCCTTACACATATAGAGAGAGGTTGTATGTGAGTTGAATGATTGTATATCATTGTTCACATACTATATATTGTCGTTCACATATGACAGACAAATGGTCGTATGATCAAAGTTGGATGACTATATATAAATCAGGGAAGTACGGACAGGCGCAATGCAGATTTCTGATTTCCATTGCAGAGTTATAAATATTCAAAAGGTCAAAAACTCACATTTTATGCACCCATACCCGCCCGTAAATTGACATCAATTCCGAGCTGACACCTACCCCAAATATATTTTGAACCTACAAATTCTGAGCCTGGGCTGAACCGTCATTCTCCCTATATAAATTGCTTCTTTACATGTGAATCACACCAAAAGGCTGACAATGTGTTAAGTCCAAAAGATGAACCAAGAACAAAACGGTGGTTGTTGTTTTGTTTGATTCAAAACACAACCACAAACATAAATAGTAGAACGCCTGTGGTGGTTCAAACCAATATTTTCATTTTCAAAAAGAGGTAGTATAGTTCTGAAACACAACCCCCCTTCTTTTTGAACCACGAAAAGAACATCCCCTAAGTCAAATGGTTCAAACGGTTTAATTTGCTGGTTTATAGGGCAATTGGTCCAAAAAGCCAGTTCAGCATGTGATCAACATTGGTTTAGTCCAATTGGACAGGTCACTAAGATGGTGATGGAGTTGATTGGGACCAACCGGATCATTGAACCGTTGGCAAGGTTCATTGGACTACAACAGGTTTGAACCCAAAACACCCAAACGAAATGCAATCATTTTTACCACTAGGTTATGTCTTGATAAACCATTAAAAATAGGTTGGTTTTAATTTTTAAGCCATCTTTTTTATAAAAATAAAATTGTTAAAATGTTAATGGGTTGGACAGGTTAGGTTTGGGTCAAGGTGGATTTGGTTTAACCCAACTCATTTAGTTTCATTTAGATGGGTCATTAATGGATTGATAGGGTATATGAATTGGTTGAAACTCATCCCAAATTTGGGCTGCCAATGGATCAGGTCTACCCATTGGACCTACACTGACTAAACTGATTATAATGGTTTGGGTTCCATGATTTTGTCCCCCGATTAATATTTGCATTAGTTCTTGTTATTGCCTGTCCCAAATTGGTTTAAATTCAGAATCAATTATTTTATTAAATATATATAATATTTTCTTAATGTTCTTATAATTTTTAATCATATTTTATGTTTGAAATGGTAAATTTGGTAGATAATAAATAAAATAATATTAGTAAAAAATGTTTAATTTATTAATATATAAATAATTTAGTATTTTTTATCATTTTTATTAATATTATATTATAAAAATTTAAATTTTAAAGTTATAATTTAAATAAACAAATATAGTTTTCAGTATAATTGGGTCTCTTAGGTACAGACCCAGTAAACCTAACTATTAATTGGAACTGTTCTAGGTCTATGATTTTGTTCTGATTAATAATTGGTTCAGGATTGATTCTACCTAGACCTTATCCGTTAACTGCCCTAACCCAAATCCAACCCACTCAATTGCCACACCTAAATTTATGTTCAGATTTATGAATTTATTGGTTTTAAATATTATTTCTAAGCAAAGAAAAGTATATAGAAAACAGAGAAATAAGAAACCTATACTACTATTAAAAATACGATGAGATTGTAGAACTTTTGTTTGTTTAAAAATGCCTTTATTTTAAAATTTTATCCCTCCCTAATTGTGAGGGCAGAAAAATGTAATTTGAATTAGTACTTTTCACCTTATTTAATTTTTTTTTTTAAATCTTATATTTAAGTTATTAACTAACATCATCTTTCATTGAATCCTACTCTTGACTAAATTGCTCATATCTTTAAATTTGGCCCCTCCCTAATTGTGAGAGCAGAGAATGTAATTTAAACTACTTTTCTTTACCTCATTCAATTCCCTGCATCATTAAGTCTTATATTTAAGGTGTTAATTACCATTTTCTCTCATTAAATCCTATATTTGAATTATTTTTCTCACTAGTAAATCTATCATTTTTTTGCTTCAAATAAATTCTATCAATTAGTTCTATATCCAATACTTTTAGGAATATAAAACCCATATTTAAGCCCAAACAAAAATGACACCATTCTTCCATCCTAGTGGTGGTTAAGTAATTCAAACATTTAGGCCTTGTTCGTTTTTCAAAAGATCACTTATCTAGATAAATGCACTTACCCAACTAAATGTTTCATAAGGGAACACTTACTTTGGGTAAGTTTACTTACCTCATTTGATTCTCAGGTAAGTTATATCATGACTTTTTTGTCCATAAAAGGCAATGTTAAAATGGGTAAACTTGTCTCATTATGTTTTGTAAACTTTCCCCCTAGGTGGAAAAATTACTTACCGACCTATGAAATGGGTATCATTTACTCAGGTAAGTAATACCTAGGGAAACTAACTTTGCCATGGGGCCCGGAGCTTATCGAAAAAAGAACATTGTAAAGTTGGTCAATTGGAATCACTTTGTTGTTGACCAACTTCTCCCCTTCTATTTCTTGAAGAACGAGCGCGCGAGGCCTCATAGTTAAATAACAAAACTTTTAAAATGGAAATAATATACAAAAAATAAAAATGTAGATCTTTAATATTTTATATTAACCATATTATAGATTTATATGTGTGGTAAACAATAATTGTTTTTATTAATTTGGAAATGAAATACAAAATTCAAAACCAGCCCAAAAATGAAATTCTTTTCCTATTTGGTGGCGGGTCAACAATTCAACCTTTTGGGTTAAATGTGCCAACCCTTTATGTTAAAATTAAATAATAAAAACTTAAAAATTATAAAAACACAAAAAATAAATAAAAACACATAAATTCACTAATATCTTATATTAATTATATTGACAAAATTATGCATAGTAAAAAAGAATTGTTTTTATTAATGATGTTAATAATGAAATAAAAAGTTTAAACTAGCCCAAAAGTGAAGTTGTTTTCATTTTTGGTGGAAGGACAATATTTCAACCTTTTATGTCAAATATGTTAACCTTTGATGCCATAATTAAATTATATAAATAAAAAAATAGATAAAAATACAAAATGTTACAAAAATGAATAATTTTGTAGAAATCATCTAGGCAGATCTCTAATATCATATATACACTATATTAAACAAAAATAAGTGCAATAAATAATAATTACTTTTATATGTAAAAATATAAATAACTATTGAAAATTTGAAAACATATTATTACTACCATAATTGTCATTTTCATCATCATTTAAGGGGTAAATAAGGACGAAAATGTAATTTGAATAGAAACACTTCTCCTCGTTCAACTGTCATAAACATTTATTGAATCCTATTCCTGATTAGGAAACCCATATTTTTGAATTTTGTCCCTCTAATTGTGAGGTCACCAAATGTAATTTCAAATACTATATTTCTCATTCAATTCCCTCTCATTAAGTCTTATATTTACAGTATTAACTCCCATTCTTTCATTGAGTCTTATATTAATTAACTATATTAATGAAAAATAAGTGTAATAAAGAATGATTATTTCTGTTGATGATAGAAATAAAATACAAATTTAAAGCCAACCAATAAATGGTTTTTTTTTCTTATTTGGTGGCAAATAAAAAAATTCAACCTATTGGGTCAAAATGTGTCTAACCTTGATGTTGTAGGTTTTTTTAACCCCAAAATTTACTCCCATTGGAGGAGTGGCCACCGCAGATTTATTAACATGCAAGAAAAATCTCGGAGGGGAGACGTGAAGGTCTTACCCCTCAAAATCTATACATTAGAAACCCAACTCATATATAACAACAATTGTTTGGGAAACCTAAAATCAATGAATTCTTAGAAAAGAAAGCCCAAGACCAAACATTAACAAAATTGTGAATGTGGGAAGAAATATTCTCTATGCAATCATAAACATTTTTCTGTGAAGCTAAACAACCCATCTTTGCAAGAGCATTCGCTGGTTGATTAGCTTCTCTATAGATATGCACACAAAAGATTCCAAACTACTCCTAATCTCCTGTACCTGTATAAACCAATACCATAGTTTCCAAAGGGCTGTGCAAACTCCATTTAGAATATCAACCAGAATTTTTGAATCTGACTCAACCATAATCCTATTTGCTCCCAAAGCACCTACAAGGTGCAGACCATCCAGCAATGCCAATGCTTTTGCAACCAAATTAGTCTAAAGGCCATAGGTGTTAGAGAAAGTACAAACAAATCCATTCCCTCCATTTTTAATAATATTGCCTCCCCCACAAGGGCCGAGATTACCTCTAGAAGCCCCATAAACATTGAGTTTCATGTAGCCCTCTGGCACAACCATCAAGTGAACCACTTTAGCATTCCTTTCCCTGATCGATTGGATCCTTAACCCCAATCCTTGCAAAGAGATCTTCTAGTTGTAGTTTACCTTATTTATCAAATTCAGCGGGGGGAAACCTCATGTAACCATCTCACCACCACCCAAATCACCATTTTAGAGCATATGAACTTGTTTTCCATCTTGCATCTATTCCTCTCTCTCCAAATCTCCCAAATAGCAAAGAACGCTATCAGCCCCACCACAACAGCCCATTGGTTCCTAGCTGATGCTGCTAAAAACCAGCAAGAAAGAAGTTTCTTAATACCCTCATTCCCCTGAAAGGTACCCCTAAGAGTCTATTGAAAAAGAGCCACACATTATGAGCTAGACAACCACACACCAACACATGATTGACATCCTCCTCTGAAGGATGACGACAACAAACACATCTAGATACCAAGGGAATTCCTAGCTAGACAACCACAGTACCAACACATGATTAGCATCCTCCTCTGAAGGATGACGACAACAAACACATCTAGATTCCAAGGGAATTCCTAGCTCTTTGATATCTGCCTCCACACCCACCTTACCGACCATAATTTTCCAGATGAAGAATCTTACCTTGGTTGGCACTAGAGCATTCCATACCACCTTATACCAACCCACTGATTGATGATAAATCCTATAAAAGGACTAAGTCAAATGGAAGGAGAAATCCCCCTTCGAATCAGCTAGCCATATAATTTTGTCTTGGTAGTTTGAGAGCTTAACACCCGACCCATGAATCCTGTTTAGAACATCATCCTCTAGAAAGTCTCGAACCTGATCCAGGTGCCAAACCCCTTCTTCATATAGGACATCACAAACCCGTAGCTGAAAATTTAGCCCTTCTTTCTAAGTTACTTTTTCAATCAAAGGACCATCGTTAATCCACTTGTCAAACCAAAAACTGATTATCCCTCTACCCACCACCCACCTCGAAAGTTGAACCAAATAATCTCTTACTCCAAATTAACTTTCCAAGTCTGAGATGTGTAGCATGGGTAACCGGCTGTATAAAAATGCTCATGTTTCAAAACCTTGGCTCTAAAGAAATCTGCCATAAGAAGTTATGAAACAACACCTGCCATAAATCCTTTAACCTAAGAGCTTTATGAACATCATGTAAACTTTTAATTTGAAGCCCCCCTTCATTTAATGGTCAAACTATTTTTTCCCAGGTCACCCAATGATGTTGATTTGTATAACATGCTTCGCAGTTGCCACTGCTGACATCAAATAGATAGGAATACTGTTTAAAATATGTCAGAATAACACAACCTTACCTCCCACTGAAAGCATTTTACCCTTCCAACCAAAAATCCTGGCCACTACTTTTTGCACTACATCATCAAAATTTGCCACTTTTAGCCTACCCTTATCGATTGGAATACCAAGGTAAGTGAAAGGTAGCCTCTTATGAATGAAACTTGTAACTGAACTAATAATCTGGATTCTACTGTGAGTGGCTCTTGTAGAAGTGAAGAAGCAACTCTTTGCCTTATTCACCAACTGACCCAAACAATTCTCATATCTCTGAATTATTTTCATGACTTTCTCCAACACTCTCTTGGACCCCCCGAGTGAAAATAATCGTGTCATCAGCATAGAGACTATGGGTATTACCGAACAATTCCTATGAGTTGCAAAAACTCCTACTGGGTAATTCCACCCAATTTCGCCAAAATTCTGCTTAAAACTTCTTTTGCTATGATAAACAAATAGGGAGACAAAGGATCCCCTTGACAAAGCCCTCTTGTGGACTGAAAGAAACTTATTACTCCTCCATTCCAAAAGACTGAAAACCAATAGTTATTAACCATTTTTTCACCAACTCTATCCATGTTTCATAGAAAGGACCAATTAAGATGGTCATAAGCTTTCTCCATGTCAAGTTTCAACACTACATTACCACCTGCCACCTTCTTGTCAATATCATTTATAGTTAAATAATAATAAAAAATAAAAAAGATGAACACACACAAAAGTATACAAATACAAAAAAAATGTAGCAAACATTTGGGCACTACTCTAATATCAAATACTCATCTTATTAAACAAAAATAAGTGTGACAATTAAGACTAACTTGTATAGACAAAAAAACAAAAATAAATTGTAGAGAATTTTGGAAACATATTATTTACTATTATCATTATTATTAAATATTGCTATATGCAAATCATGTGCACACTTACTAGTACAAGAACAATAGACTTATTTCATTTATTCATTCACCTACAATTATGAAAGCAAAAAATTGTTCTTTACCATGAAAAAAAAAATTCTCTTTTATGTATAGAAGAAACCACCTAAGGCAATATTTTAGTCTATATATAAAACAAGTCACCCATAAAAAATTCCACCTTCGATCTCTTTATTATATAGTCAGATCCAACCATTATCACAAAACTAAAAAATCCATCAAGTGATGGATCACTCACAACAATTTCCACCTTTGATGTCATTATTAACAAAAGAGGGGGGGGGGGGGGGGGGCATGAAATCTAACCCTCAAAAGTACATAAGGAGCAAAATTCTCTAGAAGCCAACAAATAAACTAAGAGAATTTCAAGAAGAGTTGGGGTCATAAGTTTTGTTTTTTCTTGTCAACCTTTGAACTTGGATCGTCTCCAAAATGTTTTTTGATTTGCGGTTATTTTTCTTTTTCTTTTTCTCTACTGGTAACCACTCTATATTTGGATCAACCATTGTCAATTGGACCCTCACCATTGTGGTCAGTGTTCTTCGCATGAGTGTCCATAACTCCCAAATTCATTGTTTGACTTGCTTCTAAGGAATTCTGTTCTCTAATTTGAAGTGATTTAGAGCTTTTGAATTATTCACTAATACCAATCTCCATGTCATCCAAACTATTGATATACTATGGAAAGGAAAAACTTTAACCTTTTATCACCATCCGCAATTTCTTGCCATCCTAACGACTTCTTTAGTCTTGAGCTTCATGCCCCTTCTTAGATTTTGTATCAATATTTCATCAAGCATCATTCCCTCCATCCTCTTGAGCCATATCTACATGCTGATCTAGAACCTACATACACTAAGATGTTGAGAACGAAGTTGTTTCTTCTCTTGTAATAGTGGAATCCTTTTTGGACAAAATATCAAGCACCCTTTACTCTATATCTTTTCCTTGATCCAAAGGTTCCTTTAAAGATTCTGCTTTATGAGATGGTTGGGTATTTTCTCCAACCACCATTTGATCAAGAATCTATACTTCCAAGATTTCTCCTTTCACCATCATCTTCTCTATTGGCGTCTCTACCAACCCTATTGCACCCATGGGGTAACTTCCTCAAAAACTTTATTGATTTCCTTTTCCACAAGAGGATTCACCTCTTTCATAAGGTCCTTGCTCTTGTTTGACTCTTTCTTGATCTTACTCTTGCAATCTTAGACACCATGCCCAAGTTTGTAGCAACTAGTACAAGAGTATGACAAGTTCTTATACACTATTTGTTGTTAGAAATCATGCATCTCTTCTGGTACCAACCCAAACCCTAGAGAGATTTTCATGAACGTAAACCCTACCCGAGGAGGTTTGTGTAAGTTTTAGAGTTGTCTGGTAAGTTTGTAGAACATTTTTAACCTTATGTGTTTTGATGACAACAAACTCATTGAGGGTAGTAATGATTTGAAAGGCAAGTGTGTAGCTACAGTTATATGATATTAATAAAGATGAAAAAAGAAATTATTCATATGTGGCACGAAAGGATAACTAACAATCATCATTTGTGCTCAACAAAGATAAAGAAAAACTGTTTACATGAGGCAAGGAAGAGCAACTAATTCCCATGATGCAGTGAAGACACTTCAAGACTCTGAAAAGAAGATGATGCTTCAAATGATAAAATGAAGTCATCAGGCACCATCTAACAAGGAAGACTCGCTACCAAAGGAAGAAAAAAGAGAAGACATCAAACTCCAAAGGACTTAATCTGTTTTATCTATTTTAGGACTTGATGTAATTAGGTGAAATCATAAAACCAACCTTAGAGACCAAATAGCTAAAGTTAGGTTTGATTCTTAGGCTCTCCTGGACTTTAATTGAGTTAGTAATGTGAAAATCGTGTTTGGAAGCCTAAGACATTGATTCCAAAGCTTTTGGAATGAATTTTCTAAGTATTCTAAGGTTGGAGCTGTCAAAGTAGTAACTACACACTATAAAATGATGTCAATAATGCATGTAGTCGATTACCCAAAACCTATAGTCGACTATCCTTAATAGTAGATAGCAAAATCACTATATAGCCAACTACATATGAACCTATAGTCAACTACTAGCCGATTGCTTGGCACAACTTATAGTCGACCAAAACCTGAAGGAAAATGTCTAACATGATTTCTATTCAACTATTTAAACTCCAACGGCTCTATACTCCTTGGGAAATGGTTCGTTAAAGTTGTAACTATAGATGATTAATGATCTTCAATGTTCAAATAATGGTAAAAAATGACTATATTCCTTAGCCTATAAAGTTATTTGAGTAAAGGAAGAAAGGTGTAGCAACCATGTGAAGACAGAAGGGTTCTTTGTAAGAAAATCAAAGAGATTTGCGTGCCATCAACAGTATTGATCTTCTATGTTTCCCTTGGGTTGGAAGGTAAAACCCTAAAGATTTTGAGAGATGTTTCCCTTGGGTTTTCATAGTATTATGTTGCATTTGGGTTAGTTTTAAGCTATATCTGTATATCTGAGCTTACAATGTATTATCTAATGAAAAGGGAGGTATTCAAGAGTGAGAACACCATTCAAGGTTTAATTGACACCCTGGAGTCAAATCAAGATTTGGTAGACACTTGTAAACTTTACCAATTGCGTCTTGTGGCACCCATAAGTCCAATTGTTTAGGCATTGTAGGCATTGAAAAATCCTACTGGTTGTAAAGCTTTACTAGTGCTCATGAAGTCCAATTGGTTGTTTTATTGGAAATCCTTAGAGGGTGTTTTATCTGAGCTTACATCACTATCTGCATTATCTTTGCACAAAGGATATGTTTGCAATGACTATTTTGCTACCTTGTTCATTTGTTTTTGATAGTTGCAATACAATGTTACTTGCACTTACCTACTGCAGTTATTTGAGTCTATTGCTCATCTACTTCATGTACTTATAGCCGATGCATGAAACAGTAGATTGAGTGGTGTAGTCAACTATCCTAAAATTTTATAATCGACTACCTGTGACAATTGAGGCATAGAATGTTAATCTGTGATATTAGTTGACTACCTATGACATAGAGGCATACAAATGAACACACCAAGCCTTTATTTTGCCACACTTAGTTCCAATCATCATTCAAGAAGGCATATAGATTTATAGGTTTTAGGGGGAAGTTTTTTAGTCATATCCAATTCACCCTCAATTAGCAATCATTGTAAGAGTTTAAGGAGAGCTTTAGCAAGGTAATCCAAACTGGCATCATTGAGGGTTCAAAACCCTTTTTAATGTCTAAGGACCACTGAAAGAGGAAGAAGAGGTCAGCTATGTGTTGAGGGCCCGCGAATAGGATCTCGTCACGGGTCGGTCCACGGGGAAAACCTCCTGTTTTTCCTTGTTCCTCCCTGCTCTTGATGAACCTATTTTGGCACCTTGGTGATTTGTTCAAGAGATCACCAACTCTCCTTACTCACTTCTGGATTGAATATTCGATGCCTTCATTCAATACTGGTGTCTCCTTAAATAGGAGATTACAAGAGTCCTAATCTTAGGGAGACTCCTTGCTGAATAGGGAGACCTCCTGCTCTATCTTGATAAGATAAGACTGATAGGATAAGATAAGTCTCTCTTAATCCTAATCTGATAAGATAAGATAATCTAATATACTAATCTTAATAAGATAAGATAAGAACAAGTAGGATAGTCTAATCTAATCTAATAAGACTGTTGCTGCCGAACTGGGTAGGATGAGAACATTGGATCACTGCTGCTGCCAGCGGTGATGATATTTCTTTCCGAGGAACGCGTCCATATCATTACTCCCCTCCTGGACTAAGAGCTTCTCCTCAAGCTCGAACTCCAGATATGTGGCTTGGAACTCGGTCAAGGGAATCCATGTGGCTTTGGCCGATGGTAGGCTGTCCCATTCCACCAAAACTTCAAGAATACCTCAATTGATACGAGAGCGGATGAGAGCCCTAGGCTAGGGAACAAGTTTGCCTTCTTTCAAGGGTGGCAGGGAGGGAACTTGGTCCAGAGGAACACTCGTAAATGGTTTTAGCAAGGAGATGTGAAAAACATCATGAATCTGGCTGTTCTTTGGTAATTCTAGCTGGTATGCCACAATGCCAATCCACCACAGAACCTTGAAGGGGACATAGAACTTACGGTCCAATTTAAGGCCAGCCCTATGGCGCAGGGAGCGTTGTCGGTAGGGCTCGAGTTTCAACCAAACAAATTGTCCTATTTCGAATGACAATTCCCAGTGGTGCTTGTCATAGGTGAGCTTCATGCGGAGCTGGGCCTGCTGTAAGCGAAGGTATATGTCGGCTAGGAGGGCATCGCGTTCTTGTAAGGAGCGACCGATTTCCTCCAATCGAGTAGAACCGGGTTCATAGGATAACAAGCGAGGAGGGTCCCGGCCATAGACGACGCGAAAAGGGGTCATGCCGAGGGAAGAATGATAGGCAGTGTTGTAACAATACTCGACCCAAGGAAGCCAATATACCCACCATCGTGGTTGATCCCCCATGAAGCAACGGAGATACATCTCAATCGTGCGGTTTACCACCTCCGTCTGCCCGTCGGTCTGTGGATGATATGTTGAGGATAAGGCCAGGGTGGTGCCATGTAGCCGAAATAACTCCTTCCAGAAGGCACTAGTGAAAACTGGGTCCTTGTCGCTGATGATGTATTCCGGTAACCCATGTAAGCGGAAAATATGCGTAAAGAAGGTGAGGGCAACCGATGTGTTACTGTACGGGTGTGATAGAGGAATGAAGGCATATTTAGATAAGTGATCTACCACCACGAATAGGAATGTTTTGCCGCCTACCTTGGGTGGCTCTTCGATGAAGTCCATGGAGATGTCGGCCCATATCTGTGTTGGGATTGAAAGGGGCTGAAGGAGGCCTACCGGGTGCAGGTTTTCCCATTTATGCTATTGGCACGTGGAGCAATTTTGGACAAAATCCTGAATAGAAGTCTTCATACCCTACCAACGGAAATCAGCCCGGACATGGTGCAGTGTTTTCTGAATGCCCACATGGGTGGAGTTATGGATGCTGGAGATGATGGCGGGGATCAACGGGAAGTCTGGCGAAAGATGTACCCGGCCTTTATATAGTACCAACCCGTCATGAAGGGACCAATTGGAGTCGGCGGCGCTGGACTGAATCTTCTGTACAAGGAGCGACCATTCCGGAGATTGTGGCATTGCCTTATGGATGTCATCTAACAAAGAGATCCGGGGTTGGGAAATTCCACACAAAGATATCGCGTCTTCATTGCGTCTAGACAAAGCATCAGCTACGCGATTTGAGGATCCCGCCTTGTATTCCACCCGGAAATCGAGTAGTTTGCTAACCCAGTGCTGCTGAGGGGAAGTGGTGAGTCATTGCTCGAACAGGTACTTGAGGCTATAGTGATCGATTTTGACGACAAACGACCGCCCCCACAAATACGGCCTCCAGTGTTGGACGACGCTAGCTAGGCCGATTAGTTCGCGCTCATAGGCTAGAAGTTTCAAATGTCGGTCGGCCAGCTTGCGGCTGAAGAAGGCAATCGGGTAACCTTGCTACTGTAATACGGCCCTGATACCCACTCCAGAGGCATCGCACTCGACAGTAAATTCGAGAGTGAAATTTGGTAATTGCAGAACTGGGGTGGAGGACAGGGCATCTCTTAATGTCAAAAAAGCTACATCGGCTGCGTCGTCCCACCGGAAGGAATTTTCTTTAACAGGTTGGTTAACGGGGCAGCCAACAGTCCATAATTCTGCACAAATTTGTGATAGTAACCTGTTAACCCTAGGAACCCGCATAAGGCCTTGGCGGATTGAGGCTTGGGCCATTCCTTGATAGCTTGAATTTTGGAACTGTCAACCGTCACACCTTGCCCGTGGATGACATGACCTAGATAAAGAACCTACCGCTCCCCGAAGGAGCACTTGGACCGTTTTAGGAAGAGTTTGTGTTGGTGAAGGAGCTCGAAAATGGTTCGTAGATGGTGCACATGTTCCACCCATGATTTGCTGTAAACGAGGATGTCATCAAAGAATACTAAAACAAATTTGCACAGATGGAGCTGAAATACCTCGTTCATCAATGACTGGAATGTGGATAGGGGCGTTGGTGAGACCGAATGGCATGACTAAAAATTCAAAGTGACCGTGATGGGTTTGAAAGGCAGTCTTCTTCACGTCTCCAGGAGCAATTCGGATCTGGAAATACCCGGACCTGAGGTCCAACTTGGAGAAGTACTGAGCACCATGCAACTCGTCTAGCAGTTCATCCACAACGGGAATAGGAAACTTATCCTTGATCGTCCGACCATTGAGCTCTCTATAGTCAACGCAGAACCTCCAAGTTCCATCCTGTTTCGCCACCAACAAGACCGGCGAAGAGAAGGGGGAGTGGCTATTGCGTATGATTCCTTGTTTTAGCATCTCGGCACATTGTTTTTCTATTTCATCCTTCTATAGGTGAGGGTTGCAATAAGGCAGGAGAATGACTGGTTTTGAACCCGCCACCAGAGGGATTCGATGATCACATGCTCGGGAAGGAGGGAGTCCCTTGGGTTCTTGGAATACGTCTGAAAATTCGACGAGGAGTCTTTCCATGGCTGTCGTATGCGTTGTTTCTGTCTGAAGCGCATGAACCTGTGGTATCTTCTCCTTTACCCTGCAACAGTGCCAAGAGACTTGCTTCCCATTCAAGTGGAATGTCATAGTTAGTGCGCTGAATTCCCATAAAATTGGACCTAGGGTGATCAACCATTTGACCCCAAGAACAATATCAAACCCATCCAAGGAAAGTACGAATAAATCAATAGAGAATAGTTCAGAGTCGACATGTATCTGGACGTCCTTACAGATTCCTGGACTGTGAACCCTTTCACCGTTTGTGACGACTACCTATAGTCATGGCCGGAGTTCCATTGGTAGTTTTAACTAAAGGGCGGCATGCTCACTTATGAAGTTGTGTGTGCTCCCTGAATTGATGAGTATGCGCACCGGATTACCTGCTATCTATGCTTGTAATTGCATGGTCTAAGATGTTTTTATTCCGGTGATTGCATGGAGAGAAATCTCCAACTCGAATACGATGGGTTCTTCTTCGTCCTCCTCTTGCTCATCCACTAGGAGGCAAAAAAGCCTCTTGCACCTATGTCCCGCCGAGTAGAGGTCGTCCCAGTTGAAACATTGGCCCCTCGCTCGGCGTTCTGCCATCTCGGCCCTGGTCAAATGCTTAATGGGTGGAGTGACCATGTTGCTTCCTGCACTTGGTGCCAATATAGAGGTGTTGTTTGTGTGAGATCTCAGTTCTCGGCTGGTTGCAGAAGAAGGGGTCGTTGTCTCTGATTTTTGGGTTGCCCATGAAGTCGGCGGACGTCCCATATTGTAGGTCCCACGGCTGAGATGCAGCTTGCGCTCGAAAGCGCGGGCTAAGTTCATGGCTATAACCAGGTTTGGAGGATTTTGCATCTCCACGTCCACCCGTAGGGGTTCTGCTAACCCTGCCGTGAACATGTCTACCTACTGGTCCGGTCGCACTGAAGACGCTCTCGCGAGGAGGGTCTGGAACTGGCACTGGTATTCTGCCACCGTGCCGGTTTGTTTAAGGTTAATTAGCTTGCCTAAGGGGTTGCTTGTCAATGGGGGCCCAAACCTAAGAAGGCAGTAGGACTTGAACTGGAGCCAACTGAGCCCGGGTTCTTCCTGTTCTAATCGATAGAACCAGAGTTGTGCTTCTTCTGTTAAGTGAAAGGTGGCTAGGCTTACCTTATCCCGGTCGTCTGTCTGTTGATTTTGGAAAAACTTCTCGCACCGGTACAACCAGCCCAAGGGGTCTCCGTTGCCATTGTACGACGGGAATTCTAACATGCTGTACTTTGGGATGACTGCGGCCCCCTGGTCGACGAACTGCTATTCGTCGGAAGACTTCGACAGATCTGGTCGGCGGCCGTTAGTGGCTGTCACCCCTTCTGTGTTCCTCTCTTTGCTAGAAAGGAATAACTCCATCAGACGCTGAAGCTCCCTGACTTCGTCCTTGATCTCATGTACTTCTGAGCTGGTCTCAACGAGCTGGTGCTCGAGATCGTGGACCCTGGACGACAGCTTCTCCAGATCTCCCATGACGCCTTGCTTTGATACCAAGTTATTGAGGGCCCGCGAATAGGATCTCGTCACGGGTCGGTCCACGGGGAAAACCTCCTATTTTCCCTTGTTCCTCCCTGCTCTTGATGAACCTATTTTGGTGCCTTGGTGATTTGTTCAAGAGATCACCAAATCTCCTAACTCACTTCTAGACTGAATATTCGATGCCTTCATTCAATATTGGTGTCTCCTTACATAGGAGATTACAAGAGTCTTAATCCTAGGGAGACTCCTTGTAGAATAGGGAAACCACCTGCTCTATCTTGATAAGATAAGACTGATAGGATAAGATAAGTCTCTCTTAATCCTAATCTGATAACATATGATAATCTAATCTACTAATCTTAATAAGATAAGATAAGAACAAGTAGGATAGTCTAATCTAATCTGATAAGGCTGTTATTGCCGAACTGGGTAGGATGAGAACATTGAATCACTACTGCTGCCGGCGGCAATGATATTTCTTCTCGAGGAACGCGTCCATATCACTATGCTGAGCTAATAAGGATGAACTAATCGTAGCCAAGTAAAGCTAAGGAGCATAAGAGGATAAGAGAGATAGAGAAAGATAGTACCGGGACCAGAAGAAGAAATACCTTGGGTGTTATTCTCTTAAATACTTGTAGGGGAGTGTCATTGTGCTCCTTATTTATTGGAACATGTGGTTCCATGTTCATCATGTGGAAGAGGTTGGGCTTAACCCAACATTTGCAACATACCCCTCTCTATCTGAGGTTCGTAGTGTGCATTGCAACCATCATTTTCATCTAACAATGAAGTTCCATGTCACGGATCTTCATGTTAGACTGGCCAAGCACTTAACCAGGTGTTCTTACACATCAATGCCCACTGAAGGGATGAGAGATCCATCCCATGGACGCCCAAAGATTGTGGAATAAGGGGCGAATTTCAAAAATTTTTCTCTCCCTACAACTGGGAATCACATTCCCTATTTAGAAAATCCTATTTTCAAGGATCATTCTTGAACCTTAAACTGAACCAAATCTGAACCAAAAGGAGTAGGAGAGAATTATACCTGATACGGAGAAGTAATATCTCCCAACGAAGGTGTTCACGCCCAAGGAAGGATCCAAAGATTGCTCCCACTAAAGATGGCGCAATGCTGGATGGAGCAGAATCTGTAGTGTTCTTCCCCAAGAACTCTGTCCTTCGCAAGAATCAGTAGAATGGTACGTGAGCACAGCTTCCTTTCAATCCTTTCTCAAAGAACTGATGTCAAGATCCAATCTTGACTTCTCCCACAACTGGAGATCGAACTGGCAAACAGGGCGGCAAGAACAGGGAGGCGGCAAGAGAGTATTCGCAGGGTGCAGAATTCTCTCTTCTTGATTTCAGCACTAAAGAAAATCTGATGTGTTGTCTCTTAGGCTGCCGCCCCCTTCTTTTGTTAACCTAAAAGATCAGCTCCTAATCCAATTAGGAGCAGCTTATCCAAATCATATTTGGATAAGACTTCTCTTTAGGTGATAGGGATAAACCCTTATCTTATCTGCAGATTAGATTAGCTTTCTCCTAATCTCATTAGGAGGTTTCTAAATCTGAATCACATTAAGATCTGGACTCTCTGAGTGGATAGGGTGAAGACCCTATCCTATCTGCTAATCCATCTCATAATTCGCCCCTATAATTAACTAAATGAATAGCCCAGTTCGAAATGGGCTTTAGGCCCATTAAGCTTATGTGCTCATTTAACCTTCCTAACTGCTGCCCAGTTGGGCTTCCTTGTATGGCATGGGACCCAAGCATTGATCTATACATCAGCCACATGGGTTCGGCCCAGCCTTCGTTACAAGGCCTGGCCAAATACACTGTTAAAGACAGTGCACCCCCTGAAACCCATCGAATGGGCTCTATGGGCCCAACACTTACCCTAAGTGGTCCCTGGGCCAAGCCACCTTGTAACACCTATGGACTGTGGGCAGATGCAAGATTAGCCCATCAGGTATTATCCACAATGGTCTTACACTCAACCTCTCAGCCCATAATGGTCACACACTACCCGACAAGAGAGAACCTCTCCCTCGGCTACAAGGAACAGTGTTGCACTCTCTACTTATATGGATCCCGGGAATTAAAACCATTTTGCAGACATTTGAGAAACCATAATATATATATATATATATATACTTTTATATCTCATATAAAATATACTTTGCAAAACAAATCTCAATGGTTGAAATCGGCTGCCGGCATTCTTGGTTTCCATCAGTGAGAGTGCATCCCCGATCATTACCTTTGTCCGACAAAGGGGCTGATCCTGTCACTATGATCACCCACTCAGATGAATTCTTGGACTGTCCCAACATACCCAGGTTTTGACCCCTGCTAAGGATCTCACTAATTGGTACATCAAAGACAGCCCGATCCGACACCTAGTGCAGTACCATAATCGAGTCTAGGGGTTGGGTGTAACTTTCCAGTTTTGCCCATCAATCTCCAAGGTCCAGGGCAATATTGGAAATCTGGTCCAGTTCATAGATTCAATTAATCCTACACTGTATGTGCCTAGGGTCTTACCCTGGCAGCTGAGACAGGCCACCCCAACCGACTTGGTGGCACCACAGTGTCAGCCTTGTCAGGATAGGTCTCCCCAGACCGACCCACTGGCTATGAACATTCTAAACTAACACGAGTCTCATTAAGTGTCCAGTTTAAGGGTATTACACAGAAACATACCAAGGGAACATGAATCAAATATGCACTTTTATTCATTTACAATAAACTCATAAAGTACATCATTCTGATTGAAGCTAAGGGCATACAAAATTGTCTAACAGCTCCCACTTGCACTTAGGTCCAATCAGGTACTAGCCGAAGTCCCATGCTTTCCACGTGTTTCTCAAATACTTTCTGTGATAGTGGCTTTGTCCATGGGTCTGCTACATTTTCCGCTGACGCTACCTTCTGAATCAGGATGTCCCCTCTACCAACAATCTCCCGCAGTACATGGTACTTCCTCTCTATGTGCTTCGACTTCAAGTGGGCTCACGGCTCCTTAGCCTGAGCAATGGCTCCATTGTTGTCACACAACAATGGCATGAGTGATGTGCTGGACGGAACTACTCCTAACTCGTGAACGAACTTCTTCATCCACATGGCTTCTTTGGCAGCCTCACTTGCAGCAATGTACTCGGCCTCGGTCGTGGAGTCTTTAGTGGACCCCTGTTTGCTGCTTTTCCAGCAAACAGCACACGATCCTATCGTGAAAACATATCCAGATGTAGACTTTCTATCATCTAGGTCTGACTGGAAATCGGCATCTGTGTACCCTTGGATCTGTAGTGAGCTACCGTCGAATACTAGACAAAACTCTTTTGTCCTTCGAAGGTACTTAAGTATGTTTTTAACAGCAGTCCAATGCTCCTGCCTTGGATTGGCCTGAAATCTGCTTACTACACTCACTGCCTGAGCTATGTCAAGACGAGTGCACAGCATGACATACATGATGCTCCCTACGGCTGAGGCATAAGGAACGTCTTTCATGTCATCAACCTCCTCCGAAGTCTTGGGAGACATCTTCTTGGAGAGAGTGACTCCGTGCCTGAAAGGAACATTTCCTTTCTTGGAGTTTCCATGCTGTATCTCTTGACTATTTTGTCAATGTAAGCAAATTGGGATAATCCTATTATCCGCTTCGATCTATCTCTATAGAGTCGAAGACCTAGTATATAGGAGGCTTCTCCAAGATCTTTCATGGAGAATTGCTGTGATAGCCATACTTTCACCGTAGTTAACATTCCTACATCATTCCCAATGAGTAGAATGTCATCTACATACAGAACCAAGAAGGTAACCTTATCTCCACTGTACTTCTCGTAGAAACAGGGTTCATCCGGATTCTGCTCAAAGTCAAATGATTTGACAGCAAAATTAAAACGGATGTTCCAACTTCTAGAAGCTTGCTTAAGACCATAAATGGATCTGTTAAGTTTACATACCATGTTTTCCTGTCCTGCAGCAATGAAGCCTTGCGGCTGTTGCATATAGATATCTTCAGTAAGATCTCCATTTAGGAATGCAGTTTTGACATCCATCTGCCAAATCTCATACACATGGTATGCTGCTATAGCTAGCAGGATCCTAATGGATTTGAGCATGGCCACAGGCGAAAAGGTTTCCTCATAATCGATGCCCTCTTTCTGAGTGTACCCTTTCGCCACTAGACGAGCTTTGAAGGTCTCAACCTTACCATCGGGGCCCTTCTTCCTCTTATAAATCCATTTGCAACCGTTTGCTTTTACCCCGGAGGGCCAATCAACTAGAATCCATACTCCATTGGTCTCCATTGAGTCCATCTCTGCTCTCATGGCCTCCACCCACTTTTGGGAATTTATGTCCAACATAGCTTTCGCGTAAGTCACGGGATCCTCCTCAATAGTCAAGGTTTCCACCAGGTAACTATCCTGGTCATAACCATAACGGACTGGTGGCCTGGATACCCGAGTGGATCTTCTAGGTTGGTCACTACCTGAAACTTGTGGGACATCTCCCACCGCTCCTGAGCTCTCGTCATCAAGAACAATTTCCTGATGATGAGTGACCAGGATGTAATCAGTTTCCAAGAATTGCGCATTTCGACTATAAAACACTTTCTGCTCACTTGGGTCATAGAATAGATAACCTACAGAGCCTTTTGGGTAGCCTACAAATAGGTAACGACTGGTCTTGGATTCCAACTTGTTTGCACTCGTTCTTTTAATGTGTGCTGGACAACCCCAAATCTTCAAGTGTCTGACACTTGGTTTCTTTCCAGTCCAAAGTTCATATGGAGTATTCGGAACTGATTTGGTTGGAACCCGATTCAGCACGTAAATCCCAGTCTCTAATGCGTGACCCCAAAAGGATGTGGGTAACTCTGAGTGTATGGGAAGCGACCGGACCATATCCAATAAGGTCCTATTCCTCCTCTCTGAAACACCGTTAAGTTGTGGTGTAGCAGGAGGAGCTAATTGTGATACTATCCCATTGTCCTTTAAGTAGTCCCTGAATTCGTCAAAGAGATACTCGCCACCTCGATCTGATCGAAGGGCTTTAATTTCTCTCCCTAATTGTTTCTCGACCTCTTGTCTAAACTCTTTGAACTTTTCAAAGGATTCAGACTTGTGTCTCATTAGGTACACGTAACCATATCGTGAAAAATCATCTGTAAAGGTGATGAAATACACGTGCTGATTTTGTATCCTAACACTCAGGGGACCACATACATCAGTATGTATTAGGTCAAGTGTGCCTGTACATCTTTCAAGCTTACCGTTAAATGGTCGTTTCGTCATCTTTCCTTATAGGCAAGGCTCACAAGTGGGAAGATCTTCTACAGTTAGAAAATCCAAAGGACCATCCTTTACCAACTTTGTGATTCGGTCAACACCGATGTGGCCAAGTCGGTAATGCCACAGACACGTGGGATTAACTGTATCATGGGCTCTCTTCTTGGGGATTTCAGCCAACGTAGTTTCGGTTATCTTAGTTTCTAGAGATGGATGTAGAACATAGAGACCGTTCTCCAGTTCCCCGTATGCGATGAATCTGTTGTTTCTTTTAATAGTAATCGTATTACTAAAGAAGACAGAATAACCATCTGCATACAGTTTTGAGACAGAAATCAAATTTCTCCTTAAATTTTGTACATAAAGACAATCTTTCAGTACAATTATTCATTCTCTAAAAAATAACTCCACGGTTCCTATGGCCGCGGCTGCAACAGTTACAGTAGTCCCCAAGTAGAGTGTGACTTCTCCTTCACTCAGCCTTCTGCTTACCTTGTACCCCTGCAATGAGTTACACGCATGAGTTGAAGCCCCGGAGTCAATACACCAGGACGCAAAAGCTACCAACAAATTGGTTTCTATAACACAAGTCTCGAAGTTCCCTTTCTTGGATTCCAGGTAGGCAGGACAATTCCTTTTCCAGTGGCCAGTCTTCCTGCAGAAGTGACAGGCATCCGATGCTTTGTCTTTCTTCTGCTTCTTGCTCTTAGTGGCTTTCTTCTGAGGTTTCTTTGCCTTCCTCTTTCTCATGCCTGTCTTGCCAGCTTCAACAAGCATGGCTACAGGCTCATCCTTTCTAATCAGTTCTTTAGCTCTTTGCAACATATTGCTGAGCTTTTGCAAGCTGACATTCAACTTGTTCATGTTATAGTTCATGATGAATGGATTAAAAGAAGGTGGCAAAGAGTTAAGGATAGCATCTATCTGGGTTGCAAGGTCCAGCCCAGATCCAAGAGCCTCCAGTTCGTTGATGTATCCCATCATCCGAAGACAATGATCATGAATTTGTTGGCCCTTGGACATTTGTGCGGTCATGAACTGTTTCAAGACCTTTTGTCGAGTAGAACGATTCTGCTCTTCATACATTGTCCTGAGAGTGTCCAATATGTCTTTGGCAAGTTCGATCTGATCGAACTGCCTCTGTATCGGGTTGTCTAAGGAGGCAATGATGTAACATTGGGCAAGGGAGTTTTTCTCCTCCCATTCCTGATAGTCTCTCCTTCGGGCCTCAGAAGCCCTATCACCCGGACGCTTCGGGGCAGGATTCTTTGCCACTTTGTCCAGCTTTTCAGAAGCTAGGACCCGCATAAGGTTCCTATACCAGTCAGCATAGTTTGGGCCCTTCAACTTGTTGTCATCAAGCAGTTTTGCAAATGATCCGTTTGCCATTTTCTAATAAAAGAGCAAACATCAGTTCACAACCTAATTTGATTCATGTTCAGTTCATAGATATTGATTTTAATCTACGATCCATTTCCATTTATTCGTCTCTGAGATTTCCCTCCTTTCTCAGTGACGGAGACTATGGGTTGTCTCTGGAAATGTGGGAAATCACATAGGGTGCATGGAACCAACTGTTTCAGCTGCATAACCCCACCACCTTTCTGTGAAGGATCATATCCACTCATCATATGAGTTTTCCCTTTGGCCTCAGTCAGACAAGGTTCAGAGCCGTTTTCAGGTAAAACTTTCTATCCAGTGAGTGCTTACCCATGATATTCGTGAACGCCAAGGTACCGTGAGAGAGTTCCCATTTTCTGGTGAAGCCTCTCCCACATCGGTCTATGACGCCCCTATCATCTTATGAAACACTCAGACAAGCCCAACAGCAAATGGATAGCCCATTTTCTGGTGCGTTTCCTCATTACTCAATGACCCATCCTCATGCTAATGATGGAAGGCCTTTAGAGAGTTCATCATATGAATCTCCCTATCACATGCACTCATATTAGCTGGGGGGAACAGTTAATTATACCCTAGTTCTTATTTTAGGTCAAACCAAAGTGGCTCCCACTAACTTTCATAAAGTTAGATTTCGGTGGGCCTAAATCGGCTAGGGTTCTGCACGTAACCTCTCGATGAGGTGTGGGGCCCACCATTGAGGGAGGTCATCCAATGACCAAAAGGAACACCATGGCAATGATGTGCATTCAGCCATGGTGTGTGCAAGAGCCACTGTCGATGGAGCATGGGCCAAGTACTTATGGCCCATGTACGTAGCACATCACACATCCATACATCACATGTAGGGATAAATTGATCCAATCAATTAATCATCTGTAAGGCCCATTTGAAGCCCATTTTAAATCCATAATATTAACCATTAATATTATCTAGGTATATGGGCCGAATGGTTCAGCCCATATAGCTTTAAATGTTAAGTGGGCTTTTAGCAGTTTTAACCTTTTAAAACTGGGCCTTTACAGGTTGGGCCGAATTAACCATTTAATTAAACACCAATCCTTAGGCCCATTAGTGGGAAAAATAGGGCTGACTTTCAGCCTTGATTAAACCCTAGGTTCGGTTCAAACTATTTGAACCAATCTTGGTTCGAATGGGTCTAGGCTTTGATCTTTAATTAAATCTTTAATTCAATAAAATAATCTGAAATTAAATACTGATAAAAGAAAAACAAGAATCAGTCAATCAGGGCTGTTCGCACAATCCATCCTACAAAACAGAGGTTAGATCACAGAATGCAGTTTCACAAACTGCAAATCGCAGATAGCGATTCTCCCATCTGCGAAATCTCCTTCTCTGCGCCGCCATCTTCAATCCAAAATAAAATAAATAGAAATCCTATTTCTATTAATAATTACATCAGATTGAATACCTATACATTGAGTCTAGAAAATAAAATAAAATATTTACAGACCAAAAATAATTTAAGAACTGCAAAATCGCAGGTTCCTTGCACAAACCAAGAATTCGATCTCCTCTTGTACGAACAGCCCATAAATCAAGAAAATCATAAAGAACAATTCTAATAATAATCAGATTTATGTAAAACTAATTTCAGATTATTCGCCCATTAAGTTTTGGAACAAATTTCCCAAAACCCATATCTGCGCAAATCGGGTAGAACACCTTCTGCCCATTTGCGCTGGTTCAGATCTGAAACAAAGTGGTTCAAGATTTGAACCATGGCTCTGATACCACTGAAGGGATGAGAGATCCATCCCATGGATGCCCAAAGATTGCGGAATAAGGGGCGAATTTCAAAAATTTTTCTCTCCCTTCAACTGGGAATCACATTCCCTATTTAGAAAATCATATTTTCAAGGATCATTCTTGATCCTTAAACTGAACCAGATCTGAACCAAAAGGAGTAGGAGAGAATTATACCTGATACGGAGAAGTAATATCTCCCAACGAAGGTGTTCACGCCCAAGGAAGGATCCAAAGATTGCTCCCACTAAAGATGGCGCAGTGCAGGATGGAGCAGAATATGCAGTGTTCTTCCCCAAGAACTCTGTCCTTTGCAAGAATCAGTAGAATGGTACGTGAGCACAGCTTCCTTTCAATCCTTTCTCAAAGAACTAATGTCAAGATCCAATCTTAACTTCTCCCACAACTGGAGATCGAACTGGCAAACAGGGCGGCAAGAGAGTATTCGCAGGGTGCAGAATTCTCTCTTCTTGATTTCAACACTAAAGAAAATCTGATGTGTTGTCTCTTAGGCTGCCGCCCCCTTCTTTTGTTAACCTAAAAGATCAGCTCCTAATCCAATTAGGAGCAGCTTATCCAAATCATATTTGGATAAGACTTCTCTTTAGGTGATAGGGATAAACCCTTATCTTATCTGCAGATTAGATTAGCTTTCTCCTAATCTCATTAGGAGGTTTCTAAATCTGAATCACATTAAGATCTGGACTCTCTAAGTGGATAAGGTGAAGACCCTATCCTATCTGCTAATCCATCTCATAATTCGCCCCTTTAATTAACTAAATGAATAGCCCAGTTCGAAATGGGCTTTAGGCCCATTAAGCTTATGTGCTCACTTAACCTTCCTAACTGCTGCCCAGTTGGGCTTCCTTGTATGGCATGGGACCCAAGCATTGATCTACACATCAGCCACATGGGTTTGGCCCAGCCTTTGTTACAAGGCCTGGCCAAATACACTATTAAAGACAGTGCACCCCCTGAAACCCATCGAATGGGCTCTATGGGCCCAACACTTACTCTAAGTGGTCCCTGGGCCAAGCCACCTTGTAACACCTATGGACTGTGGGCAGATGCAAGATTAGCCCATCAGGTATTATCCTCAATGGTCTTACACTCAACCTCTCAGCCCATAATGGTCACACACTGCCCGACAAGAGAGAACCTCTCCCTCGGCTACAAGGAACAGTGTTGCACTCTCTACTTATATGGATCCTGAGAATTAAAACCTTTTTGCAAACATTTGAGAAACCATAATATATATATACTTTTATACCTCATATAAAATATACTTTGCAAAACAAATCTCAACGGTTGAAATCGGCTGTCGGCATTCTTGGTTTCCATCAATGAGAGTGCATCCCCGATCATTACCTTTGTCCGACAAAGGGGCTGATCCTATCACTATGATCACCCACTCAGATGAATTCTCGGACTGTCCCAACATACCCAGGTGTTGACCCCCGCTAAGGATCTCACTGATTGGTACATCAAAGACAACCCGATCCAACACCTAGTGCAGTACCATAATCGAGTCTAGGGGTCGGGTGTAACTTTCCAGTTTTGCCCATCAATCTCCAATGTCCAGGGCAATACTGGAAATCTGGTTCAGTTCATAGATTCAATTAATCCTACACTGTATGTGCCTAGGGTCTCACCCTGGCAGCTGAGACAGGCGACCCCAACCGAGTTAGTGGCACCACAGTGTCAGCCTTGTCAGGATAGGTCTCCCCAGACCGACCCACTGGCTGTGAACATTCTAAACTAACACGAGTCTCATTAAGTGTCCAGTTTAAGGGTATTACACAGAAACATACCAAGGGAACATGAATCAAATATTCACTTTTATTCATTTACAATAAACTCATAAAGTACATCTTTCTGATTGAAGATAAGGGCATACAAAACTGTCTAACACTCACATGGTTGTTCTATCGGCATGAGATACACCCCTATTTGTGCATTAAATGCTAATGTGAGAAATTTTGAATTTTGAAATTTAAATTGAAAAATGTCGAACTGCGACATTTTGTCTTCCCTAGCTTATGCATGTGTTTGGTGTGTAAGGTACGATTTGCACCGTTGATCTACTCCATCTAAGCCATTTACTTCTTCTATAAAAGGGGAAAATAGAGCCATTTGCCTTTTTCATTTAAGCGAGAGAACCTAAGGGAGTTTGTCAAGAGTCCTTGTCCCCAAGTGTCTTCATCTTCGGTGCAATGCTTTTTTGCTAAGTGATGCATGTCATCGTCTTCATCTTCGTCCTTGTTTGGATCTTTGAGTTCTAGCGACTCCAACTCAAGTAGCAAGTGGAGTAATGAGGGAACGGTGACTTAGGATGAGAAGACCAATGTAGCGGTCCCTATACTAGCTCTAATGAGGTCAAAGTTGAGGTGGATATTTTAGGTTTGGAGTCTAGAGATGACACCTAGGAGGAGAAGGGCAAGGACTGTACTCCTTTTGTTGAGGCTAAGGTCAATGTTTTGGTGGTGGAGTTTGGGGAAGCCCAAGACAAGGCAGACGAGGACTTTGTTCCCCCTTTTGGGATTGAGGCCAATGGTGATTAGAGTGATGAAGAGGTTGAGGAAGTTTCACTACAGACCCATCCTAGGCTTAGTGACACTTCGTGTTCTCTCATAGAGATAGACATGGATAGGATCAGGAAAAAGTATCTCATTCTGAGCAAGTATAGGCTTAGGTGCCTCGAAGAAGGGGAGCACAATGATTTGCCTTGGGCAAGCAAGCTATACGTGTATGAGTAGTCTTGAGGCTAGTCTTAGGTTCCCTTTGGATGACGAGCTGGTTATGGTGCTGTTCGACCACTAAGTGCTACTAGTTCAATTGGTATCAAACTCCTTTTGTTACATGGTGGGATTTCTATGTTTTTGTACCCTCCATGGTTTGCCAATGACATTCCCATTCTATACTCTTCTTTCCTTAAAGAAGCACCAACAAAAGGGATATTATTACTTCTCGATGGGGTTAAAGAAAGTCAAAGATACTCGATAGGGCCATCTCTTTTATCCATGGGTGAAAGAGTAAGTTCTTCTTCGTGAGCCACGAGGATGGGTGGCATTTTGCGCTCAAGTTATCAGTTCCAAAGATTAAAGTGTATGTGCCCCATTCCAAGACCTTGTCCAATGGGGAGAGATAAGCCCTAGCTAGGATGGCTAGGCTCTAGATCGATGTGATGGAGTACACATATGAGGCCCGACTAATTAGTTTTAAATCGTGTCTAGCTCAAGCAAGTAACGAGGTCACACAGTTATTGAGTCTCGATATAGTCTATAACTTGCTAGCATGTAATAACGTTGGCCATGTGTTTGCAGATTCAGGGGTGTCATCCATGGAGGAGTGATTGAAGATAGGGCACTAGGTCATCTGTCTCACATTTGTACTGGAAGGTTTGGCCCACAGACATGCCTGAAGTGGAGGGGTGCCCGAAGAGCTGGTCGGGGCCTCTTTCTTCCCAAGGTCGTAAGGGAGATGCATGAGAAGACTTCTAGAACGACCAAGAGTGCAGCCATTAAGGTGGATAATCAAGTGAGTTCAATGACCTCAGCTAACTATCTGGTGTTGTTGTAGAGTGCTTGCTTGGTTTCCAACATAGTCAATATGATGAGGGGAAAGTCTCGCTACATCAAGGGGACCGATTACAAGCTTAAGGCATCCTATGCCTAGGTCAAGGTGGAGAGATAGTTGGCTAAGGCGGTGACAAGTGAGGTGAAGAAGTTATGGGTTTGGGTCAACAAATTGAAGAAGCAACTAGTGGTGATGAGCAAAACGGCTGAAGATGGAGGCACAAGCCTGACTAGTCAAGGAGGCCAGGGCCAAGCTATCTAGGATTTTCATGCTTCAAACTTTAAAGTAGTACAAGTAGGAACTAGATTATTCCACCAACGTAGTCGAGGCTGTTGCAAACTATGACCCTTTCTCTCCCAAAGAGTTGATGCCATAGACTGAGAGGGGAGTAGATGAGATTGAGGAGGGCGAGGTTTTGGTTAAACCGAGGAGGCTATGTGCAGTCGGAATTTCCTATTCACTTTTCCTATACACTCTCTAGCTGCCGTGAATTGGAGCCACACATCTTTATTATAAATTGGACTTGGCTATGTGGGCTTACGGAGCCGATCCTCTAGTTGGACATTGAATTCTAAGCCTTTTCAACAATTTTTCTTCTAAATAACTGAAATATTCTAATATAGACATTATAGTATACAACTTGGTATGCAAACTTATTTTTTTTAAGTACCCAAATATAAATGAATGAAACATTAGTGAACATTAGTTTAGGTTGAGGTTTGCTAATTGTGCTTTTAAGACCTAATTTGGCATTGATTGGACTAAAGTCTTTTATGCTGTCAAGCCGAGTCACTCGGACGAAAGCATGTCTAAGCCGCCAAGGCTATAGCATTTCTAAGCTTGTAGTCCGATTTGTTTTTTCCCAAGTGTGGGAGTTCAATTATACAACGTTGTTTTAAAGGCTTGTACGTGGGCTCATTCTAAATTGTTAGCGAGTTAGCCATGGTCCTCGGCCTGCTTAACAACCCCCGATCCTAGTCTACATAGCCCATTTCGTTGGTGTTCAGCTTGCCACTGAGGTCTTCCAATCAATAAGAGCTTGGTCCCAATGCCTTGTTACTTTGGCAGGGGGCTTCCCAGTTCAGACCCATCTTTCCGATGCTGGGTTTGGGTACAATTGCTTTCTATATTACAAGATTTCCCATTTTGAACCATTTGTTGTAGAGTTGAACATTGTAGTACTTGGCTACCCGTTGTTGGTAGGCAACCATTATGATTTCACCTTGATCTCTGGTTTCTTCAAAAAAGTTGAGGTTAACCCAAAGTCCTTCACTTTTGTTCGCCTAATTAATCATAATGCTCATTCTAAAGTGTGGGAGAACTGATCTCTATTGGGATCACCGCTTTCATACCAAAGGTGAAATTGGAGGGAGTCTCCCCTATGGCTATTCATGCTATGGTGTGGTATGCCTAGAGGACACTTGAAAGTTATTCAACCCATCTCCTTTGGCTTTACACAACCGTGCTTTGAGTACGTACAGGAGGGTGCGGTAGGGTGCGGTTCATGACCTCGATCTGATTGTTTCTCTAAGGATAGTGGATGGCTACAAACCACTGTGATATCTACAAAGTGCTTGGATTCAACCCACTTTGTAATATAGTTAATGGTGACAAGGATAAACTTTTTATGGTCAACTATATGTGTGGCTACCCGACTCGAAGGGAGGGACTGTAAAGTATGGAGTTGCCACCTAAATTTTTTGTGAATTCAGGAATTTAGGAAAGCCCAGGAATTTTTAAGAAAACATTTTAGTTTTCTTGGTGACTTGTTTCGCAATGGGGTTGAAATTCTTAGGGTCCGAGGACCAAGATACAGTGTGGGAAGGTGTTAGGCACCCCACACGCGTCCGGTTAAACCGACCTTTACTTCACCAATATTCCAAGGAAAAATTTATAAATTTTTTTTGGGCTTGGAATAAAATGATAAATTAATTATTCTAGCTATCAAGAGTTAAGACTAGCAATAAGCAAAGAGAATAACTAACTAATACATTTAAAGCATAACTGTAAAGAGGAAAAAAAACTATGCAAGAATCAATTCAAAAAAAAAGGTAACCTAAGGGTAAGAACAACTATTATGAGATAAATGAGAAATGAATAAGAGGACAGTGGCTAAATTCTGGATGGTGACAGAAGAGGAAAATAATAAAACCAATGCAAATGTTAAGTAGATGTGTGGACTAAATAGTAGAAAAAAATACTAAAAGTAGTAACTAAAAAGAACTAGGATGATTCCGAATTAATGTGGCAATCTAAGTATGCAGATATAAGAGATCCCGAATAAACCCTATGAAGTATGCTAATCAGCACCACCAAGACTAATGCATATAAGCAATGAAATGGAACTCAAAGGTGGACAGGTGCAGCATGTGTTGGTTATTTTAATTTGTTTACTATATAAAAAAGAAAAAAAAAGAAAAAGAAAAAGAATCAAAAGTGAATGATGCTAATGGCCCTAGATTTTAGGAAGGGTGGATCAAATGTATCAAAAGCCAATGATTAACCTATTTAACTGAACGTGGTGGAGCTAAATTAGAGGTAAGAGAGTGATGAGACTGATCTTGAGGTGCTAATGGGGATGACGATGGAGAATTTAAATGGGAATCCTATTGTTATAATAACATAAGTAAACGCTAAATGGTAATTTCCTATTTGCTAACACATGCTTACTTCTAAATGATACTAAAAAATAACTTGAATTAGCACTAAACTAATAATTGACTAAGAAGTTTAGAAAACTAGATAATACAAACTGATCCTACTTAACTACTTAACAAGAAAAGGAGAGAGGAATGCTTGAATGCAGGGCCTGGATCGAGTCTAGTTTTGGGTCACAAGATAGAGGGGTTACCGGTGTCGGAATTGGATGATCTTGGTACCGTTGGACTTGGAATTTCGAAATCTATCCATCTACAAGGTTGGATTTCAGATTTCAAGTGGCATAGGGTTCAGGATCAATAATGATCCTGATCAAACAATCAAAATCGATTTCGATTTGGGTCTTGAGAGGAAGGGATATAAACGGTGTCGGATTTGGGTGATCTTGGTGCCATTTGATTTGGATTTTTGAGCTCTATGTACCTATGGTTTTGGATTTCTGATTTTATGTGAAATGAGGTTCAGGATCAAAATGACTCTGATCGGACGATCGGAATTGGTTTCAGCTTCGAGTCTTAGGAT
The DNA here is from genome assembly GCF_055504915.1 of Nelumbo nucifera. Lineage (NCBI taxonomy): Eukaryota > Viridiplantae > Streptophyta > Magnoliopsida > Proteales > Nelumbonaceae > Nelumbo > Nelumbo nucifera. The sequence goes on from NC_142651.1 coordinate 76,840,246, forward strand.
GAAAGGGTAAACAGTGTCGGATTTAGGTGATCGTGGTGTCATTGGATTCAAATATTTGGGCTCTACGTACCTAGGGACTTGTATCCTTGAGGCCCCAACTTTTGTAATGTTCCAAAAATACCCCCAGGTAGACTACGAGGTTAGATGTAGCATGCTTGAAGCTCGAAGTGCTGTAGAAAGACTAAGGGTGCAAAAATGTGGTGTCTACAGATTGCCCCTCTTTGTTGGAGGGCAATAATTCGAACAACAATGCTTGAGGAGACAACCCATTTTTGCGCATAAATGCAATGGAATGGTTGTCCTATTCAAAAGAAAGTTATTTGAAAAACCTTTTCATGACAAAAGTGTTGATGATTGAAAGAAGGTGATTGTTTTTTATTGAAAATGATTCCCCTAGAATTTCCTCCTATGGAATGCTCCCATAGTTGTCTAGCATGAAGGAATGAGAGATCCATCATATGGATGGCCGAACCCTATAGGAAGGTTGGGCGAAATTTCAAAAATTTCCCCTCCCCTCATCTGGGAATCACATTCCCTGTTTTAGAAAATCTGCATTTTCAATGATCAATCTTGAACCCTAAATCGACTCAGATCTGAAACCAGAAACAGGGGAGAGATATACCTAATACGGAGAAACAATATCTCCCAACGAAGGTGTTCACGCCCAAACAAAGACTCCAAAGACCCTTCCACTGAAGATGACACAGTGAATGTTGGAGCAGAATCAGCAGTGTTCGTCCAACGAACTGAACCCTTCACAAGAATTCGCTGGAGGCTGTGAGCACAACTTCAGATTAGCCTTTCTCCAAAGGCTGATATCAAGATCCAATCTTGATCGTTCCTGCTTGAAAGAGGAGATCGAACTAGCAGTGTGGCGGTGATGACAAGAAGGAGGCAGCAGAGAGAAAATAGCGCAGTGATGCTATGTTCTCTCTTCTATAACTCTTGCTCTGAGAATGAGGATGTGATCTTCTTTGAGGTTGCCGCCCCCTCCTCCTTTTATAACCTTAAAGGGATCAACTCCTAATCTCATTAGGAGTTGCTGATCCAAATCATATTTGGATCTGAATTCCCTTTAAGTGATAAGGATAGACCCTTATCTTATCTGCATATTAGATCATCCCTCTCCTAATCTTATTAGGAGGTTTTCATGTCTAAATATTATTTAGATCTAGACTCTCTAAATGGATAGGGTTAAGACCCTATCCTATCTACTAATCTAATCTCAAATCCGCCCCTTTATTTTAATTGATCAAATCAGCCCAGTTTGAAATAGGCTCTTAGGCCCATGAAGTCTTAGTGCTCAATATGCTTCCAAACTGCTGCCCAGCTGGGCCTCTTTGTATGGCGTGGGACCCAAACATTGATCTACACATCAACCACGTGGGTTCAGCCCAACCTCTGTTACAAGGCCTAGCCGAATACACTGTTATGGACGATGCACCCCTTGAGCCCATCACATGGGCTCCTAATGGGCCCAACACTTACACTAAATGGTCTGTGGGCCAAGCCACCTTATAAAAGCCCAGGGACTGTGGGCAGATGCAAGATTAGCCCATCAGGTATTACCCTCAATGGTCTTACACTTAACCTCTCATCCCATAATGAAAGTACACTACCCGACAAAAGAGCACCTCTCCCCCGGCTGCAAGGAACAATGTTGCACTCTCTACTCACATGGATCCCGGGAATTAAAACCATTTTGCAAACAATTTCAAACCATAACATATATAAATATATATATATATATATATATATATTTATATCGATATATAAAATATATTTTGCAAAACAAATTTCAACGATTGAAATCGGCTTCCGGCAGCCTTGGTTTCCATCAGAAAGAGTGCATCCCCGATCATTACCTTTGTCTGACAAAGGTGTTGATCCTGTCACTATGATCACCCACTCAGATGAATTCTCAGACTGTCCCAACGTACCCAGGTTTTTACCCCACTAAGGATCTCACTGATTGGCATATCAAATACAACCTAATCCGACACCTAGTGCAGGTTCATAACCGAGTCTAGGGGTCAGATGTAACTTTCCAGTTTTGCCCACTAATCACCAATGTCCAGGGCAATACTGGAAATCTGGTCCAGTTCAGGGTTTCAAGTAAACCTACACTACATGTACCTCGGGTCTCACCCTGGTAGATGAGATAGGCCACCCCAACACTTGGAGGCACACCAGTGTCAGCCTTAGCAAGATAAATCTCCACAAACTTATCCAACGGCTGTGAACATTCTAAATTAACACGAGTCTCATTAAGTGTCCAGTTTAAGGGTATTACACAGAAACACACCACTATAACATGAATCAAATATGTATTTTATTCATTTACAATAAATGTCATAATGTACATCAATCTGATTGGAGCTAAGGGCATACACTGTCTAGCAGCTCCCACTTGCACTTAGGTTCAATCTGGTACAAGCCAGAGTCCTAGACTTTCCACGTGTTTCTCAAACACTTTCTGTGTCGGTGGCTTAGTCCTTGGGTCTGTCACATTCTCTGCTAATGCTACCTTTTAACATCAATCTCCCATAGGTCTAGTGTTGTCACACAACAGTGGAATGGGTGATGTATGGAATTCCAAATTCCAAAATGAACACCTTCATTCATAAGGCAGCCTCACTTACAGCAATGTGATCGGCTTGGGCTGGGACTGTTATTCTTACTACTCAAGACCCCTGTTTGCTGACTTTCAGCAAACAGCACACGATCCTATAGTGAAAACATGCCCAGATGTAGACTTTCTATCATTTGGATCCGATTGGAAATCGGCATCAATATACGCCTGGATCTATAGTGAGCTACCATCAAATAACAGACAAAAACTCTTTTGTCCTTTGAAGGTACTTAAGTATATTTTTCACAGCGGTCTAGTGCTCCTGCCCTGGGTTGGCCTGAAATTTGCTTACCACATTCACTGCCTGAGCAATGTCAGCACGAGTGCACAACATGGCATACATGATGCTTCCTACGGCTGAGGCAGAGGGAACGTCCTTCATGCCCTCAATATCCTCAGAAGTCTTGGGAGACATCTTCTTGGAGAGAGTGACTCTGTGCCCGAAAGGAACATTTCCTTTTCTTGGAGTTCTCCATGCTGTATCTCTTGACAATTTTGTTAATGTAAGCAGATTGGGATAATCCTATTATCCGCTTTGATCTATCTCTATAGAGTCGAAGACCCAGTATATAGGAGGCTTCTCCAAGATCTTTCATGGAGAATTGCTGTGAAAGCCATACTTTCACCGTAGTCAACATTCCTACATCATTCCCAATGAGTAGAATGTCATCTACATACAGAACTAGAAACGTAACCTTATCCCCACTGGACTTTCTGTAAACACAGGGCTCATCCGGATTCTGCTCAAAGTTAAACTTTTTGATAGTAGAGTCAAACCGGATGTTCCAACTCCTAAAAGCTTGCTTAAGTCCATATATGGATCTATACCATGTGTTCCTGACCCGCAGCTATGAAACCTTGCAGCTACTGCATATAGATATCGTTAGTAAGATCTCCATTCAGGAACGCAGTTTTGACATCCATTTGCCAAATCTCGTAGTCATGGTATGCTGTTACAGCTAGCAGGATCCAAATGGATTTAAGCATGGCCACGGGCAAAAAGGTTTCCTTATAATCGATGCCCTCTTTCTGAGTATACCCTTTCGCCACCAGATGAGCTTTGTAGGTCTTAACCTTACCATCGGGGCCCTCCTTCCTCTTATAGATCCATTTGCAACCAATTGTTTTTACCCCGGGGGGCGGATCTACTAGAGTCCAGACTCCATTGGTCTCCATTGAGTCCATTTCAGCTCTCATGGCATCTACCCACTTTAGGGAAGCTATGTCCAACATAGCTTCCGTATAAGTCACAAGATCCTCCTCACTAGTCAAGGCTTCCACCAGTTAACTATCCTAGTCATAGCCAAAACGGACTGGTGGCCTATATACTCGGGTAGATCTTCTAGGTTGGTCAATACCTAGAACCTGTGGGACACCTCCCACTGACCCTGAGCTCTCCTCATCAAGAACAACTTCCTGACGATGATTCTTCAGGATATAATCATTTTCCAAGAATTGTGCATTTCGACTGCAGAACACCTTTTGCTCACTTGGATCATAGAAAAGGTAACCCATAGAGCCTTTGGGGTAGCCTACGAATAGGCAACGGCTGGACTTGGATTCCAATTTGTCCGCACTCGTTCTTTTGACGTGGGTAGGACAACCCCAAATCTTCAAGTGTCTAACACTTGATTTCTTTCCGGTCCAAAGTTCATATGGAGTATTCGGAACCGATTTGGTTGGAACTCGATTCGGCACGTATATCGCAATCTCTAATGTGTAACCCCAAAAGGATGTGGGTAACTCTGAGTGTACAAGAAGTGATCGGACCATATCCAATAAGGTCCCATTCCTCCTCTCTGAAACACCGTTAAGTTGCGGTGTAGCAGGAGGAGCCAACTGTGATACTATCCCATTGACCTTCAAGTAGTCCCTGAATTCATCAGAGAGATACTCACCACCTCGTTCCGATCGAATGGCTTTAATTTCTCTCCCTAATTGTTTCTCGACCTCTTGTTTGAACTCTTTGAACTTTTTAAAGGATTCGGACTTGTGTCTCATTAGGTACATGTAACCATATCGAGAATAATCATCGGTAAATGTGATGAAATACATGTGCTGGTTACGAGTCCTAACACTCAGGGGACCACATACATCACTATGTATAAGGTCAAGCGTGCCCGTACATCTTTCAGGCTTACCGTTAAATGGTCGTTTCGTCATCTTACCCAAAAGGCAAGGTTCACAAGTCGGAAGATTTTCTATAGATAGAAAATCCAAAGGACCATCCCTTACCAACCTTGTGATACGACCAATACTGATATGGCCAAGTCGGTAATGCCACAGGCACGTGGGATTAACTGTATCACTGATCCTTTTCTTGGGGATATCAGCCGACGTAGTTTCAGCTATATTAGTTTCTAGATAAGGATGTAGAACATAGAGATCGTTCTCCAGTTCCCCGTATGCGATGAATCTGTTGTTTCTTTTAATAGTAATCGTATTACTAAAGAAGAAAAAATAACCATCTGCACATAATTTTGAGACAAAAATCAAATTTCTTCTTAAATTCTATACAAAAAGACAATCTTTGAGTATAATAGATGCTTCTCTAAAAATTAATTCTACGGTTCCTATGGCCGTAGCTGCAACACTTGTAGAAGTCCCCAAGTAAAGCGTTACTTCTCCTTCACTCAGCCTTCTACTTACCTTGAACCCCTGCAATGAATTACACGCATGAGTTGAAGCACCGGAGTTAATACAACAAGATGCAGAAGCTACCAATAAATTGGATTCTATGACACAAGATTCGAAATTATCTTTCTTGGATTCCAGGTATTGAGGACAATTCCACTTCCAGTGGCCGGCCAATGACAGAAATGACAGGCATCTGATGCCTTGTCTTTCCTCTACTTCTTGGGTTTGGTGGCCTTCTTCTGGGGCTTTCTCTTTGCCCTCCTCTTCTTAACCTTCTTGCTAGTTTCAACAAGCATGGCTAGGGGCTCATCCTTCTTAATCAATTCTTCAGCCCTCTGCAGCATATTGTTGAGTTCCTGAATGCTGACATTCAGCTTATTCATATTATAGTTCATTATAGTTCGATCTGATCGAACTGCCTCTGTATCAGATTGTCCAGGGAGGCAACGATGTAACACCGGGTGAGGGAGATTTTCTCCTCCCATTCCTGATAGTCCCTTTTCCGTGCCTCAGAAACCCTATCTCTCGGGCATTCCGGGGCAGGATTCTTGGCCACCTTATCCAATTTTTCAGAGGTTAAAACCAGCATAAGGTTACGTTACCAGTCGGCATAGTTTGGGCCCTTAAGCTTGTTGTCGTCAAGAAGCTTTGCAAATTGTCCATTTGCCATTTTCTGATAAAAGAGCAAACATCAGTCCACAACCTAATTTGATTCATGTTATCTACCTAGATAAGGCTTTAATCTATGTTCCATTCCCATTTGTTCATCTCTGAGATTTCCCTCCTATCTCAGTGATGAAGACAGTGACTTGTGAAGGATCATATCCACTCATCATATGAGTTTTCCCTTTGGCCTCTATCAGACAAGATTCAGAGCCATTTTAGGTTAAACCTTTCTATTTAGTGAGTGCTCACCCATCATATTCATGAACACCAAGGTACCATGAGAGAGTTTCCATTTTTTGGTGAAGCCCCTCCCACATCGGTCTATGACGCCCCTATCATCTTATGAAACACTCAGACAAATCCATTAGCAAATGGATAGCCCATTTTCTGGTGCGTTTCCTCATTACTGAAGGACTCATCTTCATGCTAAAGATGGAAGGCCTTTAGAGAGTTCATCATATGAATCTCCCTATCACATGCACTCATTAGAGTTGTTCATAAGAAGGCCCAACCTGACCAAACCGACCAACCCGGACCAACCCAACCCAAGTTGGCCGGGTTTTCATCAACACGGTTCGGTTTCGGGTTGTGCAAATTCCTAAACAAATGAATGTTCGAACCGAACCAACTTAGTTCCTAGTTCAAACATAAAGTTCCTAGGCCACCTAGTTTTTGAATGGTTGCAAGAAACTTTGGATTAGTGAATAGTGATTAATGAACAACTTTTGTGATTAACTTTTCATTTAAATTTTATCATAGAAGATGGCTGAAATGCTGTTCAATTTATGACTGTTTTTAAAATTAGCAAGATTTTATAACAGGGATGAACTTAGAACCGAAACCGACCCAAACCGACCCAACCCGACTCAAACTGACCAGGTCGGTTTTGCTTAACATTGGGTCGGTTTCGGTTTCTATGTCAGGTAACCCGACCAGGTCGGGTCGGTTGGAAAAACCACAGTAAACCGACCCAACCCGACTCGTGAACAGCCCTAGCACTCATATTGCTGGAGGGAACAATAATTACGCCCTAGCTTAATTTAGGTCAAACCAGAGTGGCTCCCACTGACTTTCATAAAGCCAGATTTTGGTGGGCCCTAATCGGCTAGGGTTCCGCACGTATCCTCTTCAGGAGGTGTAGAGCCCACCACTGAGGGGGGTTATCCAATGATCTTTAGGGGCACCATGGCAATGATGTGCATTCAGCCATGGTGTGCACAAGAGCCACTATCGTATCTGTATGGACCAAATTCTTATAGCCCATGAACGTTGCACATCACATGCAGGGATAAATTGATCCAATCAATTAAATTTCTGTAAAGCCCAAAAATAAATCTCATTTAAACCATAACATTAACAATTAACATTGTCTAGGTATATGGGCCGAATTAGGGTTAAACAGTTCGACCCATATAACTTGTCTGCAATTGTAGGCTTTTAATAGTTTTAACAATTTAAAACTGGGCCTTACAGGTTGGGCCAAATTAAACTCTTAATTAAATATCAATCCTTAGGCCCATCAGTGGGAAATTAGGGCAGACATCAGCCTTGATTGAACCCTAGATTCGGTCCAACCAGTTTGGACCAATCTGGTTCGAATGGGTCTAGGGTTTGATCTTTAATTAAAGATTTAATCCAAGAAACTGATCTGAAATTAATTACTGATTAAAGAAAAACAAGAATCAGTCAAAGAGGGTTGTTCGCACATTCCAACCTGCAAAACAGTGGTTAGATCACAGCATGCATTTTGACAAACTGCAAATCGCAGATAGCGATTTTCCCATCTACGAAATCTCCTTCCTACGCCGCCATCTTCGATCCAAAATATAATAAAATAGAAATCGTAAAATTTTTTATTAATATTACATTAGATCAAATCCTATACATTCAGTTTAAAAATAAAAAAAAAATATATTTTACAAACCAAATGTAAAAAATAAATCAAGAAACTGCAAATCGCAGATTGTCACGAGCCAGAAAAAGATTTCGATCTCCACTTGTACGAGCAGTCCATAAATCAAGAAAATTATAAAGAACAATTCTAAATAAAATTTTAGATTTATAAAAATAATTTCAGATCAATCGCCCTTTATCTAGGAAACAATTTTCCAAAATAAACCTTAATTCATGCAAATCGGGTAAAACGCCTTCTACCCATTTGCGCAGGTTCAGATCTATTTTAATTCGGTTCAAGACTTGAACCATGGATCTGATACCACTGAAGGAATGAGAGATCCATCATATGGATGGCCGAACCCTATAGAAAGGTTGGGCGAAATTTCAAAAATTTCCTCTCCCCTCATCTGGGAATCACATTCCCTGTTTTAGAAAATCTGCATATTCAAGGATCAATCTTGAACTCTAAATTGAACCAGATCTGAAACCAGAAGTAGGAGAGAGATATACCTGATACGGAGAAACAATATCTCTCAACGAAGGTATTCACGCCCAAAGAAAGACTCCAAAGACTGCTCCCACTAAAGATGATACAGTGAATGTTGGAGCAGAATCAGCAGTGTTCGTCCAATGAACCAAACCCTTCACAAGAATTCGCTGGAGGCTGTGAGCACAACTTCATATCAGCCTTTCTCCAAAGGCAGATATAAATATCCAGTCTTGATCATTCCTGCTTGAAAGAGGAGATCGAACTAGCAGTGTGGCGGCGGCGGCAGGAAGGAGGCGGCAGAGAGAAAATAGCGCAATGACTTTATGTTCTCTTTTCTGTAACTCTTGCTCTGAGAGTGAGGATGTGATCTTCTTAGAGGCTACCACCACTCCTCATTTTATAACCTTAAAGGGATTAGCTCCTAATCCCATTAGGAGTTGCTGATCCAAATCATATTTGGATCTGAATTCCCTTTAAGTGATAAGGATAGACCCTTATCTTATCTGTAGATTAGATCAACCCTCTCCTTATCTTATTAGGAGGTTTCCAGATCTGAATCTTATTTAAATCTAGACTCTCTGATTGGATAGGGTTAAGACCCTATCCTATCTGCTAATCTAATCTCATATCCGCCCCTTTATTTAACTGATCAAATCAGCCCAGTTCGAAATGGGCTTTTAGGCCCATGAAGTCTTAGTGCTCAGTATGCTTCCAAACGGCTGGGGCTTCTTTGTATGGCGTGGGACCCAAACATTGATCTACACATCAGCCACATGGGTTCAGCCCAGCCTCTGTTACAAGGCCTGGCCGAATACACTGTTATGGATGGTGCACCCCTTGAGCCCATCACATGGGCTCCTAATGGGCCCAACACTTAAACTAAGTGGTCCCTGAGCCAAGCCACCTTATAAAAGCCCAGGGACTGTGGGCAGATGCAAGATTAGACCATTAGGTATTACCCTCAATGGTCTTACACTTAACCTCTCAGCCCATAATGATCATACACTGCCCGACAAGAGAGCACCTTTCCCTCGGCTGCAAGGAACAATGTTGCACTCCATACTCACATGGATCTCGGGAATTAAAACCTTTTTGCAAACAATTTGCTCTCCTAATTCAGCCCAAAATCTTGAACATTTCTAGTTAAGTATCCTAGTTAAATTGTGTAAACACTTTAGACGTTTTAGTTGGTAGTTTAACTAGGTCTCTCAAGAAAGACTCCTTATAGTTTTATAGCATCTAATTAATTCTAGAAAAACCTTTTTATTAATGGGAGATACTAGCTTGTATGGTGTGGGATTCATAACCAATGAGAGATCCAACTTAAGTCCATTCACTTAACACTAAAGTGAGCGAGGGGACCACTTAAAAAGAAAGTAATCCACTATGCTAATTTTCCCATATCAGTTATGGGCTTTAGCGAATCTCCTAATAAGGTCTTAAAAGCATAAGTACTTGGAACCTTACCATCCTAAAGGCCTTCCATCAATAGTGTGAAAGTGATATGTTGTGGTGAGTGGAGATGCATCCTAAAATGAGGTTATCTGCTTGATCATTGATTTTCTTGCAGTACTTCATTAGGTGATATGGATGCCATTGACTAGTGAAAGGGGCATATCCCAAAATACAAGAATTTATCATAGTACCTTGAGGTCTCCAATTTGATAGGATTACTCTTAGATGGTAATGGATCTTGTCGAATAGAGGCCAAAGAGGATATTTATCAAATAGATGGATAATAAGTATCCTTTATAGAAAGTGATGGGTTATGTACCTAAAATAATTGGCCCATGTATGTATGTGATTCCTCACATTTTCAGATGTATGAAAACAACTCCATTTCTAAATGTAATAGAATTCTCAGAGATGAACAAATGAGGATTAAACATAAATGAAATCCCTTCTATGAAGATACCCATGAAATAGTGTTGTGGACTAATTATGCAATTTGACATTTGTATAAATAACAAATGAATCCTTTGCTAGACTTCTTGATAACAAGTTTAAAGGTCCTAATTATGCTAATTGGAGATGTAACCTCTACATTGTTTTGGCATCTGAGAAACCAGACAAAGTCGTCACCATGGATGCTCTTGAAGCCCCTAAGTAAGGAACAAAGAAGAGAATACAACAATTGGAAAGATAAGAATTCTCTTTCTAAATGTTATATTCTGGCTTCCTTAGATAACTCCCTCTAAAAATAATATGGTAATGCTACCATCTCTAAGGAAATTCTAGAAGGATTGAAATTCATGCACAAAGAATAGAATCATTTATAAGGCAAAAAGCCCTCAAAACGTTGAAAACCTCATGCATGATTGAGAGTTAACCAGTTCATGACCATGCCATGAAGATGATATGTTACATTAATTATTTAGAGTCTCTTAACAACACTTTAGATGATAGCATAAAAATTGATGTCATCCTAAGCTCCCTTTCACCTTTCATTAATCAATTTGTTATGAAGTACAATATAAACAAGTTAATCATCATCTTGAATGACCTTGGAAATATATTGCAAAGAGCTAAAGAACTGATTAAGAAGTACAAGCCCATTACAATAATTTTAGAACTAGGGAAGAAAAAATGAAAATAAAAAGAAGAAGCAGAGTAAGAAACCTCAAAAGAAGAATAACAATAAGACCAAAAGGCAGAAGATGGACAAGTCACAAAATGAATGTCACTTCTAAAAACAGTTTGGACACTAGAAAAGGGACTACAACAATACCTAAACTCCACAAAAAAGCCTTTTTAAGGGAATTTTGATTCACTTGTCATGGAGACCAATATGATGGTTACTTTTGCTTTGTCCTAGTATGTTAACTCAAGAGCCTCAACTCATGCTTGTAAATCATTATAGGTATAGGAATATCAACATCACTTTTTGCTATTACTATAGGATTAGTGGAATGATTTTAGGGTAAAGGGATGGAAGATCCATCATATGGATGGCTAAACCCAATAAGAAGGTTGGGCAAAACCAAAAGGGAGGAGGGGGATATACCAGATACGAAGTAACAGTAACTCCCAATGAAAGTCTTCATGCCCAAGGAGAATACCAAAACTCGCCTCCACTGAAGATGACATAGCGTCTGGTGAAGCAGGATCAACAGTTTGGCACTTCAGCAAGAACTGAAATTCTTCAGCAAGAATGAAACAAGGGCTGGTGAGCATGACTTCAGAATGTTTCTTCCACCAAAAAACAATATCAATAACGTTTCTTGATCAGATCCACAAGTGGAGATCGAACTGGGTAGGGATGGCAAGAACATGAGAGAACTCTGCAGATTGTTGTGTAAAAAAACTGAGCAATTCACCCCCTATTTATAGTCTTCTTTCGATCAGCCTCCTATTCTAATTAGGAGAGAGTTTCTTGATCCAAATCTAATATTTGGATCTGGAATCTGAAATGGATAAGTCTTATCTTATCCTTCAGCAAATCGTAATCAGATTATAAATCAGATCTTGCCCCTTTTAATTAACTAACTTAAGCCCACTTCGAATTGGGCTTCAGGCCCATTAAGCTTATGTGCTCACTTACTCCTTAACCTGTTGCCCAGTTGGCTCTCTTTCTATGGCATGGGACCGTTACATCGATCTACACATCAGCCACATGGGTTCAGCCCAACCTTTCTTACAAGCCTGGCCGAATTCACTGTCGGAGACAATGAACCCCTGAGTCCATCACCATGGGCTCTTAATGGGCCTAACATTTACACTAAATTTTTCTTGGATCTAGCCATCATATGAAAACACAAGAACTGTGGGCATATGCAAGATTAGCCCATCAGGTATTACCCTCAATGGTCTGACACTTAACCTCTCTGCCCATAATGATCAAACACTGCCCAAAATGAGAGGACCTCTCCCTCGACTGCAAGCTACAGTGTTGCACTCTCTACTCACATGGATCTCGGGAATTAACACCTTTTGCAAACATTTTGAAACCATAATATATATATATATATATATAAATATAAATATATTTTGCAAAAACAAATTTCAACATTTGAAATCAACTGCCGGCAGTTTAGGTTTCCATCAGAAAGAGTGCATTCTCCGATCATTAAATTTGTCCCAACATACCCAGGTTTTGACCCCCTCTAAGGATCTCACTGATTGGCATATCGAATACAGCCCAATCTGACACTTAGTGCAGTACCATAACTGAGTCTAGTGGCTCCCAGTGACTTACATAAAACTAGATTCAGAGTGGGCCCCAAACGGCTAGGGTTTCGGGGTGTTCCTCCTGGGGAGAAACTGAAGTGGGTCCCACTGAGAAAGGGAGATCATCCAATGATCTTAAGGGCACTATGGTAATGATGTGCATTCAGCCATGGTGTTCGAAAGAGCCACTACCAAATTAACAAGGGCCAAGCACTTATGGCCCATGTACGCAGCACATCACATCACATACATCACATGCATGAAATCCATAATTGATCCAATCAATTAAATAACTGTAAAACCCAAAATTAAAATTTAAAAGCCTTTTCAGCCCATTAAAGCCCATAATATTATCAAATAATATTATCAAGGTATTATGGCCAAGCAGTTCAGCCCATATAGCATTTATGTTGGATTGGGCTAAAGCAATTTTAATAAATCAAAACTGGGTTTTACAGATGTGGGCCGAATTGCATCTTGCAATTAACCATCAACCCCATGGCCCATGAAGGAAATTTTAGGGCTGAGAAAAACCCCATTAAACCACAAATTCGGTCCAACCAGTTTAGTCCAATCGGGTTTCAAAGGGTCTAGGGTTTGATGTTTAATTCAAAATCCAATTCAAGAAGATGATCTAAAAACTAAATATAGTTGATAACTGACAATCAAAACCAGCAAACAAACACATCAATGGGTTCGTGTGGATCCAAACCTGCAAGAAAAAGTCGGTTGTATCTTAAAAATTCAATTTCTACAAATTGTAGATTTCTTATCAGCACAAATCTTCTCCTCCACACGAACAAGCTTTATCTGCAATGAAATAAAATAGAAAAACCTAATGTTTCTATTAATATTACATCATAATCAAATCCTATACATTTCGTCTAAAAAAAAAAATTATTACAGACCAAGGATGAATAGAAACGTAGATGCACAGATTTATTGCGATAATAAAAGATTTCGATCTCCTCCATACAAACAGCCCAAAATCCAAGAAATATAAATAGAACCATTCTAAATATATATCAGATTAATAAAGATTTAATTTTCAGATCATTCACACAAAACTAGGAACCTATTCCTAGAAAAAATGCTAACTGCGCAAATAGGGTAGAACGCCTTTTGCCCATTTAAACAGATCCAGATCTGATCTAACTCGGTTCAAGACTTGAACTTTGCTCTGATACCACCAAAGGGATGGGACATCCATCATATCGATGGCCGAACCCTACAGGAATGTTGGGCAAAATTTCAAAAATTTCTTTTCTCCCATCGGGGAATTGCATTCCCTAATATAGAAAACTGCATTTTCAAGGTTTGTTCTTGAACCCAAAACTAGACCAGAATGGAGGAAAGGGATATACCTGATACAAAGTAACAGTAACACCCAATGAAAGTCTTCATGCCCATGGAGAAGACCAAAATCCGCCTCCACTAAAGATGACACAGTGTGTGGTGAAACAGGATCATCAGGATGGCACTTCAGTAAGAACTGAAATTCTTCAGCAATAATGAAACAAGGGCTGTTGAGCATGACTTCAGAATGTTTCATCCACCAAAAAACAATATCAAGAAGCTTTCTTGATCAGATCCACAAGTGGAGATCGAAGTAGGTAGGGATGGCAAGAATAGGAGAGAACTCTGCAGATTGTTGTGTATAAAACTAAGGAATTTACCCCTTATTTATAGTCTTCTATGGATCAGCATCCTAATCTAATTAAGAGAGAGTTTCTTGATCCAAATCTAATATTTGGATCTAGACTCTTAAATGGATACGACTTTTCTTATCCTTCAGCTAATCCTAATCAGAATATAAATTAGATCTTGCCCCTTTTAATTAACTAACTTAAGCCCACTTCGAATTGGGCTTTAGGCCCATTAAACATATGTGCTACTTACTCCTTAACTTGCAGCCCAGTTGGATCTCTTTGTATGGTGTGGGACCCTTACATCGATCTACACTTTAGCCACATGGGTTCTGCCCAACCTTTGTTATAAGGCTTGGCTGAATTCACTGTTGGAGACAGTTAACCCCTGAGTCCATCACCATGGGCACTTAAAGGACCCAACATTTACACTAAATGGATCTTGGATCCAAACACCTTATAAAAATCCAAAAACACTGGGCAGATGCAAAATTAGCCCATCAGGTATTACCCTCAATGGTCTTACACTTAACCTCTCAACCCATAATGATCAAACATTGTCCGACAAGAGAGGATCTCTCCCTTGGCTACAAGGTACAGTGCTACACTCTCTACTCACATGGATCCTTGGAATTATAATATATATATATATTTATATATATATATATATATCTATACTTATATATATATATATTGATATATCTATATAAATATATATATATGTATTTATATATCTATATTAATAGATTTTGCAAAAACAAATTTCAACATTTGAAATCAATTGCCAGTAGTTTAGGTTTCCATCAGATAGAGTGCATTCCCCGATCATTCACTTTGTCTGATAAAGGGGCTGATCCTATCACTATGATCACCCACTCATGTGAATTCTCGGACTGTCCCAACATAACCATGTTTTGACCCCCTCTAAGGATCTCACTGATTGGCATATTAAATACAACCCAACCTGACACTAAGTGCAGTACCATAATTGAGTCTAGTGGCTCTCATTGACTTTCATCAAGCCATATTCAAAGTGGGCCCAAAACGGCTAGGGTTTCGAGGTGTTCCTCTTGTGGAGAAACTGAAGTGGGTTCCACTAAGAAAGGGAGATCACCCAATGATCTTAAGGGCACTATGGCAATGTTGTGCATTCAGCCATGGTGACCGAAAGAACCACCACCAAATTAACAAGGGCCAAGCACTTATGGCCCATGTACGCAACACATCACATCACATACATCACATGCATGAAATCCATAATTGATCCAATCAATTAAATAACTGTAAAACCCATAATTAAAATTTAAAAGCCTTTTCAGCCTATTAAAGCCCATAATCTTATCAAATAATATTATCTAGGTATATGGCCAAGCAGTTCGGCCCATATAGCATTTATGCTGAATTGGGCTAAAACAATTTTAATAAATCAAAACTGGGTTTTACAGATGTGGGCCGAATTACATCTTGCAATTAACCATCAACCCCTTGGCCCATGAAGGAAATTTTAGGGCTGAGAAAAGCCCCCATTAAACCACAAATTTGGTCCAACCAGTTTGGTCCAATCTGGTTTGATAGGGTCTAGGGTTTGATGTTTAATTCAAGATCCAATTCAAGAAGATGATCTAAAAATTAAATATAGCTAATAACTGACAATCAAAACCAGCAAACAAACACATCAGTGGGTTGTTCGTGTGGATCCAAACCTGCAAGAATAAGTCGGTCGTATCTTGCAAATTCAATTTGTACAAATCGTAGATTTCTTATCAGCACAAATCTTCTCCTCCATGCGAACAAACTTCGTCTTCAATGAAATAAAATAGAAAAAACTAATGTTTCTAATAATATTACATCATAATCAAATCCTATACATTTCGTCTAAAAAAAAAATTATTACAGACCAAGGATGAATAGAAACGCAGATGCACAGATTTATTGCGATAATAAAAGATTTCGATCTCCTCCATACGAACTGCCCAAAATCCAAGAAATATAAATAGAACCATTCTAAATATATATCAGGTTAATAATGATTTAATTTTCAGATCATTCGCCCAAAACTAGGAACCTATTCCAAGAAAAAATGCTAACTGCGCAAATCGGGTAGAACGCCTTTTCCCCATTTGCGCATATCCAGATCTGATCTAATTCGGTTCAAGACATGAACTTTGCTCTGATACCACCAAAGGGATGGGACATCCATCATATGGGTGGCCGAACACTGCAGGAAGGTTGGGAAAAATTTCAAAAATTTATTTTCTCCCATTGGGGAATTGCATTCCCTAATTTAGAAAACTGCATTTCAAGGTTTGTTCTTGAACCCAAAACTGGACCAGAAGGGAGGAAAAGGATATACCTGATATGAAGTAACGGTAACTCCCAATGAAAGTCTTCATGCCCAAGGAGAAGACCAAAACCCGCCTCCACTGAAGATGACACAGTGTGTGGTGAAACAGGATCATCAGGATAGCACTTCAGTAAGAACTGAAATTCATCAACAAAAATGAAACAAGGGCTGGTGAGCACGACTTCAGAATGTTTCTTCCACCAAAAAATAATTTCAAGAAGCTTTCTTAATCAGATCCACAAGTGGAGATCAAACTGGTAGGGATGGCAAAAACAGGAGAGAAGTCTGCAAATTGTTGTGTATAAAACTAAGGAATTCGCCCCTTATTTATAGTCTTCTTTGGATCAGCCTCCTAATCTAATTAAGAGAGAGTTTTTTTATCCAAATCTAATATTTGGATCTAGACTCTTAAATGGATAAGACTTTTCTTATCCTTCAGCTAATCCTAATCAGAATATAAATTAGATCTTGCCCCTTTTAATTAACTAACTTAAACCCACTTCGAATTGGGCTTTAGGCCCATTAAACATATGTGCTACTTACTCCTTAACTTAAAGCCCAGTTGGATCTCTTTGTATGGCGTGGGACCCTTACATCGATCTACACTTTAGCCACATGGGTTCTGCCCAGCCTTTGTTATAAGGCATGGCAAAATTCACTATTGGAGACAGTTAACCCCTGAGTCCATCACCATTGGCACTTAAAGGGCCCAACATTTACACTAAATGGATCTTGGATCCAACCACCTTATAAAAATCCAAGAACTCTGGGTAGATGCAAGATTAGCCCATCAGGTATTACCCTCAATGGTCTTACACTTAACCTCTCAACCCATAATGATCAAACATTGTCCGATAAGAGAGGATCTCTCCCTTGGCTACAAGGTACAGTGTTGCACTCTCTACTCACATAGATCCTTGGAATTATAATATATATATTTACATATATCTATACATAAATATATTGATATATCTATATAAATATATATGTATATTTATATATATATATATCCATATATATATATATATATATATATATATAAATATGTATATTTATTTATCTATATAAATAGATTTTGCAAAAACAAATTTCAACATTTGAAATCAATTGTCATCAGATAGAGTGCACTCCCCGATCATTCACTTTGTCTGACAAAGGGGCTGATCCTATCACTATGATCACCCACTCATGTGCATTCTTGGACTGTCCCATCATAACCAACTTTAAACCCCCTCTAAAGATCTCACTGATTGGCATATCAAATACAACCCAATCTGACACCTAGTGCAGTACCATAATTGAGTCTAGTGGCTCTAATTGACTTTCATCAAGCCATATTCAAAGTGGGCCCAAAACGGCTAGGGTTCCGGGGTGTTCCTCTTGTGGAAAAACTGAAGTGGGTTCCACTGAGAAAGGGAAATCACCCAATGATCTTAAGGGCACTATGGCAATGATGTGCATTAAGCCATGGTGTCCGAAAGAGCCACCACCAAATTAACAAGGGCCTAGCACTTATGGCCCATGTATGCAACACATCACATCACATACATCACATGCATGAAATACATAATTGATACAATCAATTAAATAACTGTAAAACCCATAATTAAAATTTAAAAGCCTTCTCAGCCCATTAAAACCCATAATCTTATCAAATTATATTATCTAGGTATATGGCCAAGCAGTTCGGCACATATAGTATTTATGTTGAATTGGGCTAAAACAGTTTTAATAAATCAAAACTGGGTTTTACAGATGTGGTTCGAATTACATCTTGCAATTAACCATCAACCCCTTGGCCCATGAAGGAAATTTTAGGGCTGAGAAAAGCCCCCATTAAACCACAAATTTGGTCCAACCAGTTTGGTCCAATCTGGTTTGAAAGGGTCTAGGGTTTGATGTTTAATTCAGGATCCAATTCAAGAAGATGATCTAAAAATTAAATATAGCCGATAACTCACAATCAAAACCAGCAAACAAACACATCAGTGGGTTGTTTGTGTGGATCCAAACCTGCAAGAAAAAGTCGGTCGTATCTTGCAAATTCAATTTCTACAAATCGTTGATTTCTTATCAGCACAAATCTTCTCCTCCACGTGAACAAGCTTCATCTTCAATGAAATAAAATAGAAAAACCTAATGTTTCTATTAATATTACATCATAATCAAATCCTATACATTTCGTCTAAAAAGAAATTATTACAGACCAAGGATGATTAGAAACGCAGATGAACAAATTTATTGCGATAATAAAAGATTTCGATCTCCTCCATACGAACAGCCCAAAATCCAAGAAATATAAATAGAACCATTCTAAATATATATCAGATTAATATAGATTTAATTTTCAGATCATTCGCCCAAAACTAGGAACCTATTCCTAGAAAAAATGCTAACTGCGCAAATCGGGTAGAACGCATTTTACCCATTTGCGCAGATCCAGATTTGATCTAATTCGGTTCAAGACATGAACTTTGCTCTAATACCACCAAAGAGATGGGACATCCATAATATGGATGGCCGAACACTGCAGGAAGGTTGAGCAAATTTTCAAAAATTTCTTCTCCCATCGGGGAATTGCATTCCATAATTTAGAAAGCTGCATTTTCAATGTTTGTTATTGAACCCAAAACTGGACCAGAAGGGAGGAAAGGGATATACCGGATACGAAGTAACAATAACACCCAATGAAAGTCTTCATGCCCAAGGAGTAGACCAAAACCCGCCTCCACTGAAGATGACACAGTGTGTGGTGAAACAAGATCATCAGGATGGCACTTCAGTAAGAACTGAAATTCTTCAGCAAGAATGAAACAAGGGCTGGTGAGCACGAGTTCAGAATGTTTCTTCCACCAAAAAATAATATAAAGAAGCTTTTTTTATCAGATCCACAAGTGGAGAACGAACTGGGTAAGGATGGCAAGAACAAGAGAGAACTCTACAGATTGTTGTGTATAAAACTAAGGAATTCGCCCCTTATTTATAGTCTTCTTTGGATCAGCCTCCTTATCTAATTAAGAGAGTTTCTTGATCCAAATCTAATATTTGGATCTAGACTCTTAAATGGATAAGACTTTTCTTATCCTTCAGCTAATCCTAATCAGAATATAAATTAGGTCTTGCCCCTTTTAATTAACTAACTTAAGCCCATTTCGAATTGGGCTTTAGGCCCATTAAACAAATGTGCTACTTACTACTTAACTTGCTGCCCAATTGGATCACTTTGTATGGCGTGGGACCCTTACATCGATCTACACTTTAGCCACATGGGTTCTGCCCAGCCTTTGTTATAAGGCTTGGCCGAATTCACTATTGGAGACAATTAACCCCTGAGTCCATCACCATGGGCACTTAAAGGGCCCAACATTTACACTCAATGGATCTTGGATCCAACCACCTTATAAAAATCCAAGAACTCTGGGCAGATGCAAGATTACCCTCAATGGTCATACACTTAATCTCTTAGCCCATAATGATCAAACATTGTCCGAGAAGGGAGGATCTCTCCCTCGGCTATAAAGTATAATGTTGCACTCTCTATTCCCATGGATTCCGGGAATTATAACCTTTTACAAACATTTTGAAACCATAATATATATATATATATTATATCTATCTAAATAAATATTTTTCTATATCTATATAAATATATTTTGCAAAAACAAATTTCAACGTTTGAAATCAATTACCAGCAATTTAGGTTTCCATCAGATAGAGTGCATTCCCGGATCATTCACTTTGTCCGATAAAGGGGCTGATCCTGTCACTATGATCACCCACTCAGGTGAATTATCGGACTGTCCCAACATACCCAGGTTTTGACCCCCTCTAAGGATCTCACTGATTGGCATATCAAATACAGCCCTATCCGACACCAAGTGTAGTACCATAATTGAGTCTAGTGGCTCTCATTGACTTTCATAAAGCCAGATTCAAAGTGGGCCCAAAACATCTAGGGTTCTGGGGTGTTCCTCTTAATGAGAAACTGAAGTGGGTCCCACTGAGAAAGGGAGATCACCCAATGATCTTAAGGGCACTATGGCAATGATGTACATTCAGCCATGGTGTCCGAAAGAGCCTCTACCGAATTAACAAGGGCCAAGCACTTATGGCCCATGTATGCAACACATCACATCACATACATCACATGCATGAAATCCATAATTTATCCAATCAATTAAATAACTGTAAAACCCATAATTTAATTTTAAAAGCCTTTCTAGCCTATTAAAGCCCATAATATTATCAAATAATATTATCTAGGTATATGGCCAATTAGTTCGGCCCATATAGCATTTATGCTGAATTGGGCTAACGCAGTTTTAATAAATCAAAATTGGGTTTTACAGATGTGGGCCAAATTGTATCTTGCAATTAACCATCAACCCCTTGGTCCATGAAGGAAATTTTAGGGCTGAGAAAAGCCCCCATCAAACCACAAATTCGATCCAACCAGTTTGGTCCAATCTGGTTTGAATGGATCTAGGGTTTGAGGTTTAATTCAAGATTAAATTCAAGAAGATGATCTAAAATTAAATATATCTGATAAATGACAATCAAAATCAGCAAACAAACACATCAGTGGGTTGTTTGTGTGGATCCAAACCTGCTAGAAAAAAGTTGGTCGTATCCAGATTCAATTTCTACAAATTGTAGATTTCTTATCTCTGCAAATATTCTCCTCCACGCGAATAAGCTTCGTCTTCAATGAAATAAAATAGAAAAACCAAATTTTTCTATTATTATTACATCATAATCTAATCCTATACATTTCCTCTAAAAAAAAATATTACAGACCAAGGATGAATAGAAACGCAGATGCACAGATTTATTGCGCCAATAAAAGATTTCGATCTCCTCCATACGAACAGCCCAAAATCCAAGAAATATAAATAGAACCATTCTAAATATATATCAGATTAATAAAGATTTAATTTTCAGATCATTCATCCAAAACTAGGAACCTATTCCCAGAAAAACGCTAACTGTGCAAATCGGGTAGAACACCTTTTGCCCATTTGCGCAGATCCAGATCTGATCTACTTCGGTTCAAGACTTGAACTTGGCTGTGATACCACCAAAGAGATGAGACATCCATCATATGGATGGCCAAACCCTGTAGGAAGGTTGGGCAAAATTTCAAAAATTTCTTTTCTCCCATCCGGGAATCGCATTCCCTAATTGAGAAAACTGCATTTTCAAGGTTTGTTCTTGAATCCAAAACTGAACCAGAAGGGAGGTGAGAGATATACCTGATATGAAGTAACAGTAACTCCCAATGAAAGTCTTCATGCCCAAGGAGAAGACCAAAACCCGCCTCCACTAAAGATGACATAGTGTGTGGTGAAACAGGATCAGCAAAATAGCACTTCAGCAAAAACTGAAATTCTTCAGCAAGAATGAAACAAGGGCTGGTGAGCATGATTTCAGAATGTTTCTTCCACCAAAAAACAATATCAAGAAGCTTTCTTGATCAGATCCACAAGTGGAGATCGAACTGGGTAGGGAAGGCAAGTACTGGTGAGAACTCTGCAGATTGCTGTGTATAAAACTGAGGAATTCGCCCCTTATTTATAGTCTTCTTTGGATCAGCCTCCTAACCTAATTAGGAGAGAGTTTCTTGATCCAAATCTAATATTTGGATCTGGACTCTTAAATGGATAAGACTTTTCTTATCCTTCAGCTAATCCTAATCAGATTATAAATTAGATCTTGCCCCTTTTAATTAACTAACTTTAGCCCACTTCGAATTGGGCTTTAGGCCCATTAAGCTTATGCGCTCACTTACTCCTTATCCTGCTACCCAGTTGGCTCTCTTTGTATGGTGTGGGACCCTTACATCGATCTACACATCAGCCACATAGGTTCTGCCCAGCGTTTGTTATAAGGCCTGGCCGAATTCACCGTTGGAGACAGTGAACCCCTTAGTCCATCAACATGGGCTCTTAATGGGCCCAACATTTACATTAAATGGATCTTGGATCCAACCACCTTATAAAAACCCAAGAACTGGGAGCAGATGCAAGATTCGCCCATCAGGTATTACCCTTATTGGTCTTACGCTTAACCTCTCAGCCCATAATGATCAAACATTGTCCGACAAGAGAGGATCTCTCCCTCGGCTACAAGGTATAGTGTTGCACTCTCTATTCACATGGTTCCCGAAAATTATAACCTTTTACAAACATTTTGAAACCATAATATATATATATATATATATATTTATATATCTATATAAATATATTTTGCAAAGACAAATTTCAACGTTTTAAATTAATTGCCGGCAGTTTAGGTTTCTATTAGATAGATTGCATTCCCCGATCATTCACTTTATCCGATAAAGGGGCTGATCCTGTCACTATGATCACCCACTCTGGTGAATTCTCGGACTATCCCAACATACCCAGGTTTTGACCCCCTCTAATGATCTCACTGATTTTCATATCAAAGACAACCCAATCCGACACCTAGTGCAGTACCATAATTGAGTCTAGGGATCAAGTGTAACATTCCAGTTTTGCCCATCTATCTCTAAGGTCTAGGGCAATACTGGAATTTGGTCCGGTTCATGGTTTCGAGAAACCCACACTGCATGTACCTCAGGTCTCACCCTGGCAGCTGAGACAAGCTACCCCAACCAACTTGGCGTTACATTAGTGTTAGCCTTGGTAGGATAAATTTCCCTATATCTATCCAATGGCTGTGAAGATTCTAAACTAACACGAGTCTCATAAGTGTCCAGTTTAAGGGTATTACACAGAAACACACCAAATAACATGTATCAATAGTGTACTCTTTTTTTTTACAATAAATGACATAATGTACATCAATCTGATTGGAGCTAAAGGCATACATTGTCTAACATTGGGAAGGATCCATTTTACATAAGGATTTCCTTTACATTCCTCAAATAAGGAAAAATTTGGCTTTAGCGTCAAAATTATGTAGTGGTGGCCTTTCTCCTATTCTTACCAATAAGATTACTATAAAGTTAAATAACAAGTTCATTATTTTTGGAGAGTTAGAGAATGGTTTTTATATATTCAACCCTTTCCTAGGAGTAAATGTAACAGAATGGACAATGGAATAAATATTGTTAAATGAATTTAGGGCATGCTTTAAGGACAATGGAATAAATATTGTAGTAGTCACTACCAACTACTACTTAATTAAATGGTGTATTTTACAGTTGAAACCAAACATTATTAGACATGTTAAGATCTCTCCTTGTACACTCTAAGTTACCCGTCTCCTTTTGAGGACATGCACTTGAAATTGTTATATACTTGTCGTATTAGGTTTCAAACAAGGTGGTTCCAAAGACTCTATATGAGCTTTGGACTAGCAAAAAAGTCGAGTGTACAATACTTGCAAATTTAAGGTTGTCCAACACATATGCAAAAAGATATTTCTTACAAATTCAACTTCATAACTAACAAGTGCTTGTTTTAGACTACCCAAAGAATTCAACAAGTTACTTATTCTATAACCCTAGTGAACAAAAGATGTTTGTTAGCCAAAATGTCCACTTTATAGAAGAGGATTATATCCATAATTATTGACCTCAACAGGAAATAATTCTTAAGAAGGAGAAAATCATTGCAATGGAAGAGTCTTAACAACAAAGCAAGGTTACTTTGGATCCCATACCACCTAGAAGGTCTAGTCAAGTCTCTAGACCTCCTATCCGATATGGCTACGATCAAAAAATGTACTTGATGGAGGCTAAGGATAGTGAACAAAATCCATTGACTTGCATATAAGTCATGTTAAACATAAACTCAATGAAGTGGGTAGATGCCACGAAGGCTGAGATGGACTTGGTGAAAGCTAAAGGAGTCTAGACTTTGTAGATCTACCCCCAACGTTAAAGCAATAGGTTACAAATGGATCTGCAAGAAAAATAAAGCCTTCGATGGTAAAGTTGAGACATATAGGGTCCAATTAGTGTCAAAAGGATACACTCAAAAAGGAGTCTGATAGCTATAAATATAACCCTAGCAAGTGCACTAGTTATCAAGTAGTATAAAAATATCGTTCCCACGGGGATTTAACAAAATAAGTATAAAAACCACAGTCTTCCCTAATTATTTGGACAATCGCAATTCAGATTTGAGAGAGCAAGGACTGCTGAAAATAAAAACTAGAAAAAGAAAATAGAAGCAAGGGTGATCACTAATCGAATATGCAATAGATGAAATCACTAGGACTTTTAGGTCCACCTAACCAATGTAATGAATAATAATGGATTCGATTAACCAAGATTATTTGTCATTTCCATAAGCTGAGGTCTTTTCAAATTTATTTAATATTCTCTCTCGAGATATACTAAAACTACATTCATCAGGTAACCCTTCGATCTCTCGAGTAGAGCTCTCAAGATGGAAATGCATTAAGTCCAAGAAAAACCACTAAGTTCAGATGAATCATGTATATATATCTCTATATACCATTCAATTCACACTATGAATTATTCAGTCAATTATGTGAATTCCTCTCTCGATTCATTCACATAACACAAATCAATTAAGAGGTGGCCAAGTTCTTAATTGCATTAAGCACAATAATTCATAGACTATATGGAAATCACAATCTTGGATAAATCATAAAGATAAAAATATATTCATTAACATGGTTAGGCTTTCCACAGCCCTAGCAAGAAACAAATCAGTTCATGATAAGAGAATTAAAGCAAACAAAGGGAAAGAAAGAACTCCTGAATTCGCCCATGGTGTTGAGATCTCCTCTTCTTACCACCACCTTCTTCTTGAAGTTTCTTGAATTCTTGATCAACTTTCCTCTGTTTCTTGACTTCTTTTCTCTTCTCTTGATTGATTGCTCAATGAAATTCGTGATACCCTTGGGCTTGTGCCCCCAGCTCTCATATAACTTACAGTTTTTTGGAGTTATCTCAAGAATGGATAATCCAGCCTCGGTCCAAACTCCTCCTATCCCATCCTATCTTCTCCTCTCTCCTTATCTAAAAACCTTTCTTAATCTTTCTGGAATTACATTTAAAAGTTTAAACCTAAGAGAACTCTCGAACTCTTGAATTCGAATGGGTAACTTTAGTATCTTGGGCCGCCTCAATGTTCTTCTGCGAAATGGGCTTCAGTTGGGAATTGGGCCTCACTATGAAAGTGCTACATATTTGGGTCCGGATTTAACTTCGATGTAGGCCGAATCTACGAAAGTCTAAAACATGAAAGTTGTAGCCTTATCTCTTATCTTTCTAGTGGATCTTGAATCAGCCCCATCGGAGCTTGGATATGAAAGTTAGGCCCAGATTACTGATCACTGCCGAAACTGTGAAAAACCCATCCGATTAGCCTTTCTTTGCTCCTAATGCCTTCTTTCATGCCCTGAATCAAAATACAAGAGATATGAGTCCAATTAAGTATTAATTAGGTATGAAAAACAAAATATTTGGGGATAAAAATGTGATAAATTCTACCCTCATCAGAGTCAATTATGAGAAAACCTTTTCACCCATGGCTATGCTGAAGTCAATCAAGACATTGTTAGCTATAATTGCACACTTTGATTATGAAATTTGGAAAATGGATGCCAAAAAGATATTCTTGAATGGAGATCTTATTGAAAATATCTACAATAAACAACCCAAAGGATTTGTTGCTAAGAATTACAAACATATGATGAACAAGTTAAAGCATTCAATATATGGACTAAAGAAAGCATCTAAGAGTTGGAGCATTCGGCTTGAATCAGTAGTAAAACAATTTGATTTTGAGCAAAATCTAGATGAACCGTGTGTTTACGAGAAAACAATGAGAAACAAAGTAGTATTTCTTCTGCTCTATGTGGACAACATTCTACTCATTGGGGATCATGTAGGAATGTTATCAATAGTGATGGTATGGCTTTCACAGTAGTTCTCCATAAAAAATACACATAAATAAAATCCCTTCTATGAAGATTCCCTTGAAAAATTGTTGCAGACAAACTATGCAATTTTACATTTGAATAATTGACAAAAGAATCCTTCGCTAAACTTCTTGATAACAAGCTTAAAGGCCCTAATTATGCTAATTGGAGATGTAACCTCTTTATTGCTTTGGCATATGAGAAACTTGTTAGACAGTTTTGTATGCCCTTAGCTTCAATCAGAATGATGTACATTATGAGTTTATTGTAAATGAATAAAGTACATATTTGATTCATGTTTCTTCAGTATATTTCTGTGTGATACCCTTTTAATGAGACTCATGTTAGTTTAGAATGTTCACAACCAGTGGGTCGGCCTAGGGAGACCTATCCTGATAAGGCTAACACTGATGTGCCACCAAGTCGGTTGGGGTGGCCTGTCTTAGCCGCCAAGGTGAGACCCAAGGCACATACAGTGTAGGATTAAATGAATCTTTGAACCGGACCAGATTTCCAGTATTGCCTTGGACCTTGGAGATTAGTGGGCAAAACTGGAAATGTACACCCGACCCCTAGACTCGATTATGATACTACACTAGGTGTCGGATTGGGCTGTCTTTGATGTACCAATCAGTGAGATCCTTAACGGGGGTCAAAACCTGGGTATGTTGGGGCAGTCTGAGAATTCATCTGAGTGGGTGATCATAGTGACAGGATCAGCCCCTTTGTCGGACAAAGGTAATGATTGGGGATGCACTCTCGCTAATAGAAACCAAGACTGCCGGCAGCCGATTTCGATCGTTGAGATTTGTTTTACAAAATATATTTTATATGAGATATAAAAGTATATATATATATATTACGGTTTCCAAAATGTTTGCAAGAAGGTTTTAATTCCCGGGATCCATATAAGCAGAGAGTGCAATGCTGTTCCTTGCAGCCGAGGGAGAGGTCCTCTCTTGTCGGGCAGTGTTTGATCATTATGGGCTGAGAGGTTGAGTGTAAGACCATTGAGGGTAATACCTATTGGGCTAATCTTGCATCTGCCCACAGTCCCTGGGTGTTACAAGGTGGTTTGGCCCAGGGACCACTTAGGGTAAGTGTTGGACCCATAGAGCCCATGTGATGGGTTTCAGGGGGTGCACTGTCCATAACAGTGTATTCGGCCAGGCCTTGTAACAAAGGCTGGGCTGAACCCATGTGGCTGATGTGAAGATCAATGTTTGGGCCCCACGCCATACAAAGAAGCCCAACTGGGCAGCAGTTAGGAAGGCTAAGTGAGCGCATAACCTTAATGGGCCTAAAGCCCATTTCGACCTGGGCTAATTTAAGTAGTTAAATATGGGGCGAATTCTGGGATGGATTAGCAGATAGGATAGGGTCTTAACCCTATCCACTCAGAGAGTCCAGATCTGAATGTGATTTAGAACTGGAAACCTCCTAAGGAGATTAGGAGAAGGCTGATCTAATCTGCAGATAAGATAAGGGTTTATCCTTATCACCTAAAGGGATGCTTGATCCAAATATTTGGATCAGCAACTCCTGATGGGATTAGGAGCTGATCCTTTAAGGTTACAAAAGAAGGAAGGGGCGGAAGCCTTTAGATCATCACAAGATCATCAGATCACTGCAAGTCTTTAGAGCTGAAATCACAGAAGAGAGAATTCAGCATACCTGCGAAAATTCTCTCTTGCCGCCTCCTTCCTACTGCCGCCTCATCTGCCAGTTCGACCTCATTTTAAGTAGGAGAAATCAAGATTCGATCTTGATATCAATTCCTTGTGAAGGGACTAATAGGAAGTTGTGCTCATGTGCCATCCTGCTATTTCTTGCGAAGGACTAGGTTCTTGAAGAAGAACACTGTTGATTCTGCTCCATCCTACACTGCGCCATCTTCAGTGGGAGCAGTCTTTGGAACCTTCCTTGGAAGTGATCACCTTCGTTGGGAGATATTATTTCTCCGTATCAGGTATAATCCTCTCCTGCTTTTGTCCAGTTCTAGTTAAGTTTATGGTTCAAGATTGATCCTTGAAAATATGATTTTCTAAACAGGGAATGCGATTCCCAGTTGAAGGGAGAGAAAAATTTTTGAAATTCACCCACCTAATTCCGCTAGTTTTGGGCGTCCATACGATGGATCAATCATCCCTTCAGTGGTATCAGAGCCATGGTTCAAATCTTGAACCAATTCTTTTCAAATCCAAACCTGCGGAAAATGGGTAGAAGGCATTCTACCCGATTTGCGCAAATAAGGGTTTTTGGGAAATTGTTCCTAAAATTATGGCCGAATAATCTGAAATTAATTTTTATATAAATCTGATTATTGTTTAGATTTGCTCTTTATGATTTTCTTGATTTATGGGCTGCTCTTACAAAAGGAGATCGAAATCTTGATTTGCGCAGGGAACTTGCGATTTTGCAGTTTCTGGATTATTTTATTACATTTGGTCTGTAAAATAATTTTTTTTTATTTTTTAGACTGAATGTATAGGTATTCGATCTGATATAATTATTAATAGAAATTAGGTTTTCTATTTATTTTTTTTTGGATCGAAGATGGCGGCGCAGAGAAGGAAATTTCGCAGATGGGAGAATCGCAATCTGCGATTTGCAGTTTATGAAACTGCAAACTGTGATCTAACCTCTGTTTTGTATGATGGATTGTGCGAACAATCCTGTTTGACTGATTCTTGATTTTCTTTTATCAGTATTTAATTTCATATTATTTTCCTTGAATTAAAGATTTAATTAAAGATCAAACCCTAGACCCATTCGAACCAAGATTGGTTCAAATTGTTTGGACCGAATCTAGGGTTCAATCAAGGCTGAATGTCAGCCCTAATATTTCCCAAAATGGGCCTGAGGATTGATAATTAATTAAATGCTTAATTCGGCCCAACCTGTAAAGGCCCAGTTTTAAATAGTTAAAACTGCTAAAAGCCCACTTAACAGATAAAGCTATATGGGCCAAACCAATCAACCCGAATTTGGCTCATATACCTACATAATATTAATAGTTAATATTATGGATTAAAAATGGGCTTCAAATGGGCTTTACAGATATTTAATTGATTGCATCAATTTATCCTTACATGTGATGTATGGATGTGTGATGTGCTACGTACATGGGCCATAAGTGCTTGACCCATGCTCAATCGACAGTGGCTCTTGTGCACACCATGGCTGAATGCACATCATTGCCATGGTGTCCCTTTTGGCCATAGGATGACCTCCCTTAGTGGTGGGCCCCACACCTCATGGAAAGGTTACGTGCAGAACCCTAGCCGATTTGGGCCCACCAAAATCTGGCTTTATGAAAGTCAGTGGGAGCCACTTTGGTTTGACCTAGATCAAACTAGGGTGTAATTTACTGTTCCCTCCAGCTAATATGTGATAGGGAGATTCATATGATGAACTCTCTAAAGGCCTTCCATCATTAGCATGAGGATGGGTCCTTCAGTAATGAGGAAACGCACCAGAAAATGGGTTATCCATTTGTTGTTGGGCTTGTCTAAGTGTTTCATAAGATGATAGGGGCATCATAGACCGATGTCAGAGGGGCTTCACCAGAAAATGGGAACTCTCTCACGGTACCTTGGCGTTCACGAATATGATGGGTAAGCACTCACTGGACAGAAAGGTTTACCTAAAAACGACTTTGAACCTTGTCTGACAAAGGCCAAAAGGGAAAACTCATATGATGAGTGGATGTGATCCTTCACAGAAAGGTGGTGGGATTATGCAGCTGAAATAGTTGGCTCCATGCACCCTATGTGATTTCCCACATTTCCAGAGACAATTCGCAGTATCCGTCACTGAGAAGGGAGGGAAATCTCAGAGATGAATAAATGGGAATGGAACATAGATTAAAAGCCATATCTATGTAATGAACATGAATCAAATTAGGTTGTGGACTGATGTTTGCTCTTTTATCAGAAAATGGCAAATGGACAATTTGCAAAGCTTCTTGATGACAACAAGCTGAAGGGCCCAAACTATGCCGACTGGTACAGGAACCTTATGCTAGTCCTAACTTCTGAAAAGTTGGACAAAGTGGCTAAAAATCTTACCACGGAGCATCCAGGTGATAGGGCTTCTGAGGCCCGAAGGAGAGACTATCAGGAATGGGAGGAGAAAAACGCCCTTGCCCACTGCTATATCATTGCCTCATTGGACAACCCAATACAGAGGCAGTTTGATCAGATCGAACTTGCTAAGGACATATTAGACAGTCTCAGGACAATGTACGAAGAGGAGAATCGTTCTACTCGACAGAAGGTCTTGAAACAGTTCATGACCGCGCAGATGTCCAAGGGTCAACAAGTTCATAACCATTGTCTTCGGATGATGGGTTACATCAACGGACTGGAGGCTCTTGGATCCGGGTTGGACCTTGCGACCCAGATAGATGCTATCCTCAATTCTTTGCCTCTTTCCTTTAATCCGTTCATCATGAACTATAACATGAACAAGCTGAATGTCAGCTTGCAAGAGCTCAGCAATATGTTGCAATGAGTAGAAGAACTGATCAAAAAGGATGAGCCTGTAGCTATGCTTGTTGAAGCTAGCAAAACAGGCAAGAGAAAGAGGAAGGCAAAGAAGCCTTAGAAGAAAGCCACTAAGGGCAAGAAGCAGAAGAAAGACAAAGCATCGGATGCCTGTCACTTCTGCAAGAAGACTGGCCACTGGAAAAGGAGTTGTCCTGCCTACCTGGAATCCAAGAAAGGTAATTTCGAATCTTGTGTTATAGAAACCAATTTATTGATAGCTTTTGCATCCTGGTGTATTGACTCTGGGGCTTCAACTCATGCGTGTAACTCACTGTAGGGGTTCAAGGTAAGCAGAAGCT
This sequence comes from Nelumbo nucifera, assembly GCF_055504915.1. Taxonomy (NCBI): domain Eukaryota; kingdom Viridiplantae; phylum Streptophyta; class Magnoliopsida; order Proteales; family Nelumbonaceae; genus Nelumbo; species Nelumbo nucifera. The sequence goes on from NC_142651.1 coordinate 76,871,458, forward strand.
GAGTGAAGGAGAAGTTAAGCTCTACTTGGGGACCTCTGCAAGTGTTGCAGCCGCGACCATAGGAACCGTGGAGTTAATTTTTAGAGAAGGAACTATTGTACTGAAAGATTGTCTTTATGTACAAAATTTAAGAAGAAATTTGATTTCTGTCTCAAAACTGTGTGCAAATGGTTATTCTGTCTTCTTTAGTAATACGATTACTATTAAAAGAAACAACAGATTCATCGCATATGGGGAACTAGAGAACGGTCTCTATGTTCTACATCCTTCTCTAGAAACTAAGATAACCGAAACTACGTTGGCTGAAATCCCCAAGAAAAGAGTCCGTGATACAGTTAACCCCATGCGCCTGTGGCATTACCGACTTGGCCATATCGGTGTTGACCGAATCACAAGGCTCATAAAGGATGGTCCTTTAGATTTTCTAACTGTAGAAGATCTTCCCACTTGTGAGCCTTGCCTACAAGGTAAGATGACGAAACGGCCATTTAACAGTAAGCCTGAAAGATGTACAGGCACACTTGACCTTATACATACTGATGTATGTGGTCCCCTGAGTGTTAGGACACGAAATCAACACGTGTATTTCATCACCTTTACAGATGATTTCTCACGATATGGTTAAGTGTACCTAATGAGATACAAGTCTGAATCCTTTGAAAAGTTTAAGGAGTTTAGACAAGAGGTCGAGAAACAGTTAGGGAGAGAAATTAAATCCCTTCGATCAGATCGAGGTGGTGAGTATCTCTCTGACAAATTTAGGGACTACTTAAAGGATAATGGGATAGTATCACAGTTGGCTCCTCCTGCTACACCACAACTTAACGATGTTTTAGAGAGGAGGAATAGGACCTTATTGGATATGGTCCAGTCGCTTCTCATACACTCAGAGTTACCCACTTCCTTTTGGGGTTACGCATTAGAGACTTTGATTAACGTGCTGAATCGGGTTTCAACCAAATCGGTTCCGAACACCATATGAACTTTGGACCGAAAAGAAACCAAGTGTCAGACACTTGAAGATTTGAGGTTGTCCAATTCACGTTAAAAGAACGAGTGCAGACAAGTTGGAATCCAAGACCAGTCATTGTCTATTTGTAGGATACCCAAAAGGCTCTGTGGGTTACCTATTCTATGACCCAAGTTTGCAGAAAGTGTTCTGCAGCTGAAATGCACAATTCTTGGAAACCGATTACATCCTGGACACCCACCGTCCGAAAGTAGTTCTTGATGAGGAGAGCTCAGGAGCAGTGGGAGATGTCCCACAAGTTCCAAGTAGTGACCAACCTAGAAGATCCACTCAGGTATCCAGGCCACCAGTCTGTTATGGTTATGACCAGGATAGTTACCTGGTGGAAACCTTGACTAGTGAGGAGGATCCCGTGACTTATGCGGTAGCTATGTTGGACATAGATTCCCAGAAGTGAGTGGAGGCCGTGAGAGCTGAGATGGACTCAATGGAGACCAATGGAGTCTAGACTCTAGTAGATCCGCCCTCTTAGGTTAAAGCAATTGGTTGCAAATGGATTTACAAGAGGAAGAAGGGCCCTGATGGTAGAATTGAGACCTTCAAAGCTCGTCTGGTGGCAAAAGGGTACACTCAGAAAGAGGGCATCGATTATGAGGAAACCTTTTCGCCTGTGGCCATGCTTAAATCCATTAGGATCCTGCTAGCTGTAGCAGCATACCATGATTATGAGATTTGGAAAATGGATGTCAAAACAGCATTCCTAAATGGAGATCTTACCGAAGATATCTACATGCAGCAGCCGCAAGGCTTTATTGCTGCTGGTCAGGAACACATGGTATGTAAACTCAATAGATCCATTTATGGACTTAAGCAAGCTTCTAGAAGTTCGAACATCCATTTTGACTCTGCTGTCAAATCGTTTAACTTCAAGCAGAATCTGGATGAGCCTTGTGTTTATAGGAAATCCAGTGAGGATAAGGTTACCTTCTTGGTTCTGTATGCAGATGACATTCTACTCATTGGGAATGATGTAGGAATGTTAACTACAGTGAAAGTATGGCTTTCACATCAATTCTCCATGAAAGATCATGGAGAACCCTACTGTATACTGGGTTTTTGACTCTATAGAGATAGATCAAAGCGGATAATAGGATTATCCCAATCTGCTTACATTGACAAAATAGTTAAGAGATACAGCATGGAGAACTCCAAGAAAGGAAATGTTCCTTTTAGGCACGGAGTCACTCTCTCCAAGAAGATGTCTCCCACGACCTCTGAGGAGATTGAGGGCATGAAGGATGTTCCCTGTGCCTCTGCCGTAGGAAGCATCATGTATGCCATGCTGTGCACTCGGCCCGACATTGCTCAGGTAGTAAGTGTGGTAAGCAGATTTCAGGCAACCTAGGGCAGGAGCACTGGACTGCTATGAAAAACATACTTAAGTACCTTCGAAGGACAAAAGAGCTTTGTCTGGTATTCGATGGTAGCTCACTACAGATCCAGGGGTATAATGATGCTGATTTCCAATCGGATCCAGATGATAGAAAGTCTACATCTGGATATGTTTTCATGATAGGATCGTGTGTTGTTTCCTGAATGTCAGCAAACAGGGGTCCTAAGTAGCAAATTAACAGTCCACAATCCAAGCCGAACACATTGCCGTAAGTGAGGCTGCCTTATGAATGAAGGTGTTCATTTTGGAATTTAGAATTCCACACATCACCCATTTTGGAATTAAGAGGTAGCATCAGCGGAGAATGTGGCAGACCCATTGACTAAGCCACTGTCACAGAAAGTGTTTGAGAAACACGTGGAAAGCGTGGGACTCCGGCTTGTACCAGATTGGACCTAAGTGCAAGTGGGAGCTGTTAGACAGTTTCGTATGCCCTTAGCTTCAATCAGAATGATGTACATTATGAGTTTATTGTAAAAGAATAAAGTACATATTTGATTCATGTTCCTTTGGTATGTTTCTGTGTGATACCCTTAAATTGGATATTTAATGAGACTCGTGTTAGTTTAGAATGTTCACAGCCAGTGGGTCGGCCTGGGGAGACCTATCCTGATAAGGCTGACACTGATGTGCCACCAAGTCGGTTGGGGTGGCCTGTCTCAGCCGCCAGGGTGAGACCCAAGGCACATACAGTGTAAGATTAATTGAATCTTTGAACTGGACCAAATTTCCAGTATTGCCCTGGACCATGGAGATTAATGGGCAAAACTAGAAAGTTACACCCGACCCCTAGACTCGATTATGATACTACACTAGGTGTCAGATTGGGCTGTCTTTGATGTACCAATCAGTGAGATCCTTAGTGGGGGTCAAAACCTGGGTATGTTGGGGCAGTCTGAGAATTCATCTGAGTGGGTGATCATAGTGACAGGATCAGCCCCTTTGTTAGACAAAGGTAACGATCGGGGATGCACTCTCACTGATGGAAACCAAAACTGCCGACAACCGATTTCGATCATTGAGATTTGTTTTGCAAAATATATTTTATATGAGATATAAAAGTATATATATATTACGGTTTCCAAAATGTTTGCAAGAATGTTTTAATTCTCGGGATCCATATAAGCAGAGAGTGCAACGCTGTTCCTTGCAGCCGAGGGAGAGGTCCTCTCTTATCGGGCAGTGTTTGATCATTATGGGCTGAGAGGTTGAGTGTAAGACCATTGAGGGTAATACCTATTGGGCTAATCTTGCATCTGCCCACAATCCCTGGGTGTTACAAGGTGGCTTGGCCTAGGGACCACTTAGGGTAAGTGTTGGGCCCATAGTGCCCATGTGATGGGTTTCAGGGGGTGCACTGTCCATAATAGTGTATTCGGCGAGGCCTTGTAACAAAGGCTGGGCTGAATCCATGTGGCTGATGTGTAGATCAATGTTTAGGTCCCACGCCATACAAGGAAGTCCAACTGGGCAGCAGTTATGAAGGCTAAGTGAGCACATAACCTTAATGGGCCTAAAGCCCATTTTGAACTGGGCTAATTTAAGTAGTTAAATATGGGGCGAATTCTGGGATGGATTAGCAGATAGGATAGGGTCTTAACCCTATCCACTCAGAGAGTATAGATCTGAATGTGATTTAGATCTGGAAACCTCCTAATGAGATTAGGAGAAGGCTGATCTAATTTGCAGATAAGATAAGGGTTTATCCTTATAACCTAAAGGGATGCCTCATCCAAATATGATTTGGATCAGCAACTCCTAATGGGATTAGGAGCTGATCCTTTAAGGTTACAAAAGAAGGAAGGGGCAGCGGCCTTTAGATCATCACAAGATCATCAGATCACTGCAAGTCTTTAGAGCTGAAATCACAGAAGAGAGAATTCAACATACCTGCGAAAATTCTCTCTTGCCGCCTCCTTCCTGCCCCCGCCTCATCTACCAGTTTGACCTCCTTTTCAGTGGGAGAAATCAAGATTCGATCTTGATATCAGTTCCTTGTGAAGGGACTGATAGGAAGCTGTGCTCACATGCCATCCTGCTATTTCTTGCGAAGGACTAGGTTCTTGAAGAAGAACACTGTTGATTTTGCACCATCCTACACTGCGCCATCTTCAATGGGAGCAGTCTTTGGATCCTTCCTTGGAAGTGAACACTTTCATTGGGAGATATTATTTCTCCATATCAGGTATAATTCTCTCTTGCTTTTGTTCAGATCTGGTTCAGTTTATGGTTCAAGATTAATCATTGAAAATATGATTTTCTAAACAGGGAATGTGATTCCCAGTTGAAGGGAGAGAAAAACTTTTGAAATTCGCCCACCTAATTCCGCTAGTTTTGGGCGTCCATACGATGGATCTCTCATCCCTTCAAAACTAGACAAAGTTGTAACCATGGATGCTCTAGAAAGCACTTTTACAAAAGTACTTTTATAAAAGTACTTTTATGAAAGCACTTTTACGAAAATATTTTTATAAAAGCACTTTTTTAAAAGTATTTTTATAAAAGAACTTTTATGAAAGTACTTTTAAAAAAGAAGTTTTACAAAAGTACTTTTATTCATTCACTTTGGATTGGATTGGACCCAATCCGATATGTTTGCATTTTAATTTGACTAGATTGGATTGCAATAGGTATTGTAGTTTTTTTATATATTTTCTGGATTTCTCATCTTATTTTGGTGTTTGATTCAATTTGGATTTGATTGGACCCAATCCTATCCATTTGCATTTTATTTGGACTGGATTGGACTTGGTTTGTATGGATTTGGTCTAATCCATTTCTAAACGAACCAATATTGGATTCGACCGGATTGGACCAAATCCAGTCCAATTGATGGCCCTATTTACTAGCAGACTACTATGGAAATTCACCTCAACAGACATTGACTGGTAGCCATCCACCGGTAAACATGTATGCCAAAAGTTTTAGAGACTAAGGCTGGTGGTAAATGAATACCGACACTTTTTTTTTTGAAGAATGAAAATGAGCAACAGAGGACACTTGTCAATTTGAAAAGAATTAATTTTTAGCAAAAAATAAGTGTTTGGTTCATAGCAATATTTTTTCATTTTACCTATTTTTACCCAACAAAGTGTTTGGGTAAAAATGAGAAAGAATGAGAATTGAACCAAACATGGCCTTAGACTCTGCAAAGGAGTTGACTTCTAGCCTAGTCTATTAGAAGAGTTTCAACTTTGATAGCTAAGGCAAAGATGCAACTTGGGCAGGCTTGGATTAGGATTTTGTCAAAATTTGCATGAGCCCAACCTAAAAGCCTAGAATTCAAAGATCTAATGGCTCTTTCCTCTTGGGAAATCCTTCAAAATCATCTCTGAACATCTCCAATTAAAGAAAAGTGATGTTACAATGCATTCAAATGGTCGTTTTGTTCATCCTTTGAATCCTTGACATAAAAACTTGGAGAAATTTGAGAAGATAAGAGATTTAAGAGAAAAATAGAAGGAAAAGGAAACCTAAGATAAATCAATAGAACTTCCCAAGAGTTGAAAAGTAAGAGAAAAATAAGAGAAATCTTTAAGTGTGAAAGATTTGAGAGAGAATTTGAGAATGCATTGAGCCCTAAAGTTCTCTTGAGCCCTAGTTTGACATTGAATTTTCTTGCTTACTGAATACTTTTCTTTAATAGTAGACTGTCAAATTCTAAGGTGGTGTACTTGAGGAGTGGATGTAGGATGGGATAAACAAACCTTTATAAATCTCTTGTGTTCTTTGTCTTATTGCTCTTGCATTTATTTGCTTTTTTGTTTCATATCACTTGACAAACACTTCGCAACTCAACACTCATTCATGCACACTTACATTTTCACTAGAAAGGGAGACTTTAGGAGGGATTTTTTTCTTTTGAAGAACCCAATTCATGCCCCCTACTTGGGTTCAGCCTTTTGGCAATAGAATTTAAATAGCGAACACTAGTTGGGATGGGATCAAATTTGACAATAAACAACAACTGTTATGCAAGAGAGAAGAATGGAGGAAGAGAGAAGAATGAGAGAGAAGAAGAGAGAGGAGATAACTGAGAGCAAAAGTACTGCTAGCAGTGCCAACTTTTTGGTATATATACTAGGGTGACAGAACATAAAAAATAAAAGGAGGAAAGTATAAGAGTACCGCTGTGGTACTATACTTAGAAAAATAACAGTCTTTTTAACACTCCCCCTCAAGTTGGGACATAAATGTCGATCATGCCCAACTTGTCACATAAATCATGATTCCATGAGTGGTGTAACCCTTCTGTAAAGATGTCTACAAGTTGATCTTCAGAGCTAACACAAGGAGTACACACTTCCCCTATGATGACCTTTCCTCTAATAAAGTGTTTGTCGACTTCAATTTGTTTAGTTCTATCATGCAACATTGGATTAGTAGCATTGTTTAAGGCTGCTTTGTTATCACAGAATAGTGCCATAGGTCCATCAACTGAAAAAACAAACGCACTCAACAAATTTTTTAGCCACATAATTTCAACCACTCCATGAGACATTGCCCGGTATTCAACTTCAACACTAGATCTATCTACCACATTATGCTTTTTGCTTCTCCAAGTAACTAAATTACTTCCTATGAAGGTATAATAGCCACTATTTGACTTTCTGTCATTCAAGGATCTTGCCCAATCTGCATCAGTATACACTTCAACTTTCAAGGATCTTGGAACAACAAGCTTGCACCTGGGAACTTCTTAAGATATTTGAAAACTCTTTCTGCTGCTTCAAGAAGGGTAGTCTTAGGGGCATGCATGAACTGGCTAAGAACACCCACTACATAAGCTATGTCTGGTCGAGTCATAGAAAGATATAACAATCTTCCTACAAGTCTCTAGAACAGTTTCGCATCCTTAGTGGGTTCACCTTGACAGTCACCAAGTTTGTGGTTAGGATCAATAGGGGAATCAACTGGCTTGACACCCAGTTTTCTTGTATCCTGGAGTAGATCTAGGACATACTTTCTTTGGGAAATGAAGATACCCCTTTGTGAGCAGGCCACTTCAATCCCAAGGAAGTACCTTAGAGGACGTAGATCTTTCACTTCAAACTGGGTAGCAAGAAAATTCTTCAACTTTTGAATTTCATCCTTCCAATCACCAGTGATAACTATATCATCAACATATACTACCAGTGCTGCAATTTTCCCTTCCCCTCTCTTCACAAACAATGTATGATCAGATTGACATTGCTTGTATCCTCTTTGTTGTACTGCTACATGGAACCTATGGAACCAGGCTCTTGGTTATTTTTTCAGCCCATATAATGATTTCTTTAGCCTGCACACTTTCTATTCATTACCTTAAGCCCAAAAACTAGAGGGTAGCACCATGTATATATCCTCTTCAAGATCACCAATCAAGAAGGCATTCTTGATGTCAAGCTGATTTAGATTCTAGTCAAGATTAGCAGCTAGGGAGAAAAGGACTCTAATGGAGTTCATCTTAACAACATGTGCAAAAGTTTCTGCATAATCTACTCCATACACTTGTGTAAACCCCTTTGCCACTAAACGAGCTTTATACCATTCCACGGTTACTTCAACCATGTGTTTAACCATGAAAACCCATTTACATCCAACTGAATCATTCCCCTCAAGAAGATCAACTAGTTCCCATGTGCCATTTTTTTGTAACGCATTAATTTCTTCCTTCATAGCATCTGTCCATTCAGGTACCAAAAAAGCTTCTACCACATTCTTAGGGAAAGGGACACTATCAATGGAAGAGAGAAAGGCTCGAAACGAGGGTGAAATGTTTTCATAGGAAACAAAGTGGGAAATTGGGTATTTAGTGGTGCAAGATCTAACACCTTTCTAGTGAGCAATAGGAAGGTCAAGGTCATTAACAACAGAAGTGTCAATTGCAATAGGGTCAGGAATATCAACAGGAACCAATGTAACTAAATGGTATGATCTACCCTCGGAGAGTTTGATGGCATTGGTGGTACAACTTCTAGGTGCCCCACAACTCTTGAACATGGTTGGCCTTTGTGACAACGAAAGAAGACACAGAAGGGAGGAGGATCAGGAAGATGAGGGAGCAGAGCTAGTTTCTCCTCATTCCTACACTCTCCTTGAGAAGAAACAGGGAAGAAAGGCTCACTATCAAAAAAGGAGACATCCATAGAGACATAGAGTTTTCAAGAAACATGATCAAAACACTGGTATCCCTTTAGAGTGAAGGAGTACCTGAGGAAAATGCAAGAAATGGCATGAGGATCTATTTTTCCATGAGTGGGTGATAGATTTTAAACAAAACAATGACACCCAAACACACGAGGAGGAATAGAAAGAAGGGGAGCCTTAGGAAAAGAAGCTGATGTGGGGCTTTGCACTCTAACCAATGAAAGGGCATGCGGTTGATCAGATAGGTATCACAAAGGACAACCTCAAGCCAAAAACGTTTCGGAACATTCATATGAAATAGTATCCCATAGGCCACTTCAAGAAGGTGTCAGTTTTTTCTTTCAGCAACACCATTTTGTTGTGGTGTTCGGGAATAAGAGCTAAGGTGAAGTGAGCCACGCGAAGCAAAAAATAACATAAGATCACTATGAAAATATTCTTTGGCATTGTCCGTTTGAAAATTTTGGATTTCAGTTTGAAATTGGGTGAAGATCATCCGCTGAAAATCTTGGATAATTTTAGGTACTTCATCCCAATTTCGAATGGGATAATACCCATGTATATCTGGAGTAATCATCAATAAGGGTAAGAAAATACTTGTAGCCAATCTCAGATGGTAAAGTAACAGGGCCCCAAACATCGAAATGAACAATGTGGAAAGGAAATTCTAATTTCTTGTTCTTTGAAGAGACATGAGTTCTACACTGCTTATTCAATTGACAAGTTTGACAAGTAAATTTTGACACTGGTACTGACTTACAACTCTGGAAACACAATTTTTAAAGACTCAAAAGATAAATGACCAAGACGACAGTGCCATAAATAGACCTGACTCTTACAAGACTAACTCTTAGACTCTGTGACTTGAAGACTAGCCGTATTCTCTAGCATGTAAAGCCCAACCACCATACATCCTCTACCAATCATCTTCCTAGAGGCCAAATCCTAGATCACACAGTGAGAAGGGAAAAAAGTCACTGAGCAGTTTAAGGAATTAGTAATACTACTAATAGAGAACAAATTAATGGGAAATTTTGGGACATGTAAAACATTAAATAGGGTAAGGCCAAAGGGAAGAGAAATGGTTCCTTGACCAGCTATGGTAGAGTATGATCCATCAGCTAGTCTCATTGTGTCTCTTCCAAAACGGAGGTGATAGGTTTAAAAGTAAGAGGACTTATCAGACATGTGTTTAGACGCTCCAGAATCAATGATCCAAGGAGTGTCAGGGGTATGAGATGCTACATGAAAAGTTGTGGCAGAGTTACCTAATGTAGACGCAAATGAAGTTGTGGGAGGAGCATCCATCTGATGAATTGCTCTACCATAAAGCTCTAAATGGTCATGGAAGGAATTCATAATATCCTCCCTTGGGTCAAATCTAGAGGCATGTGTGAATCATAGTAGTAATGGGTGCTCCTGAGTAGCCATATTTACCACAGTGTGTTTTCTTGTACCTTGTTGTCCTGCCTTTTTATTCATATCTAAACCTTGCTTCTTATTTAGATCTTGAGCTCATTTCGGCTTCCCATGAAGATCCCAGCATATGTCTTAGGTGTGTCGGGGTTTCCGGCAATGAGTACACCACAGTTTGTCCTTGTCATCCACCTTTTTCTGAAAATCCCCCTTCTTAAAGGTATTTCCCCCCACTAGTAGTAACACTCCCTTTCGCTGCCAATACAATTGCATCCCCTCCAGAATTGTTCATCAAAATTCTTCTGCTTTCTTTTGATTATACAAGAGCATAAACTTCCTGGGCGAATGGAAGATCCTTGCTACCTGGGATCTAGACTCTAACAGATTCATATGTAGGGTCCAAACCATGTAGGAAAGCAGACACTCTCTATTGGGAAACAAGTTTTTTGTACAATTTTGCATTTTCATCACACTTCCAATCCACACTCTGATAATGGTCTAACTCCTTCTAGATAGAGGTCAAGTCTGAGTAGTACATAGATAGACACCTCTCCCCTTGTTTACAGGTGGACAGTTCTTCATGTAACTGGTAGATTTTTGCATAGTGACAGTTCATAATAGGTTGATTTTGCTTGTTCCCAGATCTCATTTTCCATTTCAGCCCACATAAAATTCTTTTTTATTTGAAGTTGCATAAAAACTAAAATCCAGGAAACGACCATGCTGTTTTCCTGGTTCCATCTATCATATTCAGCACTCCCAGAATTGGGTTCTTTGATTCTACCATTTATGTAACCTATCTTTCCCCTTGCAGTGATGTATAGCTTGATCCATTTTGACCACTCTAAATAATTTAAGCCATTGAGAGGAATAACAGCCATGGAAAAGGATAGGTCCACACCCCCACTCATTCCATTCGGCATTGAGGAAAAACTAGATGTAGCAGAATCTTCACCACTCATGATTATAGATTCAAAAACACTCTTAAAGTGGGTACAAAACCTTAAAAAAAAATTCTAACACTGAGGGAGAAAGGAAACCCCTTTTTTCTTCGGAAACACAACTCTTTTTTGTAAGACACAGGTACTGTTACAGCACTAACATGTCATCCCTTGACCTACAGAATCATCACAGGTGTTGCCACTGTGCATACAGGTCATCTCTTGACCTACGCATCAATAGGAAAGCTGTTACAGCAAGTACATGTCACTTTCTGACCTTTACTTCACCATAAAAGTTGCAATTGCAGCACAAAAAAGGTCTTCACAACCTATTGTTTTACAGGGATCAGTTGACTCCACAAAAAAGGAAAGAAAGAGGTGTTGATCACCTCACATCCAACCAGAAGACCTAGTACAGGTTCTGCCCTGGCACACGACCAGAAAAAGGAGGAGAAGTAGAAAAGTTACCTCAGTGCATGAGATCTTCAATCAGTCGAGCAGTAGATGAGGGCGGCAGTTCTGGGAATCTGGTGCGAAGAAAAACTGTTCACTTAATTTCTCCTTTCAGATCTGATAGTCCCGCTTTGATACCATGTTATGCAGGAGAGAAGAATGGAGGAAGAGAGAAGAGAAAACAGAGAGCAAAAGTACCGTTGAAGGTGCTAGCTTTTTGGTATATATACTAGGGTGACAAAACATAAAAAATAAAAGGAGGAAAGTACAAGAGTACCCCTATGGTACTATACTTAGATAAATAACGGTCTTTTTAACAACAACAAAATCCATGTATATTATAAACCATTAAACCAAAATAAAACCCACAATCCCCAACAACAAATAACGACACCTATTTTCCAAAGCGTGACTTGTTTGTACACAAAGAAGATAGTTGTTTGAATAATTTTGAGCTTGGATGATAGAGAAGACTAGAGACTATGAGGGATTAAAGAATAAGATAGATAATGGATTGGTCTTTTCCAAAAAAATTCCTTATTCCTTCGACCCTTGTCTAATAAAAGCAAATTTGTAGGAATAAAAGGACTAAAGACTCATGTGGTTAAACTCTATGAATATGTAACATTATACCTTGTCCTTTCCTCTAGCCCTAGAACTTAATATACCTCCTTCACATGCTTTATGAGAGGGTTTCATTTTTTTATTTATTTTATGTGCAACCAATGCAAAATCATTCCTATCATCATAACATAGCTTCTTCGAAATCTCATTACATAAAAATAATATTGTATTTTTTTCTAATTTCATTATATCCTTCTTAAATAAAAGTCTTATCAATAGTGATACATTACAAAATAGGGAAGATTTCTTTTTCCACATTGATATCAAACTTTGTTTGTTGATTTAAGATACCATTAAGGTGGCATTAGATAAATTTAAAGTTTCATGTTTGAAAAGTCAGAAAGCTATTATTCAAAACTGAAATTTGAATAGGAGTATAAATGATTTTCTACTTTTTAGAGTCACTAAAAAGATAAGATCGTTTGATTTGGAGAAATTCTCATGTCTAAAACTATGAATTTACTATTTTAACCCATGAAATAATATTATTTCTCTTTTATTATTAACTAATATTAAATAAAAATATTAATAAAAATCTATTTATTAAATAAAATATTACTATTAAAATTTATTGCTATTCAATATAATTAATAAAAATATTATTAAATAGTACTATCATTATTATTAAATAGATTGTTATTAAATATTTTATAGTAATATAGCAATCATAAATATTATTTTTTAATTAATAAAAAAAATTAATAACATTAAATAAATAATAAAATATAATAGTAATAACCATGAGATAGTGTCTAGTTGTGTGAAAACATTTTTCCTTTAATCAAAGGTTAGATATTGGCATGTCAAATGTCTCCAATGTCTAAAAAAAGTCTATCACGCATTAGGCAACGCCACCTAAGTATGTTAGGATGTTCCAAGAGATTCTCATTACCTTCATTAGTGAACATATATAATTATGTGGGTAAATTGTTGAAACTTCCCTGAAGTTTCTAACCGTCGTTGAAACCTCCCCTAAAGTTGGGTAATTTTAATCACATCCCCTAAACTTCCTGATCAATTGTAAGTAGACTCCCTCTATTCGAATCTTCTAAAAAGAGACACAAAAACATCCAAAATGCCCATGCAATTATTATTGAGGCTTGTTTCTATAAAAAAAATAATGCAAACTTTATAAATACCAAAAAATAGAAAATTTAAAGTTCCATCTTTACATTTGAGCAATTTGATATGAAGGGTTTGGGCTAGCGATTCATATTAAGAGAAAATTTGGACACCTTCATGCCTTTTTTTAGAAGATTCTAACAAAGGGGGTCTACTTGCAACTATGTTAGAAAGTTTAAGGGAGGTGATTGCAATTACCAAACTTAAAAGGAGGTTTGGACAATAACCAAAGACTTCAAGGGAGATTTCAGCAATTTACCAAAAAATTAAAATTGGATATCCTCTTAAGCTTTTATGTGTCTAAGTGTAACCACCCAATTTTTGCTAGGTCCCTTCACCCTACCTCTTTGTATCCTCCTTTCAGAATCCAAAACTTACTAAATCAACTTAAGATTTGCCAAAGCCTAGAATTCCCTATTTTGATGCAACCCACTTAACAAACATGAACCTTGAGATCAACATCAAACATCTGATTAGGCATGATCCCTCGTTTGACCCTCTATCAAGGGAACATTCCGCTTTGCCAGATCTTGTTAATTAGAGCATACCAACCATAAAACTACACCATTGAAGTTTAATTTGACCAATCAAACCATTCCACCTTGTTCAAAGACCCTAAAAACCTTGTATGTCAAATTTCACCGCCTAATTCACCTATTTGACCGTTATACTAGAAAGATTTCATTTCAATACAATGGATTAAATTGCCTAATGAGTTGTCCCAACCTAAGACCTCAAGAGGGTGGGGGCTGACATCAGCCCCTTACTTCACCTGTTAAAACACTTGGACCAATAAAATTAGCCCTAGTAGACTTAAAAAGCCCAAAATCCCAAAGATACCCCCACTTAAAGTCAATAAAAAACAAAATAGCATTTATAGTTAAGTCAAGTTAATGTTTTATGCCACTAGAAGCCCCAAGCTCTCATTGGATGCATAAAACACATAGAAATTCATCCCAAATCAAAGCAAAATGTTGTCCAAAGAAGGAAAGGTCAATTGTAAGCCCTTTCCTCCCAAAATTTTTGTTCTTTCTCATGAAAGAACTCCCTTAAAGCTCGAGTTCTATAATTGGGCGAGATTCAAGCCTGTTTTTTCCCTTTTCTCTATAAATAAAGAACTAACTTGAGCTTGAAGATGAAGAGACTAGAGAAGCATCTCTAGCCTCTATAGAGACCTCATTCTGCCAAAAATCCCCAAACACTTAAATGCCAAACTTCGAATTTTCCTCCCTTGCTTTCAGACTAAAGATTTGCAACCAAAAGTACTACTATCCAGCTTAGTAGCTCATTCAAGCTTCATTTTAATGACATGTTTCAGTTACTAGAACACTCCCATCAAGGTTGCACATGAGAAGTAAGCCTCTCATTCTACTACGTAATTTAAGTCTGTATTCCTATTTTAGTGTGGTTCTGGGTTGCTTTATGTCTAGGAACCATGGAAAACGCGTATATACACCTTCCTCCAAACTGAGAAAAAGAGGTAGAGAGGAGTGTGTCTTGTTAAGTGCCCCCTTGGCAAAATAGAGTCATTATCAAAGAAATAAAATTGAGTTTCCAAAGCTAAAATGTGGGCCAATTTCCTTTGAACAATGGGTGGTGACTCCATCTTTTTGAGTCGGCCGTGAGCTTCTCGAAGCTCATGGTTGGTGACTCTCCACTAAGGAGCTACTAGGACCTTTATTGGGAATAGTTTGGTCTTAGTTTTGTGCCTAATTATTGTGCATTGGTAAGACTTAAGAGAATTAAAGATTGTTGGTATTGCAATTTGGAATTGCATTTCAGTGTTACCCAGCATGGTAAGACCTTCCCTATGTTAGTTGAAATTGCATTTTAGTGAGATTTGGTGTCAATAGACTCTCCCAATGATCCGAAGTTTTACCCCCCATTTTAGTACATAAAACCTCCCAGATGATTTGAAATCGCGTCTTCTTTCAGCTCCATCGTAGCCAGTTAATCAAAACTACACCTTCTTTTAGCTCTATCATAGCCCAAATAAACAAAACCACACCTTCTTTCAGCTCCATCATAGCCTAGTTAATTAAAATCACACATTCATTCAGCTCCATTGCAACCTAGTTAATTAAAATTGCACCTTCTTTCAGCTTCACTGCATCCTAGTTAATCAAAATCACACCTTCTTTCAGCCCCATCATAGCCCAATTAATCAGAACCGCACCTTCTTTAAGATCCATCGCAGCCCAATTAATCAAAATAACATCATCTTTTAGCCCCACCACAGCCCAGTTAATCAAAACCGCACCTTCTTTTAGATCCATCACATTCGAATTAATCAAAATCACACCTTCTATCAACTCCACCGTAGCTTAGTTAATCAAAATCGCACCTTCTTTCAATTCCATCGCAACTTAGTTAATCAAAATCGCACCTTCTTTCAGCTCTATCACAACCCAATTAATCAAACTTGCACCTTCTTTTAGCTTCATTTCAGCCCAGTTAATCAAAATCACACCCGTTCTTTTAGCTCCACCATAACCCAATTAATCAAAATTGCACCTTATTCCAAATCCATCACAACCCAGTCAATCGAAACCACACCTCAAAACATCTACATCGCACCTTAGAGTAACCCCATCACACCTAGAGTATCTCCATCGCACTTTAAAGTATCTCCATCACACCTTAGAGCACCACCATTACACCTCAGAGAACTGCCATAACACCCCTCATTGCACCCTCATCACAATGCACATAGTCTTCATAGCACCTAGCCTTCAATACCCTAAAAGAATCATTCAATTCCCATCTAGTAGGCCCTACATGCTTTTTTCTTTTTCTTATGGTTTTTTGGTTTCTCCCCCCCCCAATTCCTTTGGTAACTCTTTTAATAAAAAATTGCAATCTTCTTTTTCCTAAGTAAGTAGATTTTTTTAGTCTTATCTTTAAGTTATTGTAATTTGTAGATGTTTATTTCATTTCTTTTACATCTTTCGCTTCCTCTAACAAGCATCAAAAGAACTTCACTTCTCTTAATTCCCCAAATGTGACCACCTAGAAACTTGTAGGATTGCTTGTAAATTTGAACATGTGGTTGCATTCTCCCCTTGTTCTTTGCTTTTATCTTTGTATCTTTGTTGCATGTTTAAACATTCACAACCACACACACACTCATGAAAATAGAATTAGAATCACATCATACTTGTTAAAGGAATGATAGAAGGTATGTACCCATGGACTTTGGTCTTTAGAGGCTCCACCAAAACCCTTTAAACTAGCCACCAACCAAAGAATCCCATTAGTCCATGGGTGAAGGTTTGAAGGCAAGCAACCTTGTTCGAACTTTTAATTCTATAGCTCTCTTAACAACCTCATGCATTGCACCTAGAATATCTACACATAGAAGCCTTAGATGGAAGGAGGACAGAAAAAATTTAGTGTAACTAGGACTAGGACACTAGAATGTAGCACTTGTTAGACAATGTATGCCCTTAGCTCAAATCAGAATGTTGCACTTGTAAATTACCCCTTAAACTAGACACTTATGAGACTCATGTTACTTTAGAATTTTCTCAGCTATTGGATAGACTTGGGGAGTTTATCCTACCAAGGCTTACCCTAAAGTGTTGCCGAAGAAGTTGGGGCAGCTTGTCTCAACTGTTAGGGTTAGACCTAAAGCATATGCAGTGTGTGTTTGGATGAAACACTGAACTTGGACCATTTTCTAGTTATGCCTTGGACCTTGGAGATTGATGGGCAAAACTGGAAGTTACACATAACCCCTAGACTTGATTATGCTACTGCACTAGGTGTTGGATTGGGTTGTCTTTGATATGCCAATCAATGAGATGCATTAAGGGTCAAAACCTGGGTATGTTGGGGGCAGTCCGAAGATTCACTTGAGTGGGTGATTATAGTGATAGGATCGGCCCCTTTTCCGAACAAAGTGAATGATAGGGCTTACACTCTCTCTGATGGAAACTTATATAAGGTCACTGTGAGGTCCCACTCCATACAAATCAGGCCTAAGTTGGTCATGCAACATTTTGGGTCATGAGCCTTTGAAGGAAATGGCTTAAGGCCCATAATAAGATTAAGTAAGCTATCACATGACCACTTAAGTTATCATGTGCTCTAAGAAAATGGGTATGGAGCACCTATCCTTTTAAGAGGATAAGGCTTATCTTTTATTAGAGTCCAAATCCAAATTAGATTTGGATAATCTCCTAATTTGATTAGGAGAGTTTTCCATTATGAGAAAAAAAAAGAAGAAGAGGGTGAACCAAACTAGAACACCACTCTCTCTTGTTCTCTCTTCTTCTCTTTTGTCTTCCAAGAAACCCTATCATGACCCAGGCTTTCAAGAACTAATAGAGATCAGTTTACTTCTGATTTTTGTAAGAAAAGTTCAGTGGAATTTCAGGCTCACCTTCCCCAATTTGATCCAAGCATCTAGGTTGCAGTTTTGCCGAAAACTGTGTTGTTGAATCAGTTTTAGCTATACACTACGCCATTTTCAGTGGAGGCTGGTTTTAGGACTGATTTGAGTGTGAACTTTTACCTTGGGATTTATGTTTTTGGTATCTGTATCAAGTATAAATCTCCCTCTCTATTTGGTTTCAAATGTAGTCCAGTTCAGTGCAAGACTGGCCCTAAAAAATGCAGCTTTTCAAAACATAGGGAATTTAATTCCCAAAAAGATAGGATATTTTTTAAATTTTGCCCAGCCATCTAGCATAGTTCGGCCATCCATATGATGGATCCTAACCCTTCTAACGACACCATGTGATTTCCATCATTAGTAGGATAGATGTAAACCTTAAATCCTTTCAAAAAAAAAGAGAGGGAGATTCAATTTAAAATCATTAAAACACCTTCTAAGCAATGAAAGATTAAATCCAAGCTCAAATATTAATTCTAACTCACATCTGAGCTAAGTATACTAGTAAGATAAATCAAAGTCAAATGATAATGTTGTCAAATAGAAAAAAAAAATCAAATTTGATATCAAAATCAAGTATACAACATTCATCTAAAATCAAAATCCAATAAGTTCTTAAAATCCAAAGCTCTCAGTTTAAAATAAAGAAAGAGCCTATCTTTCTACTCAAGGTTGTCATCCTTTACCTAGGCCAAATAGTTGCATGACTCTATGAGTTTAGTTCTTTAAAAGTATCATCAAAAGGCTATTTTGACCCCTTTTTACTTCATCTTATGTCCATTTTGTTCATCTCAAGGCTAAGTAGATGCATGACTCTATGAGCTTAACTCTTAGAGGTAGCATCAAAAAGGCCATCTTGACCCTCTTTCGTGCCTAGAGTATTTAGTAGGTACGTTTATGGTAAGGGTCTAATCCTCCCTTGACTAGTATCAAAAGATACTTCACCCCATGTTTGACCCAAGGCTAAGTAAGTGCATAACTCTATGAGTTAGCTCTTGAGATGTTGGATCAAAAGGCCACTTTAACCTCGCTTTAGGGCTTCAAAATCCTAAAGTGTCTAGTAGGTATGCATATGGTAAAGGGTCTAACCCACCCCCTTTGACTAATATCAAAAGATACTATGCCCCTTGCTTGTTGTAACATCAAAAAACCATTGTAATCTCAAAATGCAGGAGTATCCAATAAGTACATATATGTCTAAGGGACTAATCATCATTTAACCAATATTAAGAGATACTTCCATCTTCCACATTGATGTGCATGTTTTTTTTCTAATGATGCCTCTTGTAATCATGCTTAATATTTGGTTGGACTCTAAATTGATTAATTCTCTTCTTTGTTGATAGAAAAATGGACCAAGCCTTTTGTGAATATTCAGGATGTTGTGCACTTCTTTGCAACCAAATTCATTGAAAGGTAGATAAAATTAGAGCCCTAGGAGGGTTGCTTCATTGGGAGAATATTATGAACTTGTCATTGGTATAGTTAAAGTGGTATTTGCTAAAAGCGACCATTGAATGTTGGGACCCAAAAAAGATGGTCTTCTGTTTTGGAGAAATTGAGATGTATCCAACATTAGAAGAGATGTCTTATTTGTTGAGTATGCCCATTGAAGATGAGATTGCATTTTCAGTTGCTAAGAAAGGGTACAAAGTAGACCTATGTCAATTCTTAAGGTATAAAATGCCCCAGCTATAGATGGTGGATGAGGAATCCCGCACAATTAAGTTTCTTCTAGATCAAAGCATTGAATTCCTCATGCTAGATAAATCAAAAAAGGATAGAGAGGGATAGAAAAATTCCTTGTTCCCATCATGGGCCATTTACTCTTCCTAGTTGACCGCAAGAGGCTCCATGCAAGACTAGTAACAGTGCTATGTCAAATTAAGGATGCATCATCAATTTACCTAGGTCCCCATGATCTTAGAAAAAATTTCACAAGGTCTAACCATGTTACAAACATGTAGAGCATGACCATTCCATGGCTCCTTCCAAATGTTACATCTTTGGTTGATACACATTTACTACATTTGGTCATCTACATCATAAAGTTTTTATCTCAGCCCAAATACAAGGTAAAACAAATTATGAGCACCAACCTACAGTTAACAACCATGACAGAAAGACAAAACACAACATTGTTGCAAAGAGCCACTAAAGTAAAGATCAATTGGAATATTGAGTTTTCTATCCAAGATGGATGCAATTGACCCCATTTACTAGTAGAGGACAGGCAAAGCATGGTATTGGCAAAATTATATGGATCCTCACTATATGTCCCAATGCAGGTTTTAAGATAGCTATGCTTCTTGCATTTCATTCCAACCATCAACAATAACAAAGGGGACATTGTTAATTTTATCAAGTATTTTGGGAACATGGAAATAAGATTTAGAGAACATTGGGTTACCAACAAAAGGGAATTCTCGACCTTGTTGCCCACCACAAAGCCGATGTGTGATCGTACATACAAAGAGTGGGTGTGCAGTCAAAGTTTTCCCTATGCCTATAGCACCACCACCTAAACTCCCCACACCAATAAGGCCTTTATCAAAGGAACTATATCAAAGGAATCTCTCAAGCATCCTCTACATGATGTGTATCTGAATAAAACACTAGAACTTCATGAGAAAAATAGGATAAATGAAGAACAAGAGGTGAGGATCGAAAGGCACAAGGATACTATGAGTAAGGAAATAAGAGATCACATCAAGCAAAAGTGAAAAATGGAAATAGAAGAGTCTGATATGAAGAAAGAAATTGCAAAATTAAAAGAGAAATTGGAAAATCAAAGGAAAGAACTATGTGAGACATAAGCAAACCATTATAAAACAATGGAGAAACTAGCGAGGCACTTGAAGGGAAGAAAAGGTTTGAAGTGGAAGGCAAGGGGAAAATCAAAGGAAAGAGCTATGTGAGCCACAAGCAAGCCATTTTGAAATAATGGAGAAACTAGCAGAGGCACTTCAAGAGAAGAAAAGATTTGAAGTGGAAGCCAAGGAAACTCACAATCAGCTACATCAATCTAGGAATGGCACTACTAGGTCCAACATTAGATATGAAGAGTTAGTCAACTGCATGGAAGGATATACAATGCAAGTAACAAAATGAATTGTAATACTCGAAGGCACCTTGACTTATTATGGTATTGACATCCCTCCCAACTAATCAAGATTGTTGTGTTTCATTTCTTTTTTGCTGAGAAAAAGTGGATGCATTAATGAAGAAATTTCCTTTATTTAGGGCCATTATTGTTTCACTCAAATACAAGTTAAACTCATTAACTATTCAAGGAAAATATACCACTCAAGTAATCCAATGAGATTTCATCAAACAACAAAATTAACAAATCTGCCATCAAATCCATCAAGTTATTCAAATTGAGCATCAAGAACTTATCAAATTGCATCAAAGTATCATGATTTATCAAATATCAAAGCTATAAAAATTGTCCAATTCATGAAATCAACTCGTCAAATATCAAAAATCAAAATTAATATTATCAAATTAAATCAAAACATTAAATATTAAAAATATAAAAAAATCAAAATTAAGTTTAATCATCAAATATCAATATTATAAAGTAAAGTCAAGTCAACTTACTAAATATCAAACTCAAAATTAAATCATCAATTATCAAAATTATCAAATTCATCATAGCATCCAATAATTTTCAGACCGTACTCCAGGACAACACGAACACCAACAAAATTATAACCCAGCCCTTTGCTCGCACCGTGGCGACAAAAGGCACGACCTTCGAAGGTTCAGGTCAACAAGATACTACCAATATGGAGGCTGCTGCACCAAATATTGTCCCATACAGTGATTTTCTCCGTCTTCAAGAAAAGTATTTAGAGATGTCCACATGGATGGATACACTGTTGGAAGGAAATGTTACCAACTCCCCAACCCACTGTTGAGGCATGAGGCATATGCCTTGAGGCAAGGAGCACATATTTTTCCTCATGTCTTATGCCTTTGTCAAAATGAGACATAAGCCTCAAGCCTTAAGGCATAAGGCATAGCTTGAGGTGTAAAATGGTGCAAGCCTAAAGTATAAATGATTACTTAGTGATTTAATGCAAAAAAAAATATACATTATTTAATATAAACATATAGGAAAAAAACTTCAATAATAATAGGCCAAATAAAAAAGTCAAAAAGAGAAAAACAAATATGGTAAATCAAATTCTATTAGTTTTCTTAGTGTTTTAAGAGAATTCAATGCAAAAAGGACCAATCAAGTTCTTAGTTTCTTTTGGATAAATCAAGTTAGAATTTTCTTATTATTCTAAATCTGATGTCCTAAGCTTGTTATTTTTCTTATTTCTTCTATTAATGGATCATTTTTCTTTTTAATAATAATAATAATAATGTATTATTATTATTATTATTATTATTATTATTATTATAAAAAGGTGCAAGCCTCAAGTATAAGTGATTACTTAGTGATTTAATGCAAGAAAATATACATTTTCTAATTTAAACATATAGGAAAAAGCTTCAATAATAATAGGCCAAATAAAAAAGTCAAAAAGAGAAAAACCAATACGGTAAATAAAATTCTTTTAGTTTTCGTATTGTTTTAAGAGAATTCAATGCAAAAAGGACTAATCAAGTTCTTAGTTTCTTTTGGATAAATCAAGTTAGAATTTTCTTATTATTCTAAATGTTATGTCCTAAGCTTGTTATTTTTCTTATTTCTTCAACTAATGGATCATTTTTCTTTTTAATGGATCATTATTCTAAATGTGGGAATCACATTCCCTATTTTAGAAAATTGCATTTTCAATGATCAATCTTGAACCCTAAACCAGACTAGATCTGAAACCAAAAAGGTAGGAGAGGGATATACCTAATACAAAGTAGTAGTAACTCCTAATGAAGGTGTTCACGCCCAAGGAGATCTCCAAAGACTGCTCCCACTGAAGATGACACAGTGTAGGGTGGAGCAGAATCAGTAGGTGGTCCTTCAGCAAGAACATGATATCAAGAACCTTTTTTGATCGCACCTATAGGTAGAGATCGAACTGGCTATGGCGGCAACAATAGGAGAAGGCAAGAGCAGAAGATGGCGTCAATCCAACTGGAGTTGTCTTTTCTCTTGAATCTGTAATCTGATGGATGAACTAGGGTTCGCCCTTCTCCTCTATTTATAGCCTTAAAGAGAGGTTCTTCTAATTCCATTAGAGATTTCCTAATCCAAATCTTGTATTTGGATCTGGACTCTCTCTAAGAGATAAGGATAATCCCTTATCTTATCTGCAGATAAAGATCATCCCTCCTAATCTTATTAGGAGTTTCCTAATCCAAACCTTTATTTGGATCTGGACTCTCTGAGTGGATAGGGATAAGTCCTTATCCTATCTGTTGATCTAAATCCCATAACCGCCCCTTCTTTAATTAATCATATTAAACCAGTTTGAATTGGGCTTTAGGCCCATTAAGTTCATGTGCTCACTTATCCTCCAAACTATTGCCCAATTGTGTATCCTTGTATGGTGTGGGACTCAAACATTGATCTACACATCAGCCACATGGGTTCAGTCCAGCCTATGTTACAAGGCTTGGCTGAATTCACTGTAGGAGACAGTGAACCCCTGAGTCCATCACCATGGGCTCTTAATGAGCCCAACATTTACACTAAATGGTCCCTAGGTCAAGCCACCTTAAAAAAACCCAAGAACTGCAGGCAGATGCAAGATTAGCCCATCAGGTATTACCTTCAATGGTCTTACACTTAACCTCTCAACCCATAATGATCAAACACTACCCAACAAGAAAGGACCTCTCCCTCGGCTACAAAGAACAATGTTGCACTCTCTACTCACATGGATCCCGAGAATTAAAACATTTTGCAAACATTTTGAAACCATAATATATATATGTATATCTCTATATAAATATATTTTGCAAAACCAAATTTCAATGGTTGAAATTGACTACCCGCAGTTTTGGTTTCCATCAGAGATAGTGCATCCCTGATCATTCACTTTGTCCGACAAAGGGGCTGATCCTGTCACTATGATCACCCACTCAGATGAATTCTCAGACGGTCCCAACATACCCAGGTTTTGACCCCCTCTAAGGATCTCAATGATTGACATATCAAAGACAGCCCAATCCGACACCTAGTGCAGTATCATAATCGAGTCTAGGGGTCAGGTGTAACATTTCAGTTTTGCCCATCAATCTCCAAGGTCCAGGGCAATACTAGAATTCTGGTCTGGTTCAGAGTTTCAAGAAAACCCACACTGCATGTACCTCAGGTCTCACCCTGGTAGCTGAGACAAGCCACCCCAACTAACTTGGCGACACATCAGTGTCAGCCTTGGCAGGATAAATCTCCCTAGATCTATCCAACGGCTGTGAAGATTTTAAACTAACACGAGTCTCATATGTGTCCAGTTTAAGGGTATTACACAGAAACACACCATAATAACATGAATCAAATATGTACTTTATTCATTACATTAAATGTCATAATGTACATCATTCTGATTGGAGCTAAGGGCATAAACTGTCTAACAAGAACCTCCCTTTAGTCTTTCCAAAAATGAAAGAAGCCAACTAGCCAAGTCAACAACGTATCCTAACACTCATGGGACCACATACATAAGTATGTATAAGGTCAAGCGTGCCTGTACATCTTTCAGGCTTACAGTTAAATGGTCATTTCATCATCTTACCCTGAAGGTAAGGTTCACAGGTTGGAAAATCTTCTACAGTTAGAAAATCCAAAGGACCATCCTTTACCAACCTTGTGATACGATCTATGTTAATATGGCCAAGTCGGTAATGCCACAAGCATGTGGGATTAATTGTATCACAGATTCTTTTCTTGGGGATGTCATCTGACATAGTTTCTACTATGTTAGCTTCCATAAAAGGAAGAAGAACATAGAGACCATTCTCAAGTTTTGCCATATGCGAGGAATTTGTTATTTCTTTTGATAGTAATCGTATTACTAAAAAAACAGAATATCCACCCGCACATAGTTTTGAAACAGAAATCAAATTTCTTCTCAAATTTTGTACATAAAGACAATCTTTTAGTACAATAGTTCATTCTCTGAAAATTAACTCTATAGTTCCTATATCTGTAGCTGCAACACTTGCAGAAGTCCCCAAGTAAAGAGTCACTTCCCCGTCACTCAGTCTTCTGTTTATCTTGAACCCCTACAGTGAGTTACATGCATTAGTTGAATACGCGGAGTCAATACACCAGGAAGCAGAAGTTACCAACAAATTGGTTTTTATGACATAGGATTCGAAATTACCTTATCTCTTGGATTCTAGGTACTGAGGACAGTTCCTCTTCCAATGGTCGGCCTGCTTGCAGAAGTGACAAGCATCTGATGCTCTGTCTTTCTTCTGCTTCTTAGACTTAGTAGCTTTCTTCTCGGGTTTTCTCTTTGCCTTCCTCTTCTTCTTTCCCAACTTGTCGGTTTCAACAAGCATAGTAATGGGCTCATCCTTCTTTATCAGTTATTCAGCCCTCTGCAACATATTGCTGAGTTCATAAATGCTAACATTTAGCTTTTTCATGTTGTAGTTCATGATGAACTAATTGAATGAAGGAGGTAGAGAATTTAGGAGGGCATCCACCTTCGTGACATGGTCAAGCCCGGATCCAAGAGCCTCAAGTTCATTAATATAACCCATCATCCGAAGACAATGGTCATGAACTTGTTGGTTCTTGGACAAGTGTGCGATAATGAACTACTTCAAGACCTTCTGCCGAGTAGAACGATTCTGCTCTTCGTACATCGTCCTCAGACTATCCAAGATATCCTTGGACAATTCGATCTGATCGAACTGTCGCTATATCAGATTATCCAAGGAGGCAATGATGTAGCAGTGGGCTAGGGAATTTTTTTCTTCCCATTCCTGGTAGTTCCTCCTACGGGCCTCAGAAGCCCTATCACCTAGACGTTCCAGGGCAGGATTTTTAGCTACTTTGTCCAACTTCTCTGAAGTGAGGACCAGCATAAGGATATGGTACCAATCAACATAGTTTGGGCCCTTAAGTTTGTTGTCGTCCAACCATTTAGCGAATTGTCTGTTTGCCATTTCTGATAAAAAGAAAATATTAGTCCACAACCTTATTTGATTCATGTCTGTTTTCCATTTATCTCTCTAGAAATGTGGGAAATCACATAGGGTGCATGGATCCAACTGTTTCAGCTGCATAACCCCACCACCTTTCTGTGAAGGATCATATTCACTCATCGTATGAGCTTTCCCTTTGGCTCTGTTAAACAAGGTTCATTGCCATTTTAGGTTAAACCTTTCTGTCCAATGAGTGCTCACCCACCATATTCGTGAATGCCAAAGTACCGTGAGAGAGTCTTCCATTTTAGGATAGGCCCCTCCCACATCGGTCTATGACGCCCCTATCATCTTATGAAACATTCCAACAGATCCAACAGCGAATGGATAGCCCAATCACTTGCACCCATATCGGTCTATGGAGGGCCTTTAGAGAGCTCATCACATGAATCTCCCTATCACTTGCACCCATATTTCATGAGGGAACAAAATTATTACGCCTTAGTTTAATTTAGGTCAAACCAAAGTGGCTCCCACTGACTTTCATAAAGCCAGATTTGGGTGGGTCCTAAACGGCTAGGGTTCCGCATGGTTCCTCTTGGGAGGAAGCTGATGTGGGGCCCACCATGAAGGGAGGATCATCCAATGATCTTAAGGACACCATGGCAATGATGTGCATTCAGCCATGGTATGCGCAAGAGCCACTATCGTATCAGCATGGGCCAAGTACTTATGGCCCATGAACATTGCACATCGCACATCCATACATCACATGCAGGGATAAAATTTATCCAATCAATTAATATCTGTAAAACCCATTATTAAAATACATAATAATTCATAATATTAATGATTAATATTATCTAGGTATATGGGTTGAATAGCAAAGAGTAGTTCAGCCCATATAGCTTCCATGCAGTTAATGAGCTAAAGTAGTTTTAACACATTAAAATTGGGTTTTACAGGTGTGAGCTGAATTATATCTTGTAATTAACTATCAATCCCTTGACCCAAGAGTGAAAAATTAGGGCTGAGAACAACCCCCATCGAATGGGTCTAGGGTTTGATTTTTAATTCAATATTATGATCTGAAATTAAATTACTGATAAAAGACAATCAAGAATCAGTACATGGGTTGTTTGTAGATCTGCTACCTTGCAAAACAAAGGTTAGTTCGCAGCTTGCAGTTTCTCAAACTGCAAATCGCAGATGGGCGAACCCTAATCTATGAAAATCCTTCCTTCTGCGTAATCAGCTTCGATCTTGATTGAAATAAAATAGAAAAACCCTAATTTTCTATTAATATTACATCAAATCGAATTCCTATACATTCAGTCTAAAAATTAAAAAAAAAAATTAATTACATACCAGAATGTAAAAGAACTAGAAAGCGCATATTTCTTGCACCATTAAAGAATTCGATCTCCACCGTACGAACATCCCATAAATCAAGAAAAATATAAAGAACCATTCTAAATATAATTCAGATTTATAAAGATTTCATTTCAGATACCCTTAATCTAGGAACTGATTTCCCAGAAAATCTCTTATCTGTGCAAATTGGGTAGTATGCCTTCTGCCCATTTGCGCAGTTTCAAATCTGATCAATTTTGGTTCAAGATTTGAACTTGGATCTGATACCACTGAAGGGATGAGAGATTCATCATATGGATAGCCAAACCCTGTAGTTAGGTTAAGCAAAATTTCAAAATTTTCTCTCTCTCCCATGTGTGAAACACATTTCCTATTTTAGGAAACTGTATTTTCAAGGATCAATCTTGAACCCTAAACCAAACCAGATCTTAAACCAAAAAGGTAGGAGAGGGATATACTTGATACAAAGTAGTAGTAACTCCCAATAAAGGTGTTCATGCCCAAGGAGATCTCCAAAGACTGCTCCCACTGAAGATGACACAGTGTAGGGTGGAGCAGAATCAGCAGGGCGGTCCTTCAGCAACAACCTAATTCTTCACCAAGAATCTGATGGAGGGTGAGTGAGCGCGACTTCAGATCAGTTTTTCTCCAAAAACTGATATCAAGAACCTTTCTTGATCGCTCCTACAGGTAGAGATCGAACTGGCTATGGCGGCAACAGTAGGAGAAGGAAAGAGCAGAAGATGGCGTCAATCCAACTAGAGCTGTCTTCTCTCTTGAATCTGTAATCTGATGGATGAACTAGGGTTCACCCTTCTCCTCTATTTATAGTCTTAAAGAGAGGTTCTTCTAATCCCATTAGAAGTTTCCTAATCCAAATCTTGTATTTGGATCTGGACTCTCTCTAAGAGATAAGGAAGTTAAAAGTACTCCGAACAATTATTATTATTATTACTATTATTATTATTATTATTATTATTATTATTATTATTATTATTATTATTATTATTATTATTATTATTATTGTGTTAATAAATTAATATTGTTAATATTTAAAAATACTATAATTATGAAAATAGTATTAATTATAATACTATTTTTCAATAAATACTATAATTATTATATTACTATATTTCTAGAAATTATCATATTTTCATACGTATATTGGTAATTTCTTAGCTAAAACTAATTAAATGTAATTTTATGCTATTTATAGCTTAAATTATAATTATTGTTAATTAGTGTTAATTAGTGTTAGTTACTGTTAAGTAAAAACATATTATTTTGAAAAATATTGTATTTATTAATTACTGTCAAATGTAATTAAATGTAATTTTCTAGTAATTAATTACTGGTAATTAAATTATAATTGTTGTGATTATTAACATGGTACTTAATTAATTAATAATACTTTTTTATTGTACTATGCATCACACGGTATGGGAAAGTGCACCGCTTGTGTAAACCATTTAGTACACGGTCAAATAGTAACCGTGAGCCACACGGGTTGATTTCGGGTAAACTCAAATATATATCAAAATCGGGTCACACGAGATCCATTTCAATCGTTAATACGGGTTCTACGTCAACATGAATGATTTTATTTCTTTTTTCTCTTTTTCCTTTTTAATACATTTTTTTTCTTAGTTGATAATCATATTTTTAATATTTCTTCAACACTTTTCATAGAAAAATCTAAAATGAAGGAGATTAATGTGAAAAATCAATCTGTAATTAGTGACAGTTGCAGAAGTTTTTCAGCATTTTTTTCCATGTTAATGTGTTGTTTTTTTAGCATTTTACATTTCCACTAATATACAGTCATCACCAATACATTTTAAATGCAAAAAAAAGAAAAAAAAAACTAATACATACCTAGACTGAACAAAGCAAATGGGAAGGCGCAAAATTATCTTACATACACTATGGGGTAAGTCTGAAGAATAGTAGATACAGTCATCACCAATATGTTTCAAATGCAAATATATATATATATATATATATATATATATATAATACATACCTAGATTGAGCAAGCAAACGAAACACCGAGGCAAGCTTGAAGAATAGTGGACGGATGAGAGTCCAGTGGAAATCTTACGTACGTAATAGAAGTCGGCTTGAGGGTTCAATCGCAAAAAGATATTTGGTAGAAGAGCGTCTGACATTCTGCTCAAGGTATTTAAATGGTGTAGAAACGAGATTAAATCGGCCTATTTGCAATGACGACCAAAGCAATCTTGTTGTTCAAGGACAATCATCTATCTTTTTACGGAGAGGTCGTGCTCTAGGGAAGGCTGAGGCAAATGAAATAGATAATGTTTCATTAATACAAACTCACTGATATGTATTATTTAATTATGAAGCACTTCAACCCTTCCATGAGTAAGATGTCACATCTTGTTCATTTTGTCAAGTTACAAGAAAATATAGCCTTAGTCTAATTATTCATAGTTATTCATATGCAGGGAACACATGAAAGTAATTAAGCAGTAGTTCTGTCGTGTATGACTGATGTGTGTGCATGCTACACATCATTTTTAATTGTTGTATACATGATTTTAATGATGTTTTGCAATGGTTTTTACCCTAATTGAGAAGAATTTCAGGAAAACTAAGAGTTTAGGACAATCTAGGGTGAAGAGAGCATACTTAAGCCCATCAAGAAGAAAAGCCCAGTCAAAACCCCATGGGAAGCACTGAAGCCACCATGGAGAGAAGCCCAACTGCAGCCTAACCAAAACCTTATGGGAGAACAGTAGTTCAGTCCATCAAGGAGAACGGCCCAACAGTAGTTCGGCCCACCAAGAACAGCAGCCCAACCGCATCCCTAAGGGAGGCTCCAAAAAGGCAATTGACTTTAGAGAAGGAAAAAGATGCTGAAAGGAAGAGTATAAAGGGAAAAGAAAATGAGGGAATTAGGGTTCGGACCCCTGAAGACAAAACCAAAGAAGAAGAAGAACTGCAAGAGAAGAGAGAAGGCTGTTGAATGCGAATTGAAGAGGAGATCGAAGATTGATGCAGAAATCTTAGGTTGTCTTCTTCTTTGATTCTGCAATTTGGTAACCTAGGTTCGATTAGGGTTTCATGATTTTTTCTTTATTGAATCTTTCTTTCTTTCTTTCTTTCTTTCTTTTATGCGAACCATGATGGACTTCAAATCTGATATGTAATTAATATTTTAGCAGATCCGATTGATTGTGATTTATTCTTGGGAATTCTTGATTAGGGTTTTCAATTAATAGAATAATCTTGGCCGAATTGTTCTTGTTTCTTGGATTACTTGAATTGCTTGAGAGAGGGTTTAGGTAATCAGATCATCTAATCAAGAAAATGGATTGAATGCATCTTAGAGATAATTTGCATGGTTCGTTTGGCATTTATTCATACCTGAATTGATAACCTTTGAATTCTTTGTTCTTAATGCATCTATGGCGATTAAATTTCTGATAGAGATATAGGAATTAATGCTTATAGATAGAGTGGGTAGTGCTCGAGAGTGGCTGCTCATAAAATTAGGTTTTCGCCAACCCAAGACTGAATTCACTTCGGTTGGGCTACTTAAAGATTTAAGTGATAAACCGGTTCTGCTAGTTCATGCATGCAGTAATTCTTCTTATCATTAAAGGTGGTCTGATCTGAAACTGCTTAGGGTAGTTTGCTAATTAGGAGTTAGGGTTTTCCTTTGTTTAATATTTCGGTTTATCAAATAACAAAAGGTTGATTCAGTACTAGTAATTGTTGGATCAATCCCCATGGGAACGATACTCTACTCATCATTATACTACTTGATCGGCTAGTGCACTTGCTAGTGTCTTATAAGCGCATTAAGTTTTTTGCGCCGTTGCCGGGGATTATCACAACAATATTAGGAACCATCAACTGATGTTAATCTGATTTTAATTTTGTACATTATGTTTAAGATATTTGTGTATTAGTCTCTTTATGACTTTGACTTGTACAGTTTATGACACGCAGAAGTGAAAAGGAGAGCATCACCTACGATCCTGAGATTGAACGAACTCTCTGTCGCCGCCTTAGAGCTTCTAAGCAAGGGAGAGCTGAAAGTGCAGAGATGGCCAAACAAAGGACCATGATGGATTATGCCAAACCAACGCTCACTGGGGCAGCCTCGAGCATTGTGAGACCAGCAATAGCTGCCAACAACTTAGAAATCAAACTAGCAATCATTCAGATGATTCAGAATACAGTTCAGTTCTGTGACTTGGCTCATGAAGATCTGAACACTCACATCGCCAACTTCTTGGAAATATGTGACACATTCAAGCACAATGGGGTTAGTGATGATGCGGTGAGGTTCAGATTGTTTTTGTTCTCATTAAAGGACAAGGCTAAGACTTGGTTGAACTCCCTACCAGTTGGATCGATTGCTACTTGGGATGAAATGGCCAATCGCTTCCTATCCAAGTATTTCCTTCCATCCAAGACTGCAAAGATGCGGAATGATATCACCACCTTCTCTCAATAGGACAGAGAGTCATTGTATGAGTCATGGAAGCATTACAAGGAATTGTTGAGGAAAGTCCCTCATCATGGACTTCCCGTATGGCTGCAAGTTCAGACATTTTATAATGGGTTGACCGAAGCCAATAAGACTATTATGGATGTTGCAGCTGTGGGATCCATTAATAACAAGACCCCTGAAGTTGCCCATGCACTCATTGAGGAGATGGCTGCAAACAACTACCAATGGCATTCCGAGAGAGCCCAAGTTAGGAGACAGCTCGGTCTTCATAATGTAGACACCTATGCAGCACCATCTGCACAAATCGGCACCCTCAGCAAGAACATTGATGAAATGCAGTTAGCAGCCATGCATGTTCAGACTATAGCCTGTGAATGGTGTGGGGGAGGTCATGTCAGCACCGAATGTCAAGTTGGAAATCAGTTCATGCAGTCCCCCGAGCAAGTAGATTTTGTTGGTAATGTGCAAAGGCAGCAAGGCAATCAGTATCCTCGTGCTTTTAACCCCGGATGGAGGAATCACCCAAATCTATCTTGGCAAAATCAAAATGCGGTGAAACCCTTTCCCCAAAATTTCAATCAGCCAAAGAAGAAATCCAATCTAGAGGAGTTGATGACCAAGTTCATAGCAAGTGCAGAAATAAGATTTCAGAATCAAGAAGCATCGATCAAGAACTTGAAAACTCAAGTGGGGCAGTGGGCACAGATGATATCTTCTAGAGTTCAAGGCGCTTTACCCAACACCAAGGCAAATCCAAGAGAACAGGTGCAATCCATTACTTTGAGAAGTGGTAAAGAGCTGCAAGAAGGGGAGAAGAAGGCAAAGGAAGAAGGCAAAGGAAGAAGGCAAGGTGAGTGCAACCCTAGAAACCGAAAAGGAGGAAGAGCAATCTGATTCAAAGAAAGAGAAAAGTCAATAGCCGCAAGTACCATTTCTGAATAGGCTAAAGCAACACAAATTGGAAAAGGAATTCAGTAAGTTTCTTGAAATCTTTAAGAGTTTACATATTAACATTCCTTTTTTAAATGCTTTAGCCCAGATGCCACACTATGCAAAGTTCCTGAAGGAGATATTGGCAAACAAAAGGAAACTGGGAGACGTGGCTATAGTTACACTAAATGAAGAATGGTCAGCAATCCTCCTCAACAAGCTCCTCAGAAACTAAAGGATCTAGGGAGTTTCACTATTCCTTGCACTATAGACAGTTTGAAAATTAATAAGGCATTGTGTGATTTAGAAACTAGTATGAATTTGATGCCATATTCAGTTTTTAAGAAATTGGGATTGGGTGAACCCCAACCCACTAGAGTTGCATTGCAGTTAGTTGATAGGTCCATAAAGCATCCTAGGGGAATCATAGAAGATGTAATTGTTAAGGTTGACAAATTCATTTTTCCCGTAGATTTCATAGTGCTAGACATGCAAGAGGACGTTGATGTCCCTCTTATTCTAGGGCGACCTTTCCTAGCTACAAGGAAGGTAATGATTGATGTCCAATAAGGGCAACTCAGCCTTAGGATTCAAAATGAGGAAGTAATTTTTAAAATGTCTGATGCTATGAAACATGCACCTTCGAGTAATGATTCATGTTACATGATGGATGTTATTGATTATGTGGTTGGTGGTTGTTTTCAAGTTAACAGGTTGGTCGATCCCCTTGAGCTATGCATACAAGAAGGAAAAGCCATAATGGGAGGCAACAAAGAGATGCAAAGCATGGCAGCGTACCTGAATGCCAATCTGCAGTTTCAAGGGAAGAGGTTCAATAAGTTGGAGAGCTTGGATAGACCCTCGATGCCAGAAAGCAAGCCTTCAATCGAAGAGCCGCCCACCCTTGAGCTGAAGCAACTACCACTACATCTGGAGTATGCTTTCTTAGAAGCACCATCAGCCCAAATAGTGATCATATCAGCAGCCTTGACCCCTTTGCAGAAAGAAAAACTGTTGCAGGTGTTACGGGAAAACAAGACAATTTGGCTTGGAAGATAGTAGACATCAAGGGCATCAACCCATCCATATGCACTCACAAAATTCTGATGGAAGATGGAAGCAAGCCCTCGGTTCAGCCCCAAAGACGCCTGAACCCGAACATGAAGGATGTGGTGAAGGCAGAAGTCATCAAGCTGTTAGATGCTGGTATCATTTATCCGATCTCCGACAGCTCATGGGTGAGCCCCATGCAAGTAGTGCCGAAGAAAGGTGGCATGATTGTGGTACCAAATGCGAAGAAAGAACTCATACCGACTAGGATAGTTATTGGGTGGCGAGTGTTTATAGATTACAGAAAACTAAATGAAGCCACACGCAAATACCACTTCCCTCTACCCTTCATCGATCAAATGCTAGAGAGGCTATCCGGACACAAGTTCTATTGCTTCTTAGACGGGTACTCGAGATATAATCATATTCCGATTTCACCGGAAGATTAGGAGAAGACCACCTTCACATGTCCCTACGGTACCTTTGCCTACAGGAGGATGCCATTCGGGTTATGTAATGCTCCAGCAACTTTTTAGAGGTGCATGATGGCTATATTTTCTTATATAGTTGAGAAGTTTATGGAGATCTTCATAGATGATTTTTCAGTCTTTGGCTCTTCCTTCGATGCATATTTAAATAACTTGGAGAAGGTACTCAAACGGTGCAAGGAAACTTATCTAGTGCTGAACTAGGAGAAATGTCATTTCATGTTGCAAGAAGGCATTGTGCTTGGACATAAGGTTTCATAGAGAGGGATTGAGGTTGACAGAGCCAAGGTGGGGACAATTGAGAAGTTGCCACCACCAACATCCGTCTGGTCTATGAGAAGCTTCTTGGGACATGCAGGATTCTACAGAAGGTTCATCAAAGATTTCTCTAAGATAGCTAAGCCATTGTCTAATTTGCTTCAGAAAGATGTGCCCTTCAATTTCACAAAGGAATGCCTACAAGCATTCAACATTCTGAAGGACAAGATGATCAATGCCCTGATCATAATAGCACCGGATTGGACACTTCCTTTTGAATTGATGTGTGATGCGAGTGATTCAGCAGTGGGAGCTGTTTTAGGACAAAGAGTGGAGAAACATTTTTAGCTGATTTACTATGCTAGCAGGACCTTGAATGGAGCTCAACAGAATTATACCACGACGGAAAAGGAACTATTAGCGGTAATTTTTGCTTTTGATAAATTTCATTCGTATCTGATTTTGTCCAAGGTTATTGTGTATACAGATCACTCGGCACTCAGACATCTACTTGCAAAGAAGGATGCAAAGCCAAGGCTGATCAGGTGGATCCTGTTGCTACAAGAGTTTGATGTTGAGATCCATGACAAGAAGGGTACCGAGAACCTAGCTGCAGATCATCTTTCCCAATTAGAGAATGCAGATTTGGAAGGAAAGATAACCAGCACCCTCCGAGATGAGTTTCCGAACGAGCAGCTCTATTCCCTTCAAGTAGATACATCCCCTTGGTATGCTGATTTTGCCAATTATCTTGCTGGAAACGTTCTCCCTCTTAATCTTTCATATTAGCAGAGGAAGAAATTCTTCTCTGATATGAAACACTATTTGTGGGAGGATCCCTTTCTGTATAAACTTTGTGCAAATCAGATCATTCGGAGGTGTGTCCCCGATGAGGAGATGGAGTCGGTACTCCGGTGTTGCCATGAT
This sequence comes from Nelumbo nucifera, assembly GCF_055504915.1. Lineage (NCBI taxonomy): Eukaryota > Viridiplantae > Streptophyta > Magnoliopsida > Proteales > Nelumbonaceae > Nelumbo > Nelumbo nucifera. Next base: position 76,906,530 of record NC_142651.1, read on the forward strand.
TAAGAGGCAGGAGGCCACTTCGGAGCCAACCGCACTGTAGCCAAGGTGTTGCAATCAGGTTTCTATTGGCCCACCTTGTTCAAAGATGCTCACAGGTATGTGTTTGCATGTGACCAATGCCAGAGGATAGGTAACATCTCTCGACAGAATGAAATGCCCCTCACTAATATATTAGTCTATGAAATCTTTGATGTATGGGGTATTGACTTCATGGGACCGTTCCCAAATTCTTTTGGTAATAAGTACAACCTAGTTGTTGTTGACTATGTGTCCAAATGGGTGGAAGCTATGGCTTTACCCACAAATGACTCTAGGAGAGTAGTACACTTCCTCAAAAAGCTATTCACTCGATTCAGCACACCTCGTGCCATAATTAATGATAGGGGAACTCATTTCTGCAATACCCAATTTGAGCGGTTGATGCGAAAATATGGTGTCACGCATAAATTAGCAACCCCATATCACCCTCAAACCAGTGGCCAAGTCAAGTTAGATAATAGGGAACTAAAAAGAATTTTGGAGAAGACGGTAAACTCTTCTAGAAAGGACTGGTCAGTCAAACTAGATGATGCATTATGGGCATATAGGACTGCATACAAAACACCCATCGGCATGTCCCCATACAGGTTGGTCTTTGGAAAACCATGTCATTTACCTGTCAAACTTGAGCATAAGGCATATTGGTCTCTAAAACTCTTAAATTTCGACTTGCAGGCCGCAGGTGAACAGAGGCGAATGCAGCTAAATGAGATGGATGATATCAGACTTGCAGCCTATGAGAATGCCAAGATCTACAAGGAGAAAACCAAACGATGGCATGACAAGAATTTATTGAGGCGTGACTTTCAAGTGGGAAAGCAAGTATTATTGTATAATTCACGCCTCCGGTTGTTCCCAGGCAAGCTGAAATTGAGGTGGTTTGGACCTTTCACCATATCACAAGTTTTCCCTCATGGAGCTGTATAGGTGATGCACCCGACACAAGGCACATTTAAGGTCAATGGTCAACGCCTCAAGCCATATATAGTGGATGGAACGGTGCCTACCCCATCAACTGTATACCTAGATGATCGTTGATGCCATTGTAATGTTAAGCTTCAGACGGAAAACAAGCGCTTATTGGGAGGCAACCCAATGCTAATGAGTAGTTTTTTTTTTATTTATTTGTGTTTCTGCTTTTCTTTTTCGTATCATTCGAGTTTCTTTTCTAGGATGTTAATTTTGTAGATTGCTGATCTCTCTTAGTGTTTATCATTCTCTCCTCCTAGTTTCTTTTGATCTTAGCAGCTAGAGGGTCCAAACGAAGGAGCCATTCCAGATTTTAGAATGCTCTTCAGGGAAGTTCTCTAAACCCCTTGAAATGCTTGAAGTGCCACTACTCACATTGCTAAATTCATCCTTGCACTTTTTCTACATGAACATTCATAAGTGTGGGGGAGGCTATAGTTGTGCACCTCAATCACCCCAATACATAAATGCATTGATAGGTTGCATAAACTGGAAATTCCCTCAAGATTATTGTTGTTTATAAGGTGAATTCCAAGAGGGAATACGATGAAGTCGAAGGAAATCACTGTAAGTGCTAGAATGTGTTCCTATGAAGTGTCCAATTTTATCACAATACATGAGGATGAGGAAGTCAAATAGGACTTTCATCATGACCAGCACTAACTCTACTCATGTGTATAGTGTGCTTAGTTGAAATCTTAATGATCATTCGAGCTATTAGTGCACATCTGAACTGTTAATGCATGAATTTCAACAATTGCAAAAGAAAGAAAAAAAAGAGGAGAGAAAGGGACAAAGTCCGAATTACTCTGCTATCATGAACTGAATAGTAAAACTAGCAGTTCATGATATGAGTTCACTCCCAACTCCGTTATTCCAAGTTGAATAGTAAAACTAGCAACTGGGAATATGAGTATTGTTATCTGCCTCTAGCTTGTGGCCCGTGTGAGATGGAGCATAAAATGCACTCACACCAAGAAAAAAAGAAAGAAAAGAATTTGGTGACGGCTGAGGTTCAAAGGGACAAAAATATAGTTGGAAATTCAATTAGGTGCATTGACATATTTGAGACCAAGCTCGAGATGATGGTTAATTATGGAGGTCAAGGAGCTATTATACATATTGAACGGAATTGAGTGCTGGAGCATGAAGAAGCTCATGTTCTCCCATCCTTTGTTCTCATGAATGTGGTAAGAATGGCCAATCATGGGGA